>NC_066320.1:34186976-34786976 GCF_022539315.1 Serinus canaria
TGAACTTCACCCCCTGTTTCTGCAGACCTGCTCTGAGGAATTAAAATAATCACATTCTGGTTTACAATATTTTTTATGTATTATTGATGGCCCCCTATAAAATGGAAGTGCATCCCATTGCCCGCCACACAATTGAAAAGTTCCAGTCTATTAAGGTTTTCTGGCTGGAGGGGACAGAGCTGCACAATCCATCCCAAAGGCACCAGAACTTGCTGAAAATGGGGGAAATTCAGCTTTCCGTAACGGGTTCAATTGTTACATCTCGTTCATGGCAGTGCTGTGCTGGCACCACCAAGGTGTTTCTGAATTTGTGGCTGCACTGGATCCTCCTGCGGTTCTCCCCGTGCCCCCAGACCCCAACAGCCAGAGGAACCTTCTCATTCCAGCTTCCCGAGGCTCCTCGGGCAGAGCGAGGGGGAGCTGCCCTTCCCCAGGCTCCGACAGCCCCGGGGCGGGCAGGACCCTGGAGCCCATCCCAGAGCCCCCTGAGCCCCCCAGCCAGGCACAGACCCTCCCTCCTGAGGCAGAACTGCTCCAGGTTCCCTGGGCTTTGGGGGGTTCCCTGGGCTTTGTGGGGTTCCCCATGTTTTGGGGGTTTCCTGTGTTTTGGGTGTTCCCTGCGTTTTCGGGGTTCCCTGTGTTTTGGCTGTTCCCTGTGTTTTGGGGGTTCCCTGCATTTTGGGGGATTCCTTGTGTTTTGGGGGATTCCTTGTGTTTTGGCTGTTCCCTGTGTTTTGGGTGTTCCCTGCGTTTTGGAGGCTCTCTGCATTTTGGGGCGATCCTCTTTATTTAGGGGTTCCCTGTGTTTTGAAGAGTTCCCTGTATTTTGGGGGTTCCCTGTGTTTTGAGGAATTCCCTGCATTTTGAGGGGTTCCCTGTGCTTTGGGGGTTTCTCTGCATTTTGGGGATTTCCCTGCATTTTGGGGATTTCCCTGCGTTTTGGGGGGATTCCCTGTGTTTTGGGTGTTCCCTGCGTTTGGGTGCTCTCTGCATTTTGGGGAGATCCTCTGTGTTTTGGGTGTTTCCCTGTGTTTTGAGGGATTCCCTGCATTTTAGGGGATACCCTGTGTTCTGGTGGGTTCCCTGCATTTTGGGGGTTTCCCCGTGTTTTGGGGGATTCCCTGTGTTTTGGGGGTTTCCCTGTGTTTTGGGGGTTTCCCTGTGTTTTGGGGGGTTCCCTGTGTTTTGGGGGATTCCCTGTGTTTTGGGGGGTTCCCTGCATTCTGGGGTTTCCCTGTGCTTTGGGGTTTTCCAGGCAGTGCTGCTCTGGGGCGGGAGGGCAGCAGGACCAGCTTCTCCTGGCTGTTTCTGCACTCTCCCTGCAGGAACAGGACTCTCCCTGTGCCCCTGTGCCCTGCAGTGCCCCGGGTGTGCCCCAGGTGTGCCCCTGCCCTCCCCGGGAGCTGCTGGGCTGGGCTGGGCTGGGACTGAGGGTCTGCACACAGGGGAGGAGCCCCTGGGCAAAAACCTGTCCTGGGATGGATGGGGAAAAGCCTGTCCTGGGATGGATGGGGAAAAGGCTGTCCTGGGATGGGTGGGGAAAAGCCTGTCCTGGGATGGGATGGAACCCAGCCCTGGTGCCAATGCAGCTCCTTCCTCATTCCCAAAATTTCTCCTGCTGAAAACTCCCCCAACTGAAAATCAACCCTCTTGGCTTTGAGCTAAGCGAGAATGTCCCAGTGAAAATTAAAAAAAAAGGAAATTTAAATCGAGTAAATGATGTTAAAAGAGGGATTTCCTCTTCCCAAATCAGGGGGAAGCCACTGCAGAACTTCAATTTCTCCAGCAGAGAATGGGTTAATGTTAAACCCACGCTGCTCCACTGCACCCCACGACCAGAAAAGTGTTTATTTGTATCAGTATAAATAAAGGACAGGGGAAGGGCAGCCAGCCTGGGGGGATGTGCTGTGGGTCAGCCCTGCCCCAATCCTTCCCCCTCCTGTGCCTGCCACAGGCCCTTGGTGGCTGAAGGAGCCAGGAAACCTAAACTGGGATAAAATAACCACTGACCTCTGACAAACTCCTGCTCTTCCTCCTGATGGAACATCTTAAAGCTGTCAGACAGCTGGGGAAGCTGTTGGTGCCCGGATGGAGCAGATTTTAGGGCCGTATTTCAGATTCTGTTCTCTCCTTCTGGCTTTGTGAACTCCATTGTCTCTTTCCTGTGTGTTATAAAATCCTGATGAGCTCAGCCCCCACCGTTTGTGCTGCTCCCAAACATTTCTCCTTCTCCTGCTTGTTCCTCATCCAGGACTGGAGTTATCTTGCTTAAGTGAAGATTTAGGTGTGAAATGGAAGGGGGATTTTCACATCTTTAATAAATAAAATCATTTCTCAGCTAAGAGCTCGCCAGGCATTGATTTACAGAGTGATTTCTCTTCACTCTCTGTTTTTTATCCTCTTTTCCAAGCAAACAAAGCGACAGAGAGCTCCAGAGTGAAAATGCCATGAGGAATCACAAATCAAGACTACTCACTCGAACTCAGCCTGAAGGGAAGCTTCAAAAGACCTGGAGGAGAGTGTGGATTACAAAGGAACCCCAGCAGGTCTGGGCATTCAAAGGGGAAGTTTTCCCCTGCTGCTGCCTGGCATCCAGCGTGCAGTGCTGGAGAGAGCCTGGAAGTTTCCAGGTAAATCCTTCCTAAGGTGGTGCAGGGCTGGGTTTGGTCCTGGCCCCAGCAGGAGCCAGTTTGCCTGGGTGAGTTTTCCTCCTGCAGTGAATATCAGAGGGTTCTGATTTATCCTGGAATGGCTGGGCTGGCAGGGATCCTAAAGCTGATCCCTGTCCCAAGGGCAGGGACACCTCCCGCTGTCCCAGGTGCTCCAGCCTGGCCTTGGGCACTGCCAGGGATCACCACAGCTGCTCTGGGAATTCCAGCCCAGCCCTTCCCCACAATTCCTTCCCAAAATCCAATTTAAAGCTTTTCTCTGTCCCTTTAAAGCCTTCCCCCCTTGTCCTCTCCTGACGCCTTCCACCAGACCAGGCTTGCCCAAACCCACCTGAACTGGCCTTGATTTATGGCACTGCCAAACATGAAACCGTTTTCTTTTTCAGTGAAAAACCAACCCAAATTTCTTCTCTTTCTGCTTTTCCTGCTGGTTTGCTGTCCGTGCCCCCTGGGGAAGGACCCTGGGCTGGAGGGAGCCCCCCAGCCCACGGGAGCTGCTCCCAGGGTGTTTTCTCCTGATCCCTGGCTGGGAAAAGGCTCCCAGGGCTGAGTTACCCCAGCCCCCAGCCCAGCCTGGCCCGGGCTGCCCCGGAGCCATCCCAGTGCAGAGGATAAAGCAGGATTTGTGTCCAGCAGGGCTGAGATTGCTGATGGAAAACATTTCCCACCAGCAGCCCTGGGAGCTGGGGGTGTCCCAGTGCTCCCACTGGGAATGCAGGATAGAGAGAAGAATCCTTCCAGGTTCCCTCCCATCCCTTGTTTTGGGGGGCTGCCTGGTTTATTTGCCTTTCCTGGCAGTGGCTGAACTGCAGGAGGGCAGAGGGAAGGACCCTCCTGTCCAGGTGGGCAGAGGGAAGGACCAGGATGGTGAATCCAGAGCCCCAGGATTCACCATCCAGCCCCACGAGAGGCTCTCACTCATCCTGCAGCTCCAAGCAGTGGGGTTCTCTCCCTGGACAGGGATCAGAGTGAAAAAGGGAAGGAAAAGGGTAACAGGAAAAGAGGAGGGACCAGGTGAGGTCACAGACCTGGTTTGGGTGAGGAAGTTGAGAGGCAAGCAGGAGGTGTTAGCTCAGGTCAGAGCAGAGCTGCACTCAGGCAGCCTGGAGGGTCCCTTCCAATGGAGAGGTGCCAGGATTCCACCACTCACAGATAATTAATTCAGCATTCTCTTGGAAAGTTCCCCCATCCCAATTGTGTGGCTCAGGGGGTCTTTAGGAAGTTTAATGTCTGTGCTTAAGAACACAAAAAAAAAAAAAATCTTTCAATACTGAAAAATTTGAGAGTATCCATCCTTTGTTCTCATCCCTGCAAAATTCCTGTCAGCTTCTGATACCATTCCTTCCAAATTCAGAGTGCCTGATTGTCACTGAAATGGATTCTGAAACAAACCCCCAGGAGGAGTTGGGGTGTTGCTGACACACGAGCTCCTTCTAAAGCTCTAAATGTGGTGACGATGTCCTTTAAATGCATGCAGATTTAAATCTGTGCTTTCCCTCCCTTCAGGAGCAGATCAGGAGGTTGGGAATGAATTCCATTTGCAGCCAGAGCCTTGGCTTCCCCCCAGAGCACCTGAGTCACCAGCAAGCAAAGGCTGACAGGAGCCAGGGAGCTGCTTTGTTCTGCCCTAGAACCATCAAGGTATGGAAAGAAAACAAAAAGCAAACCAGGAAAGCAGCTGGGAACAAAATGCTGCTGCAAAGGGGGTGAGATCCAGCAAAGAACTTCAACTTGTGGGTTTAATATTTAGGAGTTGTGTAATATACAGGGTGGCATTGGATTTGAGAGTGTCCTGTCCCTGTGGGAGGGGGACTGGGGTGGGGTCCCCACCCTGGTGGGGCCTGGCTTGGCCAGAAATCTGCTGGGAATCCTGCACAGAACCCTGGAATCCTGGATGGGTTGGGTGGGAGGGACCCCAAATCCCCCCCAGTGCCACCCCTGCCATGGCAGGGACACCTCCCACTGTCCCCAGTGTCCAGCCTGGCCTTGGGCACTGCCAGGGATCCAGGGGCAGCCCCAGCTGCTCTGGGCACCCTGTGCCAGGGCTGCCCACCCTGCCAGGGAACAATTCCCAATTCCCAATTCCCAAAATCCCATCTAAATCTCCCCACTGTCAGCTAAAGCCATTCCCTGGGTCCTGTCCCTCCATCCTTGTCCCCAGTCCCTCTCCAGCTCTCCTGGAGCCCCTCAGACCCTGGAAGCCTCAAACAGAGGAGTTTTTGTGGTCTGGAATATTAAATCCCAAAATTAATAGAAGTTCCCTTAAAAAAAAATTACTGAACCTTGAAAATTCTCTCTCTACATTTAATGCCTTGAAATAGCACTGAAACTTTTTGAGAAACTTCCAGAGATTTCCATGAAAACATTCATAAAGGATTGAGGAAGCATTTTAAAGTGCCCATAATTCCAGGAACAGGCCAGTAATAAGAACATCCTCCTGACAGCATCGTGCAGGAGAAAAACATGACTTATATTTATCATCTTATTGTGTTTCAAACAGGGCATTAAAACTGCTCAGAACTGAAAATGAAGTCTAACAAAAGCATGGGGGTAAACTCCACTCCCCTAAGGAAAGGCCCATTAAAAATGCACTTTCTAAACCTCAAACCCTGGGCAGAACACTCCTGTTTTTGTACCACTCCATAAAACAAGGCTGGAATATCTCACTCCTGGCTGGAGAAAGCCTCCCTGAGACCCTCATGAAGTGCTCAGAAAAGATTCATGGCAGGTGTGCAGGGGAGTGAAAAGGGCAGGAATTGCAGATTGCACTGGAGGTGTCTCTTCCTTGGGAGAGCAGAGATCCCCTTTGCTCTGGATTGTCTGTGTGTCTGTCTGTCAGTCCCAGCCTGCCCTGCCCATCCCACAGTGCTGTATATTATATATATAATAATTGTATATTATTGCACGGGGCTGGGACAGGGCAGGGTGTCTGTGTGTCTGTCTGTCAGTCCCAGCCTGCCCTGCCCACCCCACAGTGCTGTATATTATATATATAATAATTGTATATTATTGCACAGGGCTGGGACAGGGCAGGGTGTCTGTGTGTCTGTCTGTCAGTCCCAGCCTGCCCTGCCCATCCCACAGTGCTGTATATTATATATATAATAATTGTATATTATTGCACGGGGCTGGGACAGGGCAGGGTGTCTGTGTGTCTGTCTGTCAGTCCCAGCCTGCCCTGCCCACCCCACAGTGCTGTATATTATATATATAATATTGTATATTGTATTGCACAGGGCTGGGACAGGGCAGGGTGTCCTGACCTGGGCTCTGGGGGGCTGTGAGCCCTTCCCCCCCAGCCCACTGCAGGGTTTGTCTCGGGGTCTCTGCTGCTCACAGTGACCCCCAGATGTGTCACAAAGTCTCTGTTCCCAGCCCAGTGCTCAAAGAAGGAGTCAGAACTCTTCAGGTCTCGGTCTCAAGGCTGTTATTGTTCCTTATCTATAAAATTCTCTCTCCTGTCCAGCCGAGGTCCCCTCAGCAGGACAGCCCAAGGCACTCTGCCTGCCCTGGGGCAGTGTTATCTCTTTATACTACAAACTACGTGTACAATATTTACAATAACTCCCCAGTACCCATCACCTGTGTCAGACACTGAGCTTCTACCCTAAAGCAACCCAAAAGTGCCACCATCCCAGCAGAAGGTGGAGGCCAAGAAGAAGAAGGAGAAAGGCTGGACATGCCCAGATTCTTCCATCTTGCCCCCTGAACCCCCATGCTAAAAACCCCAAAAATCTATTTTTTACCACGTGACAAACTAATTATTATTCTATTTATACTTTTGTGGCATGCAGCTCCTCATATAAGGTTGGTAACTTTTTCCATGAGTCACAACCAAAGGCTCAGGGGTCCTGGGCTCTGTGCCAGGGTCTCTGAGCCCCCTGGCAGGGGTCCTGCAGTCCAGGACAGACAGAGGGATGTCCTCAATTCTGACAGGCTTGGCATTCAGCCCAAGGGGTGATGTTGGTGCTGGGGTCCCGGAGCCATCCCAGCCCAGCTCAGCCCCCCCTTCTCCCTTCATTACTGGGGAAAGGCTGGAAAACCAGGAAAGGACACTGGGAAACTTCCCCCAGCTCAGTTCCACTCTGCTGCTCTGCTCTGCTCTGCTCTGCTCTGGGCAGCTCAGCTCCAGTGGCACTGAGCGTCACCCTGATTTTTTAAGTTTTCCTGAGCCTTCTGATGTTTCCATTCTTGTAATGAACTTTCTGTAAATAACTCATTGCTTTGCACTCTTTCATGGGCAGGAGAGATCTGATGGGCTGTTGGTTTGCCCAGTGTCACCGGAGAGGTGGCACTGTCACCCTCCGTTCAGGGTCACTTCTGGAACTCTATAAATGCTGGAGTCAGATAAATAAAGGTCCCTTTTTTGCCTTGGCAAGAGCAGCAAGTCTGTGTCGTGTTGTTTCGTGTCCTGCAGTGACAACTGAGAGGAGGATTTGGGATTTTCTCATGGAGTTAAACGGGCACAGTGGGAAAAGCCCTGAATCCAGCTCCTCCCCTCAGCCTCTGCACAAAGGGCAGAGAATTATTTCCTTTTTTCCCAGGTTTGTTCCTGTCTCCCTCAGCCCACGGGAATTCCAGAGCCTGTGCTAACCCACTGAGCATGGCCAGGCAATAACTTACTCTGTGGGAAGGGTGGTGGGGAATTCCCTGGCTGCAGTTCCTGCCTTTGCTCCATATGGAAGTGGGGTGTTTGCTGGGTCCCAGGAGCAAGGAGGAATTGAGAATCTGACTCCACGTTCTTAGAAGGCTAATATATTATATTATATTATATTATATTATATTATATTATATTATATTATATTCTTTATCTTATATTCTATTCTATTCTCTTCTATTCTATCTCTTCTTCTCTTCTCTTCTCTTCTCTTCTCTTCTTCTCTTCCTTCTCTTCTCTTTCTTCTCTTCTCTTATCTTCTCTTCTCATTCTCTCTCATTCCCTTCACTTCCCTTCCTTCTCTATTCCCTTACCTTACCTTCTCTCATCATCATTCTCATTATCTTACCTTCTTCATCTTATATTATACTCTATTCTCTTATCTTCATTCTCTTCTCTTCTTTCTCTTCTCTTCTCTTCTCTTCTCTTCTCTTCTCTTCTCTTCTCTTCTTCTATTCTCTTCTCTTCTCTTCTTCTCTTCTCTTCTCTATCTTATCTTCTCTTCTCTTCATCATTCTCTTCTCCTCCAGCATAGCGCCAGGACCCCGACAGAAGGTTTAACAAGATACTAATGTAAAACCCCTGACTCTGCAGAGCCCTGACACAGCTGGCTGTGATTGGTCATTAAGTTAAAACAATTAACACGAAACCAATCAAGCAATGAGCAGTTGGTAACAATCTCCAACCACATCCCAAAGCAGCAAACACAGGAGAAGCCATCAGACAATTCTGGTTTTCCTTTTCTCTGAGTCTCCTCAGCTTCCCAGGAGAAGAAATCCTGGGGAAGGGATTTTCCAGAGAATGTGACGGTGACATGGGAGCTCTGCTGGATTTCTGCTGGCAGCAGCTGAGCAGGTCTGTGCTGGGCACACAAGGGACAGTGAGGCGTTTTAACCTTGGAACTGATCCCAAAGCTGAGCCTAAAGCTCAGCACAATCCCTGCCTGCAGTTGGAAATGTCCTTAGGAGGAGCAGGGTTAATCCCAACACTTTCTCCTTGCAAATTTAAAGGTTCATCCTTTTCTCCTTCAAATTCCGTGGGATTGCTGGGTGTGGAGCTGCCCTGATTCTGGAGGTCTTTGGGGTTTTATTGGTGCCAGTTTTCAGCAGTTTTTCCCATGTAAATGTTGGATTTACAGGCTCCTGCCAGCCTCGGCGTAAAGGGAATCATAATCACGGGCTAACGTTTTTCTGCTTTACAGCTCCAAGTAAATCTTTATTGGAGGTTGCAAGGAGTGAAATAACCTTTGGCATGGGGCACTTAGGGGGTGATGGAAAACCCTCCTGGAGCTCCCTGGGGAGGGATCCAGGAGAGGCTCAGCCAGGCTCCTCTCCATCCCCAAACTCTCCCCCTGCACACCAAGCTCATCCATCACTTCATTCAAATCCCTTCCTCCCTTTATGGACTCGCTGCTGCTTCATCCTGCTCCATCCAGAAAAAAAAAGCTGGAGGAAAAAGAAACTGGGGAAATTCCTGAGGGAGAGGTAAGGCTGGATAATTGTCCTTTAGCATGAAGAGCACAAGGTAAATGCAGTTCCAGATGGCTCCTTTAATAAACAGGGTTTACCCCAGAATTCCAGACTGGTTTGGGTGGGAAGGGACCCAAATCCCCCCCAGTGCCACCCCTGCCATGGCAGGGACACCTTCCCCTGTCCCAGGTGCTCCCAGCCCCAGTGTCCAGCCTGGCCTTGGGCACTGCCAGGGATCCAGGGGCAGCCCCAGCTGCTCTGGGCACCCTGTGCCAGGGCCTGCCCACCCTGCCAGGGAACAATTCCCCATTCCCAATATCCCATCCAGCCCTGCCCTCTGGCACTGGGAGCCATTCCCTGTGTCCTGTCCCTCCATCCCCCGTCCCCAGTCCCTCTCCATCTTTCCCATGGCTCCTGGAGCCCCTGCAGGGCCTCAGTGAGGTCACCTTGGAACTCCTCCTCTCCAGGGTGAACAATCCCCATTGATCCCATGATTTTTGCTGTCAGGCTGGTTTGACAGCTGAGAAACGTTAATTGGCTTGGAGTTTCTGTCCTGTGTTGCTTCATTAAAAGCCAGGCAGCCCCCAGGAGACAATTCCCTGTATTCCTGCCCTCAGCACTCCCAGCCCTTCCCCCTCCATCCAATGCCACACTCTGAAGTGTTGGAACAAAAGACTCAGCTTTGTTGTGCAGCTTTGTAGAGTAACCATGTTCAACATCCCAATCGATGGGAAATGGATTTTGTGTTCTCTCCTGGCCTCTGTCTCGTCCTGGGCATCTCTGGAGCCCCCACCTGCAGAGCCCAGCCCAGCAGGGACCTGGGGCTGCTGCAGAATCCAGAGGCACCAAATGCTCAGGGGATGGAGCAGCTCTGCTGGGACACCTGGGGGGGCTCACCTGGGCAGGAGAAGGTTGGGGTGACCCCAGAGTGGCCTCACAGCACCTGAAGGAGCCACAGGAGAGCTGGGGAGGGACTGGGGACAGGACATGGAGGGACAGGACCCAGGGAATGGCTCCCAGTGCCAGAGGGCAGGGCTGGATGGGATATGGGGAATTGGGAATTGTTCCCTGGCAGGGTGGGCAGGCCCTGGCACAGGGTGCCCAGAGCAGCTGGGGCTGCCCCTGGATCCCTGGCAGTGCCCAAGGCCAGGCTGGACACTGGGGCTGGGAGCACCTGGGACAGGGGAAGGTGTCCCTGCCATGGCAGGGGTGGCACTGGGTGGGATTTGGGATCCTTCCAACCCAAACCCATCCCTTCAGAGGCACATTCCTGGTGCTGGCCCTGGGCACCAGCTGCAGCCCCTGGGATGCCCAGGCTGTGAGAGGCTCCCTCCTCTGTCACCATCCCCTGAGGAACAGCCCTGGTGCTGCCCAGCCGCCTGTGCCAGGCTGTGTGTGGCAGTGACGAGGCTGGAAGTGACACCTGCAGGTGTTGCTGCCTGGCACAGCCCCAGCCTGGCTGGGCTCGGGCTTTTATTCAATTCTCACAAATACTGCCGTGTGCCTGGCATGCCGAGTGCCTGGCATGCCGAGTGCCTGGCGTGCCGTGTGCAAAGGGGCAGTTCCACCCTCGGGGAGCAGGAGAAGGGGCACCTGGGGGGCAGGGAAGCAGCAAACCTCCCGGGCAAAGCCGTGCCTATGTGCCAGCAGATTAACTTCAAGGCCCTGCTTAATTTTAGAGCTGCTCTCGTTCCGGGGAGAGAGCAAAGCTGGGATGAACACGAGCAAACAGGCAAGGGTAGCTGGAAACAGTCCTGGGTCTCATCACCAGGCACATTTCCTGATGGAAAAGAAGGTATTGGTGGGATATTGAACTTAGCCCCCTCCTCTGGGAGTCACCAATCTGTGACATTTCAGCCTGACAAACTTTGTACAGATGTGACTCCAGGCTGCCCTGGGGAGCCTCTGCAGGTGGGGGCACACCTGGGACCCACCCTGCCCACAGCCCCAGTCATCCACAGCCAGGAGGAGGATCTGAGAAAGCTCCTCAGCCCAGCCAAACTGCAGAGGCATTGCCTGGGGTGCTGCTGGCCGGGCTGGAGGGAGGAGGGGGCAGGAGGGTCCTCCAGCCCTGCTGGGCACACGAGGAGCAGCCGTGGGGCTCTGCACCAGGACACTGCCAGCAGCTCACTAGGATTCCTCTGGGGAAGGGGAAGTCAAAGGACACTGGCGGGGGGGGGACAGGTGGGATATTGGGAAGGAATTCCCAGAGCAGCTGGGGCTGCCCCTGGACCCTGGCAGTGCCCAAGGCCGGGCTGGGGCCCCTGGGACAGCGGGAGGTGTCCCTGGATGATCTTTAGGTTCCTTCCAACCCAAACCTTCTGTGATCCTATGGATCTATGGATTTCTTTTAGAAAGAAATCTAAATCTGGTTAAAAGCCCAGCAATGGCTATTTTGTATTTTACATTTTTTATTTCACTTCTATATTTTACATTCTCTCCAGGTATTGGCAATAGGGCTGTGGAGATTTCCCTCCACCTCTTGGAGGAAAAGGAACTGCCAGGAAATATCCTGTCCCTCTGCCTCTCACTCCTTGTGCCACTGTCACTGGGGATGTCCCTCCCTGCCACCCTTGGCCCTTCCAGGTGCTCCCAGCTCCCCGTGCCCTCCCAGCTCCAGTGCTGCCAACTTCCAGGGGCTTCTCCATTCCCAGTCCAATGGGATTGCTCCATTCCCAGTCCAATGGGATTTCTCCATTCCCAATCCAATGGGATTGCTCCATTCCCAATCCAGTGGGATTGCTCCATTCCCAGTCCAGTGGGATTGCTCCATTCCCAGTCCAATGGGATTTCTCCATTCCAATCCAATGGGATTGCTCCATTCCCAGTCCAATGGGATTGCTCCATTCCCAGTCCAATGGGATTGCTCCATTCCCAGTCCAATGGGATTGCTCCATTCCCAATCCAATGGGATTGCTCCATTCCCAATCCAATGGGATTGCTCCATTCCCAATCCAATGGGATTGCTCCATTCCCAATCCAATGGGATTGCTCCATTCCCAATCCAAAGGGATTGCTCCATTCCCAGTCCAGTGGGATTGCTCCATTCCCAATCCAATGGGATTGCTCCATTCCCAATCCAGTGGGATTGCTCCATTCCCAGTCCAGTGGGATTGCTCCATTCCCAGTCCAATGGGATTGCTCCATTCCCAGTCCAATGGGATTGCTCCATTCCCAGTCCAGTGGGATTGCTCCATTCCCAGTCCAATGGGATTGCTCCATTCCCAATCCAATGGGATTTCTTCATTTCCCAGTCCAATGGGATTTCTCCATTCCCAATCCAGTGGGATTTCTCCATTCCCAATCCAGTGGGATTGTTCCATTCCCAGTCCAGTGGGATTGCTCCATTCCCAGTCCAATGGGATTGCTCCATTCCCAATCCAATGGGATTTCTTCATTTCCCAATCCAATGGGATTGCTCCATTCCCAATCCAAAGGGATTGCTCCATTCCCAGTCCAATGGGATTGCTCCATTCCCAGTCCAATGGGATTTCTTCATTTCCCAATCCAATGGGATTGCTCCATTCCCAGTCCATTGGGATTTCTCATTTCCCAATCCATTGGGATTGCTCCATTCCCAGTCCAATGGGATTGCTCCATTCCCAGTCCAATGGGATTTCTTCATTTCCCAATCCAATGGGATTGCTCCATTCCCAGTCCAATGGGATTGCTCCATTCCCAATCCAATGGGATTGCTCCATTCCCAGTCCAATGGGATTGCTCCATTCCCAGTCCAGTGGGATTGCTCCATTCCCAGTCCAGTGGGATTGCTCCATTCCCAATCCAATGGGATTGCTCCATTCCCAGTCCAGTGGGATTGCTCCATTCCCAGTCCAGTGGGATTGCTCCATTCCCAATCCAATGGGATTGCTCCATTCCCAGTCCAGTGGGATTGCTCCATTCCCAATCCATTGGGATTGCTCCATTCCCAATCCAATGGGATTGCTCCATTCCCAGTCCAATGGGATTTCTTCATTTCCCAATCCAATGGGATTGCTCCATTCCACCAGCGTCCCATCCATGGGATTGCCCTCCCAGTCATGGGTTCCATTTCCATCCATTGGGATTGCTCCATTCCCAGTCCAATGGGATTGCTCCATTCCCAGTCCAATGGGATTTCTTCATTTCCCAATCCAATGGGATTGCTCCATTCCCAGTCCAGTGGGATTGCTCCATTCCCAGTCCAATGGGATTGCCCCATTCCCAATCCAATGGGATTGCTCCATTCATAATCCAATGGGATTGCTCCATTCCCAGTCCAATGGGATTGCTCCATTCCCAGTCCAATGGGATTGCTCCATTCCCAGTCCAATGGGATTTCTCCATTCCCAATCCAATGGGATTGCTCCATTCCCAGTCCAATGGGATTGCTCCATTCCCAATCCAAAGGGATTGCTCCATTCCCAATCCAATGGGATTTCTCCATTCCCAATCCAGTGGGATTGCTCCATTCCCAATCCAGTGGGATTGCTCCATTCCCAGTCCAGTGGGATTGCTCCATTCCCAGTCCAATGGGATTGCTCCATTCCCAATCCAGTGGGATTGCTCCATTCCCAGTCCAATGGGATTGCTCCATTCCCAGTCCAATGGGATTTCTTCATTTCCCAGTCCAATGGGATTGCTCCATTCCCAGTCCATTGGGATTTCTCATTTCCCAATCCATTGGGATTGCTCCATTCCCAATCCAATGGGATTGCTCCATTCCCAGTCCAATGGGATTGCTCCATTCCCAATCCAGTGGGATTTCTCCATTCCCAATCCAGTGGGATTGCTCCATTCCCAATCCAATGGGATTGCTCCATTCCCAGTCCAATGGGATTGCTCCATTCCCAATCCAATGGGATTTCTCCATTCCCAGTCCAATGGGATTTCTTCATTTCCCAATCCAATGGGATTTCTCATTTCCCAATCCAATGGGATTTCTCCATTTCCAGTCCATTGGGATTTCTCATTTCCCAATCCATTGGGATTGCTCCATTCCCAATCCAATGGGATTGCTCCATTCCCAGTCCAATGGGATTGCTCCATTCCCAGTCCAATGGGATTGCTCCATTCCCAAGGCTTTGTGGAAAGAAAAGCAGAAAAACCTCCACAACCTGAGGATCCTCCCTGGACAGCAGCTGCAAACCTTGGTATTTATGTCCAGTTTCTGTGGAGTGTTTGTGTCATTCCCGTTGGGAGGGGTTGTCCCTTGGTCCTGCAGGAATTTTCTGTGTAAGAGCACAAAGCTACAAAATCTGCTGCTAAAATCATTGGTTGCTTTACCATGGATTAAGTAGGGAAAAGTGAATTAATTTGGGTTAAAGGGGTAATTTTTTGGGAAAAGAAATTTAATTTTTGATAAAATAGTAAATCCCAGTAAAAGCATTTTGTAGAACTTTTAATTTTACAAAACACTGAATAATTTTTAATTTTTAATAAAATAGGAAATGCCAGTGAAGGCATTTTGTAGAATTTTTAATTTTACAAATCACTGAATAATTTTTAATTTTTAATAAAATAGGAAATGCCAGTGAAAGCATTTTGTAGAATTTTTAATATTACGAAATACCGAACCCTAACCTGAAACAAACCCAAAAAATGAAGCTCCAGTCCCAGTGGGGCTGCCTGAGTTAGGGAGCAGTGGGCAGGGAGGGGACGGAATTCATTGCAAATTGCTCCGTGCTCCAAAACAGCAGGAGTGGGGATAATGAAGGATTAATGGGATTTGCTTTTGTCTCTGTAGAGAGGGGGAAGGCTCCTTAAATCAGCCTTGTCCTGCTGGTGGAGACACCGAGGTTATGGAAATCAGCCCCATCTGCTGCTTGGGGTGATTCAATTAAGATAGGGCTGTGAGGGGCAGCAGAGGGGCTGCAAGGCATCCACAGCCCCTGGGAGGAGGGAAAACCTCGGGAATAAAGGGTGGGAAATGCCAGGGGAGAGCAGCTGGGATCGGTGGGGAGGAAACTCAGAGCTGGTTTTACCACATCTGTGAGAAAAACCTTTTATTTGGAAGATCCCAACACTTGATGAGCTCTCCAGAGGTTTCTGGCTCAGCTCAGAGTGAAATTCCAGGATATTTCCCGGCAGTTTCTTTTTCTCCAAGAGGTGGAGGGAGATCTCCACAGCCCTATCGCCAATACCTGGAGAGAATGTAGAATAAAAGATGTAAAATATAAAACATAGATTGCTTGGGTTTAAACCAGAGCCTCTGGAATGTGAGATGTGTCCCTGGGCCCTCCTGCCATGGATCAGGGAATGGTTTGGTTGGAAGGGTGCTGCAGCCTGTCCATCCCAGCCCTGCAGGGATCCCAGGGGGCTCCAGGCCATGTCCAGGCTGCCCTGGGAGCCCTTTGCCCACTGTGGTTGATGGTGGGAGGTTTTCAGGGGGAGGTCTCGGAATCTCTGCTGCTCACAGTGACCCTGAGATGGGTACAAGCCTGTTTTCCCAGCCCAGCACTCAAAGAAGGAGTCAGGACTCTTCTGTTCTCGTTCTCAAGGTTGTTTATTGTTCCTTATCTAGAACATTCTGTCTCTGGCCTGCTGAGATCTGTCTGGCAGGACAGGCAGAGGCATTCTGTCCACCTCAAAGGTGGTGGTGCCTTTTCTACTAAAAATTACGTGTACATTATTTACCACAATTTCCCAATCCCCGTCACCTGTGTTAGACAGTGAGTTTATGCCTTAAACCAGCCCAAAAGTGCCACTTTTGCCACCCAAAAGTTCACCCAGAACACGGAGGCCAAGAAGAAAAAGGAAGAAAGACAGGGCACACCCAAATTCCTCAATCTTGGACCCCGAGCCCCCAGTCTAAAACCCCAAAAATCTCTTTTTCACCCCAAGACAAGCGATCATTCCACTTAAACTTTCATGGCTTGTAAATCCTCACGTAAGGTCGGTACTTGTTCCCATGGGTCAAGATCAAAGGCTCAGGGGTCTTGGGCTCTGTGCCAGGGTCTCTGAGCCCCCTGGCAGGGCCCTGCAGGACAGCCAGAGGGATGTCCTGGATTCCAACAGGAAGAAGGACGTGGCCAGGCAAGTCTGCAGCTGTTCTTGGCCAGCTGTGGGAATTGCTGGGTGGACAAGGTTCTCAGGCTCTGGCAGGGGCTGCCAGGGAGGGCTGGAGTGCCCATCCCTGCAGGTGGCACTCAGAGCTCTGGGCTGGGGACTGGGCACAGCTTGGGCTGGGAGGGCTTTTCCAGCCTCAGCAATCCTGGGGTTCTGTCATCCAGGGAGCAGAGCCAACCATGGCATTTTTTAGTGTTTATTTTCTCACCTGATCAAATAATAATTGAATTTAAAATGTTCTCTTCCAGCACCTATTTTTTCCCGTTGAAATGCTCCCTTCTCCTTATCAATCCATGCCCTAATTAGTGGAGCTGCTCCAGTGTCTCAGATCCAGGCTGAGGAGCTGGAAGATAATTAGCATTTCACCAATTAAGCTTGTTGCAAGTTCACGAATTCACCTCTTAGCTTTTTTCCCCGGCACATTCAGAGTGACTCCAGTAATTTCACACGTTTCCAGGAGCCAGCAGAGGAGCTGCTCAAAGAGTTTTTGGGGTTTGAAACATTCTTCTAACAGCAGCTCCAGGATTTCACCTTTCCCTGCCGGCTGTCCCCCAGCTCCCTCTGATCCCTCATCAGCCCTCATTAAGGGATGGTTGTTAGATTATGGCTCTGACCCCTGCTGACCCCACAGAATTGCTTTTTCCATCTCTCATGGGAAAACAGAACAAATACCAGGCTGGGAGTTGTGCTGAAGATCAGAGTGGTTTCCTTCCCTTTTTCCAGCTGGGTCCCAGCCAAGCCGTTCCCAGAGGTGTCTTCTCCTCTCCAGGTGAGCCCCCCAGGTGTCCCAGCAGAGCTGCTCCATCCTCTGAGCATTGGGTGCCTCCTCTGGATTCTCTCCAGCAGCTCCAGGCCCCTCCTGGGCTGGGCCAGCTCTGCAGCCCCCAAGCCAAGAAAGGAATGGGAACCTGGAATTAGGAGCTAAGCAGCCATTGATGCCTTGGGAAAGCTGACCTAATTAAGCTGGGCAGAGTAACAGAATTAATTAGGGATTGATTCCAAGGATCTCCTCCATGGCTCCACCCTGGGCAGCACCAGAGCCCAGCCAGGGCTGCACCCAAGATGACCCAAAATGGCCCCAAAATGCCCGGCCGGGCACGGGGTCTCTCCCTGGGATCAGCTCTGCTCCATTCCCACCTTGCAGTTCATTGTCCCAGCCCAGCTTTAGCCCAGGCACTCCCACCCTGCTTGTTTTTCTCTCTCCAGCCCACGGGGTTTGTGCTCCTGGGCTGGGATTGGGATCATTTGTCCTTGGTGCCCAGCTGGAGCAGGAATTGTTTTGTCTCCCTGCTCTGGGCACAGAGCTCACCATCCCATAATATGAACCCAGACCCACACACTAAAGCAGCACAGAATGGGAAACACAGAAAAGCCAAACCTGAGGCACCACCCTGACCCATCAGGGAGCTGAGGGAAGCTCACCAGAGGTGTCCAGAACCCTGGTGGTTCCCAAATCCCGTGGGAGAGCAGGGCTGGCTCCCTCAGCTGCTCCTGCAAGGAGAGCTCCTGAGGCTGGAGCTGGAAACAAACCCCTCGTGGTGCTTGGAACCATAAAAGCACAGAAAAGGTGCTCTGTTTATTGTCTTCCCCCCCATTTTTAATGGGAAAAAGCCTCCCAAATTGATATTCTGATTCCATCCATGGACACCTGCTGCTGGTAATGATGGAATTAAGCAAATGATCCTTTTATTGCTTTGTTCCCGAGCCTTTATAAAAACTCTCCTCATATTTTTCTTGTCACTGCAGTTGCTGAAGCTCTTCCATTGAAAGAAAGAAATGATTCCCCTTGGAGAGAGTTCTTCCCTGCCTTTTCAGGGAGACACAGAAGCTGTAATTGCCTTGCCAGGTTGATGTTTCCAGGGTTTATTATCCTTTTTTTCTCTGGGCAGGGTCAGGAGCGGGACTTGGATGATCTTGGGGGTCCTTTCCAGCTCAGGATATTCTGTGATTCTACAATTCTAATTATTCCCTCTGGCAGTCACTTCCTCAGCTTGGGCTGCTTGTCCCAATTTGGGGTTTGGTTCAGCTGAATGCTCCTTTTCTTGGTGAGTGACAGAAATCCCAGATTATGGAGGTATTTTTCCCCAAAAAATGACAATCCCTTAGGCTCCCTTTAATGGCTTTCAGAAGAAGGAGCTGCAAAAAACCCCACAACTGAATGATTTAAAAATCAAATATTTGGTCATTTTTGCAGTTTCCTGAATTCCCAGGGACCTCTCAGTGCTGGAAATGATGTGCAAGGAAAGCTTTTTCCCTGGAGCCATCAGTTCTTGGAAGCTGGGCTGCCAAAAAAGATTCTTGTGCTCTAAAATGGCTTGGGGCAAATTCAGGTGCTGCCTGATGAGCTCTGGGGTTCAGGATCCCTGATCTGGAGATCCTGAGAGCCCAGAATGCCCTGAGGTACTGGAGATGTTGGAGAGCCCAGAATGTCCTGAGGTACTGGAGATGTTTGGAGAGCCCAGAATGTCCTGAGGTGTTGGAGATGTTGGAGAGCCCAGAATGTCCTGAGGTACTGGAGATATCTGGAGATGCTTGGGGCCAATCTCGGATTTCTCTGAAGGGTCTCTGTTGAGACCCTGGTTCTCCTCCTGTCCCTCTCCCCCATCATCCCTTGGGACACACTCAGAGATCCCAGCACTAACCAGTGCCTTGCTGCTCCAGCTGAAGGGAGCAGAGCTGCCCAGGATGGATTCACTTTGGGATTCTTCAGGAGTCTCTGTGAGCGTGAACTCCAGTTCAGCAACATTGTCAGAGACATAATTTATTGTCTAATTGATGAGAAATATTGCAGGCAGAGCCCAGACAGTGAAAACAACTTCCACAGGAAATATTTTACCAAGAAGAAGCTACTTGGGCATGGAGCGGGGGCAGAAAATTGAGTTGCAAATTAAAAAGGATAACAAATATGGAGTCATATATAACAAAATTCTACTTCTTAAAATGCAGCTGGTGAGGGCCATCATTTATTTGTGGAAGGGAAAAACCAGGGCAGAGACTTCAGCAGAGAGGGCTGGGAAGGGAGGTGGGAGCTAAAGGGGAAGGGAAAGGAGCTGGGAGGGGTGAAATGGTGAGAGAGGGAACTTGAATCTTGACTCTGTGTTTCAGAAGGCCATATTATATTATATTATATTAATTATATTATATTAATTATATATTATATTACATTATATTATATGATATTATATTAATTATATATTACATGATATATGATATGATATGATATGATATGATATGATATGATATGATATGATATGATATGATATGATATTATATCATATTATATCATATTATATCATATTATATTTCATTATATCATCTGATATCATATCACATTATATTAAATCACATTATAATTATATCACATTATATATTATATTATATATATATATATTATATTATATTATATTATATTATCTATATTTATATTATATTCTATTATATTATATTATATTATCTTATATTAATTATATATTATATTTTTATTATATCATATCATATCATATCATATTATACTATATTGCTATGTTAAACCTATACTAAAAGAATAGAAGGAAGGATTTCATCAGAAGGCTTGAAAGGAAAGAAAAGGCATGATAACAACATCCTGTGTCTGACCAGAGAGTCCAAGACAGCTGGGCTGGGATTGGCCATTAATTAAAAACAACCACGAGACCAATCCCAGATGCAGCTGGTGCATCCCACAGCAGCAGAGAATTATTGTTTTTCTTTTCCTCTGAGGCTTCTCGGCTTCTCAGGAGAGAAGATCCCAGCAAAGGGATTTTAAAATATCCTGGCAGCAGTTCTGCCGGTGGAACTGTTTGGATTTCAGTGCTTTGTGTCTTTCCAGGGGTCTGGGATCCCCTCCAGGGGAAGCTGCTGCTGGGAGCTCGGTGCCTCCTCACTCCCAGAGCTCTGCTGCTGCTGCAAGAGCTTCTGCTCAGAGCAGGGGAGCCCGAATTTGCCAGGGGGAAAAGGGCTGGGAAAACAACTCCAGTTTAAGGTGGGTAGAGCAAGGACAAGATTGAAAAATCTCAAATATTCCCTGATTTCATAGCGCTGCCCTGTTTAGAGGGTTCCCTGGGAGCTGCCCAGGCTGTGACACCAGAACTTCCAGCTCTGCTCTTCCCAAGTGTCCCTCTCTCCTCCCTCTGAGTCCTGCACAGCATTTGAACCAGCCCCTTCCTTCACTCCAGTATTCCCACTCTGCTCCCAGAACTGCAGGGGGAAGCCCGAGCTGAGGGACAGGGAAGGGGAAGGTGGGGAACCCCCCAGGCAGGGGATGTGGGTGGGGAATTCAGGAATTCAGCAGCGGGGTCGGGGAAGAGCTGCAGGCTGAGAGACAGGAGATCCCAACTCACCCAGAGGAACTGAAAATGAAAGAAAAACGGGGAATTTGGAATGTTTTCTACCCCCAGGGGTTTTTGTAGAATCCCAGAATGGTTCAGGCTGGAAAAGAGAGCACCAAGCAGCAGCAGACTCACCTTTAAAGCCTTTAAACCACGTCCACCCAGGTCTCAGCCCCCAGCCCAGTTCCAAGGCTGCTCCCCAGAATTTTCTGTCCCCCTCAGACAGAAAATTTCTGTCTCCTTTCCTCCATCCCTAATGCTATCAAACATGGCAGGTACAACTTCCCCAGTGGAGTTCTTAGCTCTGTCCCAAACCCAGTGGAGTTTTTAGCTCTGTCCCAAACCCAGTGGAGTTTTTAGCTCTGTCCCAAACCCAGTGGAGTTTTTAGCTCTGTCCCAAACCTCCTTCCAGGGATGAGAGGGTGGAAGTCACTTGATGGGGATTGATCCAACCCTGTCAAATGCTTTTTTATCCCCCCCAAACCCTGCAGTAGGTGAGGTCTGAATGCTCCTTCTAGCAAATGCTGCCCCAAAAGGGAGCTGCCTTTGGTGGTCCTTATGGATTTCATCCAGCTCCAGATGTTTCTGGGATTATTTCTAACTCTGATCAACAAAAAGGCTGCAGAAATCCAGATGCAATCCTTGATTCTCCAATATTTATGAGGACAGCCTGACCCAGCAGCAGGCTGGGACTCACAGGGTGCAATGAAATCCTTGCTAAATCATCACCTCATGGAGAAAATTGCTTTTTTAATTTAATGTTTCTCTTTCAGCTGGTGCTGCAGAGACATGCTAATTGAGCAGCCTAATTTGTTATCAGCAAGAACATTATCCCAGACACGAGTTCTCCCCAAGTCACTTCCAAGTGAGACTAAAGGCTCAGGCAGGCGAGGCAGAGGCACAAATTGCCTCCTTCTGCAGGGGCTGGTGGGAGCCTGGCCCAGCAGCACAGCTGAGAGCCATGCTCCTGGCTGCTGCTTCGGGCAAAAACCCCAGAGCTGGGGAAAAGCAGCAGCTTTCTGCTGGAGATGGAGCACAGCAGCAAAAGTGGGGCTTTCTGGGTGGTGCTGGTCCCTTCTGGGTGGAGATGGGATGGGAGCATTCCTGAGTGGGTGGGTGAGGGAAACCCACCGAGACCTGGTCAGGTGAGGGATAACACCCTCGAGGAGCTCCAGAGTCCCTGTGGCTCTGGAACTGGGAATTCTGCAAGGCTCAGGATTGCAAACCTGAGGGTTCCCAATCCCACCTGAGGGTTCCCAATCCCACCTGAGGGTTCCCAACCAAACCTGAGTGTTCCCAATCACACCTGAGTGTTCCTAATCAAACCTAAATGTTCCCAGCCCACCCTGAGTGTTCCCTGCCTTCCCTGGGTGTTCCCTTCACACCTGAGTGTTCCCAATGAAACCTGAGTGTTCCCCAATCACACCTCAATGTTCTGTGCCCTCCCTGAGTGTTTCCCAATCACACCTGAGTGTTCCCTGCTCTCTCTGGGTGTTCCCTGCCCACCCTGGGTGTTCCCTGCCCTCCCTGCTGACCCAGAGCCCTTTGGGCACAGGCTGGCACCAAAGCTGAGCCCAGGGGCCCTGAGCCAGCCCAGGGCTGCTCTGAGCAGGTCCCACAGCGAGGGGCTGTGCCCCCAGAGGGAGCAGGAGCAGAGGACTGAGCTGGTGGCCTCCAGTTGCAGGAGCTGCTTTCAGGCACATTCTCTGCAGAGCCAGAGGAGAGAAGCAAATGATCCAGAGCTCACCAGCCTGGCAGCAGAGGGAGGCTCTGATCACACCGAGCCAGCTCTGCATCCAGGAGCTGCCATCCCATCCCATCCCATCCCATCCCATCCCCGTCCCGTCCCGTCCCGTCCCATCCCGTCCCGAATCCCGACCCGACCCGAGCTTTGTGCTCCTCGGGTGGGATTTACAGAGAGCAGGAGCCTCACAGCAGAGCCCCGTGAAAGGACAGCCAGAGCAGGGATGTTCTGCGGGTTTGTGCAGGGAGAATCTCTGTCAGCTTGGCAACACCTGGGGAAACCTGATCTGCTCCCCAGAGCTGGGCAGCACCTGCAGGGATGGGCACTGCAACCCTCCCTGGGCAGTGCCAGTGCCTGAGCCCCCTTTCCATGGGGAAATTCCTGCTGTGCCCACCCTGAGCCTGCCCTGGCCCAGCCTGGGGCCGTTCCCTCTGCTCCTGTCCCTGTTCCCTGGAGCACAGCCCGACCCCCCCGGCTGTCCCCTCCTGGCAGGAGCTGGGCAGAGCCACAAGGGCCCCCTGAGCCTCCTCTGCTCCAGGCTCAGCCCCTGCCCAGCTCCTCAGGGATTCTCCAGCCCCTTCCCAGCTCCCTCAAGGATTCTCCAGCCCCTTCCCAGCTCCTCAGGGATTCTTCTTTGATTATTTGTGTGTCTGTGTGTGACTTGTGGGTGTCCCCTCACCATGCCACCGCTGCCAGCCCATGGGGGGCACAATAATCCTGTTGAGATAGCTTTTGGGATAACATTTGGGATATCTTTTGGGATAGCTTTTGGGATAACATTTAGGATAACATTTGGGATAACATTTGGGATAACATTTAGGATAACATTTAGGATCTCTTTTGGGATAACCTTTGGGATCTCTTTTGGAACAGCAGCTGTTTCCCTGGAAAGGCTGCTGGTCCACAAGGATTTCTTCAGGTTCTTCCACTTGGGCTGCAAGGCCAGGCTGGGTGGGCTGGCAGCACCTGGCACGGGGGAAGGTGTCCCTGCCATGGCAGGGGTGGCACTGGGTGGGCACTGAGGTCCCTTTATGTCCCAGAGCACTCCAGGATTCTCTGATCCAGTGGATGAAAGGAGCTTTTAATCCAAGCTGGGAGGGCAAGCAGCACCCCCAGCTCTGTAATGGGTGAGCTCCTTCCCTTCCCGGGGTGGGAGATCTGAGATCCCACAACAGGAACAACCCTGGGAAAGCAGCTGCATTTGGACAAAAAAATAATAATTCTGAACCATAAATAAATCAAAAATCGTGTCCACAGCTCCTGCTACTCCGAAATCACAGCTGACAAAGGAAATAAAAGCCTGATGGTGACAGATAAGTGTGAGAGAAAGCTCTTCTCACTCGGTCTGCTCCAGCAGTCATTAAATGAGATGTGCTGACAGCTCAGGGGAAACAAGCACCAGGCTTTGATCCACCTGCTCCCGAGCCGTGAGCAGGATCAGGGCCAGGACAGGGATTTAATCCAGAAATTCTGTGCTGAACCCTTCCCTGATGTCCCTCCCATTGCACTAGTTGGGTTTGCTGGCCATTCACAGAACCTGGCCCTCCCTGCCCACCTCCTCCATCCAGAGCCAATTTCCTTCCTGCTGAAAATCGATCCCATCCATTTCAATCAGGGTCAGAGCAGCACAGCTCTGGGGCCCTTCCGTGTCCACGTGCTCGTTTCCAACCCAGAGATTCCAAGATCATGATTTTATTTTGGAAAAGCTGAGTTTTCCAGCTCAGAGGGGTGAGCCAAGCCCAGCTTTCCCAGAGGAATGAGCCAGAACCTCCCCTCTCCACCTCATGGGGATCCTTCTGCCATCATCCCTTGTGCTGCACTGAGCAACTGCTCCTCCTTTGCTGGGATTTAAAATTATTGTGAAACAGGGGGAAAGTATGCCAGGAAATATGGAGCAGCCAGCAACAAAGAAAAGCAGTTTGCTTCATTAAAGGTGGGATTTTTTTGGGATATTTTAAAACATAACTTAAATATATACAAATATTTTATACAAAAAAATAAACACCTGTGATGGTATTTAATTTAAATATATAAAATATTTTTATATAAAAAAAGAAATACCTATAATGGTATTTAACTTAAATATATAAAAATATCTTTTTATTTAAATATGTAAAAATATCTGAAGTGTTTTCATGAATTCACAGGGGATGGAAGGACACCCAGAGCCTCCCAGGAGACATTGTAGAACGTTTATGAAAACAATTGATAAATTAAATCCCATTAGTGCTGGGCTGGCCATGGACATTTGTCACACAGAGAAGTCCCCTGAGCTGGGGACACCTGGCTCTGGACAGGTTTGGTGCCTTCCCCTGCTCTCTCTGGGCTGTTCCTCCTCACCCCACAGGCACCGACCTGACAGGGCTGTGTTTGCATCTGGGATGCACTCCTGGGGCAGGGATGCACTCCTGGGTCAGGGATGCACTCCTGGGGCTGGGATGCACTCCTGGGGCTGGGATGCACTCCTGGGGCAGGGATGCACTCCTGGGTCAGGGATGCACTCCTGGGGCTGGGATGCACTCCTGGGGCAGGGATGCACTCCTGGGGCAGGGATGCACTCCTGGGTCAGGGATGCACTCCTGGGGCTGGGATGCACTCCTGGGGCTGGGATGCACTCCTGGGGCCGGGATGCACTCCTGGGGCAGGGATGCACTCCTGGGGCAGGGATGCACTGCTGGGTCAGGGATGCACTCCTGGGTCAGGGATGCACTCCTGGGGCCGGGATGCACTCCTGGGGCTGGGATGCACTGCTGGGTCAGGGATGCACTCCTGGGGCAGGGATGCACTGCTGGGTCAGGGATGCACTCCTGGGGCAGGGATGCACTCCTGGGGCTGGGATGCACTCCTGGGGCTGGGATGCACTCCTGGGGCAGGGATGCACTCCTGGGGCTGGGATGCACTCCTGGGTCAGGGATGCACTCCTGGGGCAGGGATGCACTGCTGGGTCAGGGATGCACTCCTGGGTCAGGGATGCACTCCTGGGGCCGGGATGCACTCCTGGGGCTGGGATGCACTGCTGGGTCAGGGATGCACTGCTGGGGCAGGGATGCACTGCTGGGTCAGGGATGCACTCCTGGGTCAGGGATGCACTCCTGGGGCTGGGATGCACTCCTGGGGCAGGGATGCACTCCTGGGGCTGGGATGCACTCCTGGGTCAGGGATGCACTGCTGGGGCAGGGATGCACTGCTGGGTCAGGGATGCACTCCTGGGTCAGGGATGCACTCCTGGGGCTGGGATGCACTCCTGGGGCAGGGATGCACTCCTGGGGCAGGGATGCACTGCTGGGTCAGGGATGCACTCCTGGGGCTGGGATGCACTGCTGGGTCAGGGATGCACTCCTGGGGCAGGGATGCACTCCTGGGGCTGGGATGCACTCCTGGGGCAGGGATGCACTCCTGGGGCAGGGATGCACTCCTGGGTCAGGGATGCACTCCTGGGGCCGGGATGCACTCCTGGGGCAGGGATGCACTCCTGGGGCTGGGATGCACTGCTGGGTCAGGGATGCACTCCTGGGGCTGAGTTTCCATCTGGGATGCACTCCTGGGGCTGGGATGCACTCCTGGGGCAGGGATGCACTCCTGGGGCAGGGATGCACTCCTGGGGCAGGGATGCACTCCTGGGTCAGGGATGCACTCCTGGGGCAGGGATGCACTCCTGGGGCAGGGATGCACTCCTGGGGCAGGGATGCACTCCTAGGGCAGGGATGCACTCCTGGGGCTGGGATGCACTCCTGGGACAGGGATGCACTCCTGGGGCTGGGATGCACTCCTGGGGCAGGGATGCACTCCTGGGGCAGGGATGCACTCCTGGGGCTGGGATGCACTCCTGGGGCTGGCTGTGTTTCCATCTGGGATGCACTCCTGGGGCCGGGATGCACTCCTGGGGCAGGGATGCACTCCTGGGGCTGGGATGCACTCCTGGGGCCGGGTTGCACTCCTGGGGCTGGGATGCACTCCTGGGGCAGGGATGCACTCCTGGGGCTGGGATGCACTCCTGGGGCTGGGATGGGTCTGGGCTAAGCTGGGTTTCTGCTGCCCTGGGGAGTTTAACACCCCCCAAAATCTCCGAGCTGCCTGCTGGGCTCCCACCCCCCACACCAGGGATGTTTTTGTGGAGGTTTCCTTCAAGGAGATCTCATTCCTGCAGGCAAACCAAGTTCAGGTGATGACACCAAACCTGCCCGGGGCAGGGCTGCCTCCCCAGCTGGCAGAATTTGGGAACAGGGCAGGTGGGACTCACCTGTGGGCTCTGAGGGGTGGGAGGAGGGGGAGTTTTCCTCAGCATGACCCCGAGGTGTATCAGAGAGCTGGGAATGAGGACTCAGAGTGCCCAGAGCAGCTGGGGCTGCCCCTGGATCCCTGGCAGTGCCCAAGGCCAGGCTGGACACTGGGGCTGGGAGCACCTGGGACAGGGGAAGGTGTCCCTGCCATGGCAGGGGTGGCACTGGGGGGGATTTGGGGTCCCTCCAGCCCAGCCCACCCAGGACTCCCTGGTTCCTGCCCCTCCCTGTGCTGCTCCAGCCCTGAGCCTCCCTGGATCCCCCTCCCAGCCCTGCTGGCAGAGTCTGTCCCCTGGGCCACCCTGCAGTCCCTGCTGGGCCTGGGCTGCTGGGAAGTGACTGACTGTGGGTTGTTACACACAACATAAAAGTCTGGTTTTTCTTGAAGGATCAAACCAGAAAATGTGTCTCATCTCCCACTTCTGCAGCCTGCTCCGGGTCAGGGCTCAGCTCAGAGCTTTTTGTGCAGATTTTCCTGTGATCCCAGGATCCTTCCCTTTCCTTTGCCTGTCTCCAGCTTCAAACCCTGCAGCCTGCACGTGTCCTCTCCACATGCCTTTGTGTTTTGGGGTAAGGCTGTTTGTCTGCAGCCTGGAAACCTCGATGAGCACCAGGGTCCTGCTCCACCATGGAACACCAGCAATCACAGCCCTGATTCAAGGGCAGGGCACAGGGGATTTCTGGGGGGAGGAAGTTTCTCAGTAGATATGGGGGGAAAAAAGGCTGGGAAAGAATAAAGAGGGATAAATGGTGGCAGATAAATTAAAATGAAAAAGATTGGCTATTACGCAAAACTCTCCTGGTGTACATCATAAACATTTGCTTTTTTATGGAGTCCCCACCACTGAAAATGCACTGCTGGCTACGAGAGCATTTTAAAAAAGGCCATTAAAACTCATTTCTCTGATATATACTCTAAAGAGGAAAAAATCCAGAAATCATTTATAACGCTTATTACCACTGCTGGAACCATCCTTAAAGGTCCCTGGCAGGGAGCTCTTCTTTTACTGGGGAGAAAAACCTTCCCTGGAGCCTTCTGGGGGATTTGAGCTGGGCTGGGGGGTGGCCAGGCTGGGAACTGGGGAGCTCAGGCTGGGATATTCACTGGGATATTCACCCCAGGAGCAGCCAGGGGAGCCCAGGGAGGAGGGAAAGGGATAACCCAGGGAATAATCCCTAATTTCCCACAGCACTCAGAGGAGGGCATTGCACCACAGCTCCCTGGTAATTACTGGTAATTACTGGTAATTAACGGAGGGGCAGCTGTGCCTTGGAGAGCCAACACGTCCTGAGGGACCCCCAGGAGCTCCCCCAGCGGCCCCTGCCCCTCCTGGAGCCACCTGGGCAGGTGAGCTTATCCCAAATGCTGATCCCCCCTGGGTGGGACTGCCCGGCTTTCCCGGGAATGCCACCGGGAAATGCACAGGGGCAGCACCCTGAGTAATTAGGGTGAGACAAGGAGCACTTTAATTAACCCTGAGCCCTCCTACCTCCCCCAGGCTCTTGCTGCACAGCCCAGGGATGCTCCAGGGCATAGCTGCTGCTTTGGGAATGCACCCTGGGCTGTCCCAGGCACCCTGAGCCCCTTTTGGGCACCCTGGGCTGTCCCGGGCACCCTGAGCCCCTTTTGGGCACCCTGAGCCCCCTTTTGGGCACCCTGAGCCCCTCTCCAGGCACCCTGAGCCCCTTTTGGGCACCCTGAGCCCCCTTTGGGCACCCTGAGCCCCCTTTTTGGGCACCCTGAGCCCCTTTTTGGGCACCCTGAGCCCCTTTTTGGGCACCCTGAGCCCCTTTTTGGGCACCCTGAGCCCCTTTTGGGCACCCTGAGCCCCCTTTTTGGGCACCCTGAGCCCCTTTTGGGCACCCTGAGCCCCTGTCCAGACACCCTGAGCCCCCTTTTGGGCACCCTGAGCCCCTTTTGGGCACCCTGAGCCCCCTTTTTGGGCACCCTGAGCCCCTCTCCAGGCACCCTGAGCCCCTCTCCAGGCACCCTGAGCCCCCTTTTGGCACCCTGAGCCCCTCTCCAGGCACCCTGAGCCCCTCTCCAGGCACCCTGAGCCCCCTTTTGGGCACCCTGAGCCCCCTTTTGGCACCCTGAGCCCCTCTCCAGGCACCCTGAGCCCCTCTCCAGACACCCTTTCCCCCTCCTTCTCAGCCCTGTTCCTCTGAGAGTTCCTGGGATGTTTTCCCCCAGCTCTCCTGTCCCAGCCAAAGCTGGAAGCTTTAATTCCAGCTGGGTTATCTCCTGCCCTGAGATCCTGGGACAGCTTCCCCAGCCAAGGGCTGCTCCTGCTTTTTAGTTATCTATTTATTGTTTGTTTGTTTGTTTGTTTGTTGTGCTCCCTGCAGTTCCCACCCTTCCAGAGTGTCAGACTCAGGGGTCAGCTCCAGGGACATGGGGGGGGGACAGGAAAGCCCGGGGGGCTGCCAGGCAGAGGAGAGGGAAATCCTGAGCCCTCCCTCCAGAGCAGGACCCGGGCAGATCCCTGGGGCTGCAGCAGAGCCACAGAGCTGCTCTGTCTGAGCCAGGAGAGCAGCACAGCTCTGCCCCTGCAGCACCACCCTGCTCTGCTCTCTGCCTGGACAGGCCCAGCCAGGGGGGATCCAGCCCAGGTGGATCTGTTGAACAACACAGCCAAGAGAAACACGGCTGGAAATCTCTTTTATGGAGCTGCTGGATCCTCAGGGCTTGGCTGGCCCAGGTGGCAGCAAACAACCAGCACTGCCCTCCTGATCCTTCAGCATTTAAAAGAAGAAATCCTTGGCTTGCACAATTTCTAGGAGATTTTATTTTTTTATTTTATTTTATTTTATTTTATATTATTTTATTTTATTTTATTTTATATTATTTTATTTTATATTATTTTATTTTATTTTATTTTATCTTATTTTATTTTGGTTTTTTTTGTTTTGTTTCTTTTATTTTATTTTGTTTATTTTATTTTATTTTATTTTGGGGTTTTTTTTTTGTTTTGTTTCTTTTATTTTATTTCGTTTATTTTATTTTATCTTATTTTATTTTATCCTATTTTATCTTATTATATTTTATATTTTATATTTTATATTTTTTATTTTTGTTTTATATTTAATATTTTTATATTTTATATTTTATATTTTATTTTTTATTTTTTATTTTTTATTTTTTATTTTTTATTTTTTATTTTTTATTTTTTATTTTATTTTTTTTATTTTCCCCCTGGGTAAGGCTACCTGTGTCTAAAAAAACTGGACAAACAGCACTGGACAAATGAAATCTCCCCCCAGGTGGGCTGGGATTGCTGTGCCCCTTCTGGGGCTCTGGGATTCCCTCCTGGCCATCCCCCCGTGCTCCCAGCCCCTCCTGGGCACTGAACCCGTGGTGCAGGGGGTTCCTCCAGCCCCGGGAATGTTCCTGCAGGGTGATGAGCACAGCACTGGGGGAATCCAAACGTTCAGGGTTTGGAAAGGGCTGCAAGGACAGGCACAGGAGGGAATTCCTGCCTGTCCCCTCTGCTGGAGCTGCTGCTCTGCCCCTGCCCTGCCCCGCCCTGCCCTGCCCTGCTCTGCCCTGCCCTGCTCTGCCCAGCTCTGCCCTGCCCTGCCCTGCCCTGCCCTGCCCTGCTCTGCCCTGCCCTGCCCTGCCCTGCCCTGCCCTGCCTGCCCTGCCCTGCTCTGCCTGCTCTGCCCTGCCCTGCCCCTGCCCTGCCCCTGCCCTGCTCTGCCCTGCCCTGCCCTGCCCTGCCCTGCCCTGCCCCTGCCCTGCTCTGCCTGCTCTGCCCTGCCCTGCCCTGCCCTGCCCTGCCCTGCTCTGCCCTGCCCTGCTCTGCCCTGCTCTGCCCTGCCCTGCCCCTGCCCTGCTCTGCCCTGCTCTGCCCTGCCCTGCCCTGCCCTGCCCTGCTCTGCCCTGCCCTGCCCTGCCCTGCTCTGCCCTGCCCTGCCCTGCCCTGCCCTGCCCTGCCCTGCCCTTGCGCTGCCCTTGCCCTGCCCTTGCGCTGCCCTTGCCCTGCCCTGCCCTGCCCCTGCCCTGCTCTGCCCCTGCCCTGCTCTGCCCCTGCCCTGCTCTGCCCCTGCCCTGCTCTGCCCTGCCCTGCCCTGCCCTGCCTGCTCTGCCCTGCCCTGCCCTGCCCTGCCCTGCCCTGCCCGCCCCTGTCCCTGCATTTCCCAAAGCTGCTCCAGCTCCCCCTGGCTCTGCAGCAGGGCAGGAATTCGCTGCTGGGTCTCACCGGCAGCTCAGGGCTCTCAGAAGGGCTGAGCTGGGCAGGGCTGAGCTGGGCTGGGCTGGGCTGAGCTGGGCTGGGCTGGGCTGAGCTGGGCTGGGCTGGGCAGAGCTGGGAAGGGCTGAGCTGGGCTGGGCTGGACTGGGCTGGGCTGAGCTGAGCTGGGCTGAACTGGGCTGGGCTGGCAGGAATTCCCTGGGTGAACAGGCAGGCCCTTGAAGGTCAGAGCCCTGCTTGTCCCTGCTCCCTCCCTTCCTGTCCTCCATCTCCATCCTGGGCCCTGAGCTGTAATTGCAGAGGGTTTGGCACAATAACGGCCAGCCTGAGACAGGCCCAGGGCTCACCCATCCCCAGGCAATATCCCAACCCAGGGCTCACCCACCCCCAGGCAATATCCCAGCCCAGGGCTCACCCATCCCCAGGCAATATCCCAGCCCAGGCTCACCCATCCCCAGGCAATATCCCAGCCCAGGCTCACCCATCCCCAGGCAATATCCCAGCCCAGGGCTCACCCATCCCCAGGCAATATCCCAGCCCAGGGCTCACCCATCCCCAGGCAATATCCCAGCCCAGGGCTCACCCATCCCCAGGCAATATCCCAGCCCAGGGCTCATCCATCCCCAGGCAATATCCCAGCCCAGGCTCACCCATCCCCAGGCAATATCCCAACCCAGGGCTCACCCACCCCCAGGCAATATCCCAGCCCAGGGCTCACCCATCCCCAGGCAATATCCCAGCCCAGGGCTCGTCCATCCCCAGGCAATATCCCAGCCCAGGCTCACCCATCCCCAGGCAATATCCCAGCCCAGGGCTCGTCCATCCCCAGGCAATATCCCAGCCCAGGCTCACCCATCCCCAGGCAATATCCCAACCCAGGGCTCACCCACCCCCAGGCAATATCCCAGCCCAGGGCTCACCCATCCCCAGGCAATATCCCAGCCCAGGCTCACCCATCCCCAGGCAATATCCCAGCCCAGGGCTCACCCACCCCCAGGCAAAATCCCAGCCCAGGCTCACCCATCCCCAGGCAATATCCCAGCCCAGGGCTCGTCCATCCCCAGGCAATATCCCAGCCCAGGGCTCGTCCATCCCCAGGCAATATCCCAGCCCAGGGCTCACCCATCCCCAGGCAATATCCCAGCCCAGGCTGGCAGCAGGAGAGCTCTGATGGATGGGCTGGGGCTGCTGATGGATGGATGGCAGCAGACACTGCCTCATCCTCCCTGGCACCCCAGCCTGGCCCCTGGGAGCAGGGGAAAGGACACAGCAGCACCTTGGAGGGTGTTTCCTGAGAGGGGGTGACAGAAAATTACATTTCTGTGCTCAGAGCTGAGCCCGGGCTGCAGGCAGAGCTTGGATCCCCCATGCACCAGATTTCCACTGGGCAGGGCTGAAACTGGGGCTGGGGTAGGACAGCAGGGGACAGCCTCAGGTGGCACCAGGGGACAGCCAGGGTGGGCACAGCAGGAATTCCCCCATGGAAAGGGGGCTCAGGCACTGGCACTGCCCAGGGAGGGTCGGAGTGCCCATCCCTGCAGGTGGCACCTGGAGGTGGCACTGAGGGCTGGGGACAAGGTGGGGCTGGTCAGACTCTGATTTCAAAGGATTTCCACCCAACACAGAGACTGGAAATCAGATCTGCCACTGCCAGAGCACAGAGATGCTCCAAGGGCTGGAGCCCCTCTGGAGCCAGGCTGGGACACCTGGGGGGGCTCACCTGGGCAGGAGCAGCTCCAGGGAGAGCTCAGAGCCCTGCCAGGGCCTGGAGGGGCTCCAGGAGAGCTGGAGAGGGACTGGGGACAAGGATGGAGGGACAGGACCCAGGGAATGGCTTTAAACTGACAGTGGGCAGAGCTGGATGGGATCTTGGGAATTGGGAATTGTTCCCTGGCAGGGTGGGCAGGCCCTGGCACAGGGTGCCCAGAGCAGCTGGGGCTGCCACTGGATCCCTGGCAGTGCCCAAGGCCAGGCTGGATTTTGGGGCTGGAGCAGCCTGGCAGCTCCTCTCTCCTCTGTCCACACCTGCAGCTTTTCACAGGGAAAATGGATTGATTGTGGGGCAGAAGGAGGTTATAAATCAAGCTGTATTTCTGTTCCAGTGACAAAGGCAGAGCACACTTTCTATATGCTAAATATATTCATGGTTTATATTAGAGTAACATTGCTTAAATTGATGATATTTATCAGTGGGGGAAAACAAATTGTTATACACAAGAGAAAATAATTAAAGAGGGGCTGGAAAGAGTGATGGTGGCATCCCAGCAGTGGGGTCTGGGCTGTCTGAACAGAAATATTGATGTGCTTTTGGGTGTCAAGGAGAAATGGAGAGAGAGGGGGGTCATTTCTGCTCCAGTTATAGCTCCCAGCCCCCTTTAACCACGCTCACACTCGGGCAGGACGGAATTCCATCTCCAGCTGCCTTTGCTGCCCCTGGCTGGAGAGGAAAAATCCCTCCCAGGAGAAGTCCTGCTCCTTTCCCCCTGCAGACCCTGGGTGCCATCCACGCTGTGCTGCAGCTCCTGTGTCCTGGGGAAGGGGGAGAGCAGCTGGACCCCTGAGGGATCACTGCAGTGAGCCAGGGGGGCTCCAGCAGCTCCTCCAGCATCCCCTCCTCCTCCCAGCTCCCAGCAGCTGGCTGTGCCCCCCAGGGGAGAATTCCTGTGGGAAAGCTCAGGGCAGGAGCTGCCTGCTTCCATGGGAGTGGAGGATTCCTTTTCCTTTTCCTTTCCCCTTTCCTTTTCCGTTCCTTTACCTTTCTAGGTGCGAGGGTCCGTGTCAGGTGCAGGGTAGGGGCTGTGCCTAGGCCGTGGAATGTTTGGCGGTGCCAGGGGCCGGGTTTGGGCATGTTTACCGTTTCTCCGTTTACCTGTCCCTTTCCCTTTTCCCTTTCCCTTTTCCCTTTCCCCTTTCCCCTTTCCCCTTTCCCCTTTCCCCTTTCCCTTCCCCTTCCCGTCCCATTTTCCTGCAGCACAGGGGGATTCCAAGGCAAGCAGAGCACATCTGGCAACATCTGGAGTGCAGGAGGGGTTGCAGCACCCCTGCAGGAGTCCAGAAGGTGGCACATGGAATGGTTTGGGCTGGAGGGACCCCAAATCCCCCCCAGTGCCACCCCTGCCATGGCAGGGACACCTTCCCCTGTCCCAGGTGCTCCCAGCCCCAGTGTCCAGCCTGGCCTTGGGCACTGCCAGGGATCCAGGGGCAGCCCCAGCTGCTCTGGGAAATCTGTCCTGCACCCTCTGAGTAAAGACTTCCTTCCTAATGGAAACCTACACCCAGGAATGGGAATGTTTAGAAAATGTCTCTCCAGCTTTTCCAAACTCCCGGTGCTTATTTCTCACTCAGGTTCCTTTACAGATGTTGTTCTGAGCAGAAAACAGCTTGTAAACAGGGGAAATGGAAATTTCCTCAGTGCAATAGGAATGGGAGTGATCTACAGCCCTGGCTGTAAAATATTCCATGTAAAACTCCACTCTTTGCAGAAGCAGATGTGGCTCTGTGTTCTACATGGAGCTCACACATTCCATTAGGGAATGGAAAACGCTGGCACCAATTGCAGGGGAAGAAGGGTTTGCTTGAGTTAACAGAGCTGGGGAAACAGGTGAATGGCATTTTGCAGGTGCTGGAGCTGCTCTGGAGGAGAAGAATTCCTGGGCACGCCGTGCAATCCATCAGCAGCCCTAGGGAGAAGGGGAACTGGGGAAACCTCCCGGCCAGGAGCAGATTGAGTGGTGGAGCTCAGCACAAGTGAGCCCACCCCCCTGTGCTGGCAGTGCCAGCTGGCAGGGCTGCCTCAGGGAGGTGGGCATGGGGGCACTGGGGGCAGCTCACTTTTCCCAGTTGTTTGCATGTGCAAGTGCAGCGATTCCTGAAGCATTTGGGATTGCTCAGCCTGGAGAAAGGAGCCTTGGGGGGGGCTAACTCTGCCCTTCCAGTGCCTGGGAGAACAATGGAGAGGGGCTGGGGACAGGGATAGAGGGACAGGACCCAGGGAATGGCTCCCACTGCCAGGGGCAGGGATGGATGGGATATTGGGAATTGGGAATTGTTCCCTGGCAGGGTGGGCAGGCCCTGGCACAGGGTGCCCAGAGCAGCTGGGGCTGCCCTGGATCCCTGGCAGTGCCCAAGGCCAGGCTGGACCCTGGGGCTGGGAGCACCTGGGACAGGGGAAGGTGTCCCTGCCATGGCAGGGGTGGACTTTGAGGTCCCTCCAACCCAACCCATCTGGAATTCTCTGACTCCCTGCTTCCACAATTTCCCTTTTTGTGAATTCCCGTTTTCATTGTCCTGCTGCTGCCCAGGCCCATCTCCTACAGAAATCTCCCACTCACCAAATGCTGAGCTGCTCTTATCAAACAGGAGGTCGTTACCAGGATCCCAAATTTCAGGGAAGGACAATGGGTTGGAAAGGAGATATTTGTGAACTTGAGTGTTTCTAGTGCAGCACTTTGCACACAATTGAGAAATGATCGGCCTGACATTAAAATAATCCTGGTATTAAGGCAAGGAAGGCAATAACTTTTTACTAATGGATTGTTCCATTTCATTTACATATCTTTTCCCAACAATTTTATGCTTAAAAAAATCATTGCCCTTTTGAATTATGTGAGGCTCTTTTGACTGTGAGGCTCCAGCAATTTGCCAGCCTCATGTGTGTAATTAGTTTAATTAGCACTACAGCTCTAACGAGAGGATCAGTGTCTGCTGTGTGCTCTGTTCTTTCCTGGACAAAGTGAAAAATTTGCTTTTTTTAATCAGATGCAGCTGAAGAACTCCGGGCCTCACAAGTGTTCAGAGAGCGCCTGGAGACAGGGAATATGTTTTGGGTTTTCTCCAAGTCCTTTGCTCTCAGCACTGTCTAATTCCTGCAGCTCTGTTCAGTTCAATTCCTGCAGCTCTGTCCAATTCCTGCAGCTCTGTTCAATTCCTTCAGTTCTGTTCAGTCCCATCAGCTCTGTTCAATTCCTTCAGTTTTTTCAGTTCAATTCCTTCAGCTCTGTTCAATTCCTGCAGCTCTGTTGAGTTCTGTTGAGTTCTTTAAGCCCTGTCCAATTCCTGCAGCTCAGTTCAATTCCTGCAGCTCTGTCCAGTTCCTGCAGCTCTGTTCAGTCCCAACCGCTCTGTTAAATTCCTGCAGTTCTGTTCACTTCCATCAGTTCTGTTCAGTTCCTGCAGCTCTGTTCAGTTCTATTCAGTTATTTCAGCTCAGTTCAATTCCTGCAATTCTGTTCAGTTCACTTCCATCAGCTCAGTTCAGTTCCTGCAGCCCTGTCCAATTCCTGCAGCCCTGTCCAAATCCTGCAGCTCAGTTCAGTTCTTGCAGCTCTGTTCAGTTCTATTCAGTTATTTCAGCTCAGTTCAATTCCTGCAATTCTGTTCAGTTCAATTCCTGCAGCCCTGTCCAATTCCTGCAGCTCTGTCCAATTCCTGCAGCTCTGTCCAATTCCTGCAGCCCTGTCACATTCCTGCAGCCCTGTCCAAATCCTGCAGCTCAGTTCAGGTCAGTCCCATCAGCTCTGTTCAGTCCCATCAGTTCAGTTCAGTCCCCTCAGCTCAGTTCCTCTCCTGCAGCTCCGTTCAGGGTCACAGTCCCTGCCCTGGCAGGATCCAGCACCCTGGCTGGCTCTGTGCTGGTTCCAGGCTGGGCTGGGCTGTGCCCAGGGCAGGGAGCTCTGCAGGGCTCCATGGGCTGGGGGTCACCAGCTCCTGCCAGCTGCCCTGGGAGCCCTGTGCCCACCTTGGATGATCAGGGGAGGTGTTCAGTGGGAAAAGGCAGTGGCCAGGCAAGTGTGCAGCTGTCCTGAGCCCTTGGCCAGGGTGGGAATTGCTGGGTGGACAAGGCTGTCAGCTCTGGCAGTGCCCAGGGAGGGCTGCAGTGCCCATCCCTGCAGGTGTCACCTGGGGGTGGCACTGAGTGCTCTGGGCTGGCACAGGGTGGGGATGGGCACAGCTGGACTCGATCCTGGAGGGCTTTTCCAGCCCCAGTGACTCTGGGATCCTCTGGAAGCATCACACTCCGGGTTTTGGCTCAGGTTCCTGCATCCAGCCGGGCTGCCCGAGGAAACGTTCACGGACTGAAGCTCTGGGCTGCTAACCTCCCTTCCCGTGGCCTCTCCAGCCCTCCCTAATTATCACCTGTCCTCCAAACCAGCAGCCCTCCTTCTGCCGGCAGCAGCGGTGTGTGATGGATGTGCAGAAGGAGGTGCAATGAATCTTCCCGAGGCAGGGAAGGATATTTCAGCAGCCCCTGAAAGGCTGGCATTGAAACAACTGCTCCGGAGCTGTCAGGGCCACAATGGGAGCAGCATTAGCCATTGATCAGGGTCATTAGCGCTGCTCATTAGCCCTGACAGGGCCTGCTCTGGGCATCCTTGCTCTGCCCCAGCAGAGGATTGGGCTGGCAGCGGAGCTGGGACCTCCGGGCTCCATTCAGGAAGAGATCTTTATCTAAAAGGGAAGAAAGCATCAGCATCCTGCTGGAGCGGGCGGATTTGTTCCTTCTTGTGTCTTCCTTCTCAACTTTTCAGTTAATTTTTAAGTTACAGAATTCTTCAGCTGATTTCCAAAGTAAACAACTTTTCAATTAATTTCCGAGTTACAGAGTTGTTCAGTTGATTTCCAAATTAAACAACATTTCAGTTAATTTCTGAGTGATAGAATTGTTCAGTTGATTTCCAAATTAAACAACATTTCAGTTAATTTCTGAGTGACGCAATTGTTCAGTTGATTTCCAAATTAAACAACATTTCAGTTAATTTCTGAGTGACACAATTGTTCAGTTGATTTCCAAACCAAAGGATGATTCTCTTTTGCAGAGATCTTTCCTGGAGGTCTGTGGACAGCAAACCTGGGCACCGAGTGCTGGCTGAAAGCCCTGCCTGGCACCCTGGCAGTGCTGCTGAGGCTCACCTGGCCTTCCAGCAGCACCAGCTGCAGCACTGGGTTTTCTCCAGAGCGGGAATTGCTGGGTGAGCAGGGTTGGATGGGGATGTTGGATGTCCCAGAGCTGTAATTTCAGGGTGAGCAGTGTTGGATGGGTTTCCCCAGAGCTGTAATTCTGGGGTGAGCAGTGTTGGATGGGTTCCCCCAGAGCTGTAACTGTGGGGTGAGCAGTGTTGGATGGGTTCCCCCAGAGCTGTAATTTCAGGGTGAGCAGTGTTGGATGGGTTCCCCCAGAGCTGTAATTTCAGGGTGAGCAGTGCTGGATGGGTTTTGTCCCAGGGCTGTAATTCTGGTGATGTTGGGAAGCTCAGGAATGCTGCACACCAGGGAGTGCTGTGGGAGCTGTGCTGCCCCAGGTGGGCTCTGCTGCCTCTCCCCTGGCTGCCCCTGACAGGAGCAGAAGGATTCTCTCCCCTTGTCCCTTCAGGGATCCTGGGCCAGAGCAGGACCCCCAGGAATTTGGGATATTTTACCCCCAGACCCATTTTAATCAAACCTCTGAAGCTCCCCGAGCATCTCTGTGTTGGGAGCAGCACAGGCTGTAAATAATTGGAGCATTGAGGAGAATTTACACCCTGGGGCCAGCCCTGGAGGATTAAAACCTGCTGGAACCATTTACCTTGAGGAAATGATAACATTTCCCGGGCTGATGGTTCCTGGGAGGAGATTGGAAGCAGAGGCTGTGCCTGGCTGTCCTGACCAGGGATCAATTGCAGCTCCCAAAGACGTTTGCTGCCATTATTTGTCTGTCCCTGCCCTTTGCTGCCCTTGGAGTGCTGGGATGGTGGAGCTGGGACAGATTCAATTAACAAAGCAGAGGGAGCTGACCTTTCCCAGGCTGTTATTCTAGCCCTGGTTTGCTTTAGGGGGGAAATACTTCTTTCTTTCCTGGATAAATATGAAATAACAAATAAATAACCCATTGATTTGTGGTCTAGGGGAAAAAAAAAAGAAAAAATGAAGAAGAATGAGAGGAAGGAATGAAGTGGTGGGGCTGAGACACTGCAGTGGTGGCTGAGCAGCTCCCAGAGGCTGCTCCATCCGTCCCCTTTAGGGAGGTGTGGAGGGCTCCTGCAGAGCTTTCTGCAGGGAATTAGCTCAGCTCCTGCCTCTGCTGGCTCTGGGCTGCTGTCCTGCTGGGAGAGCAGGAAATGTCCTTCCTGTGCCTCTGTCACAGTGACAGAGCAGGCTGTGACACCGGCCAGCTCCGGGCTGGGCAGGGGATCTGGGATGGGGTCTGGGGAGGAGAACACTGGGGATGGGATCTGGGATTGGGATGGGATCTGGGGAGGAGAACACTGGGGATGGGATCTGGGATGTGGGATGGGATCTGGGGAGGAGAACACTGGGGATGGGTTCTGGGATTTGGGATGGGATCTGGGGAGGAGGTCCCTGGGACTGGGATCTGGGATTTGGGATGGGATCTGGGGGAGGAGATCACTGGGGATGGGATCTGGGATTTGGGATGGGATCTGGGGGAGGAGGTCCCTGGGGCTGGGATCTGGGATGTGGGATGGGATCTGGGGGATGAAGTCCCTGGGGCTGGGATCTGGGATTTGGGCTGGGATCTGGGGGAGGAGGTCCCTGGGGCTGGGATCTGGAGCAGGTTTGGCTCAGGCTGGGCTGGGGATGTCCCTGGGGCTGGGGCACAGCCTGGGCTCCTGTCCCCGGCTCCTGTCCCAGCCCAGGTGCCACCTCTGGGTCCTTACCAGCCCTCTCCTCAGGCAGCACAGGAGATGGTGTCCCCATCCCTCCTGTGCCTGCTCCTTCCCAGTGCCCCCAGCTCAGGGGATGGCTCCCATCGCTCTCCCTGGGATTCCTGCAGCTCTCCAGAGCAGGAGTTGGGGATGGATGGAAATTACAGACACTGATAATAACAGCAACGTGGATTATTTATAGATCACAGAATCCAGGCTCAGAAAACAAACAATAAAGCACAATAAAGCAATTTTCTATTGCTCAGCCCTGACAGGCAGGCTATAACCCTCGGAGGTGTTTGGATGACCATCCTCAGAGCCAGATGAGACACTGCAGTGCTTCCCAAAGTGTGTTTGTGTCCTGATGAATGAGAACCAGCCCAGGGAAGGGTGGAAATGTGACAATCCACAGCAGCACTGTTAATTTTCCACAGCTTTGTCATTTACTTGCAGAACCTTAATCTATTTCTGGTATGGCTTTATGGTTGCTCCTTCCATCAGAGCCCCACGGACTGCAATATTCTGCTCAGTGAGCTGAAATATCTGTCGATGGAAAAGCAGCTCCTCATCAAAGCCCTGGGAGCTGCTGGGGGCTGGTTCTGTGCGCTGGGATTACCTGAGGAAACCTTGGATGGGCTGAGAAACAGGCTGTTTTTATTTAGAGAGAGCAGAATCAAAACTTCTAAATTAAAAATACAATTTTTTCTGGCTTTAATTCAGTAAGGTGTTCATCTGCAGGGGGGCAGGAATAATCCCTTAATGAGACACAAAGAAGGGAAATGCTTTATTTGGGTCTGGGCTCCCCTGCCCTGAGCTCTCTCTCTCGGGGAGTGGTGCCTCAGCCCCTGACCCTGCACAGAGCCAGGGCTCCCTCACATCCCAGCAGCTCTGGGTCCTGCTGTGCCCCCTCGGAACCCTCGGGCTCAGCACAAGGGGGTTCTGTGCTCTCGGGAACCCCCAGGTTCTTCTGGCTGAGGCTTGGAGCAGCCTGGGGCTGGGGGAGAGGCCATGGAAGGGGATGGGATGGGGAATGGGGGATGGGGATGGGGATGGGGATGGGGATGGGATGGGGATGGGGATGGGGGATGGGATGGGGATGGGGATGGGAATGGGGATGGGGATGGGGAGGGATGGGGATGGAGATGGGGATGGGATGGGGATGGGGATGGAGATGGGGATGGGGATGGGGGATGGGGATGGGAATGGGGAGTGGGGATGGGGATGGGGATGGGGGCATGGGGTTGGGATGGGGATGGGGATGGGGATGGGGATGGGGATGGGGGATGGGGATGGGGATGGGGACAGGAATGGGGATGGGGATGGGGACGGGGATGGGGATGGGGATGGGGATGGGGATGGGGATGGGGATGGGGATGGGAATGGGGATGGGAATGGGGATGGGGCAGCTGCCCCAGGACCCCAGAGCTGCCCCAGCAGGGGAAGATCCCAGCCCTGCTATAATCCAGCCCTGCTGTGGATCCAGCCCTGCTGTGGATCCAGCCCTGCCATGGATCCAGCCCTGCCATGGATCCAGCCCTGCCAGGATCCAGCCCTGCCAGGATCCAGCCCTGCCAGGATCCAGCCCTGCCATGGATCCAGCCCTGCAGCCCTCATTTTCCACACTCCTCATTCACACTGGGGCTGGCACCAGTTCCTCTTTCCTGTTATCTCTGCTTTTCTGCTGAAGGCCCATTATTGGCTTTAATCAGGGAAATGAATTTGTTAATGAACTGCCTGATAAGCTCGCCATGGCTAATGTTCCAGGGCTTTATCTCCTTTATTTTGGGTATTGTTTCCTCCACATCAAAGAACCAAATAAGTACATTTAAAAGTTGCTGCAGCTGATGGCAGCCTGCTCTCTTGCTTCGGGGGAATCCTGGGAATAAATTCAGTTAGGACAGCTCTGATGGGGAGAGGAGCTCACGGGAATTTCAGCAGGAGCTGGGGAGGATTTGGGCTGTCGAGTTTGTTCACCTGCCCTGTCCCAGGGCTGCCACAAACCCCTGGGGCTGTCACCTTCCCCCAGCTGTCCTGACCCATGGCTCTCTCTCCAGCACGGCGGGCACAGAGCTCTGTTATTATCTGATACTGTTGAGAATAATACCAGATTATATATGATATTATAGTATATTATAGTAGATGATATTATATTAATGATATGATATTATATTATATATCATAGTAGATATATTCTATTATACTTATTATTATATTATATTATATTATATTATATTATATTATCATTACTACTTACTATTACTTACTTACGTCTTACTTCATATTCTATTATTACATTACATTAAGTACATTATATTACCTTCTATTATGTTCTCATTTATTCTCTTCTGTTTATATTACTTATATTCTACTTATATTATACTTATATAGTATTATATTGCATTGTATTATTGTATTGTATTTATTATAATATGATTTATAGTAAACACTATACATTATTATATAGAAAATGTTATAATATTATATATTGTATAATAGTATATTACCATATAATATACTATCTAACATTATGCAATGTATAATGTACAATTATATATTTTATATATGATTATATATGATTATATTCTATTTATATTAATGAATAGACTGTGTACTAAATATATAAATAAATACTGTACATTTATTAATATGCTAATATGAATCATTTCTGTTTCCGCAGAGCAGGGCAGCGCTCCAGGGCCGGCTGTCCTGGCTGTGATGCACACGAGGTTCCCAGGCTGACACTGGATCCCAAGCCCAAGACAATCTCCAGTGTGGAAATGCAGGAGAAGGAGATGTTAGTGGGAGAAACAAAGCCCGGAGCGCTGGGGGCAGCAGGAGAAGGGTTGGGAGCTCCTCTCTGAGGGCTGGGATGGTTTTCCCTTCCCTTTTGTTCCCCCTCATTTCCAGAGGATGGCCCGGAATAGCGATGCCCTGTTTTGTCTGGCTATAATTGCGCTGCTAATTGGGTACAGTCTGGACAATCCCATCCCATCCCTGCAGATCCATATCCATGATCCATACTCATGGAGCTCCATTGTCTGCCTCGGAGCAGGCAGCGGGAAAAGCAAGCCCAAAGCAGGAGGGGCTGATTGTCCTCGTCCTGTCCCTCCTGTCCCCTGGTGCTGCATCTCTGCATCCATCCCCTCCCTCCCTCCCTCCCGCGGGAGCAGCTCCAGCCCATCCCACAAATCCCATTTGTGGCTGCCCAGCAAATTCCTGCCCTGATGCTTCTGCCAGGAAAGTGAACCCACAAACCCCAGAGGTTTGTGTCCAAAAGGAGACACAGGAGTCCCTTTCTGGCTTTATTCCAACCAAGGCAGAGGCCATGGGGCATCCCCTGGGCTCTCTCCCATTTTTGGAGGTCACAGCCTCCTTTTTATCCCAATTTCCAGCCACATTTCCCTTCTCTCTTTCCCCATTTCTGAGGGACCTGAGAGGTTCAGACTTCCCAGAACCCCTGATCCCAGAGATTCCCCTCTAATGCACAACCCTCCCCTTTCATTTCTAATTCTTACTGAATTCAGGGGTTTTTCCCGTGTTTCTTTCATCTTTCAACATCCAATTTCACTTATAGCAAACCTGCAGTTTATTTGTGAAAGCAGATATCTTTTTTCCCATTCATTTTCCATTAAAAGCCATTCCCATGTTGGATAAGCACTCTCCAGCCCACATTCCAGAGCAGCAAACACAGGGGAAGCTGAGGCTGCTCATCTTCCCAGGAGAAGAAATCCTGGCAAAGGGATTTTTGAGAAAATGCCTCAGTGACAGACTGAGCCCATGCTAAGAAGCCCCCCAGATCCTCAGGACACAATTTTTTATGGATTTTTTTTGGATTAGAGCATTTCCTGGGTCAGTTTTTAACTGATTTATTGTAAGGTAAGGAAAGCCCCCTAAGAAGCATTTTCATGGAGCAGCCTTTGCTTCTGAAAGATGTTTAAAATGAAAAGTTTAAAAATAAATTACTGCAGGAATTGGAATATCGACACCCCCCAGGTCACACTCCTGTAGTTTTGCAGAGTTTGGAATTAAATCTGGTGCAATTATTTTCCTGATCCATTGATTTTGGCACTTTGGGATAAGGTCCAGTGGACACAGAGGAATTCAGTCAAAGGTTGGGGATGTTGTCTTGGAGGTCTCTTCCAGCCTTAAGGACTCTGTGATTTGAAAATGTTTTTTTTTAAGAAAAGCAGCCACAGAGAGCCCTGATTCCATTGGTGAGAGGGAATTTAACAGCAACAACCCCTGAGTTCCCTGTGCCGGGCAATTGTCACTTCCAAATCCACAACACAGAGTGGGGACAATGGGAAAACGGGTGGGAAAATAAAATTTCTGTGGAAATCTGCTGATCTTCGGGTATGAAAGGATTCCCTTGAAGCAGGTGAAGGACCTGCAGAGTGCAGTGCTGCAGGAGCCGGTGCATCCCCTCAGGGAAATTCCTCAATCAGCTCCTTTCCCCTCTTTCATTCACAATTTGTCTGGAAGCAGCTCAGGGGTTTTCTCACCAGCTGGGCTGCAGTCCCCGTGTGCCCCTGCTGTGAGTCTGGCAGCTCCTTGTCCTGCCATCCTCTGGCAGCATGGAAATGCAGGATTTCTGCAGCAGCAGCTTCACACGGGCCCTGAACGGGCTCCCCATTATTGTCATTTAATGTCTGCCCTCAGCAGAGCTCCCCATTATTGTCATTTAATGTCTGCCCTCAGCAGAGCTCCCCATTATTTTTATTTAATGTCTGCACTCAGCAGAGCTCCCCATTATTGTCATTTAATGTTTGCACTCAGCAGAGCTCCCCATTATTTTTATTTAATGTCTGCACTCAGCAGAGCTTGCAGGAATTGGGGGAGGATTCAAATAAAGGACAGGATTAAAACACATTTTCCCAGGAATGGGTGATTTCTGCCTTGTGCAGGGATAACAGCAGGCAGGAGGTGGAGAAAATAATTATTCTCCATGTACATATTGATTTTTTTTTAATATAACTTACAGAGCTGAGTGTGAAATATGGGGAATATGAACAGTTTCCCTCGTGCCTTTCCCTGCTTGTTTTTATTTCCCTCCTTTCCGTATTTTCCCCTTCCCTCCTCTCTGGCCAAGCCTCAGCAGAGCAGAGAACACCAAATTTATCGTGTAAAGCACAGCCTGGCCTGTACCTGTGGCCAAAGCCCCTCTTGCCCTGGGATCCTGGTGAAACTGAGTTTAGTCCCTGCAGGATTCCCCTGCTTGCTCCAAGGCTGAGCTCAAACCTCCAGCTCCCAAGGGGGTAACTCAGAGAAGGGGTTTAACTCTAATCCCTCATGGGGAAACGCTCCCGAACATTGCTGCTGGTTGAAATACAGAGAATGGGAATTGTTCCTTCCCTTCTGTCTGAGGCAATTCATAGTTTGATTCCTGAGCACAGCTTTTATCAGGAGGAGGTGAAACCTTTCTGTTTGCTCAGGCCATCAAAGATTTCAGCTCCTGCCTTGAACAGGGAAACAAAATCCTCCGAGGGGGAAACACCTTCCAGGGATTCAATCAAATGATTGTGTGTATTTAAAAGTCTGGAAGGCACATTTAAATTTAAATAAATAAATAAATAAAAAGGCAAACTATTTCAGTTAGTCAAGTCATGGCATCCACTGCTACAACCAAACCATTTTTAAAGGGATCCCCCAAGTCTGTTATTTCTTACAAGTAATTTTGTTATCCCAGGAGCTAAATTTTGCCTGATTCAGGGGAAGCTTGGGAGAAAACTGGAATTAATGCATTAATTTTTAATAGATTACATGTGTTGGAACATGGGGGTGGAGTGAGTGAGTGAGGAAAATCTCCTGGATGGGAAGGGAACCTGCACTAAGCCCCAGCTGAAGAGCAGGGATTTGCTGCTTGTTCCTATGAACTCCCAGGCACTGGAAAAGCTGGATTGATCCAAGTCACTTTAGGGGAAAACCAATTAATTCCCAGAGATTTCTCTCGCTCTCACAGCCTGATTCTCTCTCAGCAGCTCCAGTGGAGCTCAGACAAGCTCAGCTTCAGCCTCTGCCTGAAATTCCCTGGTAAATCCTAAGGGGAAACCCCAGTGGGGAGGGAAAGGTCCTTGTGCTGGGCTCTCTCAGCAGGACACAGGCTGGCTGTCCCTGTGGCTGCCACAGCAAACACTAATCACCTTTAATTAACGAGCTATGGAGCAGCACTGGAGCCTTTGGTTCCAGAAGGGGCCACGGAGTCGGGGCCTCTTCTCCCATCTTTTCCCCCTTCTCCCATCTTTTCCCCCTTCTCCCATCTTTTCCCTCTTCTCCCATCTCTGTTTGCAGCGAGGAGAGCCAAGGCTGCTGCTGGGTGGGTTTGCTGTGAGAGGTGTAAAATCTCTGTGGAAAATGCCTGTTTTATCATTGGCTTTTTGCAAATATTCAAATGAATACTGTACGTGTTATGTTAGAAAGTGATGCTGTGGTAATTCTCTTAAGCAGTGTGGTAAATACAGTTTTAGGGTATAACAAAAGGTTAAAATAGAAACTATGCTGTGTAAGGTACTTTTTTAAAGAAAGGACTCACACCAGACAGCAGCCACAGGACACCCAAATCTTTCAGAGAAAGAGAATTTATTGCTCCATTATCAGAGGAATGAATTCCTGCCTGCTCAGCCCTGGAGACGCCGCCAGGATCCAGAGGCAGGAGCTGCCCCTGCCCAGCCAGAATCCTGGGTGGGAATGGAATTGATGCACCAGGGATGGGCTGTGGGAATGTGCTACAGGCTGTTGTGTTAAGGGTTAATCCTCTGTGCACCTGGGGCCTTTTTGGGCTTATTTTGCCCAGAAAAGGTACCCAGACTGTTTGTAACTCTTTGTTTCTATTGTCTCGTATTGTCCTAATCCCAATTGTCCAAATTGTTACTACTTTAATTATATTGCTATCTTTATAACCATTTTCTTATTATTAAACTTTTAAAATTTTAAAAACAAGTGATTGGTGTTTTTCACAGTGCTGCCTGTCACACCCAGGGGAGTTCTCTGGGGCTCACCCAGACACAGGGAAGGGGGAAATTCCTGTTGTGGGCCAGGGAAGAGCCATCCAGAGAGAAGCAGGGGTGGTGCTTGGCTTTTCCAGCCCCCACCTCTCTGTGATTCTGTATGCACCATGGATAACTCCAGCCTGGGCTGATTTCCCTATTTTGAGATGTCTGCCATTCCCTAACAAAGCACCGTGCACCAAACACCCTGCAAGGCTTAAAACATGATCCATCTTCTCAATGGATTGCAGGGGAAAGTCTCTCTCAGGGAATATTAGTGACTCCACAACTGGAGCCAATAAATCCTGCTTTCCCTAAGTAATGCAGCTTATGGCACAGATCTAATTTTAGATTCCCTCTGCTGCCCCTAAATCTTTGCTCCGTGTCTTTCCAGCTTGATGGAAGGGCACATTTAATTATCAGGAGCCACATTTGTAGGGACAGATCCTCCATCACCAAAGCCCATGTCTTTGGGGTCAGGAGCTGCAGGAATCCCATCACTGCTCAGCCCACCTGCAGTGGTGGCACGTGCTGCTCCAGGGCAGGAGCTGTGCTGGGGGTGCTCCCTGCAGCTGCCATTCCCACCCCTGGGATGCCAGGCAGAACCCTGTCCCAGCCAGGCCTGGGGTGGATCCTCCCTCTCACGGAGTCATGGAATGGTTTGGGATGGAGGGGACCTCAACCCATCCAGTGCCACGGCAGGGACACCTCCCACCCTGTCCCAGGCTGCTCCAGCCTGGCCTGGGACACTGCCAGGGGCCCAGGGGCAGCCACAGCTGCTCTGGGTGACCAATTAATGCAATTAACACAGCTAACATTGGTGCATTGCCTCTTGGCAGTGTGTTGGACCTGCTGCTCACAGACAGGGGCCCAGGCCTGGGGTCAAACACAGGGAAAGGGGGGAAGGAAAAGCAAAAAGCCTTTTGGAGCAGCCAGAGCTTCCTCTGAGGAGGCTCTGAAAAGCAGGGAGTCCCTGTGATGGGCCCAGTTTCATTCCCATGCTGGTTCCAGTTTCAGTCCCATGCTGGTTCCAGTTTCAGTCCCATGCTGGTTCCAGTTTCATTCCCACTCTGGTCCCAGTTTTAGTTCCATGCTGGTTCCAGTTTCAGTCCCATGCTGGTTCCAGTTTCATTCCCATGCTGGTTCCAGTTTCATCCCATGCTGGTTCCAGTTTCAGTCCCATGCTGGTTCCAGTTTCAGACCCCAGCTGGTTCCAGTCCCCTCACTTCCCCTGTGCTGTCACCTCCAGGGACTGACCCTGCCGTGGCAAAGGCTCCCTTAAATGTGGAGCAGTTCCTGCAGACCCCAACAATCCAGCCCTTGCCTTTCTGTTCCTGCAGACCCCAACAATCCAGTCCTGGCCTTTCAGTTCCTGCAGACCCCAACAATCCAGCCCTGGCCTTTCAGTTCCTCCCTGGAAGGTTTTCCCCCGTGAGTTCTGTGCCATGTTTCTTACAGGCAGGTGTGTTTTGATAATTACTCAAGTACCATGATGAAATTCAATGAAACCAATCAAAATCCATTAGAAAGTCACAGACTGGATGTTTAGCCCCCAGTCCTGCTCACTGCCTGGCCAGTGTTGGAGCCCTGTCCAGCAGGTCCTGATTATCCTCAGCCCCTCTGAGCCAGGAACTTCTGCCTCAGCTCCATTGCTCTTCCATTAAAAAGCTGTTCTGGAGTCCATAAATTTATTTTACTCCGACTGCTACATGAGAAGTCATAAACCAATTTATGAGCTGAGAAATGCTCCTCTCAGTGCCACGGCAATTTGACATCTGCCAGGGTGAATCCTGGCTCTCCTAAAGCCTGGGTGTGCTTTGGGGGAGGAAGGGGAGCCAGAGAGGAGAGGAACTTCCCCCCAAAGCCGAGAGGATGTGGGATCCAGCCATGGGATATCTGCCAGAGACATCCCCCAGGCTGCTCTGCCAGCAGGGCTGCTCCAGGTAAGAATCTTTTAAAAGAAAAGCTTTAGAAAATCAGAGTTTGGGCCTGCAGCTTCTTCCAAGTGCAGCTGAGCAGCCAGCTAAGTTCCCACTGAGAGAATCTTGAGCACCCCTTTGCAGAACAGCCTGTCCTTGGGGAGAGAGAGTTAGTTGGACCTGCTTGAAATCAAATTCCAGTGGAGAGCACAGAAAACATCACAGCCAGGCTCGGGAGATTATGGAAGGGAGAGGAAGCAGAGTTTCAAAAGAATCACAGAATGAGCTGGGTGGGAAAGGACCTTAAAGCTCATCCAGTCCCACCCTGCCATGGCAGGGACACCTTCCCCTGTCCCAGGTGCTCCCAGCCCCAGTGTCCAGCCTGGCCCTGGGCACTGCCAGGGATCCAGGGGCAGCCCCAGCTGCTCTGGGCACCCTGTGCCAGGGCCTGCCCACCCTGCCAGGGAACAATTCCCAATTCCCAAGATCCCATCCAGCCCTGCCCTCTGGCAGTGGGAGCCATTCCCTGGGTCCTGTCCCTCCATCCCTGTCCCCAGTCCCTCCCCAGCTCTCCTGGAGCCCCTCCAGGCTCTGGCAGGGCTCTGAGCTCTCCCTGGAGCTCTCCAGGTCTCCCAGACCCTCCCAGGGCAGGCAGGGGCAGCTCCCAGCTCTGCTGCCCAGGCCAGGTCAGGAGCAGCCCCTCCAGAGGGAAATCCCAGCTGTGATCCCAGCAGAGCAGGGCTCTGAGCTGCCTGTCCCTGTGTCCCTGTGCTGTGACAAATCCCCCAAAGCCAGGCAAGCCCTGCTCCTCACGCTGTAATTTTCTGTCTGTGCTGTTCTCCCATTGCTGTGGCTGCTCTTTGCATGTACCTAATTTGTCTTTATTACCAGAGCAAAGCAAGGCTGATATTTACACTTCCAGCAAGGCATGCAAGAGACACAAAATAAATGCTGGGTTTTGACTCATAAATAAACCTTTTCTTGTAGTCAGTGCAAGGAGACATCAGCATTTTCTTGGTGGCATCCCCACTGGAAACTGCTGTAACATTGCCAATCATCAAAAACTGCTCAGGAGCTCAGTGCCTTGAAAAACATACTGGAAATATTTAAATTTTAATTATAAGATACAAGTTTAAATTTAATTTAAATGAGTTGTAATCCAGAGCCAATGCTGCAGGGACAGGAGTAGTGTACTTTGTTTAGGCCACATCCTATCTTAGGGAATAAATATGGGGTTTAAAGATACTCAAGTGCTTGATTGTTCTTTATGTCACCTGGAATCAGGAGAATAAATTCCTTAAGGGCTTTATGGCACTCTCTAATTTACCATTATCAACACAATTCAGTAATCTGTGAGAAGATTGTCCATTTCTCCCATTTAAAGCCTGTTTGTTTGCAGGGGAGCCTTTTCCTCTGGCAGAGTCAGCCCTGCTGCACTGGGCTGTAAATCTGAGTGCAGGGTGGGCAGCACTCAGAGCGTGGAGGGTTTCCCATGGATCTTACAGCAAATCTCACTCCAAATTGCTGCCAGCTCCTGGGGCTGCATGGCTGCTGGCAAAGCCCAGGAAACACAGCCTGGCCCTGCTGCCCCCTTGGCTGGGGATTTGTGGAATGCTACAGGACATAAAGCAAAGGTCAGCCCAGAGGAAAGCACACAGCCTGGCTGGAGGGAGTCCTGGGGTGATCCCTCCAGGAAATGCCCCAGCTCCAGGTCTGAAATCCCCCAACACCTGCTCTGAAATGCCCCAACACCTGCTCTGAAATCCCCCAACACCAGGTCTGAAATGCCCCAAAACCAGGTCTGAAATCCCCCTAATATCAGGTCCAAAATGCCCCAACACCAGGTCTGAAATGCCCCTAATTCCTGCTCTGAAATGCCCCAACAGCTGCTCTGAAATCCCCCCAACTACAGGTCTGAAATCTCCCAACACCAGATCTGAAATCCCCCAAATATCAGGTCTGAAATCCCCCCAATATCAGGTCTGAAATACCCTAAATACCAGGTCTGAAATGCCCCAACACCAGGTCTGAAATGCCCCTAATTCCTGCTCTGAAATCCCCCAACACCAGGTCGGAAATGCCTCAACACCTGTTCTGAAATCCCCCAAACTCCAGGTCTGAAATCCCCCAAACTCCAGGTCTGAAATCCCCCCAACACCAGGTCTGAAATCCTTCCAATATCAGGTCTGAAATCCCCCAACACCTGCTCTGAGAACCCCCAAAACCTGCTCTGAAATGTCCCCAACATCAGGTCTGAAATCCCCCCAATACCAGGTCTGAAATACCCCCAACATCAGATCTGAAATCCCCCCAATACCAGGTCTGAAATACCCCAAATATCAGGTCTGAAATCCCCCCAATATCAGGTCTGAAAATCCCCAACCCCAGGTCTGAGTTCCCCCAAGGCCAGGTGTGAGATGCCCAACCCCAGAAGTGCCAGCCCCAGGCTCTGGAGAGGGCAGTTTCCCTGCAGGGCAGTGGCACCACGCCTGCAGGGGTGAAGCTGCAGGCACTGAAATCCTGCCAGGCCCTGGCTCAGGACAAGAGGATCCAGCATTTCTGAGGTTGTGTCCTGCTCCCAGCGTTTCCAGCTGTGCCTCAGGATGCCTGGGTACCTCTGGAGAAACACCTGCAGAGCCCCAGAAGGTTCCCCCTGTGCTGGGCAGACTGATCACTCCTGGCTTGCTCAGACCCCACAGGTGGTGCCCAGGTGGGCTCGGTGTCCTGCCCAAGGTGACAAGGGACAGAGTGTCAGGAAAGTGAACCCACAAACCCCAGAGGTTTGTGTCCAAAAGGAGACACAGGAGTCCCTTTCTGGCTTTATTCCAACCAAGGCAGAGGCCATGGGGCATCCCCTGGGCTCTCTCCCATTTTTGGAGGTCACAGCCTCCTTTTATCCCAATTTCCAGCCACATTTCCCTTCTCTCTTTCCCCATTTCTGAGGTACCTGAGAGGTTCAGACTCCCCAAACACCTGATCCCAGAGATTCCCCTCTAATGTACAGCCCTCCCTTTTAATTTTTAATTCTTACTGAATTCAGGGGTTTTTCCCCATTTCTGAGGTACCTGAGAGGTTCAGACTCCCCAAACACCTGATCCCAGAGATTCCCCTCTAATGTACAGCCCTCCCTTTTAATTTTTAATTCTTACTGAATTCAGGGGTTTTTCCCCATTCCTGAGGTACCTGAGAGGTTCAGACTCCCCAAACACCTGATCCCAGAGATTCCCCTCTAATGCACAACCCTCCCTTTTAATGTTTAATTCTTACTGAATTCAGGGGTTTTTCTTCCCCATTGTTTCTTTCACCTTTCAGTGTCCAATTTCATTTCTCAGCAAACCCAAAGTTCATTTGTAAAAGCAAATCTCTCTTTCCATCCATCACTCAGTGGAACCCTTCCCATGGTTTCTCTTCTCTCCCAGGGCTGGTTTTATCCCCCAGCAGCCCCACAGCTGGGTTGGGAACACAAACCCTCTGTTCCTCCCAGGAGTGCACCAGGCTCAGGCTGTGCCAGGGGTTGCTCAGGTGGACACTGAGAAGAATTCCTCCCTGGAAAGGGCTGCCCAGCCCTGGCCCAGCTAACAGGGCAGGGCTGGAGGGACCCAAAGCCCTGTGGATGTGGCACCTGAGGACCTGGGCAGTGCTGGCAATGGTTGGACCCCACCATCCCAAAGGTCCTTTCCAGCCCAAAGGATTCTGTGATTCAGTGTGTCTGTGTGTCCTGCCCTACAGGGTGACTGTCCCTGAATTCTCCTTTACACTGAAACTCCTTCCCCACTGCTGAGAGCTCTGAAAGTGCCAGAAATCCCTGAAATGTGCATTCCAGTGCTGCTGCCTTTGGTCCCCTTTTATTAGAGCCCAAGGAAAAGGTGACATCTGCTCCTCAGTGTCTGTATTTTAATCACCTGTGAAGGGCTGAATTAACCTGCAGCTAATGAGACTTGACAGTTTCACCAATATCAGAAATGGGTTTGAAGGAGGAACAATCCCCACGTACATTCTATAGATCTTTGAAATATGTACTGGAAATCTGTTCTGGAACATGTGAGTGCAGCTCTCAGCCCATGCCCATCATTTCCTTGATTACAGACATAAAGTTCTCATTTTCTTGTCAGCGATTAATCAGCAGCCTGATAACTGGGTGTGCTGGAAAAGGGAATTCAGGGCAGGCAGGTGACACACAGAAACCAAACACACCCTGCTGGGAAGTTCAGGAGAGAAACCTTCATTTCTGGCCTTCAGCTGAAGGGCTGGATGGGATACTGGGAACTGGGATTGTTCCCTGGGAGGGTGGGGATGGAACCCCCAGAGCAGCTGGGGCTGCCCTGGATCCCTGGCAGTGCCCAGGGCCCGGCTGGATGGGGCTGGGAGCACCTGGCACAGGGAAAGGTGGCCCTGGCTGGGCTTGAAGGTCCCTTCCCACCAAACCAGTCTGGATTCTGCTGTCACTGGAACCCCAGGACTGCTCCCTGTGGCCCTGCAGTCCTGGCTCATCTCATCTCATCTCCAGCCTGCCATTCCCAGGGCAGCTCTGCCATCCCAGGGCAGCTCTGCCATCCCCAGGGCAGCCCTGCCATCCCCAGGGCAGCTCTGCCATCCCCAGGGCAGCCCTGCCATCCCCAGGGCAGCTCTGCCATCCCAGGGCAGCCCTGCCATCCCCAGGGCAGCCCTGCCATCCCCAAGGCAGCTCTGCCATCCCAGGGCAGCTCTGCCATCCCCAGGGCAGCTCTGCCATCCCCAGGGCAGCCCTGCCATCCCAGGGCAGCCCTGCCATCCCCAGGGCAGCTCTGCCATCCCCAGGGCAGCCCTGCCATCCCCAGGGCAGCTCTGCCATCCCCAGGGCAGCCCTGCCATCCCCAGGGCAGCTCTGCCATCCCAGGGCAGCTCTGCCATCCCAGGGCAGCCCTGCCATCCCCAGGGCAGCCCTGCCATCCCCAGGGCAGCTCTGCTTGGTGCCCTCCAGAGAGAAATCTGGGGGGTTAAAGGCCAGAATTACCTTTCTCCAAGTCCCTCCTGCATTTCTGTGGGCTGCCAGCCCTGAGCACTCCCAGCACAGCCCCCAGAGCTGGAGCAGTGTCCCACCCAGGGGCTGGGGGCTCTGGGGGGCTCAGGGGGGCTCTGGGGGGCTCAGGGGGAGGTGGGAATGCTGCAGCCCCCCTGGAACAGCAGCTCAGGGAAGTGCTGCTCCACTCCATTTGCTGTAATTGCAGGGCTAATTGAGAAGAAAGACTAAACAGACAGGTCAGATCTCCTTCTCCAAGTAATTATGGGTGATTTATACAGAGGGTGCAGCAGCAGAGACAGAAGAGTATGTAAATCCTGGAATGATTTCCTAGAGAAAACGATTATAAGGTTAACAGTAGCTTGGCAGCCTAAAATAAGAAATTATTTTAAACCCCGTGCATTTGGGGAATTACCTCTCCCATGGAAGCGTGTATCCATCTCGTTAGAGGCAATTTGGGAAGCAGAGAGGCTTTTTGATTGCTGCAAGAGGCTCTGGGAGAGCAGCAGCTCCTGGCTGGGGTGGGTGATGAGCTGTGGGATTGTCAGGGTGCCCAGCGCTGGGGGATGGTGGAACTGACCCCCTGTTCTTAGAAGGCTGATTTATTATTTCATGACCTATATGATATTAAAGAATGCTATACAAAACTGGACTGAAGAACTCAGAAAGGAAACAGACAGAGGCTAAAAGAGAATTAAAAACTGGTGACTCTCTCCAGAGTCCAACACAGCCTGACTGGGATTGAGTCAAAGCAATTCCCTGCTGGATAAACAATCTCCAACCCCATTCCAGAGCAGCAAAACAGCAGAAGGAAATGAGATAATACTGCTTTCCTTTTCCCTGGGGCTTCTCAGCTTCCCAGGAGAGAAATCCTGGGCAAGGGGATTTTTCAGAAAATGTGACAGTGACATTGGGCTGTGCTGTGGGTGACACACTGTGCTATGGGTGACACTGTGCTGGTGGGTGACACTGTGCTGGTGGGTGACACTGCTGGTGGGTGACACTCTGTGCTGTGGGTGACACACTGTGCTGATGGGTGACACCGTGCTGGTGGGTGACACTGTGCTGGTGGGTGACACTCCGTGCTGTGGGTGACACTGTGCTGGTGGGTGACACTCTGTGCTGTGGGTGACACTGTGCTGTGGGTGACACTGTGCTGGTGGGTGACACACGGTGCTGGTGGGTGACACTGTGCTGTGGGTGACACTGTGCTGTGGGTGACACCGTGCTGTGGGTGACACACCGTGCTGGTGGGTGACACACCGTGCTGTGGGTGACACTGTGCTGATGGGTGACACTGTGCTGTGGGTGACACTGTGCTGGTGGGTGACACTGTGCTGGTGGGTGACACTCTGTGCTGTGGGTGACACTGTGCTGTGGGTGACACCGTGCTGTGGGTGACACACTGTGCTGGTGGGTGACACTCTGTGCTAGTGGATGACACACTGTGCTATGGGTGACACTGTGCTGGTGGGTGACACTCTGTGCTAGTGGATGACACACTGTGCTATGGGTGACACTGTGCTGGTGGGTGACACTGTGCTATGGGTGACACTGTGCTATGGGTGACACTGTGCTGTGGGTGACACACTGTGCTGGTGGGTGACACACCGTGCTGTGGGTGACACACCATGCTGAGGGTGACACTGTGCTGATGGGTGACACACTGTGCTATGGGTGACACTGTGCTGTGGGTGACACTCTGTGCTGTGGGTGACACTCTGTGCTGATGGGTGACACCGTGCTGGTGGGTGACACTGTGCTGTGGGTGACACTCTGTGCTGGTGGGTGACACACTGTGCTGGTGGGTGACACTGTGCTGGTGGGTGACACTCTGTGTTGGTGGGTGACACTGTGCTGGTGGGTGACACTGTGCTGGTGGGTGACACTCTGTGCTGGTGGGTGACACACTGTGCTGTGGGTGACACACCATGTTGAGGGTGACACACTGTGCTGGTGGGTGACACACTGTGCTGATGGGTGACACTGTGCTGGTGGGTGACACACCGTGCTGTGGGTGACACTCTGTGCTGGTGGGTGACACTCTGTGCTGGTGGGTGACACACCGTGCTGTGGGTGACACTCTGTGCTGGTGGGTGACACACTGTGCTGTGGGTGACACACTCCGTGCTGGTGGGTGACACACTGTGCTGGTGGGTGACACTCTGTGCTGTGGGTGACACTGTGCTGTGGGTGACACACTGTGCTGTGGGTGACACTCTGTGCTGGTGGGTGACACACTGTGCTGTGGGTGACACTCTGTGCTGGTGGGTGACACACTGTGCTGTGGGTGACACTGTGCTGTGGGTGACACTCTGTGCTGGTGGGTGACACACTGTGCTGTGGGTGACACACTGTGCTGGTGGGTGACACTGTGCTGTGGGTGACACTCTGTGCTGGTGGGTGACACACCGTGCTGTGGGTGACACACTGTGCTGTGGGTGACACTCTGTGCTGGTGGGTGACACTCTGTGCTGGTGGGTGACACTCTGTGCTGTGGGTGACACTCTGTGCTGGTGGGTGACACACTGTGCTGTGGGTGACACACTGTGCTGTCAGTGACACACGGTGCTGGTGGGTGACACTGTGCTGTGGGTGACACCATGCTGTGGGTGACACTGTGCTGTGGGTGACACTCTGTGCTGGTGGGTGACACTCTGTGCTGGTGGGTGACACCATGCTGTGGGTGACACTGTGCTGTGGGTGACACTGTGGCACACCAGCACAGCAGGGACACCTCCCACTGTCCCAGAGTGCTCCAACCTGGCCTTCAACTTCATTTCCTAAATTTCTCAAGGAACTGGGAGCGAATTTAGTCAGAGACCTGAGAGCAAGGCGTGCCAAATCCCTTTTCTCCTGTGCAGCTCTGCAGCCTCGTGGTAAAATGGGAATGACATTTGCAAGGCCCTCTCCCATCCTCGGAGTGAAACGGGCTGATGGGAGCTGAATATGAAGATGTTCCCTCTTCTCTCTCACTTCAGAAGGAGCACTCTGCTTTGGGGGAAGGTTTTATTGAATTCTCGAGTTCTGGAATGCTCAGCTCCAAGATTTTTTTTATTAAACTCATCTGTCAAAGTAGAAATCCTTTCTGGAGAAGACTGGGTTGCAAAGGACACATCGGATGAATATTATGTCCATAAATGTTTGTTAGGAAGATTATTCCCAGCTGATACGACAAAGAGATGAGAAATTAGATCACAAATCTCATTAACGACCCAGACACTGAAGGAGAAATGAAGCCAATTAATGTTGATGGGACTTGTCAGGAGAATGTCATGGCTCTGCTCTTCATGCCAGTCACACAGCGAGGCTGGGGGACAGGGATGGAATTTGGGGGATAATGATGGAATCTGGGGGGATAATGGTGGAATTTGGGGGATCAGGATGGAATTTGGGGGATAATGATGGAATTTGGGGGGATAATGGTGGAATTGGGGGGATAATGGTGGAATTTGGGGGGATAAGGATGGAATTTGGGAGATAATGATGGAATTTGGGGGGATAATGGTGGAATTTGGGGGGATAATGGTGGAATTTGAGGGGATAAGGATGGAATTTGGGAGATAATGATGGAATTTGGGGGACAATGCAGGAATTGGGAGGGGATGATACAGGAATCATGAGTGGATAATGCAAGAATTGTAAGTGGATCATGCAGGAATTGGGAGTGGATAATGATGGAAATGTGGGTGGATAATGATGGAAATCATGAGTAGATCGTGCAGGAATCATGAGTGGATAACGCAGGAGTCAGGAGTGGATAATGATGGAATTGTGAGTGGATGATGATTGTGAGTGGATGATGCAGGAATAATGAATGGATAATGCAGGAATTGTGAGTGGATGATGCAGGAGTCAGGAGTGGATGATGCAGGAATTGGGAGTGGGTAATGATGGAATTGGGATGGGTAATGATGGAATTGAGATGGGTAATGAGGAACTGGGAGTGGGTAATGATGGAATTGGGATGGGTAATGATGGAATTGGGAGTGGGTAATGATGGAATTGGGAGTGGGTAATGATGGAACTGGGATGGGTAATGATGGAATTGGGAGTGGGTAATGATGGAATTGGGAGTGGGTAATGATGGAATTGGGATGGGTAATGATGGAATTGGGATGGGTAATGATGGAATTGGGATGGGTAATGATGGAATTGGGAGTGGGTAATGATGGAATTGGGATGGGTAATGATGGAATTGGGAGTGGGTAATGATGGAATTGGGATGGGTAATGATGGAATTGGGATGGGTAATGATGGAATTGGGATGGGTAATGATGGAATTGGGATGGGTAATGATGGAATTTGGGTGGACAATGCAGGAATTGGGAGTGGATGGTGCCTGCTTCTCTGCTCCCAGGGAATCTCCTGTGTTCCCGGGAGGGATGCAGCCCTGAGGCTGAGGCAGGGGAGGCAGCAGGGCCGGGTCTCCCTGACCTGGCAGAGCCCCTCTGCTCGCACCCTCCGCGGGTCCTTCAGCAGAATCACAGCTCCGGCTGCTCTGTTTCCATGACAACTTTTCTTTCCCAGAGAAAAGCCGGGCGAGCCGCGGGCTGTGACTCCAGCCCTCCCCAAATGTGCCCATCAAGCAGCATCACCTCGGTGCTGCGGGAGGGGCACAGGGGGAACGCAGCCTTCCCTCCGAGCCGGGCTGTGCCAGGGACTCTGCCCTGCACCCAAACCTGCAGCCCCTGGAGATGGTCACAGCAACGGCCCTGGAGGCTCCTTTCCATCTGGAGACACAAGGGGATTTACAGGAGTCACACCTGCAGCCCCACGGCTGGAACTGGGCAGGGTGGGGCTCTCAGGGCACATCCCTGCCCCAGGTGATCCAAGCTGGAAGGGGACAAACCAAGGACAGGAAAGGAATAAACTCATTTTTTACCTTGGAAAAAAAATCCACTTTGGTTGGAAGGGACCTTCAAGCCCATCTAGTGCCACTCCCTGTGTCCTGTCCCTCCATGCCTTGTCCCCAGTCTCTCTCCATCTTTCCTGTGGTTCCTTCAGGTGAGGTCACACTGAGGTCACCCCAACCTTCTCCTCCCCAGGTGAGCCCCCCCAGGTGTCCCAGCAGAGCTGCTCCATCCCCTGATCATCTCAGGTGATCACCACCTGCCTAATGCAAATATTTGCTCTTTAATGCAGAATAATTGGTTGCTTCAGGCAGTAAAATTCCCTCTCCAATGGCTGCAGAACTGAATGTGACTCTGGAGAAGTTATTTTTCAAAAGGAGAATAAAGTACAGCATTTCTATTTCTATATATTAAATACAGGCAACTTCCCAAAGCACTCCAAACACAATTCAGAACAGGTGGGAATTACAAGAAACTTCTGCAGATGGTGGCATCCAGTGCTATTGTTGAAGTTCCCCGCGGTGTCTCAAGGTTTCTGTTGAATGTTTGGGGACCCAGATATTCCATCTGACCGGCTCTCAGGCCAGGCCAGGCTGCCCAGGGCTGCCGGGAGGTGCTGAAGCTGCTCCTGCCCTCCCCACGGAGCTCAGCTGGGGCAAACTCCTCCCAGGGGCTCTGAGCAGTGCCCTGGAAATTCCCTTTATTGCCAGGCTGGCACTGCCCCTTGGGAGGAGCTCTCTGTAAATATTTGGGGCTGCGGGGGCTCCTTCCCTGCTCCTTTTCAGAGGCTGCCTGGAAAGGGGTGGAACTGGGTGAGACCTGGAGAGGCAGCAGTGCAGGGAGTGAGAGCAGCCCAGGCCAGCTCTGCTTTGGGTGCTCCTGGGGAATCGGGGTCATTACTGGGATTTAGCAGGAGCTGTGTGCAAGCACTCACAGGAGCCAGAGAAAATGACATTTTCAAGGGTTGTTCAGCAGTGGCTGGCAGAGTACAGATGTTGGACACGTTGTGTTTGCTCTAAATTGGATTGTGGGTAAATGAAGGGCTCGATCTCAGACTCAGGGCTGGAATCCTGCTCTCAGCTCATTGGGAAATCCACAGGCTCTGTTTCACTGCTGCAGCTCGTTCAGGGAATGTTTTGGCAGCCCTGTCTGTTCTGCTGCCTTAATCCTCCCTTCTAGAGAGCAGAAATTAGCATTTGTAATTTATTCAGCAGGGGAAGCAAAACCCAGGCTGGGATGGAATGCCCCAGAGGTAACCCAGGTGCTGAGTCAGCAGCAGGAATGTCACAAATGGACTCCTCTGGGCAGAATCCCGTGGGAGAGGTGGCCAAGAGAGGGGAACAGCTTTTACCTGTGCTGTATTAAAGCAAATTTGAGACCCCAGTGCATCCTCAGCCCCTCCTGCACCATTCTGTCCCTAAAGCCAGCATTTCCCAGGCAGCAGCTCAGCCACGGCCTGGCCAGGACCAGGGATGTGAAGTGGAATATTTTGGGTACCTGCTGCCAACCAGAGCAGTTTTCTCTCTTCCTTTGCCTCCCCTGGGGCAGGGCAGGACTTGTTGGGTGCTGGAGTAACACCCAAGGTGCCAAAATTTACCTTCCCTCTTCAGAGATGGGTTCCCCCTCTCCTGAGCAGGTTTATCCCTGGACTCACTCCAGAATCTCCTGCTGGGGTGAGGAGCCCTCCAGGCTGAGGCTCTGCCTCCCTGCCCCCTTCTCTGCACTTCCCTTCCTGTTAAATTGTAATAAAATCACATTTTATCTGGGGGGTAAAAGCAGCCTTTTCCTCCCTGACAGAACTGGGGGATCAGGAGAGAAACCCTGGGGAAGGGATTTCCAGAAAACATGCCAGTGCCATTGGGGTCCATTCTGAGCTGTGTTCCCAGCCCAGATGGGCACAGAGGGGTTGGAGATGGGTCCATTCTGAGCTGTGTTCCCAGCACAGATGGGCACAGAGGGGCTGTGAGATGGGTCCATTCTGAGCTGTGTTCCCAGCACAGATGGGCACAGAGGGGCTGTGAGATGGGTCCATGCTGAGCTGTGTTCCCAGCACAGATGGGCACAGAGGGGCTGTGAGATGGGTCCATTCTGAGCTGTGTTCCCAACCCCAGATGGGCACAGGGGGGCTGTGAGATGGGTCCATTCTGAGCTGTGTTCCCAGCCCCAGAGGGCACAGAGGGGCTGTGAGATGGGTCCATTCTGAGCTGTGTTCCCAGCCCCAGATGGGCACAGAGGGGCTGTGAGATGGGTCCATGCTGAGCTGTGTTCCCTGCACAGATGGGCACAGAGGGGCTGTGAGATGGGTCCATTCTGAGCTGTGTTCCCAACCCCAGATGGGCACAGGGGGGCTGTGAGATGGGCACATTCTGAGCTGTGTTCCCAGCACAGATGGGCACAGAGGGGCTGTGAGATGGGTCCATTCTGAGCTGTGTTCCCAGCACAGATGGGCACAGAGGGGCTGTGAGATGGGCACATTCTGAGCTGTGTTCCCAGCCCCAGATGGGCACAGAGGGGCTGTGAGATGGGTCCATTCTGAGCTGTGTTCCCAGCCCCAGATGGGCACAGAGGGGCTGTGAGATGGGTCCATTCTGAGCTGTGTTCCCTGCACAGATGGGCACAGAGGGGCTGTGAGATGGGCACATTCTGAGCTGTGTTCCCAGCCCCAGATGGGCACAGGGGGGCTGTGAGATGGGTCCATTCTGAGCTGTGTTCCCTGCACAGATGGGCACAGAGGGGCTGTGAGATGGGCACATTCTGAGCTGTGTTCCCAGCCCCAGATGGGCACAGAGGGGCTGTGAGATGGGCACATTCTGAGCTGTGTTCCCAGCCCCAGATGGGCACAGAGGGGCTGTGAGATGGGTCCATGCTGAGCTGTGTTCCCAGCCCCAGATGGGCACAGGGGGGCTGTGAGATGGGTCCATGCTGAGCTGTGTTCCCAGCCCCAGATGGGCACAGAGCTGAGAGAGGGGCTGTGAGATAGCTCTGCTAAACCTGGCTGCTAAACCTGCTGCTCCTGGAGCAAAACCACCAAACCCAGTCCAAGCTGGGCCCTCCCAGCTGCCCAGGGGGATGGCTCTGGATTCCCAGAAATGCTCCGTGCCCATTGTCCCAGCTGAGAGCAGAAATCACCCCCAGAGCATCCCCAGGCACAGCCCTGCCAGCCCCACCCAGCCCAGGCTGTGGCTCCCCCACAGTGGGAAATGGCTTTAATGCAGACTGAAATGCTCAAACCAGACCAGCGTCCCCCAGGCAGCAGCACAGCCTCCAAAATCCCCCTTTGGAAAAGGGAGATCCTCAAACATGGATTTTAGAAAGTGAGATAACGTTAAAGGTGAATATTCTGAATTCCTAACAGAGGTCAAGGGCCACCCAGGTTCCCAAAGTCCCCCTGTGTGAAAAACATCAATCACTTGTTTTTTTAAAAATTTTAAAGATTCAATAGTAATAAAATAGTTATTAAAAATAGTAATACAATTAGAGTAATAAGAATTTAGACCATTTGAATTAAGGCAATATGAGACAATAAAAACAAAGAGTTAAGGACAGTCCAGGTACCTTTTTATGGGCAGCACAAGCCCGAAAAAGGACTCCCATTATCAGAGGATTAACCCTTAAAAACAGCAGCCTGCTGCATATTCACACACTTCATGCATGATGCATAAATTCCATTCCAACACAGGATTCAGCCTGGTCATCGTCAACTTCTTCCTCCTGATCCCAACAGCACCTCAAAGGCAGGAGGAAGTTCCTTTCTTCTGATAAGGGAGCAATAAATTCTCTTTCTCTGAAAGATTGAGGTGTCCTGTGGCTGCTGTCTCGCTGCAAATCCTTTCTTTAGAAAAAGTATCCTACATAGCATCGTTTCTGGTTTAACAATTTTTATAACCTAAAACGATATTTACCACACTACTGAAGAGAATTAATGCAGCGTTACTTTCTAACACAACACATCTAACATTCATTTCAGTATTTGCTAAAAGCCAATCACAAAATACTCATTTTTCACCCCTGGAAAGAGGAACTCTGGCCACTCATGGTTTGTGTCAGTGTGTCAGGTTGGTCAGAGGCACTAAAGGGACACGGGGTGGGTGGCAGAGCTGGAGCTCCCAGCCTGGGGAAGGTGGGATGGGAATTCCAGGGTGTGACCCTTCTCAGCAATCCCAGACAGCCTGCAGCTCCCTCCCACCCCTGCCAGGGCTGCCTCTGGCCTCTCCCTGCCTGCCAGGGCTGCCACGGAGGCTGTGCAGCATCCCTGCACCTCCAGAGTCACACAGCTCTTCCCAAGGGGGCAGATGGAGAGCAGGAGTGGAGTGCTGCTGGATCCCTGGGACCTGGGGACAGGAGTTTGCTTTGGCTGCTCCCAGGTAATTTGTTTAGAGCTGCGTGGGGCTGGAGCAGGCAGGAAATTAATCTAATTAGAGACCCTCATTAGGAGTCTCTGTGGCAGAACTTTGCAAAGTCATGAGAGGACGTGAAAGTTCTGTCTGAGCACAAGGGAATGGCTCCCACTGCCAGGGGCAGGATGTTGGGATAGCAGATAATTGGGAATTGTTCCTGGCCCAGGGTGCCCAGAGCAGCTGGGGCTGCCCCTGGACCCCTGGCAGTGCCCAAGGCCAGGCTGGATGGAGCCCACCCCATTCCACCCCTGCCCCTGGTGCCCCAGGATTTCAGCTTTTCTATTTCCACCCATTTGTGACCCTGCAGTTCTTTAGGGTGTGACTCCAAACCCCAGATCCAGTGGGAGCTGCTGCTTCCCCGTTTGGGGCAGGCACAACAACTCCTCTCCAGGCCAACCAAGGACCCTCACTGCCCCAGGCCCCTGGAATGCAAACCAGAGTGAGTTTGGGGGGCAGAAAACTTGAGGAAAATGACTTAATTACCTGAAGCTGTAACTGGAGGATTGACCCCCAATATGCAAACGGCCCACATTTACAAAAATGTGAAAACCCACGGTCGATTTTTGGGGGGGTTCCATCTGCCCTAAATGCACCTGAGGGCCCTTCAATAAATACTTTATTCCTTTATTCCTTAATTTTATTCCTTGATTCTCTCTTTTCATCCCGTAATTCTCCCTGGCTCTGTTTTCAGGCAGCCCCAAGAGGCAGCAGCAGGGGCAGGGACCCTCCCCTGTCCCCGTGGGGTGCAGGGCTGGGGCACTGAGCTGCCCTGGAACTCCTGGTGCCACCAGCCCTGGTGCTGATTATTCACCGGCTCTGGCTGTTAGTGACAGCCATAAAACCTGACAATGCCTTGGGGGAACGCTTTCAAAAAGGCTTTTTAATAAACTGTGAAAACTGTTGTTTCAGCAATTGGAAAATAATTAAGGAGCAATTATGGGAGCAAACAGAAATCCTGAGCATAGAGGCAGGCTATTAAAATATGTTCTTTAAGAAATTATTGCAGTCACACTGGAAAGAAAAGCAGCTTTTAAATGAAGTTATGGTTACAACAGACTGAAAGGAGGGGGAATGAAAGGAATCATTCACGCTGGAAAGAGGAAACACTCACTGCCCTCCCAGCACACAGAACCGGCCTTCCCCAATTTCCTCCTGCAGAAAGAGAATTGCATCTTTCCCTGGCAGTGCCCAGGGCCAGGCTGGGCACAGGGAAGGTGTCCCTGCCAGGGCACTGGTGGGATTTGGGGTCCCTCCCACCCAGCCAGGCTGGGGCTCTGTGCCTGCCCTGAGTGCCCCATGGTCCCAGGAGGGAATTCTGGCCTCCCTCCCTCCCTCCCAGGGGGGCAGGAGCTGGGGGAGCACTCGGCTGAGCTGCGGGGGCTCTGCCAAGGCCAGGGAATGCTGCTGGTGGTGGCAGCCCTGCTGCCAGCTCCTCCTGCTCTGGGGGACGGGAGGGGTCACCTGGCACAGTCACCCCGGGCTGCTGTCACCAGCAGGAGCTGGGGCACTGTCACCTGCTGTGGGGCACTGTCACCTGGCTGTCACATGTGTCACTGTCACCTGGCTGGGTCACTGTCACCTGGCTGTGGGCCACTGTCACCTGGCTGTCACATGTGTCACTGTCACCAGCAGGGCTGGGGCACTGTCACCTGGCTGTGGGTCACTGTCACCTGGCTGTCGCATGTGTCACTGTCACCTGGCTGGGTCACTGTCACCTGGCTGTGGGTCACTGTCACCTGGCTGTCACAGGTGTCACTGTCACCTGGCTGTGGGTCACTGTCACCTGGCTGTCACATGTGTCACTGTCACCTGGCTGGGTCACTGTCACCTGGCTGTGGGTCACTGTCACCTGGCTGGGTCACTGTCACCTGGCTGGGTCACTGTCACCTGGCTGTCACACATGTCACTGTCACCTGGTTGTGTCACTGTCACCTGGCTGTCAAATATGTCACTGTCAGCTGGCCATGGGTCACTGTCACCTGACTATAAGAGGTGTCACTGTCACCTGGCTGTGGGCACTGTCACCTGGCTGTCACAGGTGTCACTGTCACCTGGCTGTGTGTCACTGTCACCTGGCTGTTTGTCACTGTCACCTGGCTGTCACATGTGTCACTGTCACCTGGCTGTGGGTCACTGTCACCTGGCTGTCACATGTGTCACTGTCACCTGGCTGTGGGCACAGTCACCTGGCTGTGGGTCACAGTCACCTGGCTGTGTCACTGTCACCTGGCTGTAACAAGTGTCACTGTCACCTGGCTGTGTCACTGTCACCTGGCTGTCACAAAGCTCCTCCTCCGTGCAGCAGAACCAGGAGGGAGCCGCACTGACCCCAGACCCCCAGCCTGGTTTGGGTTGCAGGGACCCCAAATCCCCCCCAGTGCCACCCCAGCCATGGCAGGGACACCTTCCCCTGTCCCAGGTGCTCCAGCCCAGTGTCCAGCCTGGCCTTGGGCACTGCCAGGGCTCCAGAGGATTCCCAGTCCCAGGGACCAGCTCTGCACCTTCAGCACCTCACCCTGCTCAGGTGTGACCTCGCAGGCCCTGCTGGGGTTTTCCTGCCATTCCCCCTCCCTGCAGTGGGATCACAGCAGCCATCAGCAGCCAGGTGACAGCAGCCATCCCTCCTGCAGCCCAGAACTGCTCTGGGCTGTTATTTCTGCACCAGCTGATTCTGCAAACACCACCAGGAGTGAGAGAGCTCTGGGTGCATCACCTCCGTGTCAGAGCAGCCAATGCCTCACTCACCCAGGGAGCACAGCAGGAGAGAGCTGGGATTCTCCCAGGAGCTGGCTCCTGGCAGTGATGGGAGTTACAGGCTATCACATGGAACACTGAATTATCAGCTCAGCCTGCAGAGCTGCAGCGAGATAACAGAGAATTCTGAATAATAATTGATAACTCCATGCTGAAATCAATGCTATTAGACTGCACTGATGTAGAGATTGCTTTTACCTATAAAGCACAATTAAAAATGGAGCTGAGGAGCTTTAACCTGGGGATCTCTGTCACGTGTGTGGCTGCCAGCACCTGCCCCGACCAACGTGAGAGGGCAAATCCCCTCTGTGGAAACACTCAGAGAGCCCTGAGCAAAGGGACCTGGCTTCAGAGCAGCCCAGCTGGGGCTGGCACCACTGCCCTGCCTCTGGAGGGTCTGTCAGCCCAGCCTCGCCCTGGGGCACAGACAGAGGGCAAGGCCAGCTCCCTGTGTCCCTGCAGCCCCAGGGGTCACCCTGGGCTCCTTCAGTGTCCTCTGTGTCCCCTCCTGCATGTTCCTGTGTCCCTCCTACCCCAAGGATCACCCTGGGCTCCCTCAGTGTCCTGTGTGTCCCCTCCTGCGTGTCCCTGTGTCCCTGCAGCCCCAGGGGTCACCCAGGCTCCCTCAGAGTCCTCTGTGTCCCCTCCTGCAGCCCCAGGGGTCACCCAGGCTCCCTCAGTGTCCTCTGTGTCCCTTCCTGCAGCCCCAGGGGTCACCCAGGCTCCCTCAGAGTCCTCTGTGTCCCCTCCTGCAGCCCCAGGGGTCACCCAGGCTCCCTCAGTGTCCTCTGTGTCCCCTCCTGCGTGTCCCTGTGTCCCTGCAGCCCCAGGGGTCACCCAGGCTCCCTCAGTGTCCTCTGTGTCCCTCCTACCCCAGGGGTCACCCTGGCTGGGCTCCTTCAGTGTCCTGCATGTCCCCTCCTGCATGTCCCTATGTCCCTCCTACCCCAAGGATCACCCTGGGCTCCATCAGTGTCCTGCATGTCCCTGTGTCCCTCGTACCCCAGGGGTCACCCAGGCTCCCTCAGTGTCCTGTGTGTCCCCTCCTGCAGCCCCAGGGGTCACCCAGGCTCCCTCAGTGTCCTGGGTGTCCCCTCCTGCGTGTCCCTGCATCCCTGGGTGCTGGAGCAGAGGGGCCAGGAGGGAGCAGGGGCAGGGCTGGATCTCAGCTGTTCCCTCTCCTGCTCTGCTGTCCCCAGCACAGGCTGAGCCTGCCCTTCCCCAGCCTGGAACTCCTCCAGGCAGGCTCTGCACCCCCTCCCAGGCACAGGGACCCCGCTGGGCAGGGCCAGGGCTGCACTGGGTGGTCCCTGTGGGTCCCTTCCAGCTCAGCTCCTTCTGTGAAATGAGATTTCACAGCGTGGTACAGATAACACAAACCCCACATTGCCCTACAACAACACTCCCACAGCAATCTTGTCAATATCTCAATACTATTTTATCAATAATCTTAACAATCCTAATCTTACCAACAGCAGAGAGGGCATTTCAGGTTGTTTCCCTATTCCAGCCCCCAAAAATGGTGAATCAAAGCAATGATGCCACTTCACCAGTGCCAGCTCTCACAGAGACAGGCAGGGAGGGACACCTTCCCCTGTCCCAGGTGCTCCAGCCCCAGTGTCCAGCCTGGCCTTGGGCACTGCCAGGGATCCAGGGGCAGCCCCAGCTGCTCTGGGCACCCTGTGCCAGGGCCTGCCCACCCTGCCAGGGAACAATTCCCAATATCCCATCCAGCCCTGCCCTCTGGCAGTGGGAGCCATTCCCTGGGTCCTGTCCCTCCATCCTTGTCCCCAGTCCCTCCCCAGCTCTCCTGTGGCTCCTTCAGGTGCTGTGAGGCCACTCTGGGGTCACCCCAACCTTCTCCTGCCCAGGTGAGCCCCCCCAGGTGTCCCAGCAGAGCTGCTCCATCCCCTGAGCATTTGGTGCCTCTGGATTCTGCAGCAGCCCCAGGTCCCTGCTGGGCTGGGCTCTGCAGGTGGGGCTCACCTGGGCACAGGGGCAGAATGCCCCAGACCATGGAAGGGTTCCAGCAGAGCCCCAGGAAGGGGACTGAGGCACTGCTGCACCCCAGGTGTCCCCAGCAGTGCCCCAAGCCCTTGCCAAGGCTCAGGATCCATTCCCACGTGGAGCTGAAGGCAGTAAATGGCCCTGAGCCCCCCGAGCCCCCAGAGGGGGTCTGTGCTGCAGAGCTGACCCAGTGAAGAGCCGGGCCCTGCTCTGCAGGGAGCAGCAGCTCCGTGCCAGCATTATTTGCTGTGCCCAGAGGTGACAGAGGAGCCCCTGTCAGGCCCTGGGAGCTGTGATGGATGGAGCCCCACGCTGCTTTTATTGGAACAAATGCTCCAACAAGCCCCATAATGTGATTGTGTCTGTGGCTCTGGGTGTTCTACAAGTGCACGTGGCTCCCAGCCTCCTGCAGGGGCCTGGCAATCATCTCCTGCAGCCAAGAAAATAATTCCCTCTTACTCGCTCTTATGAAAATGCCATTTGTTTTGATTTGATAAAGTGACTTCTGTTTAGCATCTTCACAGAGCAGAAGGGTTGATGGGCTGGATGGATGCTGCTCTCTGTTTTGCAGGTTTGGCTGCACCTGTTAAACACTCACACTCACCATGTCAGACATTGCTGCTTTGGGGATGGGGGCACCAGGCTGGCACAGAGCATTAACTCCCTCAGTGGCTCTGGGAAGGGATGGGGACGGGTCTCCCTCCATCACACTCCTCTGACAAATGGTCTCTGGGCCTGCAAAGGCCATTTAAAGGAAATATAACGTTGTTATTCGGTGTTTCACAACAAATGCCAACCAGAATTCCACGGAATAAACTTGCAAGAAGGAGAGACCGGCTGTGTTGGAAGAATCAATTGTTCAGAACGTTTCAAAGGCTGAAAAACCACACCAGAACTTTTTAGGGGCAGTAACACATCCTCAGCCCTGAGGGCTGGGCCATTCCTACACCCCCTCTGCAGCCCTGAACCCTCCCCTGGCCCAGCTCTGCCCCTGCTCCCCAGGGCTCCTGTCCAGCTCCAGGAAGGATTCCCAAACATTCCCCCAGCTCTGGGGGCTCCTGCAGCCCCAGCAGGGCTGGGCAGGTGGGGCTGCTCACCTGGGGCAGGTGGGGCTGGCACCAGGCCCCCTGCAGGGGTGAGCAGGGAGCTCCAGATGTGCAGATCTGCTCCAGGAGCCTGCAGGACAGGCGGCCTCATTAGCAGGGATAATTAACGACAGCTGCCTCCACGGTTAATTACTGCCAGCAATTAAACCTGGGGACACCTGGCAGCAGCCAGCCAGCAGGGCTGGGCACTGGGTGGGGTCAGACCCTGCATTCCTGCCCATCACTTAGAAACGGCTGGATTTCTGTCCCAGGACAGTGTTTGCATTTTCCTATGGAATCTTTGAGTTGGAGAAGCCCTCCCAGAGTCCAGGCTGTCACTGCTCCATCCCCAGCCTGTCCCCAGCCCTGAGTGCCACCTGCAGGGATGGGCACTCCAGCCCTCCCTGGGCAGTGCCAGTGCCTGAGCCCCCTTTCCATGGGGAAATTCCTGCTGGGTCAAAGCCTTCCTGGAGCTTTTCCTTGTTACTGGCTCTGGCTTCCACTCCTCCTAGAACTGCCCCAGGTTTCTGGTTCTGAGCACACCGTGCTGCACGTGCTGCTGCTGCCCCATCTCAGCACCTCTGGAACCTGCAGAGGCTTCTTTATTTTCCAGAATCCTGGAATCCCTGGGGCTGGAAAAGCCCTCCCAGCCCTGGAGTCCCAGCTGTGCCCATCCCCAGCCCAGAGCCCTGAGTGCCACCTCCAGGGGACACCTCCAGGGATGGGCACTGCAACCCTCCCTGGGCAGTGCCAGTGCCTGAGCCCCCTTTCCATGGGGAAATTCCTGCTGTGCCCACCCTGAGCCTGCCCTGGCCCAGCCTGGGGCCGTTCCCTCTGCTCCTGTCCCTGCTCAGTGCAATCCCAGGGTCACTGAGGCTGGCACAGCTCCAAGCCCAGCCCTGAGCCCTGGCCCCTCACCCCAGGGCTCTGAGCCCTTCCAGGGATGGAGACCCCAGCACTTCCCGGACCCTGCTCCTCAGAAACCTCAGCCTGCAAAGAGATCCGTGCACAGATGGTGCCAAGGCAGATCCTGGGCTGGGAGCTGGAACCATTCATCACACACACACTGAAATATTTCACATTACAGCTTCTGATACAGGAGGAAACAAGAAATGTGTTCTCTCCCTCAGGAGAGGGCAAACAGAAGAAGTGTAATATTAATTTTAATGTTATTTGTTGCCCACAACAGCTTGCAGAACACAAAGGGACCTCAGCGGGGTTTGAGCACGCTGGTTTAGGAAGCTGCACCCAGGGTAGAGTTTATGAAAAATTAAAATTACACCACCAGGATTTTCTGATAAAAACCCCTTAAAGTTTCATCATAATCAACGGGAGCATTTGTCATCTTTATAATGTTTTAGGTTATATTTTCCCAAGTTTTATCATCCTTAGGATTCCCTGGGGGAGGGCAGAGCAGTGACAGAGTGTTCAGGAGAGCTCCAGCTCGCTGCCAAATATTCCCATTAAATACAGCCAAATACATTCTATTATTCTACATGGTAATAAAATGCATTCCATACAGCAGATACACATAAAATTAAACACAATCCACGAGCAGCACATTTCCTTGCAAGTCAGGCAGAGCAGGGAGGGACAGCTCCATCCCCTGAGCTCCCCAGGACCCCTGCCCAGCGCCCACCCACCCCCAACCCCCAGGCATCCCAGCCTGGATCCCAGCTCCTGTTCCAGGTGTCTGTGCCCTGCAGGAGGCACAGGAAAGTGGGGAGGAAAGGAACCGGGAGCTGCTGAGGGGAGGCTGTGATCCATGGGGGCAGATGGGTGTCAGCATTTTCACTGCCCAGCGGGGTTTGAAAATGAGACAGAGATACGGCTCAGCCCCATGAGTGCAAATTAGTGCCCCATTAATGCAAATTAGTGCCCCATTGGTGCCCCATGAGTGCAAATTAGTGCCCCATGAGTGCCCCATTAATGCAAATTAGTGCCCCATGAGTGCCCCATTAATGCAAATTAGTGCCCCATGAGTGCCCCACTGGTGCCCCATTAATGCAAATTAGTGCCCCATGAGTGCCCCATTGGTGCCCCCAGCAGCACTCGGGGAGGAAGAACAGCGTTGGATGGTTTTCCACAGCAGCCTCCCTAAAGCCCTCCTTGGTCTGCAGAGAGAACCCGGGCCCTGGAGGGGCTGGCTGGAACCGGCAGGGGCAGCGGGGGCACCTCCCCAGCCCGGGGGCAGCAGGGGCACCTCCCCAGCCCGGGGGCACCTCCCCAGCCCGGGGGCAGCAGGGGCACCTCCCCAGCCCGGGGGCACCCCCCCAGCCCGGGGGCACCTCCCCAGCCCGGGGGCAGCCCTGCTGGCCCTGCCCCAGCAGCAGGGAAGGGCCAGGCTGGGCTCGGGGACAGGGCAGGGTGTCCCTGCCATGGCACAGCTGGCACTGGGGGGGACTGGGGGTCCCCAGAGCATCCCGTGATCCTGGGGTGATCCCAGCCTTGGTAGCCCCTGGGCAGGAGCTCAGGGCTGGCTCCCCAGATGCTCTCCAGGAGGAGGAGGAGGCACAAATCCCGTTATTCCCTGCCTGTGTCCCCTGGAGGCTGCAGGGCTGGGAGCTGCTGGAGGAGCAGCTCCAGGAGCGCAGCTTTGTCTGCCTGCAAAGGACAGCTTGCTCCAGGAACAGACAGAGGCTGGGAAAGCTCTGATTTGTCTTTTCCACACACATTGCCAGCAGGATGCTCTCTGGAAATACAAATCTTGAGGCCTGCACACCGTCCTGGCTGTATGGGTGTGCACCAGCACAGAGCAGCCCTGCCCCTCCTCACTGCCACTCTGGGGACTGATGCCAGCCTTTATTCCCTGTAACACTCCAAGAGATCACCCCAGGAGTCAGGAATAACGGGAGACCATCAGGCCCAGGAAGTTATCTCACTTATCCCATCTGAGAAATCCCTTCCCTTGGGCCCTGCTTCATCTGCTCCCCCACAACTGCCTCACAACGGGACAGGAGAACCGAGAGCCTTTGGCTTCTCTGAAGGGGCATTATTGACAATCACAGGGCTCTGTCCCGGCTGAGGATGGATTTGCTGGGAAGGGAAGCAGGAGCTGGAACTGCCCCTGCTCTGTGCTGGCAGAGCAGCACAAAATCTCCGGGAGTGTCTTTGGAATTCCAGCAGCAGCACGAGTGCCAGCAGCAGGGAAGGGGCAGTAAAAGTGATTTATCTGTGCCCGTGGAGGATGCAGGCTGACATCCACACCCGCGAGCTGGGGAAGCTGCACTTGGAATAAATGGAAGTGAGAATAAATGAATGGTGTTTTACTGGGGAAGCAAGTGGACGGTGGGGAGGTACCTCGTGCTTTCAAAGCCTGCCTGCAGGAACATCACTTCACCTCCCACAGCTCTGATGGGCTCTTTGTGCCAAATCAAGGAATGTTTTTGTCACCCGCGGGGAGTGACGCTGGGAATGCCCAAGGGCTCTGAACCTGCCTGCCAGCACGTGTGTCACCCTGACAGACCTCAGCCCTCTGCAGCTCTGCTGGAAATGTTAACTGGCACAGCTCCTGAAAAACAAAAAAAGCAGCTGGATTACCCAAACCGTTCCAAATCCAGGCATTCCTGATCCCCCCCAGTTCCCAGACTGTCACTGTCACTCCCCGTGCTGTCAGCCCACTTAAACGCAAAGGCAATAAAGATGAAGCTGCTCAAGGAGCAGGAGGTTTTTCCTCTCTGCTAATGTGTTCTGCCTCCCAAGCAAACATAATTTTACAGCACCTTTAAATATTACCAGGTGTGCAGTGTTGGTTCCGTGCTGAGCACAGCCAGCAGAGACAATCCCCAGGGAAGGTGGGCTGGGCTCCTTCCCTCTGCCCACCAGACACTGGCAGCAGCCCCCATGGCACACGTGGGCATGGAGCAGCTGTTGTGCCCAGGGAAGGAAAACTGGGCATGGCTCTGGGCTGGGGACCAGGCACAGCTTGGCCCTGGGGGGCTCCTCCAAGCCCAGTGCCCTGGGGTCAGCACCACTCCCTGGGCAGGAGCAGGGATCCAACCCCCCCCTTTCCCACCTGGGCTCCTTCCTGGCCTTTTTCCAGAAATGAGGTCAGTGAGGGAAGGCCCTGCAGCTGAACCCAGCTCCCTGGCAGAGGGGCTGAGCCCAGGGGACCCTGCTGATGCCAGCTGGTTAAAATGTGGTTTGGGAAAATGAATCGGTGACATCCAGTGGGCTCCACAGCAAACTGGGGGGCTTAGACCTGCTATTTTATATGAACTGTATAAAAAATAGACACAGAAAACATGAGATGTTCTTTTGCAAAATGATTTACCTGTTTTCCTCTGCTCTCCTGTGTGTCCCATGGATCATTTTCCTGCTGTAAGGCTGTGCCCAGAGACAAGGGTGGGATGAGCTCTTGGAGTGGAATAAAAAAAAATAAATTCAATACAAATAAGAAATTCCAATATTAATAATCAATTTCCAATAAATAATAAATTTTAATAGGTAACAATTCTAGATACTAAAGTAGATAGAAATGCAGATATGCATCACCTTCTCCCTACACTGATTTAATTAATGGATGAATTGCTGATGGCAGGGTGGGGGCAGGAGGTCAGCACTTGTTGGATCCCCACAGGAGCCCAGAGCAGGAGGGGAAGGTCCCTGTGGCAGAACAAACCCCGGGTGGGACAGGAGAGTGTGCAGGGCAGGGAGCAGCTCCAGCTCCCCCAGCCCCACAGTGCCTGGGGGACCCAGCCAGGGAGGATCCCCCATTCCTGTGAGCCAGGGGATGCACGGGGCTGGAAGGGACCCCTGACTGCAGGGGATTGACACTGATTCAGGTAATTACCCCAGCCAGGAGGGGATTGATGTCACACAGCACACCTGCCTGGCTCCCCCACGGGATTGCTGTTGTTATCCTTTGTTAAACGACACTCAGCCTTCCCTGAGAGCTGGAGTGGAGCCTCTGCTGGGCTCTGGGTGCTTTCCCTTGGAAAACAGCTCCTGGGCAGGAGCTGCCAGCCCTGCACTGCTGTCCCAGAGGGTCTGATTGTTTCCAGGAGAGGATTTATGGGATTGCTTTAGCAGGGAAAAGCTGCTCTGTGCAAACAGTCCCTGCAGCTTCCTGAGCAGGAATCGCCTCCTCTCCTCCCTCAGGTCAGCTCTGCAGAGCTGGGCAAGGGCTGGGACAGCCCCCCCTGCCATTCCCAAATCCCAGGGAGCCTTGGACGGCCCCTCCTGCCATTCCCAAATCCCAGGGAGCCTTGGACGGCCCCTCCTGCCATTCCCAAATCCCAGGGAGCCTTGGACGGCCCCCCCCTGCCATTCCCAAATCCCAGGGAGCCTTGGACGGCCCCCCCTGCCATTCCCAAATCCCAGTGTCCCTCCTGCCATTCCCAAATCCCAGTGAGCCTTGGACGGCCCCCCCTGCCATTCCCAAATCCCAGTGAGCCTTGGACAGCCCCCCTGCCATTCCCAAATCCCAGGGAGCCTTGGACGGCCCCCCCTGCCATTCCCAAATCCCAGTGTCCCTCCTGCCATTCCCAAATCCCAGGGAGCCTTGGACGGCCCCCCCTGCCATTCCCAAATCCCAGGGAGCCTTGGACGGCCCCCCCTGCCATTCCCAAATCCCAGGGAGCCTTGGACGGCCCCCCCTGCCATTCCCAAATCCCAGGGAGCCTTGGACGGCCCCTCCTGCCATTCCCAAATCCCAGGGAGCCTTGGACGGCCCCCCCTGCCATTCCCAAATCCCAGGGAGCCTTGGACGGCCCCCCCTGCCATTCCCAAATCCCAGGGAGCCTTGGACTCCATGATTTTGCTCACTAACACTCCTGTTTTTTGCTGCAGCTGGAGTGTTTTGGTATCTATCAAATGTCCTTGCCTGAGAAAAGAAAGCCAAAAACCCCTCCCAGGCCTCCCTAACCAGCCCCAAAGATCCAGGAGAAGGGATGGGATGGAGCCAGACATTTCAGGGCAGGACTCAACTAGGACTGAGGTTAAAGCTTCAGGAAGTGATAGAAACTATTTAAAATGTGGTTTAGAAAAAACAACTGGTGATATTCAATAAGCTCCAGAGCAAACTGGGGTGTTTAGACCTGTTATTCTATATGAAATATATAAAAAATAGATACAGGGAACGTGAGATGTTCTTTTGCAGAATGATTTACCTGTTTTCCTCTGCTCCCCTGTGTGTCAGATGGATAATCATCTTCCTGTAAGGCTGTGCCCAGAGACAGGGGTGGGATGAGCTCTTGTAAGGGACTTGGAGTCAAATAAAAAGGCATCAATGTCAATATAAATAAAGCAGTTCTGTACACTCAAATAGACTGAAATCAAAATGTGTATTGCTCCATCCCTCACTGATTCCATGAAATCTCCTTGTCCAATCCCTCAGCTCTCACAGGCAAAGTGCCCTTGAGTTTGGGACCTTCCACCATCCCAGTGCTCCCAGCCTCATCCAGCCTGGCCTTGGACACTTCGGGCACCCAGGGCCTGCCACCCTCCAGGGAACAATTCCCAGTTCCCCAAATCCCAGCCCTGCCCTCTGGATGCCTCAGGAGGAGCAGCTGCAGCTGCAGCCTGACCCTGTGCCACTGACATGGACCATAAATTGCATTGAATGCAATCTGTTAATGCATGAACTGCATGTTAATGCAATAAAAGGTATTTCACATTGGGCATTATAGGGCAATAACACTGGATGTGATATTCCTGTCTAAAATCCTGTTTAAATCCCGTTTATCTGAACTTTTGTAGGGAGCACAGAGCCAGGGGAAGGCTGCTGGCTGTGCTCGCTGAGGTTTCCCCAGGAGCCCCTCACAGCTGGGCTGCCCCAGCCCAAATCCCATTCCCAGCCCCTGCCCCAGCTCCATTCCCTGCCCCAGCCCCAGCCCCAAACCCAAACCCAGCCCCAGCCCCAGCCCCAAACCCAGCCCCTGCCCCAAATCCAAACCCAAACCCAGCCCCAAACCCAAACCCAAACCCAGCCCCAGCCCCAGCCCCAAACCCAGCCCCTGCCCCAAATCCAAACCCAGCCCCAGCCCCAAACCCAAACCCAGCCCCAGCCCCAAACCCAAACCCAAACCCAAACCCAGCCCCAGCCCCTGCCCCAGCCCCAACGGGGCCTTTTCACCTGCTGGAAGAGGGGAGTGGGGGAAGTGTATGGCACAGAAATCATCTTCTGGCTCTCCTTCTGCTCCTGCAGCCCCCTTGGCCTGGAGAGCCCACACAGGGAATTCCAGGGGCTGTTCTAAAGAAAATATTCCCAGATTCCCCTCAAGCTGCCTTCTCCAAGCTCCATCCTCCTCCAGGACACGAGGCTCTGTTCCCTGGGCTGGGCAGGAGCAGGGGAATGCTCACCTTCATGGGAGGGCTGTAATTAATGGCACCAGGAGCAGGTTAATGCTCACAGTTCACGGGTAATTAGTGTGTAATTAGCGGCATCAGGAGCGGGTTAATCCACAGCAGCCCCCAGGTGACCGATAAAGAAGGCTGGTGGCTCCTGTCACCCTGCCATTGTCCCTCTCCAGGTGACAGATAAAGAAGGTTGGTGGCTCCTGTCACCCTGCCATTGTCCCTCTCCAGGTGACAGATAAAGAAGGCTGGTGGCTCCTGTCACCCTGCCATTGTCCCTCTCCAGGTGACAGATAAAGAAGGCTGGTGGCTCCTGTCACCTGTGCCATTGTCCCTCTCCAGGTGACAGATAAAGAAGGCTGGTGGCTCCTGTCACCCTGCCATTGTCCCTCTCCAGGTGACAGATAAAGAAGGCTGGTGGCTCCTGTCACCTGTGCCATCGTCCCTCTCCAGGTGACAGATAAAGAAGGCTGGTGGCTTCTGTCACCTGTGCCATTGTCCCTCTCCAGGTGACAGATAAAGAAGGTTGGTGGCTCCTGTCACCTGTTCCATCATCCCTCTCCAGGTGACAGATAAAGAAGGCTGGTGGCTTCTGTCACCTGTGCCATTGTCCCTCTCCAGGTGACAGATAAAGAAGGTTGGTGGCTCCTGTCACCTGTGCCATTGTCCCTCTCCAGGTGACAGATAAAGAAGGCTGGTGGCTCCTGTCACCCTGCCATTGTCCCTCTCCAGGTGACAGATAAAGAAGGCTGGTGGCTCCTGTCACCCTGCCATTGTCCCTCTGCAGCTGCTGCTCCCACCCAGCCCCACTCCTCCCAGCCTCTGCCTCCTTTGCCCCTGTTATTGATTCTCTCTTTCAGCCCCTGCTCCTGTTATTGATTCCATCTGATATTCTCCAATCTAGCCATGGATCTTCAAAAGAAACCCTTGATCAAAGTGCAGCTCCACCTGGGCTGGTTCTGGCCAGGTTCATCCCGTGCCTTCCCTCTCTGATGGGAACGTGATCATGGAATATTTCACTCTCAGACCCTGAGGAAAATTCTGGTGATTGATAATTTTCCATTTCATTCCCATTCCCTCTCATCTCCTTGGACTAAAGTGAAACAATCTTCTTTTTTCAGAGAGCCTGCTTTGATGTTGCTGGGAACGTTGGACTCAGCTAATTCAGAAATATTTAATATTTATTTTAGTATTTATTTTAATATTTATTTTTGCTGCTATCATCCCTAGCTGGGGGATAATAACCTGCCCTGGCAGCTCTGCAATAATGGGGTGGGGATTCTCTGCCAGTGAGGGAACAAATCTGGGAGATTTTGGGAGGAAGTGGAAAAAAGCCTCTGCAGGTTCCAGAGGTGCTGAGATGGGGCAGCAGCAGCACGTGCAGCACGGTGTGCTCAGAACCAGAAACCTGGGGCAGTTCTAGGAGGAGTGGAAGCCAGAGCCAGTTACAAGGAAAAGCTCCAGGAAGGCTTTGACCCAGCAGGAATTTCCCCATGGAAAGGGGGCTCAGGCACTGGCACTGCCCAGGGAGGGCTGGAGTGCCCATCCCTGCAGGTGGCACTCAGGGCTGGGGACAGGCTGGGATGGGCACAGCTGGGACCTCCAGGCTGGGAGGGCTTTGCCAGCCCCCGGGGTTCAGGATTCTGTGGTTCTGGCTCCTGGGGCAGGGTCTGCAGTGCCCTGGAGGAGAGCTGGGTGCAGCCTGCCCAGTTTGAACCTCTCCAGAAGGAAATCACTTTTTCTGGAGCAGTTTGGCTCTTTAGGGCTAGAAACACATGAAATAAGGGCAGGTTTGGAGCCTGGAGAGATCACCAGGTAAAACAACCACGTGAGGGACAAGCAGACCCCTGGTGTTCTCCAGGTGGGGATTCACACTCCAGGTGCTCCCTGATTCCAGCACAATTCTTGCAGACCCTGGAGGACAAACCCCCCTTAGCAGCACCTCAGGGAGGGCACAGAGCCCCCAGGACAGCCCAGAGCCCTGCAGGCACCTGTCCCTGCTGCCACAGCCCAAACCACCCCTGGAGCCCAGAGACAGCATCAGTGCCCAGGGGGAGCTCACCTGGCCCTGCTGGGCCATTCCACCTGGAGAGGAAATGGGATCTGCAGCTCCTCATCCTGGACCTGTCTGCCTGGGAAAGTGCTCAGAGACAGAGCCCAGCTGGATTGTCCTGCAGAGTGTCAGGAAAGTGAACCCACAAACCCCAGAGGTTTGTGTCCAAAAGGAGACACAGGAGTCCCTTTCTGGCTTTATTCCAACCAAGGCAGAGGCCATGGGGCATCCCCTGGGGTCTCTCCCATTTTTGGAGGTCACAGCCTCCTTTTGATCCCAATTTCCAGCCACATTTCCCTTCTCTCTTTCCCCATTTCTGAGGTACCTGAGAGGTTCAGACTGCCCAGAACCCCTGATCCCAGAGATTCCCTCTAATGCACAGCCCTCCCTTTCCATTTCTAATTCTTACTGAATTCAGGGGTTTTTCTTCCCCATGTTTCTTTCATCTCTCAATGTCTGATTTCATTTCTCAGCAAACCCAAAGTTCATTTGTAAAAGCAAATCTCTCTTTCCATCCATCACTCAGTGGAACCCTTCCCATGGTTTCTTTCCTCTCCCAGGGCTGGGTTGGGAACACAAACCCTCTGTTCCTCCCAAGAGTGCACAGCAAAGGGTGCAGCAGGCAGGCAGGGCTGGTGCTGGAGATTCTCCCTGAGGCAGGCAGGGCCCCAGACAGAGCCCAGGAGAGGAGGGCTCTGCAGAGGAATTCTCCTCAGGATGCTCCTGCCTGCAGCTCCCCTCTGGCCCCAGCAGGGATCAGAGCCTGGCACTGCCACCACCCCAGCACCCCCGGAGGGGCTGGTCAGAGAATCCTGCTGCATTGCTGGAATCCTGCTGCATTGCTGGAATCCTGCTGCATTGCTGGAATCCTGCTGCATTGCTGGCTGCTGGCAGAGGAGCTTCTGCTCACAGGGTCAGGAGTTTGCCAGTCAGAATAGCCTCTGACAACAGGGAGAAAATTGGAATAAGCCAATGCATCTGGTGCTGCCACACAGCCCTTCGCTGAGCTGCCCCCGTTTCCATCTGCTCAGTGGGATGGATTTATTTCCTGAGCTTTGGGGGCACTGAGAATTTGGATTGAGTTTTTATTTGGAGTCATTTATACAGCCCAGTGACAGCCTGGTGGAAATCAGTGCAAGCAGAACAGGACCATGGAACCACTCAAGGCTTGGGAGGGACCTCAGAGCCCTGGGCTGGTGCCAGGACCAGCTCTGAGGAGCAAACCCTCCTCTGTCCCTGATGTCCTGGTCTGAGCCTGCCCAGCTCCCACAGTCAGAGATAAATCAGATACAGCAACCATGGGAGGAAAAAGCAGACACCAACTGTTCTCCACGTGGGGATTTACACCCAGCTCAAACCTTACCTCAGAATTTACCCTCAGAATTTACCCTCAGAAATTACCCTCAGAATTTACCCTCAGAAATTACCCTCAGAAATTACCTCAGCTCAGCTCAGAATTCACCCTGAGCTCAAACTCGGCCTGGGCAGGCACAAAGGGGCCCTGGAAGCAGGAGGGATGGAAAGGAAAATGCAGCATTTATCCCTCCTGCCTGCTGCGTGGAGGAGCCCAGAAAATTTACAAACAACACAGATTAATCCTGGAAATGTTAAAGTTCAACTCATTCCCCCTGTTCTTTGGTGAGGCTCAGGTGTTCCCTCACAGGAGCTGGGATCCATCCTGGCCAGGCTGTGCCCCTGCAGCACACCCAGCTCCTGCTGGAGCACCAGGGAAAGGCAGGGAGCCCAAACCCTGCTCAGAGAGCTGAGCCCTGCTGGGTGCTGTCACAGGGTGCCAGAGGCTGCCCTGCCCTGCCCCACTGCTGGGTGCTGCTCACAGGGTGCCAGGGGCTGTCTCTGCCCTGCCCCACTGCTGGGTGCTGCTCACAGGGTGCCAGGGGCTGTCTCTGCCCTGCCCCACTGCTGGGTGCTGCTCTCAGGGTGCCAGGGGCTGCCCTGCCCTGCCCCACTGCTGGGTGCTGCTCACAGGGTGCCAGGGGCTGTCTCTGCCCTGCCCCACTGCTGGGTGCTGCTCACAGGGGTGCCAGGGGCTGCCCTGCCCCACTGCTGGGTGCTGCTCCCAGGGGTGCCAGGGGCTGCCCTGCCCTGCCCCACTGCTGGGTGCTGCTCACAGGGTGCCAGGGGCTGCCCTGCCCCACTGCTGGGTGCTGCTCTCAGGGGTGCCAGGGGCTGTCTCTGCCCCACTGCTGGGTGCTGCTCCCAGGGGTGCCAGGGGCTGCCCTGCCCTGCCCCACTGCTGGGTGCTGTCACAGGGGTGCCAGGGGCTGTCTCTGCCCTGCCCCACTGCTGGGTGCTGCTCACGGGGGTGCCAGGGGCTGTCTCTGCCCCACTGCTGGGTGCTGTCACAGGGGTGCCAGGGGCTGCCCTGCCCCACTGCTGGGTGCTGCTCCCAGGGGTGCCAGGGGCTGCCCTGCCCCACTGCTGGGTGCTGTCACAGGGGTGCCAGGGGCTGCCCTGCCCTGCCCCACTGCTGGGTGCTGCTCCCAGGGGTGCCAGGGCTGTCTCTGCCCTGCCCCACTGCTGGGTGCTGCTCCCAGGGGTGCCAGGGGCTGCCCTGCCCTGCCCACTGCTGGGTGCTGTCACAGGGGTGCCAGGGCTGTCTCTGCCCTGCCCCACTGCTGGGTGCTGCTCTCAGGGGTGCCAGGGGCTGTCTCTGCCCCACTGCTGGGTGCTGTCACAGGGGTGCCAGGGGCTGCCCTGCCCCACTGCTGGGTGCTGCTCCCAGGGGTGCCAGGGGCTGCCCTGCCCCACTGCTGGGTGCTGTCACAGGGGTGCCAGGGGCTGCCCTGCCCCACTGCTGGGTGCTGTCACAGGGGTGCCAGGGGCTGTCTCTGCCCTGCCCCACTGCTGGGTGCTGCTCACAGGGGTGCCAGGGGCTGCCCTGCCCTGCCCCACTGCTGGGTGCTGCTCACGGGGGTGCCAGGGGCTGTCCCTGCCCTGCCCCACTGCTGGGTGCTGTCACAGGGGTGCCAGGGGCTGCCCTGCCCCACTGCTGGGTGCTGCTCCCAGGGGTGCCAGGGGCTGCCCTGCCCCACTGCTGGGTGCTGCTCACAGGGGTGCCAGGGGCTGTCCCTGCCCTGCCCCACTGCTGGGTGCTGTCACAGGGTGCCAGGGGCTGCCCTGCCCTGCCCCACTGCTGGGTGCTGCTCTCAGGGGTGCCAGGGGCTGCCCTGCCCTGCCCCACTGCTGGGTGCTGCTCTCAGGGGTGCCAGGGGCTGTCTCTGCCCCACTGCTGGGTGCTGTCACAGGGGTGCCAGGACAAGGGAAGAGATGAGGACCTGACTCCATGTTCAGAATGCTGATTTATTATTTTTATGATCTATATTATATTAAAATATACTAAATGAATAGAAGGAAGGATTTCATCAGAAGGCTGGCAAGGAATAGAAAAATGGAATGATAACAAAATCCTGTGTCTGACCAGAGAGTCTGAGCCAGCAGGACTGGGATTGGCCATTAATTAAAAGCAGCCACATGGACCAATCCCAGATGCAGCTGGTGCATCCCACAGCAGCAGAGAATCATTGTTCACATTTCATTTCTGAGGCCTCACAGCTTCTCAGGAGAAAGGATCCTAAGGAAGGGATTTTTCATGAAATGTGTCTGTGACCAGCCCTGACTCAGGCAGCAGCTCTGAAGTGTGGAACTCTGCTGCAGGCTGAGCTGGAGTCACTGCCAGGAGCTGCAGGCTGCTCCCGGAGGAGTCCCTGGTGAGGAGCCTGGTGGGCACTGCTGAATTCCAGCCCTGGGCTGGAGGGAGCAGCCCAGCTGGAACCCGGGTGCAGAGGGAAGGGAGAGCAGGCCACCATCGAGATGTACTGCGACTTTAATTCCGGGTTTGAGAAATAAATTTGAGCTAATTTGCTAAACACCATTTAATGGCTTGGGAAATTAGTTTTCCTGAATTAAGACATTATTGAATCCTGGTGTTTATGAGTTTGGGAACCTGGCAGAGCACAGAGCTCAATGCCTGAGCTTTCTGCTCCCCTTGTACTGGAATGGCACCGTGCTGGGTGTGAGCCAGGCTGGGACAGCTCCCCTTGGGCACCAGCACTGCCCCGAGGGTGGGCAGGGGGCTGTGGGCTGGGACCTGCCCCCAGCGAGGGCAGGGCTCAGGCTGGCACCAGCCAGGGGGTGCTGGGGGCTCCTCTGTGGAGGCAAACCCACCAGGATGCTCCTGCTGGTGCCAGGATCCCAGCCTGGGTCAGGCTGCAGGGGACCCCAGGGGGACCCAGGGCACAGCTGGGTGTCCCTGTGGCCCTGGGATGTCCCCAGGAGGAGACCCCAGCCCTCTCTGGGCTCTGCTCAGGGCTGGCACTGCCCAGGGCAGGAGTTCTGCCCCCTGGGCAGGGGAATTGCTGGGATCAGTCCCTGCCCCAGCAGCTCCCAACCAAAACTCTCCAAAATAACAGAGGTGGCAGCCAGGGCTGTCCTGGGCACAGCCAGGGCTGTCCTGGGCACAGCTGCTCCCAGCAGGGTGAAAATCCCAAATTCCCAGGGAGAAGGAGCAGATGGGAGGCACAGGCAGAGCTGGGGGTGGCACAGCAGCCCCGCAGCCCTGGGGATCCAGGGAAGCAGGAGCAGAGCTGGGCCCCTCTGCTCTGAGCCCCCAGAGGTCTCAGGAGATCTCCCAGGATTTCAGCAGGAACTCCAGGATTTCAGCAGGAACTCCAGGATTTTCACCCCAGTCCTCTCACAGATCCGGGGCAAGGCAGGAATTGTTTTGTCTCCCTGCTCTGGGCACAGAGCTCACCAACACTGATTGTGAAGCTCAGACCCACCCACTAAAGCATCACAGAATGTGAAAATAGAAAAGCCAAACCTGAGGCACCACCTCTTTCCTTGGGAAATCCCTGCTGAGGTCAGGAAGGGGGAACATCCCCAGGACAGCTGGCAGGATCCTGCCACACTCCTTTGTCCATTCCTTGGGAAATGATTCCCTCTCAGCCAAAAGAATGTGAAATCCAAAGCAGTGCCATGCCAGCCTGCCAGTGCAGGGATCAGAACGAGCTAACCATCACTCAATTCCATCCTGCTCTTTATTCCATTCTGCTTTTGACGCCGTTTTTCTCCCCATCCCAGCCATGGAATGAATGGCTCCACCGTGCAGCCCCACCCAAGGCCTGGCTGGAAGGATGGGATATTTATGGGATATTTGTGCCACTCAGCCCCTGCCAGCCCTGCTCGTTGGTCTCCTGGTGCCAGTCCTGATTACCCACTCTGGGCACAGATGGCTGCAATCAGGGGCAGGAGCAGCTCCCTGCAGGGGCCTTGGATCAATCTCCTGATCACAGCCACAATCCATTTCCTGAACAAATGCCTGCAACTTTTCACTTCGGGCATTCATTAACTAATTAATGAATTAGTTAATGGCTGAGGTCCTTGATTGCAAGGAGGGGCAGGCAGAGCTCTGAATCAACACAGAGAAGCAGCAGCACAATTTTACATGGAAAGAGTGAACGAGGAGCAGGACTGGGGCTGCTGGAGACACAAAGGAGGGTGGAGGGCTCTGATGGCTCCTAACAGCCCCCTGGAAATGAGCCCTGCTCAGGCCCAGAGCTCCCCAGGCCCTGCTCAGAGCTGCACAGGTCTCCTGCTGCTCTGCTCGAGCTGCTGGCCTGCAGAATCACCTTTGTTCTTGATTCCTTCAAACACATCGTCCCCCAGGAGCCTCAGCTCAGAGCCAGGCTGGGCTTGGGGTCCCACAGCCAACCCCAAACCCTCCCTGCTGCCCCAGGGCTGCTCCTCCTGGGCCCTCCCAGCACAGCTCCCGGGATGCTGAGGCTGGAATGCAGGGCTGGGAAATTCCAGGCAGTGCCCAGGTACCAGCACAGCTCCCGGGATGCTGGGGAGCTCCTGGCACTGCCCAGGTACCAGCCAAGGACAAATGATCCCAATCCCAGCCCAGGAGCACAAACCCCGTGGGCTGGAGAGAGAAAAACAAGCAGGGTGGGAGTGCCTGGGCTAAAGCTGGGCTGGGACAATGAACTGCAAGGTGGGAATGGAGCAGAGCTGATCCCAGGGAGAGACCCCGTGCCCGGCCGGGCATTTTGGGGCCATTTTGGGTCATCTTGGGGGCAGCCCTGGCTGGGCTCTGGTGCTGCCCAGGTGGAGCCATGGAGGAGATCCTTGGAATCAATCCCTGCTTTATTCTGGGACTCTGTCCAGCCCCTGCTCTGGGTCAGCCCTCTCGAGGCACCACACTGCCCACGAGGACAGGAGGGGCAAGGAAGGCACAACTGTCACTAGCTGAGACCAATCAATGGTGGGATCAATTAAACAATCTGCTGAGCTGTGGGAGCACAGACCCTGCTGACGCCCCTTTCCTGCCCCAAGATAATCTGGTTTATTGCCAGACTCCTCCTGACCCTTTTTTGCTTAACTCAGAAATGGGGAGGGGCATTAAACCTAATTCCCATTTGCTTATTTACAGTTATAATATTATATTACATTATATTATATTATATTACATATTATATTATATTATATACATATGATATTATATTATATTATATTATATTATATATATGATATTATATTATATTATATTATATTATATTATATTATATTAATATTAATATATTAATGTAAAATTATAAAACATAACAGATCCCAACCTCTGCTCCAAAGGGAAAGCCCAGCTCGTGCTCCTTTCTGACTGAAGCACATCAGTGAGGAGATGTGCTCCCCAGGAAGGGGCACAGGGTCTGTGATCCTCACAACACACACTGCACTCCAAGCAGCCACCAGGTTAAAGAAATTACTTCCATCAAGCATAATCTGCTCCCCTTCCTGGGCTGGGCTTTGCCACACAGTCAGTCAGGGAAGAACATTTTCTCCTGCTAAAAAGAAACTTCTACAGGGACACTTCTATCTGGAAATGAGCCTTTTTAGTGATAACCAAAATCCAGTTTCCTTTGGTGTGGCTCTGCAGAGCAGTGCCTGGGGGTGTAACCCTCTTCCCAAGGCTGCCCAGGCTCCTGCTGCAAGGTAAGTCCCTGTGCAGGTGTGAGCACCCTGCTGGTCCCTCAGCTCCAGGGACAAACTGCACTCCTGGCACGGGACAAACCTGCTCTGGGGAGTGGGAGGGAGATGGTTCCAGGCAGGCCCATCCCTGGAAACATTCCCAGCCAGGCTGGACAGCACTGGGACACCTGAGCCAGGGCAGGAGCCCTGCCCTCTGCAGGGGTGGCACTGGGGCCTTGCAGAGCCCTTCCCACTCAAACCATTCCACAGCTCCACGGGTCTGAGATCTCACAAGGGGTTTTCTGCTCTGGTGACAGGGACCTGCTCCAGAGGCCACCAGGCTTCAGCCAGCTCTGTCCCAGCCCTGGCACTGCCAATGAGCTGAGGGACCAGAGTCCAGCATTCCCAGTGCCCAGCATTCCCAGTGCCCAGCACTCCCAGTGCCCAGCACTCCGCTCCCCAGCACTCCCAGAGTCCAGCACTCCCAGTGCCCAGCATTCCCACACCATGGCATTCCCAGTGCCCAGCACTCCCAGTGCCCAGCCAGCCCCAGTGGAGCCCAAAGGCTTTACCAGCACAGGTGTAATCAGGCACAGGTAAGCCCAGGCCCCTCGCCCAGCCCAGCAGCAGCTGGCACCTGCAGAGGGACAGGAAATCCTTCCCCTGCCACAGCAGGGCTGTCCCAGGACTGCAGGCAGGGAGGGACCTGGGCAGAGAGCTGGGAAGGGCTCATGGGGAGAGATCCCTGCCAGAGCCCTGGGAGGGGCTGGGGCTGGGGCTGGGGCTGGGGCTGGGGCTGGGGCTGGGGTTGGGTTTGGGTTTGGGGTTGGGGCTGGGGTTGGGTTTGGGGCTGGGTTTGGGTTTGGGGCTGGGGCTGGGGCTGGGTCTGGGGCTGGGTTTGGGGCTGGGCTGGGTTTAGGGCTAGGGTTGGGTTTGGGGCTGGGTTTGGGTTTGGGGCTGGGTTTGGGGTGGGAGCCCAGCATTCCCTCCCTGAGCTCCCTCCTGGCTCTGCCTCATCTCCCCTGGCATTCCCAGGGCATGGAGCAAACACGCTCAGAGCCTTCTGGGTGTGCCCTTGCCCAGGATCTGCAGAGCTGTCCTCCAGGAGAGGATGGGTGTGGACTGCCCAAGGACACAGCAGAGCTGGGGGGAAGGTGCTGCCTTTCCCTCTCCAAGCAGCTCCACGTCCTCCTGATGCTGGACCCCAGCTCTGCACTCCCAATAAACAGAATAATTTACAGAGAAACCTGACTGCAGCTCCTGGAAGCAGTGACAGGACACTCCTGCTCTTCCTTTCTGCATTGGAATTTCTGGTTTCCTTTGTTTTTTTTTTTAAATTGAAAGTCAAAATGGATTTTTTTTTTCAGAAACTGCCCAAAGCAAATACTTTAATTTTTAAGCAGTTCACTGTTCTGTTTCCCCAGAGCATGCCAGGGCAATGGAGTTTTTGGTGTAGCAATTTCAGAAGCTGACATGGAGCAAACTCTCTCTGTTCACTGCTGAGACCTCAGCAACAGAAAGCAGAGGCAGTGATTTGAAAGATTTACTCATTTTTAATTAGTGAGAAGCCAAAATCCATCCGTGCCTCACCTGGACTCCCCTCCTGTCAGTGCCAGAGAGGAGAGACCATCACTTCTGCTGGGCTGAGACCCCTCCTGGCTCTGCAACCACAGCCACTCATCACTGGCTGAGCCCACACCCACCCAGGCACTGCAGGGCCCAGAAACCCCCTGAATGCCCAGAAACCCCCTGAATGTCCGGAAACTCCATTTATGGCCAGAAACCCCCTGAATGCCCAGAAATCCCTTTATTTCCAGAAACCTCATTTATTTTAAGAAATCCCCTTTATGTCCAGAAACCCCTTTATTCCCAGAAATCCCTCTATTCCCAGAAGCCCCATTATTCCCAGAAGCCCCCGTTATTCCCAGCAGTGGGGCAGAGCTGCTGGGGCTGTCCTGCCCAGTGCCCACAGCCCCATGCCAGGCTCACTGGCACGGGGCAGGGCAGGGAGTTGTCCCAGGGCAGAGGAGTGCCAGCGTTGCATGGAGGTCAAAACCCACAAAGGAAAGGTTTGTAAAGTCGTGCCTTGGGCCTGGGACCTCAGCTAAGAGCAGCTAAAACACCCCCAAGGAGCCTGTGCTGTGATGAAAACACATAAAGTGTGCAGAAACAGAGGTTTGGTAGCCATGTGCAACAGCCATGGCCAGCCCAGGAGCTGAGCTCAGAACTTGGTTAGGCTGGGTTTAGCACAGTGCCTTCTGCCACTCCTGTACACGTGAGCTGTGCAGGAAAGATCCAGCTCTTCTGCAGGAAGGAACAGGAGTCCTGTCTGTTCTGTGACATCCCAGTAGCCCTCAGAGGGACAGCTGAGGGGCCAGAGCAGCACAGGAGGTGGCCAGGGCTGGGGGCTGCTCAGGCACAGAACAGCAGGGATGGGGAGGCTGGAGCAGCCCCCAGACCCACTGGGCTGTGCCTGCAGTGCCCAGGCCACCCTTGGGTCCAGCTCTGCCATTCCAGGCTCTGCCCAGCCCCAGGGTGACCCTGCAGCCCTCAGCAGGGCCAGCAGCTCTGCTCCCAGCCCAGCACACACAGAACAATCCCTGCCCAGCCCAGGGTGACCCTGCAGCCCTCAGCAGGGCCAGCAGCTCTGCTCCCAGCCCAGCACACACAGCAATCCCTGCCCAGCCCCAGAACCAAGGACTTGGCTGCAGCTGCAGCCCCAAGGTGTCCAGGAGCAGGGCTGGAGGAGAGCAGCCTGGCAGGGTGGGACTGCATCCCCTGGAGCTGGGGTTGGACCCTGGAGCAGCTGGGAATGGAGCAGGAGTGAGCAAAGGGTGAGAGCTCCTGAGCCTGGCCCCGCTGGGCTGGACCACTGCCCAAGGTTTGCCGGGAGGGAATGGTTCCCTGGGATCCACCCTGCTTTATTCTCTCACCTGCCCCAGGAGCTCTCAGGTATCCCTGCCCAAGGTGTGTCCTGGGAGGGAATGATTCCCTTGGGATCCATCCCTGCTTTATTCTCTCACCTGCCCCAGGGAGCTCTCAGGTATCCCTGCCCAAGGTGTGTCCCCAGGTGCCACCTCCACAGGTGCCCAGGTGTCACCTCCAGGGATGGGCACTCCCCAGAACCCCCCAGAGCTGTTTCCCCCAGCCTGGGCAGGGTTGGGCTCTGCCCCCTCCCCTCCCTGTGCCCCTCTCTGGGAACAGCCCTGCAGGAAGAGGGTTTTCCCTGCCTTGGTGCCATCTCAGCTACATTGAGATGTTTTGGAGGATGCAGGAGCAGCGTTTGTTCCACAATAAAGCCATAAAAACACACTCTGCAATTTGTAAGGAGATCTGTGCAGAAGATCAGACACATCAACCTCCAGCTGACTGTGTCTGAATTATTAAATCAATATTTTATTCTTTTAGGAGGAAAAACATCACATCTGAGGGGAAAATTATTTTTAATACAAACAAAACACAGGCCTTGAATGTCTCAGCTTACTGTGCCTACACTCACAGCCCCCTCAGATGGAGAAGGTCTTTATTAAAAATGCTCTTTAAAGTGAAATGAATTCTTGGTTTGCAGGCAGTGCCTGTTCCAAGCAGAAGCACAGCTTTGCTGTGATTCCAGGGAAAGGCTTTTCTCTTCACAGGAGAAACAGGAGGAATATATTTAAAAAGATATTTTGTTTCATGGGGTAAAGCCTGGTCTAAGAACTGACTGGTTTGGGCTGGAGGGACCCCAAACCCCACCAGTGCCACCCTGGCATGGCAGGGACACCTTCCCCTGTCCCAGTGCCCAGCCTGGCCTTGGGCACTGCCAGGATCCAGGGGCAGCCCCAGCTGCCTGGTTAACCCCACCTGGTGTCATTGCTTCAAAACCAGTGATGGCCACATTGATTCCAAGAGGGAAACGTGGCAAAGTTCACTTGGAGAGGTTTCAGCGAGTCCTCCCAGCTCAGAAATGTCCCAGCAGAGCTGGAGACCCCATGTCCTTGAAAAGCTGCCTGGAAGGAGCAGCTCAAGCAAGCAGGAGAATTTACAAAGATGGGTTTTCTCTAAATAAATCACAAGCTGAGAAAGAAGAGGAGTGTTCAGAGAATGTTCAGTGAGTTGGCAAAGATTTCTTTGCCTTTTTAAAATCAAACCCTTCATTTTATCAGCAGCTGGTCCAGAATGCTCAGCTACCCAAGGCACTGGGGCAAGGAGATGATCTTTAAGGTCCCTTCCAGGCCAGACCATTCAATGATTTACCTTGAAAATTATCCTCAGAGTTCAATATTGGCAAATTCTTCACTTCTGTTAAAGAAGGAGAAGGAAAAGGGCTGGGGCTGTGGTCTGCAGTGGAGGTGAGAGCACAGGATCAGCTCTCTGACTGTTCATTATTTAAAAAAAGAACAAAAATAAAGCCTTGCTTCTCTCCCAAGGCCAAGCCCTGCTGAGCCCCTGGATGAGGAAACACAACAATCAAAAAGCACTTGGAGGCTCCTCCCTCCCTCACAGGAGAGGAGGGAAAAAAGTTCAATTTAGAGCAATTTTGACGAATGTGAAGCACCAAGTCAGGGCTGAACCCAGTTCCCTGTCTGAGAGGAACTTCTCACAAGCTCCTAAAAGCTCCAAGCCAGCTCCAGGTCCCTCTCTGGGAAGGGAAACTGGGAGAGACTGGGAATGCAGAAATGATGTTTTCCTTGGAAAGGGGACGGAGTTTTCACTCCCAGTTTCTCCCCTTTCCCTTCCCAGTGTGGAGATTTAAACCCAGCAGCCTGAGGTGGAAGGAGCCCCTGGAGAAGGGCCTGGATGCAGGAGAGCCCCGAGGATGGGGATGCAGTGGGCAGGGGCAGGAGCAGAGCAGGGACACTGCCCTGAGCTCCAGCCAGCTGGAATTGCTCCCAGCAGCACCCCCAGAGCCTTCTGTGCATCCAGAGCAGTGAGCTGCAGTCTCCTGGGAGCTCTGCCACCATTTGTGCTCATCTCTCTGACTTCATTTCTGCTGGGGATTAGCTCTCCCAGCAATGATCACAGCCACAGGGATACCTGCTCCCAGGGGGTGCCATCAAAGCAATATTTACCAAAGCAAACCCAAGCAAAGAAAGCAAAAGATGAAGAACTAAGCTAAGAAGAAAACCAAAACCAGTCACAAAGTACTTCAAAAAGAGAACCAAAATGACTTTAACTCTTGCTCAACCACTAAAAAGCCTCATTGGGAGGCTGAAAAGCAGAGAAAAAAACCATCCCAAGCTGACCAAAACCTCCCAAAATCATCCTTTGCACGTCTGCACGTTGCCCACATTGTGCACAGTTTGTTCCCTCAGGATTTTGCATTTCTCCAATGAAGTGAAGAAAAGCCACATTACAAATTTCCCTTTGATTTTTCCTCCAGTTTATCTCGGGTTCAGACCAGCCAAGGGTGCCAGCACACAAACTGCTCCTCACATCACCCAAGCAAAGCCATTGTCAGCATTTTATTGGCACCTGGAGCCAAAAGGAGCAAGCTCGAGCCCTTGGCAGCCCACTCCACCTTTGTCACCCACATGTTCTATGAAAAATCCTCTCCTTAGGATTTTTCCCTCCTGAGAGAGGCCTCAGGAACAAATGTAAACAATTCTTATCTGCTGCTGTGGGATGCAACGGGGGAATCTGGGATTGGCCTCGTCAGGCTGTTTCCAATTAAGGGCCAATCCCAGATCACCTGTCCAGCCAGTCTCGGTCAGAGACAAGACTTTGTTATTCATTCCTTTTCTATTCTCAGCTTAGCCTTGTAGTGAAATCCTTTCTTCTATCCTTTCAGTACAGTTTTAATATATTATTTATCATAAAATAATAAATCAAGCTTTCTGATACATGGAGTCAACTTTCTCGTCTCTTCCCTCATCCTGGGACCCCTGTGGACAAGACCACACACCTTAATGTAGCTTTTAATGCCAATTTCCCAATTTTCAGTGCCTCATCCTGGGGGAGGCAAACCCTGAGCTCCCTCTGGAGATGCCCTGGGCTCACTCTCCTCCCTCATGATCCAACTCCAGATGAAGCTGCTCTCCATGGCCTGGCCTGGCTGTCTGGGCAGCTTCCAGGGCTGCCTCCCAGGGCTCTTGGTTGAACTGAAAACCATTAAAAACCACTAAAAACCATTAAATCCATTTTTCCACCCTGAAAAAGGAACGAAATGCAGCCCCCCAGAGGCCCCAGGGCACTCACCTGAGCAGGAGCACTTCCAGGAGATCCCTCAGGGATGTGAAACCAGGGAGCAGCTGGAGCCTGGGGAGCAAGGGGAGCTCCTGAACTGGCCTGGGGCAGCCCTTTCCCTGGTCCCTGCCCACCCCAGAGGCAGGAATCCCTTCCCAGTGTCCCACAGCCCTGCCCTCTGGCACTGGGCAGCCATTGCCCCTGGTCCTGGCACTCCCAAGTATTCCAAGCTCATCTTTCCAAGGCAGCAGAAAGTTCCTTTATCGCCTTGATTATAAAAATATCCAGCACACACCCAAGTAAAAATTACTGGGAGTCAGGGAAAGTATCCCCCTCACTCCAAGCAAACAGAAGTCTGTGGATTTAAGGAGCAATAACTTAAAATTTAGGTCTCCTGAGGAAAAGAATCACAATCAGAGCATCTTTGGAGCAGCACAGGATCAGAGATCTCCTGATGTTCCTCCAGCCCCATCCTACCTGTGCAGCCAGAGTGACTCTTTTGTTCCCAATATCCTCAGATTTCCAGAATCTGCACACAAATCTTGACTGGCAGGAGCCCCCTCTGGTTTCCATCTCTCCAGTAAAAATCACCAGCCCTGTGTTATTTTCCCCATTATTTCCTGGAATCCCAGAGTGTCCTGAGCTGGAAGGGACCCACAGGGATCCAGTCCTAACCCCTGGCCCTGCACAGACACCCCAACAACCCCCACCCCATCCCTGACAGCATTTCCCACTTGAGTTCTGGCAAAAAAAAACCCAAACTCTTCAAAACTCTTCTTTGCCCCTGAAATCCCCCTGAAAACAGGCTTGAAATGCTTCTTAATTACAAAAGTTAAATATTTATTTATACAAATATGATGAGAAAAATCTCATGCAGACTCTTCACACACAGGAACAGAACCCAAATCCAACTGGGATGGCTTCACCACAGAACTGGGGTTGGAAGGCTGAGGGGAACCCTGCCCACGGCAAGGTCTGGGCCGGAGAGCTCTCCTACGGAACATGTGCCAGGATTTCCACACTCTTCACCAAGATTTACAAGGAATAGCTGATTACTACTACTCAGGGACTGGACAGAGACGGATGAGCAGCGGGAGCGGGTCCTGCAGACCACCAGACCCCACTCACTTGGTGGAAACGCAGAGGTGCCAAAAGATTGCTTGAGATAATTCCCCTAAATGATGGAAATGCCTTGAGATTGCTCTGGATGGCATCTGCTTCTGCTTAATTATAAATCTGCATCGGAGTCATAACTTGTGTATATTACAAGTAATTTGCATAATTAAAACAATTAAGGGATCGACATATCATGGCAATTAGAAATGCATCAAACTCTGGATGTTGTACAAAAGAGAGCTTCAATATGAAACATTAATTCTTTGAGAACAGAATATCCTTCCATTATTCCTGCAGAACGGCCTTCCCACTGCAGTGGGTGCTCCCCAAACTCCCTTCAGAGCAGCTGGCCCTGGGACCTCCCACTCCTGGAGGTGCTCTGGGGCCATTCCTCCTTCCCTGGAACCCCTTCCCACTGCCCAGCCGGGCACGTGTCTTTATGGCCAGCTCCACTTGCCCTTATCTCATTTTCCGCAGCCTTATCCTGTTTTCCTTGTCCCTCTTTTTGAGGATGAGGATGAACTGGTTGAAGAAATGCTCCTGGTCCTTCTTCTTCTGGACGAGGCGGAAGCGCTGGTCCCGGCCGTGCTTCTCGGCGAACTCCTTGAAGGTTGTCCTGTGGGCAAGGGGAAAGGGCAGTGGGGCTGTGCCAGCCCAGGCTCCTGCCCTGCAGCCACCCCAGGAACCAGCCTGGGGAGCGTGGGACAGGAACGGGGTGGAGAGTCCTCCTCCTCCTTCTCCTCCTCCTTCTCCTCCTCCTTCCTTCTCCTCCTTCCTCTCCTCCCTCCTCCTCCTCCTTCCTCCTCCTCCTTCCTCCTCCTCCCCCTTCCTCCTCCTCCCTCCTCACTGCCTTCCTCCTCTCTCCCATTCTTCTTCCTCGCCTCCTTCCTCCTCCTCCGTCCTCGCCTCCTTTCTCTCCTTCCTCCTTCTCCGTCCTCCTCCCTTCCTCCTCCGCCTCTGCCCCTCCGCCTCCGGCGCTTTCCCCGCCTTCCTTCGCCTCCTTCCGTGCCGCCTCCTCCTTCTTCGCCTCCGTCCACCTGCCTGCCCCTTCCTTCTCCTCCTTCCTCCGCCTCCGCCTTCGCCGCCTGCCTTCCTCCTCCGCCTCCTCCCTTCCTTCTCCTCCTTCCTTGCCGCCGCCTCCTACCTCTCCGCCTTCTGCCGCCGCAAAGGCTTCCTTTCCGCCTTCCTTCTCCTCCTCCGTCTCCGCCTTTCGCCTCCTCCTCCGTCTCCTCCTCCTTCCTTCTTCTCCTCCTTCGCTTACTTCCCTCCTCCTCCTCCTTCCTTCTCCTCCTTCCTTCTCCTCCTTCCTTCTCCTCCTTCCTTCTCCTCCTCCTCCTTCCTCCTCCTCCTTCTTTCTCCTCCTCCTCCTCCTGCTGCTGGGGTGGAGGAAGGCGAGCCCGCACCAGGGCTCTGGGCAGGGGGCAGCCAGCAGGGGTTAGGATGGCATTGCAGAAGGGTTGAGGCTGGCAGGAGCCTGCTGAGCCCTCAAAGCCACGCTCACAGGGCAGGGACAAGGAGGTTTTATTTCAGCCCCTGCATCGTTTGTATTTCCAAGGCGAGCTCTCTCCTAGCAGGGTTTCCTACCTTCATTGCCTTTCAGGCTGCATGCCCAGCTCCTTTCCCCAAGGTGACTCTTTGCTTTTTATTGGAAATATTTGGGATTTATTCCTCTCATTGTGTGCCTAAATCAAGGCAGGGAAAGGAGCTTCCTCAGTGCTTTGCTGCCACAGTCGGCTCCCAAAACCCTTCAGGGGTGAAATGCTCCTGGCCTCTGGGCCAGCACAGCTTTTCCCCTGGGCACTGGGAATATCAGTGCTGGAAGCAGAGTTTGGGAGGGACAGCAGCCCAGAATATCCCTAATTTCGTTGTAAAATGTTTCCTGTAATTAGAATTATTCCAGCCCCACGTGCTGTTTGCATCCGTGTGCCCACGCAGGTCGTGCTGAATAATTATCTGCATGTTTTATCAGAGACAGCAGTCATGTCTTTGTTCCAGCAAGTTAACAATATTTATAATATAAACCCCTTTATTTTCATGTACTTTACAAATGAGAAAGCACTGCCCTAAGCACTGCCACTGCCACTCTGTGAGTCTGGATCCATCACTAGAAAAACAAAGTAAGACATAGATTGTGCCTTGCACGCTGTATTTTAATTTAATCACAGAATTGTGGAGCCACAGAAGGGCTTGGGTTGGGAGGAATCTCACAGATCATCTTGTTCCAACCCCCTGCCATGGGCAGGGACACATTCCATGAATTTAATGGCGTGGCATTAACAGGAACTTTGAGAAATTATATTTCTCTTCCACCAAAGCCCAAGACTAAATGCAATTTCTGAGTAATTACACCTGCATGTGTAATATGGATGAGACTGAACGCTGTGGTACTGATTTTCCATAAGTAATGTGTGTTCTATAATCACTGCATATACAGGAATATAAAATAAATGTGCTGTGCAAAGTGCTGCACATTCTGAGGGAGAGGGGAAGGGACAGAGAGGGAGAGTGGGAGACACAGATGGAATATTTCCTCTCCCAGGAATACAACAAAATACTGGAAAATATCAGGCAAGAGATGCCACCCCAGCACTGGAACTGGCATCTTCCCCTTGCTAGGAAGAATTCTAGGCTGAAAAGCTCAGCCTAAATGACAAAGCTGAGCTTCCCAACCCTTCCTAAGGCAACACCCACCTTGGGGATAACTTGGATTCTTCCAGAAGCTTCTTGAATTCTTCCTTGGCCAACAGGAGCTTGTTCTTCTTCTCTTTGTACTCCTCCCTGACCCGGGTCTTGACAAACTGCTCGAAAATCTGGCCAGGGAAGGGAGCCAGGACAAGGAGTTATGGACAAAGCCTGGGGGGTTTGGCAAGCCCAGGGCCTGCAGTCCTCATCTGCCTCCCCAGGTGTGCAGGAGTTTTTATTCCATCACCTCCAAGGACTGGCCCTCTGGCCTGGCTGCAGGTGGGCATTTCATCAAAGGGAGCAGTGCTGGCATTGATCCCAGAGCCCCAGACTGGTTTGGGTAGGAAGGACTCAAAGCCCAGCCAGTGCCAGCCCTGCCACAGCTGACAAAATGATTCCATGGCTCCAGGGAATGTCTCTGACTGACTCATCATGCCCAGGTGTTGTCCCTGCCCATTCCCTGAAATAAACCCCAAACTCCCTGCTCAGGCTCTTCAGCAGCACTTTCCATCCTGGCAGCTCCTCATACTTTTTCATTCCTGTATATCCTTATTATTTTGGTTTGCTTTTTTTTCCTTAGGAAAGGGGATATTGGAAAGGGAGCAAATGAAGATGTATGTGCCCAGTCCTGTGGTAAATACCTACAGGAAGCTCTCTGGAGAACCACGGGACAATATGGAATAAGTTCATTTTTCATCCTGTTTATTTAAAAAATGGGTGATTCAATATTAAAAATTATTCCTTCTACAGGATGACAAAAGACTTTTAAGGGAAAGAAATAACCAGAGAACAGCACTTTCACCTTCTCTGCAAATCCCTACATCTCACCTGAATTCTGTAGATTCATCTGCAGACTTTGGAACCCTTGGTGATAATTAATGGCCAAATTGCCAAGGCAGCAGAACCCCACATCCCTTTGGAGCTCCCCAGAAAAACCCAATCCTTGCAGAGAGCCCCCAGCCAGGCCCCAGTGCCCTGTCCAGTGGGGTCAGCACCAAACCCTGCCAGACTCCTGGGAAAGGTCCCAAACAATGGAAACCCAGCAGTGTCTCTGCACTATCCCAATAATCCAGGGCAGAACCATTCCTCTGGGGCCATTTCCCTCCTACAGCCAGGTCCCCATTCCCAGGTCCCCCATTCCCATGTCCCCCATTCCCAGGTCCCCCATTCCCAGGAGCTGTTCCTGCACCCCAAAGGCTCCTGTGATCAAACCTTGGAGCACCTGCTTGTCCAAGGAGAGAGCCCTGGGAACCACAGAATATCCTGAGTGGGAAAGGACTCACAGGAATCACAGAGCCCAGCTCCCAGAGCCCCAAACCCCACAGAGCCCAGCTCCCACAGCCCCAAACCCCACAGAGCCCAGCTCCCACAGCCCCAAACCCCACAGAGCCCAGCTCCCAGAGCCCCAAACCCCACAGAGCCCAGCTCCCAGAGCCCCAAACCCCACAGAGCCCAGCTCCCACAGCCCCAAACCCCACAGAGCCCAGCTCCCACAGCCCCAAACCCCACAGAGCCCAGCTCCCAGAGCCCCAAACCCCACAGAGCCCAGCTCCCAGAGCCCCAAACCCCACAGAGCCCAGCTCCCAGACCCACAAACCCCACCCTGTGCCTGGTGATCATCCCCCCGAGGGGCAGAGCCAAAGCTGTGAGTGTCCCCAGGGAAATTCTGATGTGATGGAATTCTTTTGCCCTCGCAGGAGAACTGCTGCAGGACCCTGGCTGGTCAGGGGGTGCTGGCTGCAGCCAGGCCAGGCTGGGGCACTCACCTGCTTCCTCTCCTCGGGGTTGAGCAGGAGGTAGCGAGGGTCAAACACGATCTTGTGCAGCTCCTTCTCCCACGTGGAGAACGCCGACACCTGGGCACACACAGCAGGGCAAGGAGTGAGTGCTCCCGAGCTGGCAGCCCTGGGCACCATTCCTGGCACGGCTGAAGGTGGATTTTAACCTCTGGCAGAGCTCTGGTGGCCCCCCAGGGCCAGGATGGGTTTGCTCCTCAGCGAGGCTCTGGAGATGCTCTCTCCCCAGCTGTGCTGGTGGCACCTGCAGCAGGCAGGAAATGCCACTGGTGCTGCTCCTTGGGCAGCAGAGGCACCTGTGCCCATGAGAGGGACAATTCCAGCTCCAGAGCTGGAACTGGTCCCGGCTGAGGCACACAGGGAGAGCTGGCAGTGAACACCCCCAAAGCACCACAGCCACTGGGATGGGAACGTGCCATCCTGCAGGGCTGCTTCCAGCCTGGTGGAGTCATGGGATCACAGAGCACTTTGGGCTGGAGGGCACCTCAGAGAGCACCCAGATCCACCCCTGCCTGGGCAGGGACAATTCCCACCAGCTCAGAACATGCTACAGCATCCCTGCTAATTCACTGGTGACAGAAGAATCTGAAGGAAATAAAATATTCTAATCACTCCAACTAATTACAAAAGAGTGAATTCACTAAAAAAAAAAAGAAAGGATGTGAAGTGTAATTAAACAGTAATTAACACTCCAGCAGGAAAGCTCTGATGAAGCAAAGTGGCTTTAAGTGGACTCGTTTTCCTCTCAGAGTGGCTTGAGAGTGGAAAATCCAAAGCTCAGGCAGCCTTTGGGGTCTGAGACCTTTGGGGTACCCAGAGCCCAGGCTGCCTTTGGGGTCTGAGACCTTTGGGATCCCCAGAGCCCGGGATGCCTTTGGGGTCTGAGACCTTTGGGATCCCCAGAGCCCAGGCTGCCTTTGGGGTCTGTGTCCTTTGGGGTACCCAGAGCTCCCCTCCCTGTGTCCCCCTGTCCTGAGCTCTGGGGTTTCCAGCACCAGGAATTCTCTTTTCCTGGTGTCTTTCACACTCTCCTGGCCATCAGCTTTGTTCCCTGCACAAATCCCCCTCTGAGCTAGGCTAATTAAGCTCAGACTAGTTCATCACATAATCATTCCAGCTGATGATTTTGTGCTTAGCAATTATTACACTGCACATTTGGCAAACATCACCTAAAATAACCTGGTATTTCTGATTTCATTCCAGGTACACTTCACACACAAATCCCCCTCTCTGCCCAGGATTAAGAAGGGAGAACCTAGAGAAAAAACACCCTCTGGAATCCTTTCAGAAGCCTTGAGAGCAGCCCAGCAGGGAGAAATTTCCTGGAAATGCTGGCTTAGAATGTGGATATTTTGATGCTGGGTGGGAGAGGGAGCCAGGAGGAGCCTTAAATTTTCCTCTTCCTCTTAAATTTTGTGGAAACTTTGAAACTTCCAGAAGAATATCCAGATTACATTTTCACAGAGGAAAACCCACCCCAGACTTCAGAACAAAGAGTGCCTGTGTCTTGGAGCTCCCCCAAACCCCCTCTATTTTTAAAATGTTACAATAAATATTCTTCTCTTGACATAATTTCTGTAGGAAGCTGCAGAACTCCACTGGCAAACTCCATCTGCTTCGAGCTCTTTGTGATTCCATCCAGCAGCTCCTTGAGGAGGAAAGGGCAGGGGATGGCCATTAAATAATCAGATTTAAATGGCATTAATGGTCTCCCTGTGCTTCAGCCACGCCAAGCAGCAGCTGCTGAGCTGGACAGTTGGAAAATGTTCAGGGTAAAAGCAAAGGAACCTCTTCTCTCTCCATTTTTAAACATCAGCAAACCCAAACAGTGAATTTTCCAAATTTCTTTACTTTAGGAGCAAGTCTTACATAGGAACACCTGAGAATCCTGTTCTAGAACACCCCTAATCCTTCCAAATACTGACTCATTGCCCCCCGAGTTCCCACCTGCCAGCAAAGTCCTCACCCAGGGCTCCTTCATGGCCCTTCTGCATTTCTGCAGCATAAATAACAAGCTGTATTAATAAAGCAGCTCTGGCGTGGGATAATTCATTGCTGAGCTGCTGAAGCTCTAATTATCCCCCTTTAAAGCCTGCTGATTGCTGGGATAAATTTTATAGGCTTTAGTGCCTGACAAGAGCCACCTTGGGCTGTATTTCCTGCAGGAGTGTCATTCCCTTTATGGGATGCACGTGGCAGTGTGGGGAGGCAGAGGATCTGCAGCCACTGCTCGTTTTACACCTCCCTGTCCCCCCAAACCCAAACCCAGAGCATTCCCTGCTCTCAGCACAGCTGGAACCATCTCCAGAACATCCTTCCCCAAGGATCTGGACAAGCATGAATGGCTTTATGCTGCTAGAGGGTTGGGTTAGATGGGATTTTGGGCAGGAATTGTTCCCTGGCAGGGTGGGCAGGCCCTGGCACAGGGTGCCCAGAGCAGCTGGGGCTGCCCCTGGATCCCTGGCAGTGCCCAAGGCCAGGCTGGACACTGGGGCTGGAGCACCTGGGACAGGGGAAGGTGTCCCTGCCATGGCAGGGGTAGCACTGGGGGAGATTTGGGGTCCTTTCCATCCCAAACCACTCATGATCCCACGATTTTGGATGGGCAGTCAGTGAAATTGGCTCCCCAGAGCTGGAGTCCCCGGGTTTGTGGTGATGGACACCCCAGAGCTGACCAGGACAGCTCAGTGCCCACAGCCCCACGTCCCTCTGAGCCCCTGGCCTGTGGGAGAGCTGCTGCTTCTGGGCATCCCTGGGGTGTCTCTGGGATTTGTCCCAGTTCCCAGGGGTGGCAGTGGGGACACCGACGGTGTCACCAACCCCAGGGCTCAGGGACAGAACCCCAGAGTGGTTCCTGCCGTGGCTGGGCCAGGGCATGGCTCCAGGGCTGTGCTGTGTCCCAGGAAGGGCTGCTCCTTACCCCCCTCTCCAGCAGCATGTCCCTGAAGTGGGTGATCCTCTCCTCCAGGGGCGGTGAGATCCGCGGGGCCGAGCCTTCCTCCCCTGCCTGCTCCTCCTCAGCGCCGGCCGGGCCCGCGGCCTGGCACTCCTCTGTTCTGGACAGGGCAACACAGACAGGGTCAGCCACGCTCCCTGCACGGGGACTGCATCCTTTGGGTCCTTTACTCCTCCCTGGGACACCCCAGAACCTCCCACGCTCGCAGCTGGGCACCAAAGCCGGGCTGGAGGAGCTGCAGCAGCTCCTGCTGAGGCAGGGGGGTCCCCCGGGGCCACCAGAGGGACCTGACACCCACAAAGGGACAGCTTCACACTGCCCTGCCAAGGAGGGGGGACCAGAAAGGGGGCAGTTTGTCATGCCAAAAATCACAATAAAGGATCCAGTCCAGCACAGCTGTAATAACCCACTGATGCCTCAGGTTTGGCTTTTCTGTGTTTCCCATTCTGTGCTGCTTTAGTGAGTGGGTCTGGGTTCATATTATGGGATGGTGAGCTCTGTGCCCAGAGCAGGGAGACAAAACAATTCCTGCTCCAGCTGGGCACCAAGGACAAATGATCCCAATCCCAGCCCAGGAGCACAAACCCCGTGGGCTGGAGAGAGAAAAACAAGCAGGGTGGGAGTGCCTGGGCTAAAGCTGGGCTGGGACAATGAACTGCAAGGTGGGAATGGAGCAGAGCTGATCCCAGGGAGAGACCCCGTGCCCGGCCGGGCATTTTGGGGCCATTTTGGGTCATCTTGGGGGCAGCCCTGGCTGGGCTCTGGTGCTGCCCAAGGTGGAGCCATGGAGGAGATCCTTGGAATCAATCCCTGCTTTATTCTGTGACTCTGTCCAGCCCCTGCTCTTGGTCAGCCCTCTCGAGGCCTCCCCAGCACAAAGGCTGTGCCTGCCCCCTCAGAAGGACACCTGGCACAGAGCTGGGCAGCCTGCACAGCCCAGAGCTGCATTTTCATGGTGCCTCCAGGAGAGTGTGAGGGGAAACAGAGAATCCTGGCCCTGGTGAGGACTGGACACCCAGAGAATGCTCCCATCATTCACCCACACAGATCCAAAACTGCTTTCACTTGCCCTTCTTTGTACCAGCCCTTCCCACTGTTAGAGACAAGGAAACTTTAGAACTCACTTATTTCTCTTGGTTTTGATGCTCAGATCATCATTTTCATCCCCTGGACAAGAGCTAACACACTTGTCTGCTGAAAAGAAATAAGTCATTATCAGATTTGAACGAGATAAATGGGAATACAAATTCCTCAGATTGACTCCTCTTCCCTGTCTCTGCTGCTCAGTATTTCCTGGCTTTCACCCCCACAGAGGGTTTTAGAAATAACAAGTATTTTGTAAAATCCTCAGAATTGCCTTCCTCCAAATAGAAGCCACAGCAATAAAGTGACCGTTTCCAGTCAGCAAAATTCCTCATTTTTCATTCATGACATGATTGCTTTAAATCTTATTATTGTTTCACCTGACCCTCCCTCCTCCCTTCCCTTCAAAAGGCACCTGAAGACATTCCTGCAAAGACATTCCTGTGCAAGCAGCCTGAAGGATCTCCTGGAGGTAATTCTGTCCCATTTCTCCTGCTGGGATCAGCCAGTCTCAGGCTGCTTTCCCAGGAATTCCAGCAGCACCTGGCAGGGCTGGGGAGATCCAGCAACCCCCAGACTCCTGAGGCTGCAGAGCAGCTCCAAGGCCAGGCCACCCCAATGTTCACAGGTCCTTGAGGGACTCAGAGCTTGGATTTTCAGTCAGACAAGGGAAACAAATCTGAATTCTGAAACCTTTTCTGCTCCCCTCTACCCCTGCAGCTCTCACCAAAACCCCCAAGGACAGTGCCAGAAGTCAGATCCCTGCAGTGGCTGCACTGGAGGGTCCCCAGCACGTGGGCTGGCAAATATTCATGTGCTGGATCCAGGGATGGGCTTCAGCCTCTTGTCTGAGTCCAAAGGGCCCCAAATCCCTGGGGGAATTCAGTCAGTGACAGCAGCACTCCTGGTTTCAGGAGGAGTTCTACAACTGTGTCCAGGCCAGGCTGGACACTGGGCTGGGAGCACCTGGCACAGGGAAGGTGTCCCTGCCATGGCAGGGGTGGCACTGGGTGGGATTTGGGGTCCCTCCCAACCCAATTCCATGATTTGGTGACTCCATAATGTCCATTTTCTGTTCAATAGCTGGAAAATCCTCCTCAGCCCGAGCAGCTGAGGAAGAGAGCCCAGCAGATCAACTGCCCTGGGCCCTGGAGGAGCTGCCCTGCTCCCCAGCCCCACGGCACAGCCTGACGGGAGCCCATCAGGGAGGAGCCACATCAACCTCCTGGAACAAACACCTGGGGGAGGAGGAGTAATTGAGAAATGAGCAATTTCTCATTTATGCCCAAATTTAACAAGCACTTGATCCTTCAGCAGAGACAACCCCGAGCATCCCGTGGGTAACTTTGCTTGACATCTTTTTTTTTTTTTTTTTAAGATGTTTGATTTGAAAATTCTAATTAAATCTCAGCAGCAGCCACTCAGCTAAATAAATGTGGGAAGATTGTTGGGAACACGCAGCTCGTTTGTGTTATTTATTTACTGGAGATTACAAGCTAAGAGAAGAGGTAACAAATAATCCCCCTCACCTCAGAGCTAATCTATACTAATTATGAACAGCTCCAACCCTGAGCAACCACAGGGCCCAATTACAGCAGGGAGGATTAAGATATTTAACAACAATGGAAGTCATGGCCATAAAAAACCAGGAGCATGAATCAAATCTTTGTGGTAGAGATAACAAATGGAGAGGATGGAGCACAGCAAAAAATAGATTTTTGAAGTGGCACCTCTCAGCCCTGAGTTAAGACTCTTTTGTTAATTAATTACAGAGCAGGAACAATGATAGAGACCATGAACAATGACCCTCAGCTTTGTCTCTGGCCATCCCTTGGCAGGAATTCACTGAGCTTGCAGCTGATCCTGCAATTAAAAGCTCTGTTTTTCTCCTGAAGAACGAATTTCAGCAGATAGGCTTTGGAGGAGTTTCATCCACAGCTAAAGCTCTTCAAGCCATACACAAAAATTATACAGCAATGTACACACAAGCACCTGCTGTGGAAATTCAGAGAGGAAAAATGGAATTACAGGCTGTGTCATCTGGAGGACACAGACAGAACCCTCCTTGGAGCTGCTTTTCTGCTGACAGAGAAGCTGAAAATGGCTCACTTTTATCTCCCTGCATGCACAGTGCTGGTTCTGTGGGGTTTGCAGGGGTTCTGTGGGGATTATAGCAGTTATTTGGGGGTTTGCAGGGGTTCTGTGGGGTTTGCAGGGGTTCTGTGGGGGTTATAGCAGTTATTTGGGGTTTGCAGAGGTTATTTGGTGTTTGCAGTGGTTCATTAGGGTTTGCAGTGGCTCACTGGGGTTTGCAGGGGTTCTGTGGGGTTTGCAGGGGTTCTTTGGGGTTTATAGCAGTTATTTGGGGTTTGCAGTGGTTCATTAGGTGTTTGCAGTGGTTGATTAGGGTTTGCAGTGGCTCACTGGGGTTTGCAGGGGTTCACTGGCAGCTGTCCCCCTGGACCAAAGCCAGTGGCCACCCCTGGTGGCCGGGGGGACAGGGCAGGTCCTGCAGCAGCCTGGCAGTGCCACCACCCCCATTCAGTTACAAAACACAGCACTTGGAAACAACCACTAAAGTCCTGCTTTTTCCCCACTCCCCACCAAGGAACAAGCAGCAGCTGGAGGATGTGACTGTTCTGTCACCACCAAAGCCAGAACATCCGAGAATCCCGAGCAGCCAGCCAAGGGCAGGAGCAGTTGCAAGGAGGACAGCTGCCATGGCTGATGTCCCCAGCAAGGGACAGCCCTCCAGTACAGGCAGTGTGGGAGCCTCAGGGGCACTGACACAGACACAGCTCCCAGGAGCAGGGAGCCTTTCTCCCAAACCTCCCTGCTGGGATTTCCTGCTGCACAGCTTGGCTGGGTGATCCTCAGCCACGGGGAGCTTTGGGAGCAGGGAGTGATGCTGCTGCACACCCTGAACTCGGGCAGTGAAGCGCACTGTGCCTCCTGAGAGGGACTGCAGCCAGCAGAGACCCAGCTCCTGCAGGAGGCCTCCTGCTCCTTCTCTGCAGCAGGGAGGAGGCTCAGAGCCCAGCCCAGCATTGCAGGGAAAACAAGGAGTTTGTGACAAACCTCGATTTCCCTGCATGGGGAATGTCCCCAGGCTGCCCTCTTTAACTCAGGGTCTCACACCTCCAGGAGCACACCCAGCCCAGCTCCAGGGGCTCCTGGGGCTCGGGGAGAGGGGAACAAGGCCAGGTTGGTTACTTGCTGCAGCCTCCAGCTTGCGCTTGTGCGGGGGGTCCTCGAGCAGCCGCTTGATGTCCCCGCGGTGCCTCAGGTCCAGCGGCCGCTCCCACACTGACAGCTGCATGCTGGGGTTGAAGAAGAACACCCGGTCATCTCCAGTCCACACCACACACCTGCTCCAGGAGACACACCAGCCTCAGAGCCTGGCCAGAGACCAGGAGCGTGCCCACAGCGGGGGCACTGCAGCCCGGGGACACCTGGGGGCACCTGGGGGCACGTGGGGACACCCCAAGCAGACCCCTGGGACAGCCCAGGCACACCCAGAGCACACCCCAGGGACACCCCAGGGACACCTGGGGGCACGTGGGGATACCCCAGGCAGACCCCTGGGACAGCCCAGGCACACCCAGAGCACACCCCAGGGACACCCCGGGGACACCCTGAGCAGACCCCTGGGACACCCGGGGGCATCTGAGGGCATGTGGGGACACCCCAGGGACACCCCGGGCACACCCCGGGGACACCCCGGGCACACCCCGGGGACACCTTAGGCACACCCTGAGCAGACCCCTGGGACACCCGGGGACACTGCAGGGACACCCCGGGCACACCCCAGGGACACTCCATGGACACCTGAGGACAGCCCAGGGACACTCCAGGCACACCCCAGGGACACCCCGGCCTGGCCCTGCCCTGCCAGCCCTCCCCAGCAGCCTGGGCAGGGAGCTCTGTCCTCCCCCACCCACGGGCACAGGAAGGGCTGAATCAGCCCAGAAAAGGTGAAATATTCTGGCAGGGAAGGGCAGAAGAACCAGGGGGGCCATGGTGCTCCCTTGAGGATCCCCACAGGAAAAGGCATTCCAGGTTCCACGTTCCAGGGGCAGGAGCTGGGGCACTGTGTGACACCTGCCTGGATGCCATGGGCTGGCACGTGGCCATGGGAGCCTCACCTGCTGTGTGGTGGGGAAAGGGGCAACCACAGCACCCCCGTGCCATCCCCATGGCATCACCATGACATTACCATGGCAACTGTGTGCCATCCCATGGCATCCCAATGACATCCGTGTGCCCTGTGCCATCCCCATGGCATCCCAGCCAGCCCCCACCTCCTGTGGCAGGTGTCCCCAGCCCAGCAGCCTGCCCCAAGCGTTTAGGATGGAATTAGGGCTCTGTTTGGGATGTGCCAAACGTGACTGAGCTGTGCAGCCCCAGCTGCAGCCCCTGGGCTTGGCCAGGGCAAACCTGCAGGGCAGCAGTTCAGCTCCTGGTCCTGACATTCATTTGGAATCAGCCAAAATAATATGAAAATAACTATTGCACCATGCTTAACAGACATCCAAAAACCTGGAGATGTGCATCCTAAATTTATATGTAAATAAACAAACAGAATTTCCATCCCAGGCTGGTGCCTCCTGAATCCCAACGAGAGCTAAACCCCCAGCTAAGGCACACACACACTGCTGGGAGGAAAACGTGGCTGGCTTTGAAGCAAAAATACCTGGAAGCAACAAACCTTACAGTTACCAGCTCTGGTGCTTAGTTGTTATTAAAAGCAGGGAGCAAAGCTGGGTTTAAAAAGACCTGGTCCAGGTAAAGGACTGGAAACAGGAGAAGTGCTCCCTCAGTGCAGGAGGAGGAGTTATAAAATAACCCAGCACAGCCCCTGTAGGACAGGTGAGATCCCAGAAAACTGGCTGTACAAACCCATGGGAGGCTTGGCATCCTGGATTCAGTGACATGCATGAGGTAAATATCCTTAATCACCTTTCTAACTCATTATCTAAGGAACTCTATATAATACACAGTACTATACTATACTACTAGTACTATACTACTCCTGTACTATGCTGTAAATACTGCATGAACACTTCATGTTTCCTTCCCTGCACAAGGGTTTGGATCACAAACCCCTGGCTCTCTCACATGAGAGGTTCCTTCTCAGAACTGGAATGATTTGAAGAGTTCTGGGCTGTGGGAAGCTCTGTTCTCCCAGAAACCCTGAGCCCCTCCTGGAGAGCACCACGGGCATGGGCAGAACAGGCCAAAGCAGGCTCCAGAAACACCCCAGCTCTTGTGAAAGGAAGGGGAGATCCAGGAATTCAGGTAGAGAGCCAGGCTGGGCTGGCAGGGTCAGATGGATCCCTGGATGTGCCCACAGCCAGGCTGGATGGGGCTGGGAGCAAAGGACCCATGGGTGTCAGCCCCGAGGAATAAACTAAATGAACTAAACCAGTATAAACTAATTATTCTAGGGGTAAGGGAGATATAAATCCTCCTATCAACCATTCAGGCCACAAAGTGCAGAGAGGTTGGTCTGTTTAAAAATGCCACAAGAGCTTGACCCAGCTCCTGCTGTCAGTGCTCGGGGCATGAGGACCACGCGGCACAGCCTGTGTCAGACAGACAGACAGACAGACAGACAGACCCTGCACCATGCACGGCAGGCAGGGTCACCCACTGCCACCAAGGAGCTGGGACAGGCAGGAGCTGGCCCTGGAAAGCAGCACCACCTCTCACAAGTGCTGCTTTCCCCCTCTGCCCCAGCCCAGTGCCAGCCCAGCTGGGGCACACAGGGTTAACAAACCCTGCAGAGCCCGGTTTGGCTCCTGCTCCCTCCCACACCCTCCTCAGGCCCTGGGGGATGGAAAAGCTCTGCCAGGAGCTCCCAGCCATGCTGCTGAGGCCCTGGCAGTGCTGTCCCCCTGTGCCAGCCCAGGAAGGCTCCTGGGGAAGGGCCTGGCAGCTCCTCACCACGGCGATCCTGGCACTGGGGCCGATGCCACGGGCTTGTTCCCGCTGGGAGCGCTGTCAGCCTCGCTCAGGAGCTTGAAGGAGTGATCCTGGGGACACAGAGGGATGGGTCAGCAAACAGAGCAGGTGCACAGAGCTGCTCCGGGGGTACACATCCCCCCTGGCCTGCAGGGGGTCACCCTGTGGCCAGAATTGCAGGGGAGGCTTTATGGACAGCCAGCTGCCTCTGGAGCAGCCCAGATAAATGGGGATTATAAAAACGCCTCCCCACTTCGAGCAGCACACATGGAAAAGCAGCCAAGCAGTTCTGTCCATGCCAGCAGCTCCCATGGCACAGTGGGTGAGGGACAACCCCGAGGGTGGCACCCCCCAGGCCAGGAACCAGCCCAGGAGCAGGGGGTGCTCCCCAGGACCAGGGGGGCCCTGTGCCAGCCCTGCTCCTTCCAGCAGCTCCTCTGGGACATCACCATGGCAGGAGTGACTGACTGTCCCCCAGCTGTTCCTCTGTCCCCAGCACACAACAAAAACAATCTGGAGCTGCTGGAGAGAGTCTGGAGGAGGCACCAAATGATCCCAGGGTTGGAGCCCCTCTGGAGCCAGGCTGGGACACCTGGGGGGGCTCACCTGGGCAGGAGCAACTCCAGGGAGAGCTCAGAGCCCTGCCAGGGCCTGAAGGGGCTCCAGAAGAGCTGGAGAGGGACTGGGGACAAGGATGGAGGGACAGGACCCAGGGAATGGCTCCCAGTGCCAGAGGGCAGGGCTGGATGGGATATTGGGAATTGTTCCCTGGCAGGGTGGGCAGGCCCTGGCACAGGGTGCCCAGAGCAGCTGGGGCTGCCCCTGGATCCCTGGCAGTGCCCAAGGCCAGGCTGGACACTGGGGCTGGGAGCACCTGGGACAGGGGAGGTGTCCCTGCCATGGCAGGGGTGGCACTGGGGGGGATTTGGGATCACTTCCAACCCAAAGTGCTCTGGGATCCCATGGGGACCAAGGCAGCCCTGAGTGTCCCCCTGATGCCCTGACAGTGCCAGAGCTCCTGCACAGCTCCAAGGGAAATTAAATCCATGGCTCCTTAAATCCCACAGCAGGGAAGGATCCTGAGTGCCCAGCCCAGCCCTGACCCCAGTGTGTGCAGCTCAGGGTCCCAGGGGCTCTGGAAGAGGACACACCTTGTCACTGTCACTGCCTGTGGGGACACTCTTCCTCTCCGTGCGCAGGATCAGCGTCGGGGGGCAGGCAGCTCTGCTCGGGCCCTTGCCACGCTCTGTGAGGGAGAAGAGCTCTTTTAATGTGGAATGAACAAACCTACAACCAGCCAAAACTGCTGAACAAACCCCAGACTGCTGCCCGTGGCTCTGAGCCTCCTCCTGCCACTCCTGCCCTGTTACAGTCCCCGTGCCCAGGGTGCATCTCCTCTGGGGACACCCCATAGACACATTCCCAGAGCTCTGCACCACCCTGGCTGCTGTCCTGAGCCACCAGGGGACATCCTCTGGGACATCCTCCTCAGGCACGCATCCCCTGGGACATCCTCCTCAGGCACACATCCCTTGGGACATCCTCCTCAAGCACACATCCCTTGGGACATCCTCCTCAGGCACACATCCCTTGGGACAGCCTCCTCAGGCACACATCCCCTGGGACATCCTCCTCAAGCACACATCCCCTGGGACATCCTCCTCAAGCACACATCCCCTGGGACATCCTCCTCAAGCACACATCCCCTGGGACATCCTCCTCAAGCACACATCCCCTGGGACATCCTCCTCAAGCACACATCCCTTGGGACATCCTCCTCAAGCACACATCCCCTGGGACATCCTCCTCAAGCACACATCCCCTGGCTGCCCCTGGATCCCTGAAGTGGCCCAGGCCAGGCTGGACATTGGGGCTTGGAGCAGCAAAGGTGTCCCTGCCATGGCTGGGATGGGGATGGGGATGGGAATGGGGATGGGATTGGGGATGGGATTGGGGATGGGATTGGGGATGGGATTGGGGATGGGATGGGACAGGATTCCAGCCCAAACCACTCTGGATTCCATGGAGCAGAGTCACCTTGAAATGCTCCAATAATTATTTCAAAATTCCTGCAGGTACAGAACAGGGCCTCATTTGAGTCTGCTTCCCTTGGAATATCTCAGAATAATACCACATTAAATCCATGGCATTTTGCTCAGAAGATGGCTTTATGGGAGCAAAAAAGAAGATTTACAAACCAGAGCCCATAATTTCCACATTAAAGGAGCCAGGAGCAGGCAGCTGCTGATACACATCAAAAGGGGCTCAGAATTCATCTTCCCTCCCTGGATATCTGGTAATTGGGAATCAAAGCCTTCCCAGGCACTCTGGTGCTCTGGGCACAGGAGGTGACACCCGGTGCCAGTGCCTCCTCCTGCCTTGCTGCTGGGAGGGGAAGGGCAGCCCTGAGCAAGGCCTGGCACAGAGGGTGCCAGGGCCACTGCCAGGGGAGCAGCTGTGCCCCAGGAGCACTCAGAGGGCACAAGCAAAGGCCAGGGGTGCCAGGGGTACTTTCACACTCACCATTGACTTGAGAAGCAGCCATGATTTGATCCCTGTGAAATACAGGGTGAATTGCATCCCACAGGCACGGGGGCTCGAGAGACAGGAAACATTCCCTGCCTTGGGAGCTCTGATACAAATCATGGGGTGGTTTGGGCTGGAAGGGACACTAAAGCTCACCCCATCCTGCCATGGCAGGGACACCTTCCCCTGTCCCAGGTGCTCCCAGCCCCAGTGTCCAGCCTGGCCTTGGGCACTGCCAGGGATCCAGGGGCAGCCCCAGCTGCTCTGGGCACCCTGTGCCAGGGCCTGCCCACCCTGCCAGGCAGGAATGCACAGATGTCAACTGCAGATGGAAACTGAGACAGGAGCAGAGCCCAAAGCACAGAGCTCTGGCAGCTCTGGTTTGTGCAAAGGCAAGTCCAACCCAGAGCAGTTGCCTTGGTCACTGATCAGTGAGGGTGAGGACGAGGCTCAGAGCAGGGAGGTGCTGCTGTGGGCACAGAGCCCCTCTGCTCCTGAGGGGACACTGCTGCAGCACCAGGCAGCCTCTGCATCCTCCTGGGACAGCTCCCTCTCCTTTTCCCTCCTGGGAATTCTCCCTCTCCTTCTCCCCCCCTGGGAATTCTCCCTCTCCTTCTCCCCCCCTGGGAATTCTCCCTCTCCTTTCCCTCCTGGAAAAGCTTCCTCTCCTTTTCCCTCCTGTGAGATCTCCCTCTCCTTTTCCTCCTGGGCATTCTCTCTCTCCTTTCCTTCCTGTGAGATCTCCCTGTCCTTTCCCTCCTGGAAGGCTCCCTCCAGCCCAGCCAAGGCCCCAGGGACACCCCTGGGTGCTGCAGCCATGGTGAGCTCTGCAGCAGGCAGCTCCTCAGGCATTCCCGTGTGGAACACGCTGCCACAGCACTCTGGGCAGTCAGCACGTAGAAAAGAAGATGGGAATAAAAAAATAAAAAAAGAAAAAGCAAACAACCAATAAAATAAACTAACAAAGGGAAGCCCTGAAGGCCTGTGCACAGCAGGAGCCATTCAGTTTTACACCTGCAGTTGAACACTGAGTGTTTGCCCGCAGTGCAAGGAAAGAGGAAAATATCCAAGGCTGTTCCTCCCTCTCCAGGCTCAGGGATCCCCCCTGGAGGGGGGCTGGCTGGGCCAGGGAGGAGCCCCAGGGCCCCCCTGCTTCCCAAGGGAACCCCATGAGTGCCTCCCCCACCCCTGGAGACCTCCCCTCCTGTGCCCAGCAGCACCAGGTGTTCACTGGGCACCCCTTCACTCTTTGCTCATTCATTACCCTCTCCCCCACCCTAAGTGCTCAAACTGAGCTGCAGCCTGACAGTGGAGACATTTCCAACTCCTTTTTCACCCCAAAGTCGGGAGCACAGCCAGCACTGGTGAGTTCTGCTCGCTGCTGGAGGGTGAGGGTGAGATAAAGGCTCCTGATGAAAGAGGCTTCTCCCAGGCTCCAGGCAGCACAGGGACATGAATAATTCACAGCATGGCAAGCAAAGGTGAAGCAGCAAAACTGCCTTGGGTATTGCACAGAGGGTGTCAGGTGTGATCACAAACATCTCCTTAAATGCAGAATTAGAGAGGGAGGGGAAGAGGGAAGATGGATTCAATGCCATGAGGAGCTGTGGACAAGGCATAGTCAAAATTTGTTTTGTAAGAGGCCAAACCTCCATTAATCTCAAAAAAGATTAACTTTGACTCTTAAGTGCTCCCAAGCACTGGATTTATTAACTACACACATCTCACACTGGGGTTTATCCTCCCCCAGAATCTCCACAGGCCAGCTCTGCCTGTCCCCACAACCTCATGGCTCTGCTGTTTGAGATCAGCCCAAAACCTCCCCTGACTGATCCCCAGCCCCTCCTCTGCTGGCTCTTACTCAGTCCAAGTGTGGGATCCCAGCTCTGGTCCCACCAGCCAGGTCCTGTCCCAATCCAGGCACTGGGATCCCAGCTCTGGTCCCACCAGCCAGGTCCTGTCCCAATCCAGGCACTGGGATCCCAGCTCTGGTCCCACCAGCCAGGTCCTGTCTCAATCCAGGCACTGGGATCCCAGCTCTGGTCCCACCAGCCAGGTCCTGTCCCAATCCAGGCACTGGGATCCCAGCTCTGGTCCCACCAGCCAGGTCCTGTCCCAGTCCAGGCACTGGGATCCCAGCTCTGGTCCCACCAGCCAGGTCCTGTCCCAATCCAGGCACTGGGATCCCAGCTCTGGTCCCACCAGCCAGGTCCTGTCCCAATCCAGGCACTGGGATCCCAGCTCTGGTCCCACCAGCCAGGTCCTGTCCCAGTCCAGGCACTGGGATCCCAGCTCTGGTCCCACCAGCCAGGTCCTGTCCCAATCCAGGCACTGGGATCCCAGCTCTGGTCCCACCAGCCAGGTCCTGTCCCAGTCCAGGCACTGGGATCCCAGCTCTGGTCCCACCAGCCAGGTTCTGTCCCAATCCAGGCACTGGGATCCCAGCTCTGGTCCCACCAGCCAGGTCCTGTCCCAGTCCAGGCACTGGGATCCCAGCTCTGGTCCCACCAGCCAGGTCCTGTCCCAGTCCAGGCACTGGGATCCCAGCTCTGGTCCCACCAGCCAGGTCCTGTCCCAGTCCAGGGACACAGCTCCTGCCTGCCCATGCTGGTTTCCCTTTAACTCTTTCTTTGCTGCTCTGAGCACTCCTGCTGTGCCCTCCAAGTGCCCCTTTCCCCTCTCAGAACAAATCTCCTTGAGCTGAGCTTTTCTCCTTCCTGCAGCAAACAGTGCCCACCCTCCCTGTCATTGTTCAGGGCATTTGGAGTGGGAGCAGAGGAGCCCAGACAAATTCTGTGTTGGTGTGGAGTTCAGGACAAACTCATTCCATGGCTGGATTTCCAGGCACACAGCCACCCTGCCCACGAGCTGCTCTTTGCCACTGCCCTGGAAATCACAGAACCACAGCCTGGTTTGGGTTGGAGGGACCTTGAAGCCCATCCAGTCCCACCCTTCCACTGTCACAGGCTGCTCCAAGTCCTGTCCAACCTGGCCCTGGATCCCTGCAGGGCTGGGGCAGCCACAGCTTCCCTGGGGTGGAGGGTCAGGTGGGTTATACCTAAACTGGTCCCTGGAAACTCCTGACAAACACCTTTTTTCCCCAGAACAGGTCTGGGAAGGTGCCCTCAGGGCCCCGTGGTGCCTCCAAGGTGAGTGGCAGCCCCTCCTTGGCTGAGTGGCCCCAGGTCAGGCAGAGGAAGCAGCAGCCCAGCACACCCCAGGAGATCTGGGGGTCCCAGCCCTGCAGGACAGGGCTCAGCCCGGCTGCAAGGACACAGAGCATGGATCCATGCCCTCCCAGCCATGGGGACAGCACCCACCTGCTCGTGCCTGCTCCAGCAGGTTGGTGGCCATGAGGGTGACGGCGGGCGCGGCCACGGCGGTGACACGGGCGACCTGTGCTGGCACCAGGGGCCCCACGGCAGTGTCCAGCCTGGAGGCAGAACCTGTGAGCAGACCACAAGGGCAAAGTGGAATGTGCCCTGGTAAACAACAATTCCCTTTAAAACCCTCAGCTTTTGTGCCCAGCCCTTGGCACGCGAGGCCATGGCAGCGCTGGGCACGGTGCTGCACTGGCAGCTGCACTGGGGGATCTCAGGGAGCCTTTCCAACCTCAGTGATTCAGGGAATTCATCTGCTGAGCACATCTCCTGCCCCCACTGCAGGGTTAAAACAAGGTTTGTGCTCAGCTCAATTCCTGGCCACGATGCCCACGGATCTTCAGCCAATGAACAGCAGCAGAAATTTAAAATAATGAAAATGTGGCCCTGAAAGTAAGAATGTGCCAGCATAGATCAATGCCCTCCCAGCAGGTCACAGCAAGATCGGTGTTCTCATTTTAAATAACACTCCTCTGGTTTCCACTGTTACTCATCACAACTTCTTGGTGTCCCACTCTATCCACGGGAAATCATTTTGCCAATACTTTAAAAGTGCAGCTTTATCCAGGGCTTCACAGTCTGCTGGGACAAGGCCCAAAGCAGAAACTCTCTGATTTTTTCATGTGCATCATTCATGAGGAGCCAGGAACCCAGGGCTGCTGCTAGAAGCAGGCCAGTTAAACCAGGCTCTCAGTCCTGCAGAATAACTCCTGCCTGCTGCCACATCTGAGGTCCAGCCTGGAGCATTCATTCCCAGTGAACTGGGAAGTTTTCAGGAGCTGAGCCACACCAGAGCCACCCAACCCCATCTCCTGGCAGGGTAAGCCAGGTGGCCCAGCAGCAGTCCCCATGTCCCATTTCCCAGCCACCACTGCCAGTGCCATTTGTTGTACATTCATGGCTGTACGTCCCATCCCTGCTTAAGGCAGACAGGGAATATCACAATTCCCAGCACAGCCCAAGCTGCAGGATTATCAGACAGCTCCCATCCCAACTTCTGCACACCCTGGAATAGGATGGATCACTTCTGAAACCTTCAGTCTGTTACAAAAGCCCACTGACACACTCAGAACGCTCTCATGGATCTGTGTCCCCACAACTCCAGGTGCCACAGCACAATATTCCAACTCAGAACATGGAATCCCAGCCTGGTCTGGGCTAGAAAGGACCTCAAATCCCACCCAGTGCCACCTCTGCCATGGCAGGGACACCTTCCCCTGTCCCAGGTGCTCCCAGCCCCATCCTTGGGTTCTGTGAGTTCTCTACAGCCAAAACTGGAATGATTTCCATAACTTGCATAATTATCCCTGCAATTGCAGCCCGCACTGGAGACGAGCTCTGCTCCTTCCCCACCTCGGCTTCTGCCGCCTCTCAAACGTGACGTGCCATTATATAATTTCAGCTGCTTCTTTATGTTGATTTATTACCCAGCCCAGGAACAATATCAGTGCATCTTCTGATGTGATGGAAGCAATTATCCCACGGCTTCCATCCACACCAGAGTCAAGTATATATAAATATATATTTATATACACATAGATATGCATTTCATACATGCAGATGGAGCTCAACTGCTTATTTTAATTATAACTGCTGCTCACCAAATAAGCTGGAATGATTTAAGGCAATCTTAACCTTTAAGGAATAAATATTTATGCTTTGGAGCTCTTTGTGCTTATGAAGAGCAGTCTTTGCAATGGATGGCTTTGGAATACAAACACAGCCTGGATGGAGTTGAATGTCACGATGCAATATCAGCCTCTGCTCTGAACTGAACATAACCTGGGCTGGAATTACACCTGAGTGTGAACCCACACTCTGGTGCTTTATGATTAAATTCAGGCCGCTTTTACTCTAAAACAATCCTGAGGAGGGGGAGGGAGGAGGAAAGTGTTGTTCCCTGTGAAGTTCTGGGTGCTTGCAGAGCCAGGCAGGCTGATGAGCCATCACTGCCTCTGGAGAACATCTGCCCATTCCTGGGATCCTTTCAGCCACTTCCCTGCATCTTCCACACACAGCCACCCTAGGCACAGGGGAAGAGGTGACAGGGACAAGCTGAGCAGGGACAGGAGGTGCTGACAGGGACAAGGTGGGCAGGGACAGGACAAGGTGAGCAGGGAGAAGAGGAGGTGAGCAGGAAAAAAGTGAGCAGGGACAGGAGGAGGTGACAAGGACCAGGTGGGCAGGGACAGTTGCCTGCCCCATTCCCCAGCCCCTGGCCATGCTGGCATTGAGCTGCAGGCAGTGAGGTGGCTGAGACTGGGTGCTGGGCACTGCCCCAGCCCCTCCTGGCACCGAGCTGCAGGCAGTGAGGTGGCTGAGACTGGGTGCCGGGCACTGCCCCAGCCCCTCCTGGCACCGAGCTGCAGGCAGTGAGGTGGCTGAGACTGGGTGCTGGGCACTGCCCCAGCCCCTCCTGGCACCGAGCTGCAGGCAGTGAGGTGGCTGAGACTGGGTGCCGGGCACTGCCCCAGCCCGTGGGATGTGAGGAGTGCCTGTAAGTGCCAGCTCTGCGTGGGGAGCTGCAGGAGGCAGCTCCAGGAGCCAGCATGCCCTGCCTGGTGCTGCAGGGAAAGCGCAGCTCCTCACAAGCAGAAGTGCCAGCATTCCCCGCTGCAGTCACTCCTGCTGCCTCTCCAGGGCCCCCGTGGGAGCTGGGCTTGAGCTGGGAGGAAGAAGCAGGGCAGAGCTCAGAGTGCTGCCAGAGAGGAGAAGAACCTTGAGCACTGTGTGATGAGGGTGAGGCATCAGCACAGAGCCCCTGCCCGAGGTGAGGCAGCCCCACAGAGAAGGCCAGCCTGGTGTGGGGAGGGATGTTCCAGGCACAGGAGAGCAGAGGAGAGAGGGCTGCAGGGTGGGGAATGAGGATAAATCCATATCTCGTCCAATTCTGGCACTACTGGGACATCACAGGGGAGGAATTTGTCCATCCCCACCCCCAAGGTGGGGGACAGCAGCACCAGCTGGGATCAGGAAATCCCACAGTCACTACAGCTGGAAAGGACCTTCAAGACCATCAAGTCCAGCCAGCATCACCACCATGGTCACCATTAAACCATGTCCCCAAGTGCCACATCCACTCTGAAATCCCTCTAGAGATGGGGATTCCACCATTCCCTTCTCCAGTGCTTTACAACCCTTCCATGGAAAACCTCCCCTAATTTCAGACCTGGACTGCCCTGCTGTGGCTGGCCTGCCCCTTGAGAGGAGCCCCCAGCTCACCCTGGTGGAAGCCCCTGTCCCCAGGCACAGGGAGGAGGAGTTTGGGACATCCTGGGACATTACCAGGCAGTCTAATGGGAAGGAGCAGTGAGCTCAGCAATTGCAGCCTGTGTCTGACAGGCAGGCCCAGAAATGCACCCAGTCATTTTTATTAGTGCTGCTGTCACCTCCTGACCCCAGAAGGTGCTGGAGATCAGGGCCCAGGGACTTGTTTCATTTAGAAGCACAGTCCATCCTGATTAGGTAATTCAGGGCAGTCCTGCCTATCTGCAAAGGACAAAAGAATACTTTTTTGCTTGAAAAAAAGGAAGAACTGAGCAGTAATAAAAAAAAAAAAAAAATCAAACTACTTTTTCCCAAGCAGGCAGCATCCTTCAGCTCCACACAGCCCCTCAGCTCTGCTCCCCCTTCCCCTCAGGACACACCACGCTCCTCCTCAAGGCAGCTCCTGTTGGGGAAACACGAGGCTGCCCAGGAGCCACCTCAGAGAAATTTTCCTTCCTTCCTCTGTTCCTTTGTAAGGCCCAGACACGTTCATTAAAACATTCAGCACTTTCTGAATGTGATTATGCCCTTCCCTGTGCCTCAGACCTGGGAACGTGTGGTGCTTCCTGAGCAGCAGCTGCCCTTGGCTGCCTGCACAGGCACAGGGCTGCTGGGGAGAACATCCTGGCACAGCTGGCACAGCTGGCACAGCTGCTGCAGGCTCAGCACAGCCACCCTGCCCCACTGCCACCCCAAGCTCAGCCCCAGGGTGAGCTGGAGCTCAGCTGGCTCTCCCTGGGGGATGGAGAGAGCCCCAGCAGTGATTTGGGAGCCCAAACCCACCCAAGTGGGGCTGGGAATGGCCATCCCTGCTTGCCCTTTGTGCTGGGACCCAGCCCAGGGGTCACAGGGCACTGGGCAGGGATGGGCACAGCTCTGAGCCCTCAGTGCCAGCTGGGAACAGAAACAGCAAAGCCAGCAGGGAGGGAGGGACACACCAGGCACACACAGCACTTACACCCAGAGCCCCAGAGTGCCAGGCTGCTGTGGGCTGGAGGGACCCTAAACCCCACCCAGTGCCACCCAGGGACACCTCCCAGTGTCCAGCCTGGCCTGGGGAGTGCCCATACAGCCCAGGGGCCACCTCCATCAGCAGGGAGGAAAAGGGAGGAGAATTTTATAAATCAGACCTTTCTGCTCTCCTACCCAATCAGAACCCACCTCGAAATCAGCATCGCTGCCTTTGGCACAATGACCCAACTGCTTTGCTCTCCTTCATGCAGCTTTCCTGTGCTTTGTGTTTGTTTGGGTTTTCCCATTTTCCAATTGAAAAAAGGATACAGAAATTTCTGCTGAAGAGCTCCTTTCCTGCTGCACTGGAAAGTGACAAAAAGAATTCACTCCTGCCCTGGGGTGGAGCACGGGAGAATGACAAGGAGCTGGGAGGTGAGGGGTGGCAGCAGCAGGGATGCTCATCCCTGGCAAGGCAGAGCAGGGATGGCACAGCCTGGCACTGGCACAGGGGACTCGAGGCCATCACAGGGACTGGGAGAAGCAAGATTTTGGCACAGAAATGCTCTGGGTTTTTTTAGTTTAAAATTGATGGTGTAGAAGCCAAGTCACCCCACCAGATTCCATCAGATGAATAAATTGCCCTGGAAGGAGGTCAGAAAATTAGTGAGGGGTCTTCTGTCTTTGGTGAGATGAAAAATCAAAGCATGAGGCACAGAAGTACAGCTGGAGAGAGATTTATGCCCAGATAAATCAGTGTGCAGCAGAACACAAATACGGAGAGACATCACCGGTCTGTTCCATGGGACACTTCCCACCCTGGCAGTGCCCAAGGCCAGGGCTGGAGCAGCCTGGTACAGTGGGAGGTGCCCCTGCCATGTACTGGGGGGATTTCAGGCCATCCCAACCCACTCCATGCCTGGATCTCCAGCAGATCCCAACCCCTGCAGGCCCCCAGCCCAACCCCAGCCCCTCCCCAGCAGAGCAGGAGCTGCACTTTTGTTTCTGCAGGGTCATTTGGAGCTTTCATTTCAATATGCATTGCCATAACCACTTCAGGAACTGGTGAATGCTGGAGTAAATTGCTTATTGGAGCGGGAAGGGAAGAAAGTCAGCAAGAATTCCTGAAAATCTGCAGAGTCAGGCCTAAGTGGCAATGAGCACCTTCTGCAGTGAGCTGTGCTGAGGAACATTTCCCTCTCCAATTTCTCCTCCTTTAACAACCTGGTTTTTTGCAATTTCCACCAAATGAGCAGTGAAATGAGGGAAGGCACAGCAGCTTCAAAAGCAAAGTGAAATCAAAACAAATCAAATCCCCCCCCAAAGGCTGGAGTGTCACATTAGCCATTTCTTACAGTCCTGTCCTGTACTACTGGTGTTTGAAATATCCCCTGTAAAAACCAGCCAGGGAAACACTCCTCCCTGAGGGAGGGGGACGTTGCAGGGGGTGGGACAGGATGACCCTTGAAGGGCCCCTCAAAAATAAATTATTCCATGATTCCATGGGAGTGACAGCACCAGCAGAGCCCACACCCCAAACCTGCTGGGTTCAGGGGCATGAAATATCCCCCAAAGCCCTGTGAAGTGTCCTGCTGCTCCCTGCCAGGGATAATCCTGGGAAGCCACAGCCCTGATCAGCCTTCAAAGCCCTGCTGCAGCACTTGGGACACCTGGGGAGTCCCAGCTTAAAAATTCCTCAGAGGAATCATTTCAGACAGGGCCTATCATCCCCATTTCTTCTCCTCTGGGGGAATGGTTGCTCAAGGCCCTGTGCCCATCCCAACAAAGCCCTTGTCCACCCTGACCTCCTCTGGTGCTGCCCTTGTGATCCCAGGCAGGAGTTCCCCCCTTTGTGCCAAATCCCAACATTGGTTTTAACTGGAAAAAAAGAAGTTCAAACTGAAGCAAGAAGTCTGTGAGCAGCAGAAGCTAAGAGAAAGCATTTCCCAACTTTTAATGAGATTTCTCATCACAGGAGCTGTAAGAGCAGGACTCACCATGACGGAATTGAACCCGACACATTTAATAACAAAAAGAGCAGGATTATTAAACCCCATTCAAGCCTTGCTTAGAAAAGCAAATGATGCAAATCCTGGCAGGCTCAGCTCGTGTCCCTGGGTGACTGCAGAGCTGAGCCCTGCTCCAGACCCTGCTGGGCTCAGCCCCTTGGCTTCAGGCTGCAAATCCAGCTCCTGCTGGAGGCTTTCTCTGCCTGCTTCTATTCTGGAAGAGGAACAGTCAGGGAGTGTTTGGGCAAGGCTCCCAGGCATGGGGCACTGCTGGGTGCCTGTGCCAGGCCAGGAGCTGGGCTGGGCCCTGGTGGGTCCCCTCCAGCTCAGGCTGTGCTGTGATCCCAGGGTGAAACTCACTTCTCACTTATTTCTAACTGCCCTGATATGGAGCTGAAGTGTGAGACCTTCCTGCTCTGGGTGCCCAGGGAAAGCAGAGCCCAGGGATGGCTTCTCCTTGAGCTTCCTTTGTGCCAAGAGGCACTGGAGAGCAAAAGGCACCAGAATTTATACTGAGAAGCACAAACCATTCCTTTAGGGACACTTCTGGCATTATGTGGAATTGTGACGAGGTGCTCTGAGTTACTGAGCTGCTCTGGCAAGGTGGGAATGGCACCCCTGCAAAGGGATCCATCACTTCCCAGGACAAAGCAGTTATCACCATTTATCTGTCTCACATCTGCTGCTCTTCTTGCATCAATGCCTCTCTAGTGAACATCCCCCTGAATTTCAAAATTCTGCACTGAGACTGAGGCATCGAGCTGGCTTTACTCATTAAAAAGAGATCTTGGCAGAACTGTGCCCAAAAATGAGACAAATCTCTTCTCTCCACCTGGGAGACCCCGTTCCCAAGTGACAATGACAGTGACATTTTACACACTGTGAACCAGTATTGAAACAAAAACCACTGAAATCTTCCCCGGCTGAACTGGGCTGCAGAGAAAAGACAGGGAAAATAAAAAGACAGGGAAAAAGAAAGGAAGAGGGAAAATGGTGAAAAGCCTCCAGCAGGGAGAATCCTCCTTGGCAGGACAGAGCCCATCAGGTGCCCAAGGTGCCACCAGGCGTGGGGAGAGCCTGGACATCCCTGGGGCTGCAGGCTGGCACCAGGGGTCAAACCACAGTCCCTGCCTCCCTCCCTGTGTTATCTCCACACAAGGGACGAGATCACCACCAGGCAATCATTGATTAAACAATTAATTAATTCCCTGGGAGCCCTGCAGAGACATTCACCACGGCAGTGGCTCCCCCAAGCCATAGGTCAGTGAGCTCTGTCCTTCCCAAGCCTCTGCACCTCCCAAAGCCCAGCAGCCCCAGGAGCTGCTCCTCTGGACAGCAAACACTGAGGGAATTCAGAGACCAGAACCCAAAGCCTGAGGGAATGCAGAGACCAGAACCCAAAGCCTGAGGGAATGCAGAGACCAGAACCCAAAGCCTGAGGGAATGCAGAGACCAGAACCCAAAGCCTGAGGGAATGCAGAGACCAGAACCCAAAGCCTGAGGGAATGCAGAGACCAGAACCCAAAGCCTGAGGGAATGCAGAGACCAGAACCCAAACCTGCTGCTCTCCACTCCCTTCCTCTGCAAAGGAGTGCTCCTGCCAGGCACGGGCAGCCAGGAGCTGGATGTGGGATTGTGCAGGGGCAGGGAGAGCCTCCCTCCAGGCAGGGGAGTGCCCCAGGCTGCCCTGGCTGTGGGGCTTGCAGAGCCCATGGAATTCCACCATCCCCTGGAGTGGCCACCCCCATGAGCAGGAGGTGAAGCCAAGCCAAGCTCTGCTGCTCACTGGGGGAAAAACCCCAGACTGTTTATCTTGCAGCCTCAGAACTCTGATCCTCTCCTGGGCTTTGTTTTAAATCCTTTGGGATCATGCACTATCCTGAGCTGGGACCCAAGGATCATCCAGGCCAGCTCCTGTCCCTGCACAGACACCCCAAAATCCCACCTGGGCATCCCTGGCAGTGCTGTCCAAAGGCTTCTGGAGCTCAAGAGTGTAAAACTGCCCTGAGATCTGCCTGGGCCCGCTGGCTCCTGCTGCATTACAGAGCTTCATGGGGCCTCCAAACTGGGAAAAAAGCTTGATTGGATTTTTGGGCAGCTTCTGAGAGCAGCAGCTCCTGACCCGGGTGACCTCCCTGCCCTCCCAGCAGGGCAGGTGGCAGCCAGCCCGGATCAAAGACTCCTCCTGAATTATTCATGGAGCCATCAGTGAATCAGAAATCAGAAAATTGGAAATAAGGCTGGAGGTGCCCAAAGGCAGAGCAGGGATTTGTGCTCAGTGTGGCTGGAGGGACTGGGGGGTCTCCTGGGCTGTGACAGAGCTTCTCCAAGCCCAGGGAGGGGAGGTGGGACCACCCTGCAGCCGAGGGAGCCTCTGCCCACAGCAGGAGAAAAGGGGGGGATGGGGCTGATGAGGATGGTGATGGTGGTGATCACCCCACAGCCTTCATCTCCCACAGCCCTTCTCACTGCTCTGCCCAGTCCCGTTTCCCAACCTTTCATGATTCTTTTCCAGCCTCAGACAAAGTCCAGCAGCAAATTTCCATCTCCTCTCTGGACAGGATGTAATTGTGAGAGAACACACTGAATTATGCAGCATCAGACCCCCAGAACCTCCCCTTGCTCCTGTCACAGCACTGTAATTATTTCTGCATGAACCACTCCTTTGTGTTTTGGAGTGAAATCTTCAAGCACTCATTTCTGGGAGGCTTTGAGTCAAAAATTAGATTTGGAAATTTGAACCCAGCCAGGCAGAAACCTGGAATGTGACCCTTGTGCTCCATTTTTTGGTGGTTTCTGAGTCAGGTTTAAGGTCCCAGGTTCTTGACACCACAGAGGGAACTCAGTGTGGAGCAGGGGCTGGCAGGAGGGATTTTCTGGGGATAACAGAATGCCAGCCTGGTTTGTGCTGGAAGGACCTTAAAGCCCATCCCATGCCACCCCTGCCAAGGGCAGGGAACCTCCCACTCTCCCCAAGTCCTTCTCCTTTTCCCCTTCCACATCCCCACATCCTGCATGTGCCAACAGAGCTGCAAGTGCAATAAAATCCAGGAAATTCCATTTAGTACCCTGGGGAAGCTCCTGTGGCACACTTAAAATTGGGAAATGTAATTAAGTTCCCTTATTTATATTCTGGCCAAGAAGGAAGATTCATTTTACCTCATTTCATTTCTTTGCACTTTAGTGGGGCCTGACTAAGGAACGGGGGAGTCACCCAGGAAACATCCACAGCTCCAAAGCAAAGCTGGGAACAAACACCAGGAAAATCCCTGTGCATCTGGTTCCCACCATCCAGGGGGCTGAACAGGAATGGCTGCTTGATTGGAGGCATAATAATAATAATAATAATAATAATAATAATAATAATAATAATAATAATAATAATAATAATAATAATAATACAAACCCTGAGCTCTTCTCAGCCTCACAGACTCAAAGACCCCCCCATGTCATGCCATGGTGCCCTGGAATTTCTATTCCCTCATCATAAACTCCCAGTCAGGTATTTCTATATTAATTTTAGTTTCCAAGATGAAGTGCAGCAGCAATTTGAATGATTCACAGGATGGTTTGTGGCACAGGGCTTGCTCAGCTCTCAGTCCCATTGGACAGAATGTCTGGAACATTCCAGGGTCCCCCCCTGCTCCAGGGAATGATGAGATTATCCCCGTGCCCAACACACCACGATGAGAATTGCAGCAGGAGGTACAAGACCCTGCAGATGCAAATCCTAAAAGTGGATATTAATCCACTGGGCTCATGGAATTTCCTCCTCCATCAGGTTTAGTTTGGCACTGAGTTTACCCCACATCCAGCCCTGGTTCAAGCCAAACATTGGGAATATATTAGTTGAAATCCAGTCTGTGATTTTACACTCCACTCTTCATTTTACAGCATCAAAGCCAGTCCCCAAATAACTGAATAATAAAGTTGAACACATAAAAAATAATGTCTGCAAAATGCTTTTTTTCCTCACTAATAAGCAAGACAAAAGCACACAAAGCAACCCCACTCCTGTCTTTAACAGGGCCCTCAGCAGGATTTGCTGCCTTGTTCCTCTCTCCAAGTCCCCCAGCATTCCTGCTGGGCACCCCCAGGCAGCACAAAAGCTGGGCCTGAACACCCCCTGGGAATTCCTTGGCATCCCAGCACCCTTCCACCAAGCCTTGGCCACACCTGCAGAGCTCCTAATGCTTTAATTGCATAAATAAATTTCAGCAGCAGCCGCCACCACAAGGTGTTCCCTCAGCTCTGATTAAAACTCAGGGGATTCTCCCAGGAATTCTCATCCATTCATCTTCTTCTGGAGAGAGACAAGCAAGGGCTCCTCGTGGAACAATGCCATTATCCTTCCAAGGCTCGTTCCTTTCCTTCACTCAGTTTGGGTTTTCCTTCTAAGACTTCTGCTCCATTTCCAAGAAATACACCCAGTTTAGTGAGAGCTTTTTAAGCTACACAAATCTCAGTTAATCCGAGTCTCTAACAGAAAGAAAAAGAGCCCAGCCTGCCCCGTGCAGCCCAGGCTCCTGGGAGGGACCAGGAGGACAAACTCCAGTGTCACTGTGACCCCCAAGCCCCAGCAGTGCTGCCAGCCCCAGCCTCACCTGGCTGGGGAAAGCCCACCTGGCAGGGTCTGAGCAGAGCACCTGCTGCTCCTGGGAGTGAAACCTGACTGAAACACTGCCCAGCACTGCACTTCCCACAGCAGAACCCAGCTGAGTGCTTCAACAAGCAGTTACAGACACAGTAAATTAACTCTGACTTTCATGACATTTACCAAGAGCTGGGCACGACTGAGAGGATTTGGGTTGTTTGTCTTTTGTAACTGCCACTGCAGTATTGATATTTTTCCTTTTGTCAATACCTTGCTATTACATCCCAGGCACTGAGAGCCTCTCCTGGAGCACACCGTGGGAGCAGCTGCTTAACCATGAGCCTGGCCTAAGCAGGACTGAGGTGGGGCCTCTTCCTGATGTCCAGCCTGACTCTTGGGTCCTGCCCCTGCTCCCCAGACATCCCAAAGCCTTGGGAATCCCTGCTGGCGCCAAGTGCACTGTGATCCATGAACCCAGTCATGCCCACCATGGATTTGCACCAAGAAACTGCCCATGACTGCCTTTGGATGGTGCAGGAAAATGTGCAGTCCCACAGAGCTGTGCCTGACCTCACCCTGCCCACCCTCCTCCTGCCCTTTGCCTTGGTAACACAAACAGGCTGAATTGTCACACTGAGAGCCATCGCCCCATTGTCACAGGGTCCTGAGTGGGCAGCTCCAGCTCCCAGCAGGGACTCACTGTGCAGGGAGGAGGGAACTGGTACCATTTCAGGGGGCTCTGGGCATTATCTGAGCCCCTGTACCAGCTCACCTTCCCTCTGGTGTGCCAACACAGACAGGGAACCAACACGTGATTTGTGCTGAACGTTAGCCCAGGCAGGAAGTTATCACTTTAATAACTATAAACATTCATTTGCTCGCTTCGTTAGCCAGCATTAGAGCTGGGCACAGCATTTACAGCCAGCTCCTCAGAGCCACCCAGCACTCCCAGGCCAGCCTGTGCCAGTGCCAGGCACGGGGCACACCCAGCAAGGCCAGGGGAGGCTTCCCCAGGAGGGGAGCACCACATTCCTGCCTGGAACTTTGGCTGTCCTCCCAAAATCATTCCTTTGTGCTCACCTATGCCGTGGGGTTCCTGTGCAGGGGAGCTGGGCTAAGGTGAAGTGAGAATTCCCACAGAGAGGATCCCAAAGGGTGGAGGTGAGCCCAGCAGAGACCCAGCTGCAGAGCCAGCAGGAGCCACCCCTGGCCAGAGCTGCAGGGGCTTCCCAGGCTCTGACTCACTGGATTGCAGATGTTAAGGAACTGGGAGGGAGGAGGCTGGCCAGGAAACATCTGGGGAAATGCTGGACCACCAAGGCCAGGCTGGACACTGGGGCTGGGAGCACCTGGGACAGGGGAAGGTGTCCCTGCCATGGCAGGGGTGCCATGCACTGGGTGAGCTCTGAGGTCCCTCCAAACCAATCCATCCTGGGCTCCTGTGATGCCCTGGGGACCTTAGGCTGAGCTCAAGGGCTCAGTGGGACTAACCCCACAGCCCTCCCCAGCCCTGGACCCCTCCCAGGCCCTGTGGCCATGCTGGGACAGTCTGTGCCTCTGCTGGGAGGAGCACAGGGCCCTCCCCAGCCCATGAGCCAGCTCTGAGTGTGCTCTAGCCTGGCTCAGTCAGCAGCCCTGCTGAGGAGGGACTGACAGACACGGACAGAGCTCGGGCACAGAGCTGGCACCGAGAGCTGCCCTTGGCACACAGCACTAAGGTGCTGAGAGGAAAAGGCTCAGTCACTTCCCAGCTGCTCCGTGGCAGCCTAAACCGCCACATTTAAACCCTTAAATAATGCTGAGAGCCAGGGAACAGGTGGCAAATGGATTCCATGGCAGATGGTGCCTTTTTTAATATTTGTGCTCACTGCTAATTTACAGAGTCCATAAGCACAGATTCATCTCTTACCTTCTTCACTGCTACCATTAAAAACCTGCATGTGAGGAAAATAAACACCCACTTCTCTATGCAGGAGCTGCAGAGGGGTATTAGAGATTACCAGACACCCCATTCCTTAATTACTGCAGGTAAGTGCTGGTGCTTGCAAATTTAATGCATTTAGGGTTTCCTTGAGCCAGATTTCAGAGCCTTGTGTGGCAGTGCTGGGAAATGCAGTTTCCTCCCCCAGCAGGGCCCAGGAAGATGCAACACAGTGAGGAGCTGCATCTCCACAAGCTCCTGTTTAGTCTTTATGTTAAACCTGGCACAAAATCCACACTCACAGCCAGGCTGCCATGAAATATTTAAGGGAACATTTGCCTGGGAGATGCACGAGCAGCACCACCAGTAGATGCAAAATGAAGAAAGGAAACAAAAGCAATACTAACCCAAAATGGGGCTGCAATTGCATTGCTGGAGCCTTCTCTGTTCCCCTCACTGGTGTGGGAGCAGAGAGCACAGCAATGTGGGGCCAAGGCCCCTCTCGCTGCACAGAGCCTGAGCTGGAGCCTCTCCAGCCACAGATCACTCCATGGACAGGTTCCTCAAGCTTCAATATTTTATTCCATATAAAACAGCGTTTTATGTTGCTATTAAAACCAGGACTTTTATGCTGCCTCTCTCCCACACGTTTATTTCATCATTACAAGTTTTTCCAGGCTCAGCACAGTGACAAAACAATCCCCAAGAGCACCACTGGCTGCAGAGCCAAGGCACAGCAACCTGCAGCAGCCAGCACCTCCCAGCCCTGTGTGCTCAGCCCCATTCCCAGGGATCCAGCTGGGATCCTTCACAGCCTCCTGCAGGAAAAGGCTGCTCACGCCTTTAAATTCCCCAAATATCCTCTGCTCTCTTATAGCTTTGCTTCTGATTTTCCTTCCCAAAATGTGAAATAAACTGTATCAAAAGTGAATTTTTAAAAATGACCACACTGCATTATGCCCACTCACAGTTCCCCCAAATTCCTGGTGATTTGCTTTGAGGGAATTCCAAGGAATTTCCTCTGTGAGGACAGAAAAGCAGCAGAGCCTGGATACCCACCTGCCCTGTGCCCTTCCCAAACCTCCCACCTTGTCTTAACACCCTGCTATTAATTCCCAGAGCTATTAATTAGACTGCCAGGAATTTACTGCAAGGCTGCAAAACTAACCGCAATCAAAGGTCTAAAAAAATGAATATTTACTCCTAAGACTATTGATCAAATTGAGCAAATCCCTGTGATTGAGGCACAGGACCACACAAGGCAGGAACAGGACACTGCTCTCTAACAGAATCAATTAACAGGGGATAATCAATTAACTGGGCTAACCACACACACAATGCTCAGCCTTCCAGGCACCAGTAAACATGGAGATTGAAGTTGGGAATAATGTCATTTTGGGGTTTGAAGTTCATTGCTACTGCATGCCCGTGGCCTTTCATAAGCTTCAGACAAGGGCAACATGGGAAGGTCACTAACCCCAGGGTCACAGTCACTAACCCCAGGGTCACAGTCACTAACCCCAGGGTCACAGGTCACTAACCCCAGGGTTACAGTCACTAACCCCAGGGTTACAGTCACTAACCCCAGGGTCACAGTCACTAACCCCAGGGTCACAGGTCACTTACCCCAGGGTTACAGTCACTAACCCCAGGGTTACAGTCACTAACCCCAGGGTCACAGTCACTAACCCCGGGGTCACAGTCACTTACCCCAGGGTTACAGGTCACTAACCCCAGGGTTACAGTCACGAACCCCAGGGTCACAGTCACGAACCCCAGGGTCACAGTCACTAGCCCCAGGGTCACAGTCACTAACCCCAGGGTCACAGGTCACTAGCCCCAGGGTCACAGGTCACGAGCCCCAGGGTCACAGGTCACTAACCCCAGGGTTACAGGTCACTAACCCCAGGGTCACTTTTTAGGTGGCACGTGGATTGGGACAAACACAGCCTGTGCCCATCCCCACCCTGAGTGCCACCTCCAGGGGACACCTCCAGGGATGGGCACTCCAACCCTCCCTGGGCAGTGCCAGTGCCTGAGCCCCCTTTCCATGGGGAAATTCCTGCTGTGCCCACCCTGAGCCTGCCCTGGCCCAGCCTGGGGCCGTTCCCTCTGCTCCTGTCCCTGTTCCCTGGAGCACAGCCCGACCCCCCCGGCTGTCCCCTCCTGGCAGGAGCTGTGCAGAGCCACAAGGGCCCCCCTGAGCCCCCTTTTCCTTCCTCTCCTCTCCTCTGGGCCCATTTGCTGCTCCCAGCCCTGGTCCCCCAGCCCTGCTCTGGCAGGAAGGGAATCCCTGGGACCCATCCCTCATTAAAGCTCTCCCACCAAGGCCAAACCAGAGCTGCACCCTCTGCACAATTCAATCTCCCTGTGCCTTGCTGCGCTGCACCTCAATTCCCAAAAAGATGGAAGATGCACCCTCATTTACATTTTTCACTTAATTGGCAGATAACTGTTCTAAAAATAGCCCCAGGCACCCCAGATGCAGTTCCAAACATTGCCCTAAAGGCTCCCGACCAGCAGGCCTGCCCAGCCAGGCAGGGATGCCCCCTCAGCTGCCACCTTCAGAAAGGTTCCACTCAGCACCCAGGAAAGAGCCACTTCTGCAGGCACCAGCCACACCTCAGCTCTGGGAAAGGCCCAGGCCCAGCTCTCCCAGCACGCTTGTAACTAAAACCACTCAGAGGATCTGCTGGGGACTTCATCAAGTGCTGTCCCACGGTGTGCAGACCCTCGTGAGAGCCTGTTCCAGCTGAGGACAAGAACGTTCCAGCTGAGGACACGAACGTTCCAGCTGAGGACATGAACGTTCCAGCTGAGGACAAGAACGTTCCAGCTGAGGAGGGTGAACGTTCCAGCTGAGGACATGAACGTTCCAGCTGAGGACACGAACGTTCCAGCTGAGGACACGAACGTTCCAGCTAAGGACAAGAATGTTCCCGCTCAGCTGTGACCACACCACCATAACCTGAGGGTGGGCTGGGGGCTCAGAGGTTTGCCCACAGAACCCCCTCAGGTGAGGGAGGAACCAGCTCAGCTGGCCCCAAATGTCGCAGGGACACATCCATGACAAACATCCCAGAGCTCTGAACCCACACCCAGCCCAGAGGACGCCTCCAGACTGCTCCAAGACCCCCAGTTTAACCCCGGCTGTGCCACCCGTGCCCAGCACTGACCACCACCCCCCGTGCCCCCTGTGCTGCCCAGCCCCTCCCCAGCCCACGGGGACCTTACCTGGGCAGGGCGAGGCCAGCAGTGGCACTTTGATGGGGGACAGGCTGAGGAGCTGGCAGGGCTGCAGGCCCGGGCCCGGCGCGGCCTGCGGGGCCTCGGGCTCCAGGGCCACCAGCGCCAGGCTCTGCGTGCCACCCACGGCTTTAAGGCTGCTCTGGCACCCACCTGTGGGAGAGACAGAGAGAGAGGTGAGATCTCGGGGTCTCTGCTGCTCACAGTGACCCCCAGATGTGTCACAAAGTCTCTGTTCCCAGCCCAGTGCTCAAAGAAGGAGTCAGAACTCTTCAGGTCTCGGTATCAAGGCTGTTATTGTTCCTTATCTATAAAATTCTCTCTCCTGTCCAGCCGAGGTCCCCTCAGCAGGACAGCCCAAGGCACTCTGCCTGCCCTGGGGCAGTGTTATCTCTTTATACTACAAACTACGTGTACAATATTTACAATAACTCCCCAGTACCCATCACCTGTGTCAGACACTGAGCTTCTACCCTAAACCCACCCAAAAGTGCCACCATCACAGCAGAAGGTAGAGGCCAAGAAGAAGAAGGAGAAAGGCTGGACATGCCCAGATTCCTCCACCTTGCCCCGTGAACCCCCATGTTAAAAACCCCAAAAATCTATTTTTCACCCTGTGATAAATTCACTGTCATTCTCCTTAAACTATCATAGCTTGTAATCCTTCATACAAAGTTAGCAATTGTTTTTTCCAAGGGTTAAATCAAAAGCACAAGAGTTTTGAGCTCTGTGCCAAAGTCCCTGAGCCCTCTGGGCAGGGGCTCGAGCCCTCTAAAGCAGCCAGAGGGATTTCCAGGGTTCTGACAGTGAGAGGCAGCTGAGGGGAGAGCAGTGGGGCTGGGGCAGTGCTGTGCTCAGCACTCTGGATTTGGACACTGCCTGGAAGGAGATGGAGCACGCCCCACCTGGCCCTGTGTGCCCCCGGGACCTGAGCAGGGGGGATGTGGAATAAACCTGTCTGGTGGGCTCAGCTCTGGCCTCCAGAGCTCAGGAACCACAGAATCATTTACAGTGGAAATGACCTGCAGGATTATCAAATCTAAATCCTGACCAGCCCCACCCTGTCCCCAGCCCAGAGCCCTGAGTGCCACCTCCAGGGGACACCTGCAGGGATGGGCACTCCAACCCTCCCTGGGCAGTGCCAATCCCTGAGCCCCCTTTCCATGGGGAAATTCCTGCTGTGCCCACCCTGAGCCACCCTGGCCCAGCCTGGGGCCGTTCCCTCTGCTCCTGTCCCTGTTCCCTGGAGCAGAGCCAAAGGAAGAAAGTCAAGGAGCTACTGGAGAGGGTCCAGCAGAGGCCACAGAGATCATTTTGGGACTGGAGCATCTCTGAGATGAGGAGAGACTGTGGGAGCTGGGCCTGGTCAGGCAGGAGAAGGGAAGGCTGAGAGGGGACCCCATCAACCCCCACAAATCTCCCCAGGGGCTGCCAGAGGCCGGTGCCAGGACAAGGAGCACTGGCCAGGAGCTGAACCACAGCAAGTTCCACCCCAGCGTGGGGCAGAACTTCTTTCCCTGGAGGGGCAGAGCCCTGGAGCAGCTGCCCAGGGAGGGGCTGGGGTCTCCCCCTGCAGAGCCATTGCAACCCTGCTGGACACGTTCCTGTGTCCCTGCCTGGGCAGGGTTGGGCTGGGTGATCCCCGAGGTGCCCCAAGCCCAGCTGAGGGCACTGAGACATTTCTGAGGGACCCAGAGCCCCTTTGGTGCTGATGATTCCAAAGCCCAGCTGGTGGCTGGAGCATTTTCTGCCGTGGAACCCCACAGATGTGAGCACATAACCCACAGGGAAAAGGCAGCAGTGACTCACACGCAAACTGTGCAGAGTTATTACATTTAAATGAAAAAACTTAATTAAAAAGTCAAATATTTGAACACAGGGAACACAATCATTCTCAGCTTTCTAAAGTGTAACTGTCTGATGGCAAATCTGAATTTATTCCTTGCTATATTAGGCACCCACTGCTCCTTGGCCAGCCTGGCTGCTCTGCTGTATTCTGCACACAAATCCCTGAGTTTGATAAGCTCTACATCTCATCTCCTTCATCCCAAAAACTCAGCAGGACACTTCATGGAACTCCTGAGACTGGAAAAGCCCTCCCAGCCCAGGGAGTCCCAGCTGTGCCCCATCCCCTCTTTGTCCCCAGCCCAGAGCTCTGAGTGCCACCTCCAGGAATTCCCTGGACACCTCCAGGGATGGACACTCCAACCCTCCCTGGCAGCCCCTGCCAGTGGAACCCAGGGATGTCCCAAACTAAGCTCAAACACCCTTTAGCTCCGGCACGATTCACTGCCCAGCCTGACAGTGGCAGGGAAGACCTCCAGAGCTCAATCTTGGCTAATTATGGTAAATAAACAAGAACAGGAGTGCAAAACTCTTGAGGAGCAGAACAAATCTGACAAACAGCAGCTGTTCCTGCCTCCACCAGAGCTCAGGATTCAAAAATTAAGCAATCATCAGCTTCTTGTGGCATCCAGCAAAGCTCAGCCCAGGTGCAAACCCTGCAGGCACTGGGAGACAACTGAGGCTCCACAAAGGCCCAGCTGATCCCTCTGCAGGCCTGCCCTCACCCTTTCCATGGGCATCCCCGGAGAACAGGGAATGGGAGCTGGGGAGGGAGGCTGTGGGGTGGGGGATGCACCCCCTGAACAACTCCAGGCAGGAGAATCCCAGCAGGGACCTGGGGTGAGATCACAGCATCAGGGAATGGGTTGGGAGGGACCTGGAAAATCACCCAGTGCCACCCCTGCCATGGCAGGGACACCTTCCCCTGTCCCAGGTGCTCCCAGCCCCAGTGTCCAGCCTGGCCTTGGGCACTGCCAGGATCCAGGGGCAGCCCCAGCTGCTCTGGGCACCCTGTGCCAGGGCCTGCTCACCCTGCCAGGGAACAATTCCCCATTCCCAATATCCCATCCATCCCTGCCCTCTGGCAGTGGGAGCCATTCCCTGGGTCCTGTCCCTCCATCCTTGTCCCCAGTCCCTCTCCAGCTCTCCTGGAGCCCCTTCAGGCCCTGCCAGGGCTCTGAGCTCTCCCTGGAGCCTTCTCCTCTCCAGGTGAGCACCCCCAGGTGTCCCAGCTTTGTCCCAGCCCTTTACAAACAATTCTTTCCCAACGAAATAAGCCCTGCATTAGCAAAACAGAAGTTTAGTGTTTTCAGTGTCACCAAAAAAGGTCCATTATTTCCACAGTCATTATTCCTCCATGCCAAGGAACACCTGCAGATGCACTAAGTAACAGGCACACAGGCCAAACAAACCCCACAAATATTTAAGTTTTGATCATTTGGCAATGGATAAATGAAAACAGATTTTTTCCTGCCAGACCAACTGGCAGAAATTAAAAAACAATAAAAAAAAACCAAACCGAAACCACTGTGTCCAACCAATCCAAGTGTTAAATGGAAGCTCATTGTTCATTCACCTGGGAAGTGGAACAGTCCTTCAGGGGGGTCAAACACCTGCCCTCCAAGAGCCTGTGCTCATTCCAATTCCAGCTGTCTGCTGCTGGAGAAACCCACAAACCATCTCCTGCAGCTCCTGTGAAAGCTAATGCTTCTGCAAACACGACTTTGCTGTGCCTTCCTGCAGGGCACATGAGCAGGAAGGTTGTTTACTTCTCATTTGATTCTTTTCTTCTGGAGAGGAGGATGTGATTTCCCCAAAGAGGGCAGGAGAACAGGAGAGTGATGTGAGCTGGGCAGGCACAGCCTGCTCTGAGCTGGGCTGCCTCATTAAACTTGCATCAATGCCCTCATCAAAGTTTCATTGCTCAGCTGAAAGGGAAGTTTGGGTGGTTTCCCCTCCTTTGATGAAGCTCTCTCTCCCTCTCTCCTGGTGAATAACTCCAGGGAGGAAGGGCCATCCCTGGGGGCTCAGTGCTGGGGAGAGCACAGGCAGGGCTCAGCAGGTCCTGCTGTGCCTCAGCTCAGCAGCATCCCCCAGTCCAGCCACCCAAACACAGCCCAGCCCTGCCCAAGGCACTGCCAGCTGGGCCAGGACTCCCCCAGGGCTGGGGGCACGCACCTGAGAAATTCTCCTCACTAACAAACCAGACCTTGCTGTGAGTTCTTTTCAAAAAGGCCCTGAAAGGGTTTTAGAGTTACCATTAATCACTCTGCACTCACAGGGGGAATTTCAAAAGTCACATGCCAGAAAACAGGAGTCAAACTCCATCACTGATATTTCAATGAGGGGAACTTGCAGGATTTTTTCCAGCAATGGTGTTTTCCCCAGGGCTGGTTTTGCCAGGTCATGGTACACCCTGGCAGTGAGGTGCCATCTTCTCTGAATCCCAGAGCCACTGGTGCTGGAAAAGCCCTCCAGGATCAGAGTCCCAGCTGTGCCCATCCCAAACCTGTCCCCAGCCCAGAGCTCTGAGTGCCACCTCCAGGAATCCCCTGACACCTCCAGGGATGGGCACTCCAACCTTCCCTGGGCACATGCAGAGTTCCTGTTCCCAAAATCACCCTCAGCACCAGCCCTGCTGCAACAGGAGCCCCCAGTGCTGGGCCTGCATCCAGCCCAGCCCCTCACAGCCCAGCTGATGGCTTTGAGCAGAATTTTCTGTATTTTTGAGAAGGATCCTCTGCATCATTCAGCTCTGATGTCTTTAAGCAGAATTTTCAGTGTTTTTAAGTTGGATTCTCTTCATCTTTCAGCTCTGATGTCTTTAAGCAGAATTTTCTGTATTTTTGAGAAGGATTCTCTGCATCTTTCAGCTCTGATGTCTTTAGGCAGTATTTTCACTATTTTTAAGTCGGATTCTCTGCATTTTAAGCTCCAGGACTTAAGGCAGAATTAGCTGTCCTTTCCTTTGACCTCAGCTGCATATGGAGCCCGATGGTGCCACTGTCACCCTCAAGCCCCCTGTGAGTGCAGACAGAAGTTCCAGTTGTGTCAAACAGGTGCTGCTCAGTGTGCTGAAAGCTTCTGTGCTTTACAGCCTGCTGGGCAACGTCCTGGCACCTCCTCCTGGCACTGACCTGGCCTTCTGGAGCCTGAGCTGAACCTCCCTCAGGGCTGAGTGGGGGGCACCTCCCCACAGACACCAGAGACCCCAGAAGGGCCCAGGCAGGCACAGGGACACGTGTGAGGTGGAAGGATTCTGCAGCAGGGGGTGATGTGAAAATGTGAGAGAGACAGAAGGGGTGTGGACACTTCAGTGGATAAATTCAGATTTGAAATTCAAAAATTTCATCTCATGTGGAACAAAAGTCTCCTTCTCAACCTGACTCTGTGCCTCTGTTCAGAGTTCCTAAAAAATACTGAACACCCTGATATCCCTGCACAGGGAACAGACACAGGGACAGCCCTGCACAGGGAACAGACACAGGGAGAGCCCTGCACAGGGAACAGACACAGGGAGAGCCCTGCACAGGGAACAGACACAGGGACAGCCCTGCACAGGGAACAGACACAGGGAGAGCCCTGCACAGGGAACAGACACAGGGAGAGCCCTGCACAGGGAACAGACACAGGGACAGCCCTGCACAGGGAACAGACACAGGGAGAGCCCTGCACAGGGAACAGACACAGGGAGAGCCCTGCACAGGGAACAGACACAGGGACGAGCCCTGCACAGGGAACAGACACAGGGAGAGCCCTGCACAGGGAACAGACACAGGGAGAGCCCTGCACAGGGAACAGACACAGGGAGAGCCCTGCACAGGGAACAGACACAGGGAGAGCCCTGCACAGGGAACAGACACAGGGACAGCCCTGCACAGGGAACAGACACAGGGACAGCCCTGCACAGGGAACAGACACAGGGACAGCCCTGCACAGGGAACAGACACAGGGAGAGCCCTGCACAGGGAACAGACACAGGGACAGCCCTGCACAGGGAACAGACACAGGGAGAGCCCTGCACAGGGAACAGACACAGGGAGAGCCCTGCACAGGGAACAGACACAGGGAGAGCCCTGCACAGGGAACAGACACAGGGAGAGCCCTGCACAGGGAACAGACACAGGGAGAGCCCTGCACAGGGAACAGACACAGGGAGAGCCCTGCACAGGGAACAGACACAGGGACAGCCCTGCACAGGGAACAGACACAGGGAGAGCCCTGCACAGGGAACAGACACAGGGAGAGCCCTGCACAGGGAACAGACACAGGGACAGCCCTGCACAGGGAACAGACACAGGGACAGCCCTGCACAGGGAACAGACACAGGGATACGCCCTGCACAGGGAACAGACACAGGGAGGCCCTGCACAGGGAACAGACACAGGGAGAGCCCTGCACAGGGAACAGACACAGGGAGAGCCCTGCAAAGGGAACAGACACAGGGAGAGCCCTGCACAGGGAACAGACACAGGGAGAGCCCTGCACAGGGAACAGACACAGGGACAGCCCTGCACAGGGAACAGACACAGGGAGCCCTGCACAGGGAACAGACACAGGAGAGCCCTGCACAGGGAACAGACACAGGGAGGCCCTGCACAGGGAACAGACACAGGGACAGCCCTGCACAGGGAACAGACACAGGGAGAGCCCTGCACAGGGAACAGACACAGGGAGGCCCTGCACAGGGAACAGACACAGGGACAGCCCTGCACGGAACGACAGGGAGCCCTGCACAGGGAACAGACACAGGGACAGCCCTGCACAGGAACAGACACGGAGGCCCTGCACAGGGAACAGACACAGGGATGCCCGCACAGGGAACAGACACAGGGACAGCCTGCACAGGGAACAGACACAGGGAGAGCCCTGCACAGGGAACAGACACAGGGATGGCCCTGCACAGGGAACAGACACAGGGAGAGCCCTGCACAGGGAACAGACACAGGGAGAGCCCTGCAAAGGGAACAGACACAGGGATAGCCCTGCACAGGGAACAGACACAGGGAGAGCCCTGCACAGGGAACAGACACAGGGATATTCCTATAAAGGGAAACAAACACAGGGACAGCCCTGCAAACACAAACAAACACAGCAATAGCCCTGCAAAGGTAAACAAACAAACACAGGGATATCCCAGCTTTCCTGACATCCCAGCCTTCCTGATATCTCTGCTTTCCAAGGGGAAATCAGCATCTGGCACTGCCACTGTAAGCCCAGTAAATGCCAGAAACAGCCCCGCTCACTTTCATGTGCAGTAAACAGAAATCCCTGGCTGCTCTCAGACAGCCCTGCCCTGCAGGCACCAAGAGCTGGATTTATTCACACGGAGCTCCCGGGGTCAGGAGGGATGATGTTATGGAAAGGTCAGAACAGCAGCCTTGCCCATAAACACATTGTCCGTGGGGTTATTTCTGTCATTTAGGTGGGAAAATAAACTTCACTCCATGTTTCTCTTGATTTGGGGAGATAATGGGAAAAGCACCAAAAAACCATAAACTTAATGAGCAAAACAAAAACTTTGTGAAATCTGTGGTTAAAGCCAAGCATTCCCAGACCTAATAAAGCACTTGGCTGGCAGTGCTTGAATGCTCCACAGACAAAGAGAGGTTTGATGGCTTTTCGGGGACATGAATGGGGTCCTGCTGTGCTATTCTCTGTCCCCAAACAGGGAGCCCCAGCACACACGCTTAAATACAAGATAATCCAATTTGGGAAGCCAAAACCTGACTGCTTGTAAATGGAGATGTGCTTCAAACACAGAGCTGTGCTTGGGAGACAGAGGAGGTCAGAGGTTCTGGGTGGTGTACTTCATGAGAAAACAGAACCCAAATTCAACAGAGAGCAGCCCTATTTCATTCAGAATCTGCAAATGGAATTAGCTAGCAAGCTGGGCCTGTGTTTGGGTATCTGCCCATCAGTGCTGACGCTGTCTTGGTTCTGCCATCAGGAGAAAGGAAAGACGTGAATGAGAAGGATCACAATGTAATTTCCTTGGGATGCCCCACCCGACACCCTCATCTCCAGGCAGGAGACACGTGGAACCAGATGAGCTTTAAGGTCCATTCCAGCCCTAAACCTTTCCACAATTCCATGAAAAGCTTCCCAGACACAGGCATAAGAACACCCCCTGGGCAGGGAGCACTGGTGGCATGGTCCTGACACCAGGAGTGCCAAACCACCCCAGCACACCTCCCAGTGACACCAGTGAATGTCCTGTGCCACAGGGCTCCATCTTCCACCTTGGAGGGTTGGAACCCACCACGGGGCCCTGCCAGCCCTCCCTCACCCCATCCAGCAGCCACTGAGCTCACAGGGATGTGCAGGACACCCAGCTGGCACAGGCACAGGTGGCACAGGGCACCTGGCCAGCCTGTCCTCACCCACAGAGCGCAGGAGACAGAAACTTGAATCCTTCCCTCCCAGAAATACCCGTGCTGCCTGTGCAGAAACATGAAATGCTGCCTTCCCCCCAGAGCAGCCATGAGGCAGGCGTCACTGCCAGGGGCAAAGGCCACCCTGCTCCTCAGAAACACAGCACAGAGCCCATAACTCATGGCGGGCACCTTGGGAGGGAGCCATAACTGCTGCTCCTCACAGCAAAAACACCTTGGAGTGGCTGGGGCTGCAGCTGGTAAATTATGCACATTAGCCTTGCCGGGCTCCGGGCTCACTCCTGGAGCTGAGGAAGGCTGCAGCTCCATCGAGAAAACAATTCTATCATTGCTGATTGCTGGGGAAGGCAGAGCTGCTGCCACAGCGGCTCCGGAGTGAATGCTGCACAGAAACCTGATTAACTGCCCTCATCCCACTCCACTGAGAACCTGCTCCCAGGATCCCTATTACTGCTCACATCAAGGGCACATACTGCTCAGGAAACTCTCCCAGTGCTGCCACAGCACCTGGGGAAGCAGCTCCTGGCTCTGCCTGCAGGACAGGGATGGGGCCACTCTGCAGGAATGGCTACAGGTCCCTCACGAGCTCTGGAGCCCCACACAGCCTGGGATGGGATGGACTGGCACCAACAAGGACAGGAAGGAATTCCTGACTGACCCTGGCACAGGGTGCCCAGAGCAGCTGGGGCTGCCCCTGGATCCCTGGCAGTGCCCAAGGCCAGGCTGGACACTGGAGCTGGGAGCACCTGGGACAGGGGAAGGTGTCCCTGCCCTGGCAGGGGTGGCACTGGGTGGGATTTGGGGTCCCTTCCAACCCAAACCATTCCAGGATTCTGTGATCCCATTATTTACAGAGATGCTTGGGGGAACTGAGCTCCTCTCTGCCCTTCTGCCACCCCAAGGGAGCTCAGCTGGCAGCCAGCACTGAGCCAGCTGCTGCAGGAGGAGCAGGGTCCAGCTGCAGGGCTCCTGAGCAGACAGCCATGGGCACGTGCACTGACCAGGGGGAGGAAACCCTTCCCCTCCCGGGGCTCCCTGCAGCCCACAGAGGTGGCACCAGGCTGGCAGTGTCCCTGTTCTGCCTGGCACTGCCCCTGAGCTGCTCCCAGGAATGCTCTTGCCTTATATCTGCCATTCTGCATGTGATAAAATACATTTGTGCACGTTTAACATACTGAAATATTTTAAAACACTGAAGTCCTTAAAGGATGCAGGAACAGGAGGGGCTGTGGCTGCCGTGCCCAGACCCCCTCCCTCAGCAGCACACCCATCCTATGATTCCCTAGCAGCCTGGGCATGCTGCTTCTGTGTGTAAAAAATACCAATAAATGCTCTAATAAACAGAAATGAATTCATTCCAGGGTTTCCCCACAGCACTGACCCCTCCAGCTGAGCCCTGGGCAGTGCTGGCAGAGGAGAGGAGGCTGAGCCACAGCTCTGCTCAAACACCAAAATACAGACCCAGGTGAAGGGGCCAACACGTGCCAGGGCACCCCCTGCTAATTAATGAGGCTGGTAACGAGCCCAGGAGCCAGGATCTCCTCCAGCACACTCTGAACCTCAGCACTGATGGCAAATACCCCATCCTGGGTGCTGCACAGCTCTGAAATGCAAACTGCTTCTGGGGAGAGCCTGCAGAAAGGGGAGCTCTGCTCTCAGCCCCAGGGTCAGCACCTTGGCTCTGAGGAAGGCAGGAACACCTGGCAGCAAGGCAGTAATTCCAATTCCCAGTTTAGGAGTGTGTTTAGGGGCTGAAACACCAGTGGCACTTTTCTCCTCAGCCTTCTGGATAGAACTGCTATTTTAATTTACTCCTGCAGCCACCAAACAGAGATGCAGCCCTGCTGGAATGCAGGGTCTGCTCTTGTCCAAGGATAAATGCTCTTTACCAGGTGTAAATCTCAGTTACCTAAAGCACCACAGAATATTTACACAATTAATATTTATAACTTTTAGTTCTTCTGTTCAGTTATGCAGATTAATGGAACTGATTTCACAAATGACTGAGCCTTAATGAGATGATGGATCCAGTGCTCCTCTCCTGCTGGCTGTCTGCACACACCCCACCAAACTGCAAACGAGCAGCCAGCAGAATCCTGCACGGACTGTGCCACAGAACCACAGAATCACTGAGGCTGTCAGCGATTTCTGTTTGAAAAATAAACTCAGTGGGTGGGGAGTGGTTGGTCCTTTCCTGGCAGAGGCCACCAAGCAGCTCCAGAACAGCCTGGCACAATCTGCTGTAATTACACAGGGCCCTTTCTTCCTCTCAGTCATTCAGAGGGTGAGCTGCACTTGGCCATCAAGGCTCTGCCCAAGCAAGGGCTTGCAGCTGAGTGGAACCAAATGTGTGCTTTAGAGAGCAGCTGTGCCTCTCTGGGGGATGCATTAAGGGAAAACCACCGAGAAACAGGCAATACTTAATTATTGATGTACTCATTTCCTGACCTGGGATCAGCTGAGGGGCCAAGACGAGCATGGGCAGTGACCTGGAGGCAGCAGCTGGCCTGGCCACAGCCATGGCCACTTGATTGCTCAGCAGCAGAGGCTTCTCAGCCCCCTGGAACAGCCTGGACTCCTCAGGCTGGATCCAGGCCGAATCCAGGGCAAAGGCATTGTTCAAGTAGATCTGTCCAACAGAAAGAAAGAGAAACGTTACACTCTGAGATCCCAAACTCAGAAATACAAGTGAGAACAAAGCGTCTTTAACTCGATATTTCAACAGGCAGAGCCTCAGCTGGGGACAAACTGCCCACGCCAGGGTCCCTCAGTGCTGAGGCTGAAGTGAAGTGACCACTTAAAAATTAACTGGCTTTGACATGACAGATCAGCTGCTGCAGCAGCACAGGAGGCCAGCAATCCCTGGAGGCAGAGCTGTCCTGACACAGCCACTCCGGGTGCTGACACGGCCACTCCTGGTCCTGACACGGCCACCCGGAGTGACCCCGTCAGCACCGGGGACTGCAGCCACCTCCCCAGCCTGGGGACACAGGGGTGAGGGACAGGGGGGACAGGGCACAAAACCAGCTGGGGGACAGGGGAGACAGGGCACAAAACCAGCTGGGGGACAGGGCACAAAACCAGCTGAGGGACAAAGCACAAAGCTGGTGTTCAGCACTCAGGTGGCAGAGGGGCAGATGTGGGGACCAGAGGTGGGATGGGGCCACCCTGGCACCAGGGATGTGGCAGTGCCCACAGTGACACCGCTCTGCCAGCACTGGACTGTGGCTTTGGGACAAACAGTGGGAAAACCAGGGATAAAGGGAAAATGGAAAACCCCCATATTCACATCTCATAGGAAAATGAGAACATCCTACTCAAAGGAATAAATATCAGCGACATTTTAGTCCTCTTAAAACTTGGGAACAGTGAAGCTGCAACTGCTGCTCCACCACCTGCCCCTTCCACAGGCTTCTCCTGACGAACATCATCCTCTCACACCGCTGAACCCACAGCACTCTGCAGCTCGTGTATTTGATGTAGTCCAGAAAAAAGCCCCAAAACCCCTCGGCAGGCCAAGCTCGCACTTACTTTGCAGCTGGGCAGCCTTTTCTCAATCCAGCCCTTGCCGGCGTGCGGCGGCACCGCGGCGGTGTACACGGGCGGGAGCACCGGAACGAATTCCACGCTGGAAGAAGGGGAGAATCCTACCACCGGCGAATGAGCTCCAAATATCCACTTCGGAGGGGACAAGAAAACCAAACAAACACAAGAGGGGGAGTTAACAAAAGGATTTTACCGATGCTTTCCATGATTTCGTAATTACGCGACAGATGAGCACGGGAAATGTCGGGAATGTCCCTTCAGCCCGCCCAGGGTTCGTGTTTCGCTGGGCACGGCACGGTGGGAGCCGGGAGCGGTTCGGGAAGCCCAAAGCACAGCCTGGAGCAGGGCACACCGGCAGCCTGGGCTCCTCTGCTCACACTGAACCGTACAGCGCCAGCAAGAGCCTGAAAATGCGTCGGGAGAGCCAAAGGAAACGCAGAAATGTATTTTTTCTCAACTTAAATTCGCCTGGCAAATGGGTTCCCACAGCAAAACCACCTCTGCAGGTTCGTCGAGCGGTCTCCCGCTGGGGAATAATTGATGTTCCCGTTTCCTTAGAGCAGCACCGACTGTTTTCTCCCGAACCACAAGAGACGCTCGAGCTCGAAAAGCCTGGAAATCATCACACGGAATCGAGCGGACGCCACAGCGCTCGCGGCTCGCGTTTATTTTTACTTCTGTCCACCAAAAAACATAAAGCCAGGGCAAAACTGTGCGCACGGCTCCGACCTCTCCGCTGAGAGGAGCGAACACCGGCTGAGGGCTCCGCTACTGCGAGCAGCCTCACGGCAGCAATTAATAATTGAAATATTCATCAGGGAAAGCACTGGCGCGACACGCTGGTTCCAGTGACACGGCTCAAAACTTTCGTCTTCATAAATATTCACAGAACGCTCGGCGGCGATGCTGCCCCGGCGCCAGGAGCATCTCTCCCGTTCCGGCCGCATCTGCGGAGAGCGCATCCTGCAGCCGGCGGGAGCTCAGCCCCGCCGGAGGGACCCGCAGCCCCCTGGCAGCCCCTCTCCTCCCGGAGAAATCGCCGCCGCACGGTTCCAGAGCCGCTGGAAGTGCCGCGATCCGACACACGCGGGGCCGCGACCGAGCCCGCGGGGCGCGGAGCGTCGGGAAGGGGGTGCAGAGCTGGGGGAAGGGGGTGCAGAGCTGGGGGAAGGGGAATGCAGAGCATCGGGAAGGGGGGGATTTGGAACCCGGGGAAAGGGGAATGCAATGCTTGGGAAGGAGGGGATGCAGCGCCCCGAGGGAGGGGGATGAAAAACCCAGGAAGGGGGGATGCAGAACCTAGAGAAGGGGGGTGGTGTAGAGCCCCGGGAAAAGAGGGATGCAGCGCCCGGGGAAGATAGGATGCAGAGCCTGGGAAGCGGAGGATACAGAGCTTAGGAAGAGGAGGATGAAGAGCTCAGAAAAGGAGGATGCTGAGCTCGGAAAAGGAGGATGCAGAGCCCGGGCAGCCCCCGCCGCCCCGCGGGGTTTGTCCCGCCGCCTCCCCACACCCCGCGGCGGGGGTCTCGGTGCCGGCGCCGGGCAGCAGCTCCGGGAAAGTTGTGTCCCCGCACGGCGGCTCCGCCCTTACCTGGCCGTGCAGGAGCGGCTCGGCGGCCGCGGGCAGCAGCGGCAGCAGCGGGGGCTCGGCGGGGCCGCGCCAGCCCGGCCCGGGCCGCACCAGCGCGGGGGGCGGCAGCAGCAGCGGCGGCGGCGGCGGAGGAGGAGGAGGAGGAGGAGGGGGAGCCCCGGCGGAGGCAGCGCCCACCCGGAGCAGCCCCGCGGCCGCGGGCAGCACCCAGGCCCAGGGCGGAGCGGGGGGCTCGGCGGACGGCGGCCACAGCAGCGGCGGCGGGCGCGGGGCGGCGGCCGGGATCATCCTGCATGGCCCGGGCCGGCCCCGGGGCCGGGAGCGCCGCGCTCCGCTCGCCTCCGCCGCCCGGCGCAACTCCGAGCCCGCGGCAGCGCGGGCAGGCTCCGCCCGGCGCGGGGCGAGCGGGGCGGGGGCGCGGCGGGGCCGCCCCGGGGAGGGGGAGGGACGCGGGAGGGACGGACGGACGGACGGACGGAGGGGGCGCCGCCGCCCCCGTGCAGCCCCCGCTGGGAGCGCGGCTCTGCCGCGTTCGGTGCAGGAGCAAGTGGGATTCTCGGGTGATCGGCGGCGGCCGCAGGTGCGGAGGCAGCCCCTGCCCGCGGGGCATGGCAGAGGAGGCTGGGCTGGGCTGGGCTGGGCTGTGCCGGCACCCCTGACACCCCCAAGTTCCCGGAGCCCCCCTCCCCACTAAAACCCCCCAGAGCTCCCAACACCTCCGACCCCCGGAGGTCCTCAACCTCCTGGCCATCCCCAGAAGCCTCAACCCCCAAACCTCCCCGAGACCCCCGATCTCCCCTTCCCCAGGCCGTGCAAGTGCCGCGGCATCAGCGAGTTCAGGTATCCCAGGTATCCCACGGCTGCCCCTCAGCCGAGACCCTTCCGTCGGCAGGGAAAATAGCGTGGGTTGAAACTGCCAGAGGGCAGGGTTAGGTGGGATATTGGGAGGAAACTCTTCCGTGGGAGCAGGGGGACAGGGTGCCCAGAGCAGCTGGGATTGCCTTGGAACCCTGGCAGTGCCCAAGGCCAGGTTGGACATTGGGGCTTGGAGCAGCCTGGGACAGGGGAAGGTGTCCCTGCCGTGGCAGAGGTGGGAATGGATCCCTGGATGGACTTTAATGTCCCTTCCAACCCAGACCAGGCTGGGGATCCTATGAATTTCCTGGCAGACAAGCAGAGAGGAGCCTGGTGCCACTGCTGCTGCCCGAGGGCAGCTCCCTTGTCCTGTCCAGCCCAGCCCAGCCCAGGTGATTCCAGGCTGAGCCCCCCAGTGCCAGCAGTATTCCCTTACAAACCAGTGGGTTTGTCCCTCACAACCCGTGGGTTTGTCCCTTCCAGCCCCTGTTTGTCCCTCACAACCCGTGGGTTTGTTCCTCCTGCCATCTCCTCCCTGCTGTGAAATGAAGGAGCTGAACAAGCCTCTGCTGACGGCATCACAGCTTCCAGCAGCTCCAGCAAAAAATTAAAGGAATGAATAACGGCAAAATGGGCCAAGCCTGAATTCACACCACACACAAATGTTTCAGCTTCACGATTTAAAATCGTTGCAGAGGAGTTTGATTCTCATGGCAGCAAATAACCTTAATAAAGGTAATACTCCAGAAGTTTTGGAATCAGATGATGATGATCTGTGGCTAAACAGGAGATCAGGGAAATGCATTGCTTCTAATTACCCTGAGAGACACTGGGAGATGGAGATTGGAGTAATGCACAAAATGACAGAAATCAGATGAACAGAGGATCACTGCTAAATGTTTCAGTGTGTGGCTGTTTGTAAAACTCAAAACCACATCCTGGTAATTGGGACTGAGCAGAGGAACGGAAACACCATGACAAAATCAACAGCAAAAAAACAACAAACAGCAAAAAGGCTGTTTCCTATGAAATGCAGTGGTGCTCCAGGAGCTGGGCTTGGATGCAGTGTGGGAAAAAGCACCTGAGACAGCTGATCAGTGTCACCTCTGGTGCACACCTTGGCCCTTGAATACTGCAAAGAGCACTTTAGGCAGCCAAAAAGCCAATTCAGCGCTGAAATAAAAGGTTTAGACCCATCATCTTCATTTTTAAGTCTGAAAAATGAGTCTGAGCACTCCAAAGAGACATGCTTTTTGTTAATATCTACATTATGGATTTCTCTCCCTGAGGACATTCTTCACCACTTTTCCTCCTGCCGAGGCTGTCTGGTGAGACAATATCGGTAATGCCCAAACCCTCTGGTGCTGATGCACGAATGACTCAGGGAAGGGGCGCTGTGGATCTGCACCATCGCCGGGGATCCCTTTCATTTGGAGTGCTGGCCGCAGACCGCCCGTGTCCCGCAGCCCACTCTGAGCATCGCGGGGAACCCTGAGCGCAGCTGCACCTGCGGCTCCTGTTTGAGCCTCTGGAGGTGCCAACGGCGTGAGGAATCCTGGCACAATCCCGCGCTCAGCCAAGTCCCAGTGATTAAATCCCTGCCCGTTCCCAGTGAATAAATCCCTGCCCATTCCCATTCCCAGTAAATAAATCCTTGTTGATTCCCAGGGAATAAATCCCTGCCTGTTCCCGGTGAATAGATCCCTGCCCGTTCCCTGGGAATAGATCCCCCTGCCCGTTCCCAAGGAGTAGATCCCTGCCCGTTCCCAATGGATAAATCCCTGCCCGTTTGCGCGCTCAGAGTCGCGGGGCAGCAGCAGCAGGGACCGGGAATCTCCTCGGCCGATGGTGCGGGACAGAGGAAGGGTGAGCACATCCAGATTCCCCCCGAGGCACCCCCGATCCCACCCCAGCCGTGTGCGGAACTCTGATCCCGCCGGGCAGCGCTGGCACAGCCCCGGCCGCAGAATGACCCCGTGGGCACCGAGGGCATCATCGCGGGCAGTTCCCGGCCCGACGGGCTGTCCCGGGTTAATCCCGATCCCTGCCCGCTCCTCGGCTCCCAGCAGCGCTGAGGAGCGAGATGCCAGGACGGACCAAGGAAAGCCGCGCTGCCCCAGCTGTGCGGGGCATCCAGGGCAGCGAGCCGAGCCCAAGCCCGAGCCCGCCGGGAGCGCCCCGGGGCCTGGAGCTGCCCGTGCCCACGGCTTCCATCCCAGCCCTGCTCCTGCGCTCCTGCACAGCTCCTCGGAGCCTTGGATAAATCCCCTCTTCTGCCTTTGGGGATCAACCCCCATATCCCAAACCAGTGCGGGCTCCCGTGGCATTTCGGGGCTCCCGTGGCATTTCGGGGCTCCCGTGGCATTTCGGGGCTCCCAGGGGATTTCGGGGCTCCGGTGAGGTTCTGTGGCTGCTGAGGGTGTCCGTGGTGGGCGCTGCAGCAGCTCCCACCGCTCCTCCGAGCACACGTCCAGCCTCCACTGAGCAGAGCCCCAGGCAAACACACCAAATCAGAGACTGACAGAAAATGACCCCTTGTTTCGGCTCCTGGCACGTGAAATGCCCGGCCTTTGATGTGATTTTTGCTGAATTCCATCGATTTCCATGAGCCTTGTTACAGCCCCATTAAGAGATATCAAAAGAAGAGGAGGTAAATGAGGCGTAGCTCCAGTGCAATAAAAATCACGGCAGGAACACCTGTGTGGTGCAGGGCTTCAGCCTCCCCAGGAGCCCTTTCTCACTCTCTGGGATGGTGGGAATCGCCCTGGGCTCCTCGGGAGGCTCTCCCAGCTCTGGGGCAGGAGGTCACCTCTGCAGACTGGGTGGAAAAGGAGACAGCAGCATTCCTCCTGGAAAATTCCTTCTGTAGAATATCAGTTTCCTTTCTACTGGACTCAATCAATTTGTTTCCTGGTATTTATACAATATTCACGAGCTGGTTTTATCCAAAGTCGGAGTTATTGATACCAAAAGTTCAAACTCTGGTAATTTAGGAAGGAAAAACAAACGAGGGCTCACTGCTCTTCAGTTCCTGGCAGCTGAAAGCAGGGCAGGAGGGCACAGGCAAATGCAGAATCCCAGACTGGTTTGGGGTGGAGGGACCCTAAATCCCACCAGGGACACCTTCCCCTGTCCCAGGTGCTCCAGCCCCAGGGTCCAGCCTGGCCAGGGGCACTGCCAGGGGTCCAGCTGCTCTGGGTAACCTCTGGATCCCTTCCCTCAGATCCTCAGTTTCCTCGAATCCCGTTGGATACAGAAGTTGAAGACACTTTTCTTCTTCAACACCAGCCCAGGTGCAGGGTAAGGCTCGGCAAGGTTTGCACACAGAAAGATCACTTTGGGTAGCTGGGAGAAGAAACAGAAAACGTTCAAACCAAGAGAAGTGAAAAAAATACAAAAAAGAAAAAAAAAAAGAAAAAGGCATCTTTTGTGTGTGCATGAGAGGAGAGGCTGGAAACATTCTCTTTGTGAATTGGAGAACAAAGAGCACAGTCAGTCGGGGAGGGTTTGCTTTGGACCAGCTGTGGAATACACCTCCAGTGCAGGGATTTAACCCTTCTGGGGAGCCAGCCCCAGTGCCACTCCTCAGCAGCAGAAAGATCAAAGAAAAGCAGGATAAAGATATCAGCCTCTGCCCCCCTTTGTGCCAGAGCTCTCCTGAGAGCACACACAGCTCTCTTGGATCCAGGCATCCCCTTAAAAGCCTCCCAAAAAGTTTCCATGCTCAACTGGGGGCTGAGCAGTCACAGATGCAGCAACTCAGCTCCCCTCTGCATCCAGGAAAAGGGGGAGGACGGCTCAACCCAGCCTCAATGGAATTCCAAATTCCCAAAATACCCCGGGTGATGCCCCAGGGGCGAGATGCCAGGGAGGTGGGGGCCTCCCTCAAACACTGGCATTGCTGGCACAGGGTGCCCAGAGCAGCTGGGACTGCCCCTGGATCCCTGGCAGTGCCCAAGGCCAGGCTGGACACTGGGGCTGGGAGCACCTGGGACAGGGGAAGGTGTCCCTGCCATGGCAGGGGTGGCACTGGGTGGGATTTGAGGTCCCTTTCCAACCCAGACCAGGCTGGGGCTCTCTCACTCCATGGATCTGCTGCCCTGGGGCTGCCCCAGAAGGGCCCCAGGGCCAGCACCTCTCCTGTCCATGGCAGACTCTCCTGGCAGGCACTGCTGACCACAGCAGAAGAGACAGATTCCCTGATTCCCTGATTCCCTCCTCCCCTCCCGTTCCCAGAGGCTGCAGGCTGGCTGGAGGACTCTGTGGATCTCCAAGGAGACACTGCAGAGACACAGCGTTCTCACTCACACCTCCTGGCCCTCCAAGGCTCAGGAGGGGCACCAAGGGCTGCAGGAGATGCTTTGCAGCTGCCTCACCCCGGCTGTTTCCAGGGGTGCTTCCCTCATTCCCATTCCTCTGCCGTCCCTGCCAGCCTGGAGAACTGGTCCTCTGCACCACCACTCATCTCATAAGCATTCCAGGAACCTCAGGGAGCTAAGGAAGAAATTCTGAGCATTGCAGCTTCTCAGTGGAGCCAGATCAATGAGTTCACTCCAAATAACTCGTCTGGAAATTAACTCTTTCATGAGTTTCAGCAGAACGTTTGTGTGAGGAGCTCCAGACATCCTGCTGCTCCCAGCATGGACAGAGACTACAGCTCATCCAGGGATGGTCATGTTATCACAGTTCTGGAATCCTCAGGCTGGAAAAGCCCTCCAGGATCACCAAGTCACCAGTGCCCACCTTGTCCCCAGCCCAGAGCTCTGAGTGCCACCTCCAGGGGACACCTGCAGGGATGGGCACTCCAACCCTCCCTGGGCAGTGCCAGTGCCTGAGCCCCCTTTCCATGGGGAAATTCCTGCTGTGCCCACCCTGAGCCTGCCCTGGCCCAGCCTGAGGCCGTTCCCTCTGCTCCTGTCCCTGTTCCCTGGAGCACAGCCCGACCCCCCCGGCTGTCCCCTCCTGGCAGGAGCTGGGCAGAGCCACAAGGGCCCCCTGAGCCTCCTCTGCTCCAGGCTCAGCCCCTGCCCAGCTCCTCAGGGATTCTCCAGCCCCTTCCCAGCTCCTCAGGGATTCTCCAGCCCCTTCCCAGCTCCTCAGGGATTCTCCAGCCCCTTCCCAGCTCCTCAGGGATTCTCCAGCCCCTTCCCAGCTCCTCAGGGATTCTCCAGCCCCTTCCCAGCTCCTCAGGGATTCTCCAGCCCCTTCCCAGCTCCTCAGGGATTCTCCAGCCCCTGCCCAGCTCCTCAGGGATTCTCCAGCCCCTTCCCAGCTCCTCAGGGATTCTCCAGCCCCTGCCCAGCTCCATTCCTGCCCTGGCCATGCTCCAGCCCCTCAGGGCTCTCCAGAGATCCCAGGATCCCAGACCCAGCCTCAGGAGTTCAATCCATGAGTGCAGGGGGAGGATTCTGGGCCCTGGAGTCTCACTCCTGCATTTCATTCGTTATCCCAAGGTACAACACATGGCTTTGGCTCCTTAATTAGGTGGTTTTACCTCCCCACATTAATGCAATTATGTCCAAGCTGATTGCAAGTTTTAAACTTCACTTTATCAGCCGAGCAATTACAGTTTTATGGGCTTTATCCTCTTTGCAGTAACTTTAATACACTTTTGTTTCCTAATTATTTCCCTCCCCAGATTATTGCTCTTAAGTAACATCCCCATGACTGCGGGTTCAGGGCTGGAGACAGGGCCCCAAATCCCAGAGCACCCTTCCTGCACAGCCCTGCAGGAGCCAGGGGGCAATGGCAGGGGCAGCACGCAGAACGAGCTACCAAGAAGCACTTACTCCATCTGGAGCCCTTCCAGTGCATTTCCCCAGCACCCAGGGCCTGGAATGGCTGCACAGCAGGGCTGGGATGGGCTCTGCTCTGTTCCCACAGGAGAACCCCAGGATGGAGCCCCCTGTCCCTCCCTGCCCAATGACCCTCTGCAGGGAGGGCTCTCCTGCCCTTCCTCCCAGCCCAGGCTGGGCAGGCCCTGGAGCAGGGCTGGCACCTGCCTTGGGCTGCTGTGGTCCAGAGCTTGCCTGCTCCTGGGGAGCTCCAGGGAGAGCTGGAGCACGGGGACAGCATGGGGACAGCACGGGACAGCACAGGGACCAGCACAGGAGAGCTCAGAGCCCTGCCAGGGCCTGAAGGGGCTCCAGGAGAGCTGGAGGGGGACTGGGGACAAGGATGGAGGGACAGCACACAGGGAATGGCTTTAGCTGACAATGGGTAGGTTTAGATGGGATACTGGGAATGAGAAATTGTTCCCTGGCAGGGTGGGCAGCCCTGGCACAGGGTGCCCAGAGCAGCTGGGGCTGCCCCTGGATCCCTGGCAGTGCCCAAGCCCCATGGCAGGGGCTGGAATGTGATGCTGCTTTAGGTCCATTCCAACCCAAACCATTCTCTGATTCTGTGATTTTTCAGAAAACATTCCTGGTTCTTGTGGCTTTGTTTGTTTGGGTTTTGTTTGTTTGTTTTGGGGTTTTTTTGAGGAAATGCCCTCGAAGCCACTGAAAGAGTCCCAATCACTGCTCAGCAAGGACTCGTGACTGGCCTCAAGCGTTCCATCCCCCAGACCTGAACACTGCAAATTTGGGACAGAAGCTTTGCAACAAAACACCACAGCCCAATCCAGCCCCACGCCTGGCTGGCAGACTTCTTCCTCCCCTGCAAATGGGACAGCTGGGGATGGGGATCTGCCTGCCCTGGGCTTGGGCTGTGAGGAGGACCAATAATGACTGAAATCCTCCCTTCCTATCAGAAAATTCCTCTGCTCTCTTTCATTTAAAAATACCCCGAGCAACTGCTGGTAGTGCCATTCTACTGGAGAGGAAAAAAACCAACTCAGTTTCCTTTTAGGATATTTTTGAGCAGATGAAAACTGAAAGAAAAAAGAAGTGTTTCAATGCAGGCAAAGCTCAATCGACAAGAGAAGTCCTAAAGGAAAAGGGAATCAATTCCAGAGGGTCCTGCTGGCAGCTGACAATTCCATCTGCCACGGGAATTCTCCTTGGTAATGAACTTCTGGCTCTCCTGTTGTGACCCTCGAGAAAGTGGGGGAGGTCCCTGAGGTACCTCAGCCTTTGTGGGCTCCTTTGGGCTTTGGCTCTTTTGGGCTTCGGCTTCTTTAAGGTTTTTCATGGGTTTTTCCAGAGAGAACTCAATGTAAAAAATACCCAAACATTTACCACAGAGGGGTTTGGTTCCCCAAATCCCTGAGGTGTCACCAGGAGGAGCAGTTCCTGTACCTGCCCAGGTGTCCCAGGTGTCACCATGAGGAGCAGTTCCTGTACCTTCCCAGGTGTCCCAGGTGTCACTCTGAGGAGCAGTTCCTGTACCTGCCCAGGTGTCCCAGGTGTCACCCTGAGGAGCAGTTCCTGTACTGCCCAGGGGTCACCCTGAGGAGCAGTTCCTGTACCTGAGGTGTCCCAGGTGTCACCCTGAGGAGCAGTTCCTGTACTGCCCAGGTGTCACCCTGAGGAGCAGTTCCTGTACTGCCCAGGTGTCACCCTGAGGAGCAGTTCCTGTCACTCAGGTGTCTCAGGTGTCACCGTGAGGAGCAGTTCCTGTCACCTGCCCAGGTGTCCCAGGTGTCACCCTGAGGAGCAGTTCCTGTACCTGCCCAGGTGTCCCAGGTGTCACTCTGAGGAGCAGTTCCTGTACCTGCCCAGGTGTCCCAGGTGTCACCCTGAGGAGCAGTTCCTGTCCTCAGGTGTCACCCTGAGGAGCAGTTCCTGTACTGCCCAGGTGTCCCAGGTGTCACCCTGAGGAGCAGTTCCTGTCACTCAGGTGTCCCAGGTGTCACCCTGAGGAGCAGTTCCTGTACTGCCCAGGCTGTGGGGAGGCCCAGCCTGCCCCAGGCAGGGCCAGGGGAGCAGGGGGTGCTGCTGCCCTGCAGGGCTCTGTGCCAGGGCTGGCAGGGCTGGTCAGACACAGCAGAGAGAGCCCCGAAGGACAGGAGAGCACCCAGAGCTCCTGTGACAGGGAAATGGGGCTCTTGAGGCAGCTGCTCTCAAAACCAGCGCCAGGAATGCATTCCCAAGCTCTCCAGTTTGCTCAGGTTCTGTAGCACAAACTGCCAGGAGCACAGAACATTTCATGCTTTCATCTCCCAGAAATAATTTGACAGTACTTGAGGATTTGATGGCTCTGATTACATTATTATTGTTTGTTGAATACCAATAAAAGCTTTAAAAAACAACTTCCCACAGCCTGCAGCAGCAGCTGTGCCGTGCTGGGCCAGCACAGGGACATGGGGACAGCTCCTTTCCCATGGAATGAGGATTTTCCAGCAGCTCCTTGGGCCCCCAGGGCTCCACTGCTGCTCCCGTGTGTCCCTGGGCAGCTGGTCCTGATGGATCTGAGATGGAGCACCCCAGAGCAGCCCTGGGCTTCCCAGAGCTCACTCTGATCCTCCAGACCTACAGAACCATGGGATGGGTTGGGATGGACCCCAAATCCCACCCAGTGCCACCCCTGCCATGGCAGGGACACCTTCCCCTGTCCCAGGTGCTCCCAGCCCCAGTGTCCAGCCTGGCCTTGGGCACTGCCAGGGATCCAGGGGCAGCCCCAGCTGCTCTGGGCACCCTGTGCCAGGGCCTGCCCACCCTGCCAGGGAACAATTCCCCATTCCCAATATCCCATCCATCCCTGCCCTCTGGCACTGGGAGCCATTCCCTGGGTCCTGTCCCTCCATCCTTGTCCCCAGTCCCTCTCCAGCTCTCCTGGAGCCCCTCCAGGCCCTGGCAGGGCTCTGAGCTCTCCCTGGAGCTGCTCCTCTGCAGGTGAACTCCCCTCTCACAGCCCACAGGGCTGGGATCTGCTGGGCAGGCGTGGAAGATGTGTCCCAGGTGTCCCACTGTCCCACTGCCCCAGCAGGGCTGTCCCCAGACACAGAGCCACGCTGGCTGAGGGCCCAGCTGCCCAGGCCAGACAGAGACCCTGCCCTGCCCCCTGCCCCACAGACAAGTGACAAGTGACCAACTCCCAGGGTTCAGAGACCCCCACCAAACACCCTGACACCTCATCCTCCTCTGAGACCCCTGCAGGAGCCAGGCCAGCTCCAGCATCCAGGAGATGTTCAGCTCAGAGGAGCTCTGAGTGCAGCCCCAGCCCCCAAGGGAACCCCCAGAGCCCCCCCAGCCCCTCTGAGGGAGCCCCCAGGGTCCCCCAGCCCCTCTGAGTGAGCCCCCCAGGGTCCCCCAGCCCCTCTGAGTGAACCCCCAGCCCCAGCCCCCTCCCCAGTCCCTCTGAGTGAGCCCCCCAGCCCCAGCCCCTCCCCAGCCCCTCTGAGTGAGCCCCCCAGCCCCTCTGAGGGAGCCCCACAGGGTCCCCCAGCCCCCTCCCCAGCCCCTCTGAGGGAGCCCCCCAGCCCCTCCCCAGCCCGTGGCTCTGTGAGGAGGCTGCAGCAGAGGCACGAGCCGTGGGATCACCCTCATTATTTCCTTCCTGCAGCATTAATTTCTCTCCCCAAGCCAGGCAGGGCTGTGTGCAGTTATTAAAGCAGTTTTAATCCAATCAAACACGAACAGCACGGATCAAAGGAGGCCCCCAGGCGCGGGGGGCTCGGCTGAAGTTCACCCAGCAAAGGCCAGGGCTGCTCCTGCTCCCACAGCAGCCAAGGTGGGGCTCTGCAGGACGTGTGTGCCCCCCAGCCCCTGTGCCCCAGGCTGGCAGTGCCACTGGAGCGCCTGGCTCAGCCCCAGGGAGCCGCTGCAATTAATTCATTAATTCATTAGCCAGAAGGTGAGATCAGCCTCGAGAGCTGTAGCCTGTGCTCAGAGGAAGCCCCGATGGCTGCAGGGCCCAGGCAGCCCTGGATGGAGCCGGGAGAGGAGGCAGAGCTGCCCCCCTGCCCCCCCAGCCTGCAATCAGAATGCAGCAGGTGCAGCCATGGCCTCTGTGAAATCCAGAGCGGATCAATCCAGGACTCTGGGCCTCGGGGATCACTGCGGGCTGTGCCAGGGCTTGGAGTGGCCGTGAGAGCCCTCCCCAGGCTGCTTCTGCCCCAGCCTCACCCTCCCCTCACAGGTGATCTCACCTGAGCCATGTGCCAGGGGTGCCCAGAGCCCAGCACAGCCACCGCCCCTGCCACCCCTGCCGCCCCTGCCACCCCTGCCACCCCTGCCGCCCCTGCCGCCCCTGCCACCCCTCAGCTCCTGTCCCAGCCAGAAGTTGATCTGGAGCCCCAGCAGCCCCAGCAGCCCCAGTTCCTGGAGGACACTGGGCCCAGTTCCCCTCCCAGCTGGCGGGGAGGTGCCCGCAGCCCAGCCAGCCCTTCCTGGCACACTGCTGCCCCCAAAGTGCTGCTCTGCTCTGAGGGAAGATCCCAAAGCTCATCTGGGGCCATCCTCACTGCACAGGCACAGCCCCTGGTGCCCTGCCATGGCCATGGCACCCTGCCACCCATCCCATCTCCCCCATGGTGCCCTGCCATCCCCTTGGTGCCCTGCCATCCCCTTGGTGCCCTGCCATTCTCATGGTGCCCTGCCATTCTCCTGGTGCCCTGCCACCCCCGTGGTGCCCTGCCATTCTCCTGGTGCCCTGCCATCCCCTTGGTGCCCTGCCACCCCCATGGTGCCCTGCCAGCCCGGCTCCTTGGGCACACAGTGACAGGACCAGCCTGGGCACAGGTCCTGTGGGAAGGACAGGGCCAGCCAGCCATGGAGAGTGGGCAGAGAGGGACAGAGGTGGCACAGGGCAGCAGCAGGAGCTGGGACACGCCACTCCTGCAGTGCCAGGGCAGCTTTCCCAGTGCTCCCCATCCTCCTGGGGTGTCTGTGCCCACAGGGCCCCTCCTGACCCCCAGCACCTTGGGGCACCCAGCAGGGCTGAGCCCCTGTCCCAGCCCTGGCACCCTCTGGGGGCTCCTGCAGAGCCCAGCACCCCCATCCTGCTGGGACAGCTCCAAACCCAGCCAGAATCCCCCAGGGAGAGCCCTGCTGAGCCTGCCTGCTCGGGAACAGCTCCAGGGGCACTGGGAACAGCTCCAGGGGCACTGGGATCAGCCCCAGGGGCACTGGGATCAGCCCCAGGGGCACTGGGATCAGCCCCAGGGGCACTGGGATCAGCCCCATGGCACTGGGATCAGCCCCAGGGGCACTGGGATCAGCCCCATGGCACTGGGATCAGACCCATGGCACTGGGAACAGCCCCATGGCACTGGGATCAGCCCCATGGCACTGGGATCAGCCCCAGGGCCACTGGGATCAGCCCCATGGCACTGGGAACAGCCCCAGGGGCACTGAGAACAGCCCCAGGGGCACTGGAACAGCACCAGGCACTGGGAACAGCCCCATGGCACTGGGATCAGCCCCAGGGCACTGGGATCAGCCCAGGGCACTGAGAACAGCTCCATGGCACTGGATCAGCCCCATGGCACTGAGAACAGCCCCAGGGCACTGGGATCAGCCCCAGGGGCACTGGGATCAGCCCCAGGGGCACTGGGATCAGCCCCATGGCACTGGGATCAGCCCCATGGCACTGGGAACAGCCCCAGGGGCACTGGGATCAGCCCCAGGGGCACTGAGAACAGCCCCATGGCACTGGGAACAGCCCCAGGGGCACTGGGATCAGCCCCATGGCACTGGGAACAGCCCCATGGCACTGGGAACAGCCCCATGGCACTGGGAACAGCCCCAGGGGCACTGAGAACAGCCCCATGGCACTGGGATCAGCCCCATGGCACTGGGAACAGCCCCAGGGGCACTGAGAACAGCCCCATGGCACTGGGATCAGCCCCAGGGGCACTGGGAACAGCCCCATGGCACTGGGATCAGCCCCAGGGCCATGGGAAGGTGTCCCTGCCATGGCAGGGGTGGCACTGGGTGACTTTTACTGTCCCTTCCCACCCAAACCAGTCCATAACTCCAAACCCCCAGCTCTGGTGGGGCAGCAGAGCAGAAAAGTGTTCATTCCCCACCCTGAATAATCCCATTTCCTCGTTTTGAAAAGCTGAGTTAAAAGAGAAATTCAGCCTTTTTCCCTTTGAATTTCCCTTCTGATCTCTGTGTAGGAATATTTCAGGGGTTGCACTGAACCAACTGGAAAGTAATCACATAAAGCTCCTGTCAGAATTTCTTAGTGCTCCAGCTAATGAAAGGACAAATAAAATACCAGCATTATTGCCAACCTTTGAAAGTTGCCTTTCTGAGGAGTCCTTTTTAAGTGCTAATTAATCAAATCAGTGATATTTTTCCAGGGTCAGTGACTCATTACTGCTGCACTTGCTGGAAGTGAAGAAGGCTGAAATATTAAACTGAATAGATCATAATTCTTCCATAGATGGCCAGGCTGTGTTTGAGGCAGGAGCAGCATTCCCTTGAGTCAAACCCACTCTGAATCACTTTCTCCTCCCTCTCTCCCTCCTTTTGATGGCACTACAGAAGCAGGAGGTGACATCAGGGGAATTATTCCATGATCTGACCAGTGAGTGACCGGTGCAGAGGAGCAGCTCCAGGGCCACCCTTCCCTGATGGCAGGGCTGTCACCCCACTGCCACCACGGCTCAGCTCTGAGCTCACCCCCTGCCCAGCACTGACAGCTGTGGAGGGCACAGCTGGACCCCAGGCTGAGGCAGAAACTGGATTTTTGCTCAGTGGAGAACAGGGAGAGGAGGAAACCTCATTCCCAGGGCTTCCCTCTGCCCTGGCACTGCCAGCTGCTCCAGCTGTGCATCCAGAAAGGAGAGCTGGGAAAGGCGTGCCAAAAGGAGATGCAAAGAGAGCAATGATAGGAAAAGGCAGAGAGAGGGGGCTGATGGAAGATTCCAGAATGGTTTGGGTGGGTTGGGACCTCAAATCCCACCCAGTGCCCCCTCTGCCATGGCAGGGACACCTTCCCCTGTCCCAGGTGCTCCCAGCCCCAGTGTCCAGCCTGGCCTTGGGCACTGCCAGGGATCCAGGGGCAGCCCCAGCTGCTCTGGGCACCCTGTGCCAGGGCCTGCCCACCCTGCCAGGAAAGATTTCCTCCTAAAATCCAAGCTTGTCCCACCCTCTTCCACTTAAAGCAAATCACCTGTGTCCTGTCCTGCCAGCAAGAGGGGGAAGGAACAGAGAAGGGTAAATAAAGCAGGGGAGAGGCAGACTGATGGATAAAACCTGTGAGAAGAGGTGGTGGAAGGAAAATAACGAAACAAAGGGGACGAGGAAACTCAGTTAAAAATGTTTTAAAGCATCTCAGAGAGGAACACTCCTTACTTGAGGAGCCCAGGCTGGACAGAAGCAGAGAGCTCCAGAGGAATCTGCCCTGTCAGCTGAGCTGTGCCCAGGAGAGGCGAGTCCCAGGCTCCCAGGAGGGAGAGTTGGAAGGGACCCAGAGGATGGAGCCCAGCCCCTGGGCAAAGGCAGCTCTGGAGAGCTCCCAGGCCAGCTGAACTCGGAGAGGAGCAGCAGCAGAGGGGATGGAGCAGCCCATGAACCCAGAGCACATTTCCAGCTGGGTGGGGTCTGTGTGAGCCCAGAGCCTGGCCCTGATCAGCTGCACAGGTGTGGGCAGCAGCAGCCCCTTTAATCTATCATCCTACTGCAGAGGAAGCAGGCTCAGACATTAACCCACCCCGCCGAGCACGGCGAGGATTTGTCTTCATCAACAAATGGAATATTCAAGGTCTCCCAGAGCCTCTGGTGGAGGAAAACCTTTGTGTAATCTCAATGCCAATCTCAATGCCACAGAAACACAATTTAGGGCTTGACATGATGAGTTATTACAGGCTATTAGATGGGTTTTTTCATTTCTTTTGTTAACTAATGCCTGTCCTCAGAATGAAAATTATATGCAGCAATGTCTCTCCACAATTGCATGGGGATGATCTAGAGATTGCCACCAAACAAAAAGGCTCCGTGGGGTTTTCAGGGCAGCAAACAATGCTCAAATTCTCCAGCTCCAACAGCCCTTGTGGCATTCCAGAGTTGCCAGAGGCTCCACAGCACCCCAGGGAACACACAAGGGACAAACATGGAACCCCAGCCTGGTCTGGGCTGGGAAAGGACCCCAGATCCCACCCAGTGCCACCCCTGCCTGGCAGGGACACCTTCCCCTGTCCCAGGTGCTCCCAGCCCTGTCCAGCCTGGTCTGGGACACTCCAGGGGAATCCACAATCCCTCAGAAATGTTGTTGTTGCTGTTCAAAGCTCAAGCACTCAATGCTTTGCTGTTTCTCCATCTCAGGGCAGAAGGCTGTGCTGGAAAGGTCCAAAATCCCAAATCCATGCACTGTGTGCCCTGGGGTTCCCGTTGTGCCCCTTTCCAGCCCGTAGGAAGGGGCTGAGCACCCCGGGCTGGCAGTGCCCAGGTCCCCTGTCCCTCCCCTGGGCTGTGCACTCAGCTTTGGGCAGGGGCTGGGGGGCAGCAGGGACACCTCTCTGCTCAGGGAAAGAGAAGCCCCAAGCCTTCCCAGGGGATGCTTTAAAGGAAATCTGCTGCCCCAAGGCCCAGGAGATGCTGTACCTGCCCATCCAATGGATCTGTGCCCCAGGAAGCCACCCATGAAGTCTGCTTGTGTTTGGGGGGCTTATTTTATATACAAATATATAAATATAGGGATCATCAAGTCTATAAATATATAAATGTATGTACTAAATAGTTCTATATTATATATAAATGTGTATATATTACATATATAAAGATGTAAATAAATAAATAAAATATAAAATTAATAAATACGTATTTATGTATTTATAAATATATATATAAATGTATGTATTAAATAGTTCTATATCATATATAAATGTGTATATTTTATGCATATAAAGATATATAATAATAAAGAAATAAAATAGAAAATATATATTTATATATTTCTAAATACATACATAAATGTATGTATTAAATAGTTATCTATTATATATGAATGTATATATATTATACATATAAATATATATGTTAATAACTAAATAAATATTTTATATATATATACACACACATACATATATATATGTGTATATATATATGTGTGTGTGTATATATATATACATACATATATATATATGTGTGTATATATATATGTATATATATATGTGTATATATATATATATACACACACACACACACCACACATATATATATATATATATATATATATATATATATATAAATTTAGGTTATGGACCAGAGCCTTCATTTCTCCCCCTGTCCCAGACCTCAGTCCCAAGTGCTGAGGAGTCTCCCAGTCTGCCCTGGGTGCTGGGTGCAGCACTCTCCCATGGAAACAGGAATTAAAGGTTTTCCTTTGCCAGGGACAGTTGAGGAATGACACCCCCCTTGTGTGGCTGAGGGGTGACTGTTTTTAATCAATAATCATTTAAAATCTGTATAAGGACTCAGATGAGCCAAGTGAAAGCAGGAAGGGTTTGGGTATTTTCCAGGAGGGAGCACATAAAAGTTTGCTTTTGGTGGAGAAGAAATATTGGCAATGCTAAAGGCCCCCTGCACCCCTGTGTGAAGGCAGATTGGAAAGGACTGTTAAAATTAAACAGAATGTACATATCCCCACTGCCTCTGCCACGATGATTCAAAGCCCTGGAATTGTTCTTTCTGGGTTTATTTCTCCCCAGGCCTGTTGGGAGCAGGTTTGGCTGCAGGCACTGAGACATTCCCACAGACCCCCATGCAGACAGTGCCAACGTTCCCTCCACGGGCACAAAGCCCCTCCAGGCTCTGCACACTCACCAGTGGCAATTAAAGGATTCAGAAAACCTCCAGGACTCCACCCACACACCCCAGAGCCACATGGCAACCTGCTGCTGCTGAGCCCTGATAATGGCCTAATTAATTTCCTGGAAGAGAACAAAGCTGAACAATCACCTCCACAGACCTGCTCCGTCCTTGCTGCTCCCCCACATTCCCAGGGCTGGCAGGGAGGATGGACAGATGCCAGGCTTGGGCTCCAGGGCTGGGGTTGGGCAGAGTTTGGGGAATGGTGACCTGTTCTTTCTCCAGGCCCAGCACCAGCATCACCCAACCCCAGTCTTGGAATGGTCTGGGTGGGAGGGATCCCAAATCCCCCCCAATGCCACCCCCACCATGGCAGGGACACCTTCCCCTGTCCCAGGTGCTCCCAGCCCCAGTGTCCAGCCTGGCCTTGGGCACTGCCAGGGATCCAGGGGCAGCCCCAGCTGCTCTGGGCACCCTGTGCCAGGGCCTGCCCACCCTGCCAGGGAGGAATGATGGGGATAAAGTTCTAATGCTCTGGAAAGAGGGACTGACCCTGCCCCTGCTGCTCCTGCCCAGATTGCCCAGGGGTCACTCCCAGCTGCCCCCTGGACACGTGGCACCCCAGGGTGTGGCTCCCCGAGGCTCCTGGGCACGGGGCACCACAAGCTGGGCACCTCACCAGGAGTGATGGGCAGGGGCCAGGTCCAAAGCAGCACAGAGTGGGAGAAGGAAAGCCAGGCTGGGATGTTGGGATAACTTAGAGCAGCCCTTCCCCTGGCCCTTCCAATGGCCCCTATCTGCTCTCCAATCTGCAGAGGGAGCAGCGGCAGGGAAGGGATGAGAGCTCAGCTGGGTGCTGTAGGGCAATGCTGTTCTGAGCAGGGCTTATCTCCCTCAGCACAGCCTGCATGTTTTCATAACTAACTGCACTCCTTAACCACTCCCAGACTGGGCCCAGAGCTCCCATCCCACCTGGCTCCCAGGGGAATGGGCTGGAGTCTCACCCGGCTCCCAGGGGAATGGGCTGGAGTCTCACCCGGCTCCCAGGGGAATGGGCTGGAGTCTCACCCGGCTCCCAGAGGGAATGGGCTGGAGTCTCACCCGGCTCCCAGAGGGAATGGGCTGGAGTCTCACCCGGCTCCCAGGGGAATGGGCTGGAGTCTCACCCGGCTCCCAGAGGGAATGGGCTGGAGTCTCACCCGGCTCCCAGAGGAATGGGCTGGAGTCTCACCCGGCTCCCAGGGGAATGGGCTGCTGGCCAAGGTGCAGCTGCCTTCCAGCAGGGCAGGGCTCAGCTGCCTGGGTGGATGAGCCCCCCCAGCCCGGGCTCTGCAGGTGAGAGGAGCAGAGCCGGGCTCTGGCGCTCCTGCAGCCCCGGGCAGAGCCGGGCTCTGGCACTCCTGCAGCCCCGGGCAGAGCCGGGCTCTGGCACTCCTGCAGCCCCGGGCAGAGCCGGGCTCTGGCACTCCTGCAGCCCCGGGCAGAGCCGGGCTCTGGCACCGCTACAGCCCCGGGCAGAGCCGGGCTCTGGCACTCCTGCAGCCCCGGGCAGAGCCGGGCTCTGGCACCGCTACAGCCCCGGGCAGAGCCGGGCTCTGGCACTCCTGCAGCCCCGGGCAGAGCCGGGCTCTGGCACCGCTACAGCCCCGGGCAGAGCCGGGCTCTGGCACTCCTGCAGCCCCGGGCAGAGCCGGGCTCTGGCACTCCTGCAGCCCCAGGCAGCCCTGCAAGGGCAGGCAGTGTGCTGGCACACACCTCCCTGCTCCTGCTCACTGCAGGAAACCTCTGTCCCCGCCAGGATCAGTCCTGCAAACAGAGCCCGGAGCCTTTCCTTCCCACACAGCAGAGGGGAGAATCCCAGCACTCCTGGAGGCACTCCTACAACCAGACATGCCAGCAGCTTTCCAACCTACACCCACAAAGAGGGGAGCTTTTAATTAGCTGCAAATGGCAGATTAAAGTTGGCCGCTGTCACTGTGACTTTGTCTACTTCCAAATTTTTCACGACTTGAAGTAGCAATTTATTGTTTTGTACTGAGAGATTCGGAAAAGTCAAGCTGAGAGTGGTTCCCAGGGAATAAATCATCTCACTGCCATAAACATTTCCCTTAAAATTGCTTTTTCCACAGTTTATTAGACCTTTTATTTTGGAGGAGGCAGTTCCACAAATTTTTCTCTGCAGTTTCAGTGATTGATAATTAAGCTCATGTGGTTTGACTATTTCTGTGATTCCAAAGGCAAATCTTCATCTCGCTCACCTAAACAACGTGTTCTATTTCAGAACAGGAGAACAATGGAAGCACGGTAAGAACAGGGAAAGATTCCTGGTGGAAAGGGCTGCCCAGGCCTGGCACGGCTGCCCAGGGCAGGGCTGGAGTCCTGGCAGTGCCCAGGGCAGGATGGGCATCGGGGTTTGGAGCAGACTGGGACAGAGGGAGGAGTCCCTGCCCTGGCAGGGGTGCATGAGATGGTCCTGAAGGTCCCTTCCAACACAAAACATTCTAGCTTTTACTCAGTTTGTTACTTATGTGAGCTGGGTTCGATTAAACTCGGCCAATTTTTTGGTATTAACAAAATCACGCCAACAGAGCTTCCTCCCCTGATGAGATCTCCCACACTGCAGAAAGGGCAGGCCTGCCCAGGAATTCTCATCAGGAAAGGATTTCTCACACCAGATAGGGAATGGCATCCTTGCTTTGTCATATGGGGAACTGAGGATGGCTGCAAGCCTTGTCCTGGCTAAGGCAGGGAATTTCAGATTGAAAAATCTCAACCCTGACATCCTCAGCCCTCATGTCATGGAGCTGCTTTGTGTTCCTCACTGCCTGGTGGCATTGCAGCCTTTTCATTCTTAGAAATGGGCCACAACCACTGTAATCCAAATAAATCCATCTCACCTCTCAACAGAAACAATGAGAAGACAGATAAGGAACAAAAGCTAAGGGCTCTTTGTCACACATTCATAAATGAATAAAAGTACATGATGGAAAACCCTGAAACAACATCCAGTCACTGGTGGAACTTCTAAGAGACACATCACTAATGGTTCATTTAACTTTGCAGTATCTTAAACTCCCTCGCTTTGTGAAGCTGGAATTATTTATGAGCCAGTTTATTCTGAGCAGATTAATATTCATGGGGCAGCTGGCAGGAGCTGCGTGCTCCCATCTGGGGCTGGGGGAGCTCAGAGCCCTCCCTCTGGAGCTGTGGCCAGGGCTGACTGCAGTCAGGACCAGCAGCAGGGAGCTCAGGGGTGTCTGGGGAAGGGAATCACACCTTTCCTTCCAGCAGCCCCTGAGCCCTGTGCCAGGCTGGGAGCTGTTCCCTCACTGGGGAGAGAGTTCATCAGTGCTGGCAGCCCAGCCTGCTGGAGCCAGCTCCTGGGGAGCAGAAATGGGACCCAGTGCTGGGGCACAGCCTGCCCTTGGGCACTGCCAGGGACCCAGGCCCATCTCCTGCACCCCTGAGCACAGGCCCAGGATAACTCTTCACTCTTTGGACTTTTTCTGCTTCTCCCCACTCTGCCAGCTCCAGGCTGCCGTGGGCAGCTCCAGCCTCGTGCCAGTAGAATCCCAACCATCCCAGTGCTGTTCCTCCAAACATCCTTTGTGCTGGCCAGAAGTGAGGCCAAGAGCCCCCCTGGCTCATCCTGCAGCCCTGCTCCTCCCCAGGCACGCAGCAGAAAAGGAATTTCAGCCCTTCTTCACTGTGTCATATGAAATCAGGTGCACTGGGGGCAGTGCTTCACCTGGAGCACTGCAAAGGCCATTCCCATTTGGAACTTTTTTTTCCATTAAGCTTAAACATCCAACTTGAGGAAGGACCCTCCTCACCTCACCCCTCTCCCAAAACCAGAGGGGCTTGGAGAGTGAGGAAAAGGCAGAGAGCTACAGAAAACAAAACCAAAAACCCATTGCATGCTCAAATTACCCTCTAATGTCTTATCATATTAACAAGGTAGAAAAAATTGGGTTTTTTCCACCAGCACCATCACCTGTGACCCCAGTCTAAGCCCAGCCATAACATTATTCCCTGGGGACCCTGGAAACCAGACAAGGTAATATATGTTAATCAGGAGAAATCAACTCACCTTTGAGTCTCCTAATGAGCCCAGAGCTTTTGTAAGAAGCCTATTTTTGGTCTGGGTATTTATAACTATCCCACCTGAAACTGAAAACAAGGAGCAGTTCATAAAGTGCTCCAGCATTTGCATAAAGATGTGGCTGAGCTGATGCTAATGAGCTGATGGAGCATTGCACCCAAAAGGGAAAGCAGCAGCAAGAGTGGCCAAACCCCCCCCTGGATGTGAGGAGGGGTTTCCTTCAGCACACAGCACAGAGCTGTCCCTTCATGGCATCCCACACCTCTGAGTGGTTTCACTCTGGCCAAGATTTCTTTTTTTTTTAAAGTACCCATGCCATGTCCCTCATATCTTCCCCTCAAAGTTCTGTCTTCCTCCTGGATTTCCCCCTGCTTTTGCAACATCAGTCAGGTTGGTTTTGGCTGGTTTGGTCCTTTGTACTGCACCTCATTTCCTCCCAGACCATTTTCTGGTAGTCACAAAATGTCCCGATTTTCTGGGTTTTTTTGAGGTTTTTTCAATTTTTTTTTTGTTGGTTTTTTTCCAATTTTTTCAGGGCCTGGGGGCACCCCAAGGGCCAGCACAGAGCTCAGGGACATGGGTGTCACTGGGGTTGGCCCTGGCAGGGAGGGCTGGGAAGGGCTGTGCTCATGGCACTGGCTCTGCCTTGGGGACTGGCAGCTCCTGGGGGTCACAGCCATGGGGTGACAGCCAGGGGTGTCACAGCCACGGGGTGACAGCAACAGGGTGACAGCCACAGGGGTCACAGCCACAGCCACAGGGGTCACAGCCAAGGGTGACAGCCACATCCACAGGGTGACAGCCACAGGGGTGACAGCCACAGGGGTGACAGCAACAGCCACAGGGGTGACAGCCACAGGGGTGACAGCCAAAGGGTGACAGCCAGGGGGTGACAGCCAGGGAGTGACAGCTAGGGAGTGACAGCCACAGGGTGACAGCCACATCCACAGGGTGACAGCCACAGGGGTGACAGCCAAGGGGTGACAGCCAGGGGGTGACAGCTAGGGAGTGACAGCCACAGGGTGACAGCCAAAGGGTGACAGCCACATCCACAGGGTGACAGCCACAGGGGTGACAGCCAAAGGGTGACAGCCAGGGAGTGACAGCCACAGGCACAGGGTGACAGCCACAGGGGTGACAGCCAGGGGGTGACAGCCAGGGGGTGACAGCTAGGGAGTGACAGCCACAGGGTGACAGCCACAGGCACAGGGTGACAGCCACAGGGGTGACAGCCACAGGGGTGACAGTCATAGGGGTGACAGCCACAGGGGTGACAGCCACAGGGGTCACACCCTGGTAAGGGCCTGGTCTGAGGAGCTGCCAGAGGAGAGGCTGCAGAGCAGCCTGGCCAGAGCAGGGCTGGAAGGGGCAGAGGCAGGGACCTTCCCTTACAGGCTGTGCCAGCTGCCAGCATGCAGCACGGTCAGGGAGCAGGGTGACACTGGTGACACGGTGACACTGGTGGCACAATGACACTGGTGACAGGGTGACTCTGGTGACCCTGGTGGCCCAGGGCACAGCGTGGCCCGGGCTGTGGCTCTGTGTGCTGCATTTGGTCCCTTCCCAGCTTTCATTTCGAGGTTTCTCGGCCGTTTCTGCTGCTCTCAGTTCCAGCAGCCCACACATCTCTGAGCCTGAATGCAGAGCAGTGGGGGTGCCCTCACGGGGCCTGGCCTCGCCAGAACCCTTCTGCAGGGCTGAGACACCTAAACCTGGGCCCAGAATTAACCCTGGAGCCCCCCAGGCCCCTGACCCACTCCCCCACCCCACCCCTGTGTACGGGCATTTCCTCCTTCACCTGGGCTGCTCTCACTGCCTGCCCTCCCTCCATTCAGCAGCACCACTGCTAATCTCTGCAAAATATGTGTAATTTGAATTAAAACTGTGATTTGGATAGAAGATGTAATTTGTATAGACATGGTAATTTGTATAAAAACAAATTTCCTCCAGCAAATGCTTTGCTTGGCTTTTATGTTTTCTGGCCTTGGAATACAATGAACACCCTCGCTGCAGATCTGCTGTTTCCTTCTGAATTCTTAAAAGGCAGCAAAATGGTTAAAGATTTGTAAACTCTTCTCCTGTATTTTCAGAAGTGGAAAACAAATGAAGTGAGTTTCATTTCAGGAGGGCTTGGGTTTGGTTTTTTTTTTTCAAATATTCTCCAGGGCAAAATTTTGATGCAGTAGCAGCAGCAGAGTCAGGTTGCCTCACGCATGAACAGCATCATATATATATTTTATATAAAAATATCTATCTCAGAGGTTCTAGGATCCAAAATCATGCCAGCAATGTTTTCTGTGCTGCATGAATTCCCAGCAGCACAGGGCTCGGAGCGTGGAGGGACATTTCCCTGCCTTTGCCCTCGCTGCCTCCTGCAGTGCCCCAGCCTGGCGGGGTGTGCCCCAGCTGGGTGTGGCACCGGGTCCTGCCCTGGGTGTGGCACCAGGTCCTGCCTTGGGTGTGACACCGGGTCCTGCCCTGGGTGTGGCACCGGGTCCTGCCCTGGGTGTGACACCGGGTCCTGCCCTGGATGTGACACTCAGGTCCTGCCAGCAGCCCCAGCTGGGTGTGACAGCCGGGTCCTGCCCTGGATGTGACACCAGGTCCTGCCTTGGGTGTGACACCGGGTCCTGCCCTGGATGTGACACCGGGTCCTGCCCTGGAGCCCTGGGTGTGGCACCGGGTCCTGCCCTGGATGTGACACCGGGTCCTGCCCTGGGTGTGGCACCAGGTCCTGCCCTGGGTGTGGCACCAGGTCCTGCCCTGGGTGTGACACCAGGTCCTGCCCTGGGTGTGACACCGGGTCCTGTCCTGGGTGTGGCACCGGGTCCTGCCCTGGGTGTGACACCAGATCCTGCCCTGGGTGTGGCACCAGGTCCTGCCCTGGGTGTGGCACCGGGTCCTGCCCTGGGTGGGACACTCGGGTCCCGCCAGCAGCCCCAGCTGGGTGTGGCAGCCGGGTCCTGCCCTGGATGTGACACCAGGTCCTGCCCTGGGTGTGGCACCGGTCGTGCCCTGGGTGTGACACCGGGTCCTGCCCTGGGTGTGACACCCGGGTCGTGCCCTGGATGTGACACCGGGTCCTGCCCGGTGCCCCAGCTGGGTGTGACCCCGGGTCCTGCCCTGGGTGCCAGCAGCCCCCCCCCCGCACGGGTGTGCTCATTATCGCCGCCGTTAATTGTCACTGAGCCAGCAGCTGCTCGCTGCTAATGAGCCGCAGCTCAGAGAGTGCGCGGGGTGGCTGCAGCTCCGGGCTTGGCAGCCTGCCTGCAACTCCTGGAATCACGGGGAATCCACACGGAATCTCAGGAACTCCTGGAGACAGAGGGAAGAACCTGGGGAATCTCAGGGAACCCGTGGAATCACAGGGAAGAACCTGTGGAGTCACAGGGAAGACCTCTTGGAATCTCAGGAACGCCTGGAATCCCAGGGAAGAGCCCTTGGAATCCCAGCCTGCCCGCCTGCCAGGGCCCCTCCAGCCCCTGGCACCAGCCCAGGCTGCTCCAGGGCTGTCCCAGCCGGCCTTCGGAGCCCTGGGAGGGAGCTGGGCTCACCAGAAACCAAGGTCTGAGCTGGGTCTGGCTGTTCCTGAGCCTTTGGCTCACCAGAAACCAAGGTCTGAGCTGGGTCTGGCTGTTCCTGAGCCTTTGGCCCAGCAGAAGCCGAGGTCTGAGCTGGGTTTGGCTGTTCCTGAGCCTTTGGCCCAGCAGAAGCCGAGGTCTGAGCTGGGTTTGGCTGTTCCTGAGCAGTGGCAGCCAGTCATGCCTGGTGGTGTTTCCATGAGGGAAGAGCAGGAGCAGACGCTCACCCCGGGTTCATTCCCTGCTTCCAGTGAGAGCTGCAGTGCTACATCAAACTGGGAGCAGATTTAGGGGGGATGTTGGGAATTGGGAATTGTTCCTGGCAGGGTGGGCAGGCCTGGCACAGGGTGCCCAGAGCAGCTGGGGCTGCCCCTGGACCCCTGGCAGGGATTCAGACTGACTGGGAGCAGTCTGGGTGGGATTTGGACAGGAGTTGTTCCCTGGGAGGGGCTGGCATGGCGTTCCCAGGGAAGCTGGGACCCTGGCAGTGCCCGAGGCCAGGCTGGATGGGGCTGGGAGCACCTGGGATGGTGGGAGGTGTCCCTGGCATGGATGGGCTGTGAGATCCCTTCCAACCCAATTCCACAACTTGATCTCCTACAATGGCTTCTCACCAGCTGAAGAGCCAGGCCTGCAGTTTGCTTTTCTTTGCATCAAATCTCTTTGATGGCCTCACTGAACAGGAGTCAAGTGAGGATGTTTGGGGTACAGGACTAGAGTTTGGGGATGTAAATATTTGCACAGTAAACAAAACTCTCAATTCTAAATTGGAATATATTGATATATTGGTTACTGTGTGGCAAAAGATCTCTGAAATACCAGCTCTCACTCTTTTTTTTTTTTTTTTTTTAATTAGAAGGTCATCAAATTTGCCAGATAACGTTGAAATACAAAGTATAGCAGGATTTTTTCTGCATTTTGGGGAAATAAAGCATCATGGAATCACTTTCTCCTGTTTAAATACCATGGGGCAATGAGAGCTGGTGTACTCAGAATGCAAAGCAGGGAAACACTTAGATTAGAACAATTAGTGCAAAAAACATCTGCATCCCTTGTTAACCATAGGGACCATCCAGCAAAAGTGGTTTTTTTTTTTTTTTTAACGTTAATTGGAATTCATTAAAATAACTTTGCTTCAAAGTAAACATTAAAGCCATTTCTGAGCTTTTTATTTCCATGTTTACCTCGTCAGCTTCCATCTGGTTCTGGCTCTCCTGGCTTGGAGGGAGAGCTGGACTTTAAAGGAATTATTGCTGGGGCTGAAAGGCTCCAGCTGCTCCCAAGCCCTGCCCTGCCCCGAGCACTGCTGCCACCTGGGGGGACACCGGGGTCACACGGACCCCTACCCCTGGGGCACTGCACGATTTGGGAATGGGGAATTGTTCCCTGGCAGGGTGGGCAGGCCCTGGCACAGGGTGCCCAGAGCAGCTGGGGCTGCCCCTGGATCCCTGGCAGTGCCCAAGGCCAGGCTGGACACTGGGGCTGGGAGCACCTGGGACAGGGGAAGGTGTCCCTGCCATGGCAGGGGTGGCACTGGTGGGATTGGGGATTTGGTTTTCCCTCCCTCTGAGGGTGAGGATGCACTTCCAGGAATCCTTTCCCAGGCTGGTTCTGGGACGAGAGCCCACAATGTCCCCTGCCCCTCAATGTCCCCTGTCCTGCAATGTCCCCTGTCCTGCAATGTCCCCTGTCCTGCAATGTCGCTGTCCTGCAATGTCACTGTCCTGCAATGTCCCTGCCCCACAATATCCCTGCCCTGGATCTCCACCAGGAGCTTTCCCTCTGGAGCACAGAGCTCCCGAGCAGCAGCGCTCTCCAAGTGCTGAAAGGTGCCCAAGGCCAGCTCTGACTCCCTAAAGGTGACACATTTTTACAAGGGATCAGCTGATGGCTCCGGCTTTCCCGGTGCCTCGATTCAGGAGAGCAATGTAAAGATTTCCAGATAGTGCATATGAATAATTTACCCCTCGCTCGATTCAGCTCTGGAAGTCTTCCCTGTTTTACCAGGATCAAGCAAATGTCACATCACAGCACAAAATAAACGAGTACATTTCAGGTTAATGCCCAGTAAACCTCTGCTCGTGGCTGGGAGGCTGTGGGAGCAGTGATCTGGGTCTGGGGGAGGTGGAACCACCCCGTGGCTGCTGGGGGCTGGATGCCAGGGGTGGGATTGTCCCAGCCCTGCCGATTTGGGCTGGCAGTCAGTGGAACCGCTCCCCAGCGGGCACTCGGAGGTTTCTGTAGAAGTTCAGCACAGGTTCAGAGCCCACTCTCAGTCCCTTATCTCCAGAAGCATTCCTGAGCAGGGGGTTTGGAATGGAAATGAGGGCAATTCCCAGCAGGACCTGGCCCAGGAGCAGCCCTGGGGCAGAGCAGGGGAACAGAGACATTTGCTCACTCAGAGGCACTTCAGTGACCCTGGAAGGGAATTCCCACCGAGCAGGCTGGCAGTGCTGTCTGCCAGGATCCAGCCTGGCTGGAAGGGACCCCCGCTCCAGCAGGGCCACCCCAGGGCACAGCAGTGTGTCCCTGTGGCTCTGGAATGTCCCCGGGAGGGGACCCCAGCCCTCTCTGGGCTCTTTGGTCTCTCACAGCCACTTACCCAGAGCCTCTCATCCCAGATTTCCCTCTGGGGCTGAGGCTCCTCTGCTCACTCCAGTTCCTGGGAACTGAGGGATGCTGGGAGTCGACCACAGCTCCCTGAATGAAACCTCTCTAATTTTTCCTTTGTACTTAAGCTCCTTCAGTTCAATATTTTTGCAAGACTAAAATTTGTTTTGGAATAATAAGCTGAATACATCTGCAGCTGAGAACGTTTGGCTGCCAACGCTTACCCAGACTATTAAAGGAAGTTTTTTAAAATAACAGCTTTTTCTGACTTCAGCAGCATAATTACACATATGCTCTTAGCAGAGCTCACCTGCAGTGGCACCTGCTTGCAGCAGATTAAAGCTCTCAACCATGTATTTGAGAGAAAAGCCAACCTAGCAGGGGGAATGGGCCCTCCTGCTGGAACCAAGGGCATAAAAGTGCCTTTCAAGGAGCAGGGGGGATGTTTGGGGCTGGGGAAGGGAGAGGAGCAGGCACGTGCCTGAGGAAAGGCTGGCAGAGCCACCAGCAAGGTGTCTGGGAGAGGAGTGACCCAGAGATTAGACTGAGGTGGGATTTTGGGAACTGGGAATTGTTCCCTGGCAGGGTGGGCAGCCCTGGCTGCCCCTGGATCCCTGGCAGTGCCCAGGGCCAGGCTGGACACTGGGGCTGGGAGCACCTGGGACAGTGGGAGGTGTCCCTGCCATGGCAGGGGTGGCACTGGGTGGGATTTGGGGTCCCTCCCACCCAAACCATCCCCTGACTGCAGGAATTCAAGGCTCAGCCTGAGCCCTCCTCGCCAGGCCCCTGCCTGTCTGTGATGATCCCTGGGGTCTTTTCCCAGCTCCCCCATTGCAGGATGCTATTTTTCCCCCTAGAGACACTCAGGAGGAGGAGGCTGTGCCAGAACCCTCTGCCTTCTGCTGTGATTTAGTTGTGCAACAGCCCGGGGAGGAGCGAGAGAAATCCTCCCACCGCATTCCAGAGTTCAGAGCAGAGACATGACAACGAGGATAAACAGGTATTCACGGGGAAAATAGAACCTCATTTTCCTTATCTCCCTTCAAAGTGGCAGCAGGAGCAGGAGAAGTGAAAGGATGCCCTTTAGAGGCAGCCCAGCCCTCTCCCTGCTCTGAAAGCAGCAGCAGCTGCCCTGACAACCAGCCAGAAGAATGGGCTGGAGCAGGAACGTGCAGCTCCTGCCGTTTGTTCATCTGAAGAATGGAAAGAGGAGGATGAGGAATTCTCCTCCCAGTCTGTTTAACAGCTCTGCTCACCCCCTCAGCAGTTAACTCCTGCCTGCTCCTTCCCCAGAGCCTGGAGCACTGGGACCAGCTCTTCTGAGGGAATTTGTAGATATTGTCGTCATTGCTTTCTTTCCCCAAAAAAGTTCAGAGTTTTCAGACAATTCTCACTGTGTTTTTCTTGGCTGTGACATTTGGGTTTCTGAAGGCAGCTGAGACTGAAGATGTTGACAAACCTCCCCACTCATCACTTGTACAAATGCTTCAACATAATCCAAGGTGTTTTAAAAGCTCCTTACAGGAAAACCCCCAAATCCTTGTTTGTCCTGAATCTCCAGCTGCAGCTTTCCTTCCCCTTCAGATGGAAAAGGCCCAAGATCTTGGGATGTCCCAGCTTGGCATCACATTTAACCCCTTCATCTGCCTGACCCTTCTCTTGAAAGGACTGGATGTGGCCTATTCTGAGATAAAATTGCAGATTTTTACCTCTGCACGGCAGGAGCTCCCCCAGTGCCTGGCGCTGCTGCCAGGCTGTGAGGAGCAGTGCCACAGGGATGATGGATTACCATGGCAAAGCCCAGCTGGCTGCCCACCTTCAGAGCACTCAGGGGCTGTACAAGGGGCTGGGGAGCTGGAGCCATGCAGAGCAAGGCTGGAGGGAGATGGGTCCTGCAGGGGACCAGCCCAGAGCTGCTCCAAAGCCTCTTCCCAAGCCTCTCCTGGTGCTCTCTGGGGGCTCCAGAGGTGGAACTCTGCACAGCAGAGCCTGCCCTGCCCAGGCTCTGCCAGGGAGGGCCAGTGCTGGGCTGGCAGCCTCGGGCAGCACCCTGGGCTGGGATCAGGCTCTGGAAGGGCCCCAAGGGTGCTCCAGCCCAGGCCAGCAAGGCACAGAGGACCAAATGGCCTCTCCTGCCTCAGCCAGGAGTCCTGGCACCGTGTCCCTCTGCTGAACCAAGTTCTCAGGCGTTAGGATGAAAAAGGGAGAAGGTTTAGGGTGGACACGAGCAGTTCCAGGGCACTGAGCTCTGAGCAGACACCCCAGAGCTGCTCTGCAAGCCCTGTCCTGCCCCTCCCCACCTGCCTCTCCCCTCCCAGCCCCTGGGGCTCATTTCTGGTCTCCTGGCCCACGGGCGAGGCTCAGGTCCCTGTCAGGGCAGGACAGATTTATCCCAAGCCCTGCTGGAACAAATGGTGACTCTTTCAGCTCCCCATCCTCTGCCCAGCCCTGCTGGGTGCAGGGGAGCAGTAAATCCCTGTTAGCTGGGGCTCTCTGGAGCCGTGGAGTTCATACATCAGGCAGGCCCAGCCCCGTGCTGCATTATTAAAGATCTGTGACTACACTGCATTTCTGAGCTCAGATAAAGCCCACCAACAGCTGGGGCCTGTTTGCTCGGTGTTAGACTTCCTGATAAGCAAAGGAAAAGTGATATTAAAACATCCTGCTAAGAAATCTCTTGTAATGAGGAGATGGAGCAGCAGATAACAGAGCCACCCATAAAACATTGTCTGTGTATGGCTTTGGAAGTAGCTGATAAAGTCACTGATAGGTGAATCCCACCCTCCCCTTTGCTGTTCCTCCCTTTTAAGCCCAGGAGAGATTCATGGAGGAGGCTGCAAAGTGCAGAGCAATCCCCCCAAGGAATCATTCAGCTCTGCCAAGCATCTTCAGCACAAACCCTGCGAGCTCATTGATGCAGTATTGCCATCAAATTTCATTTAGCAGAAGTCAGATGGAAGAAATTCTGCATCTCTTCAGGCTGGGCTGCAGAGCAGAAGGAACAGAGCCAGAGGATGGCTTGGGCTGCAGGAGATCCTGTAAGGATCCTTTAGGGTCACCTACTGCCTGCCACGGGCAGGGTCACCTTCCTGTCCCTCCATCCTTGTCCCCAGTCCCCCTCCAGCCTCCTGGAGCCCCTTCAGGCCCTGCCAGGGCTCCGAGCTCTCCCTGGAGCTGCTCCTCTGCAGCCTGGCTGGGAGTGCAGCTGCACAGCCCAGGACAGGGAATTCACACCTGAGCAAGCCCTGGTTTGCTTTGCAAACAGCAGCTCTTGTTATCCAGGGGAGACTGGAGAGCAGAGGAGAAAACACAGCTCAGCTTCCCTGAGTGCTCTGCCGTCCCTCCTGCAGCCCTGGTCCTCCCCTGCTGCCTCCTGGCCATTCCCAGCACGGCTCCTGCAGCAGGAAAACCCTGGCACTGTGAGCCTGGGCTGGGGCACCCAGAGGGGCCAGCTCTGAGCTCCACATCCCCATCAGCCCCTCTGGAGAGTGTGGAAGGAACAGCAGGCACTGGCCAGGCTCTGCCTGGAAATGGGCTGTCCTTGGGAATCATGGAGCTGCTGCTGGCACCCTCCCAGTGCCCCCAAACTGGGGCTGCTGGCACCATCCCAGTGCCCCCAGACTGGGGCTGCTGGCACCCTCCCAGTGCCCCCAGACTGGGGCTGCTGGCACCCTCCCAGTGCCCCCAGACTGGGGCTGCTGGCACCCTCCCAGTGCCCCCAAACTGGGGCTGCTGGCACCCTCCCAGTGCCCCCAGACTGGGGCTGCTGGCACCCTCCCAGTGCCCCCAGACTGGGGCTGCTGGCACCCTCCCAGTGCCCCCAAACTGGGGCTGCTGGCACCCTCCCAGTGCCCCCAGACTGGGGCTGCTGGCACCATCCCAGTGCCCCCAGACTGGGGCTGCTGGCACCCTCCCAGTGCCCCCAGACTGGGGCTGCTGGCACCATCCCAGTGCCCCCAGACTGGGGCTGCTGGCACCATCCCAGTGCCCCCAGACTGGGGCTGCTGGCACCCTCCCAGTGCCCCCAGACTGGGGCTGCTGGCACCCTCCCAGTGCCCCCAGACTGGGGCTGCTGGCACCCTCCCAGTGCCCCCAGACTGGGGCTGCTGGCACCCTCCCAGTGCCCCCAGACTGGGGCTGCTGGCACCCTCCCAGTGCCCCCAGATGCCCTCCTCACCACCCCCAGGCCCAGATGTCAGAGCAACGACCCCTCCTCCTGAGGGAAGCCAGCACTTGCCATTCCCAGGGTGAAGGACAGCTGGAGAGGGATTGTGGAGCTGCTGCTCCCTCCAAGGCAGTGCTGGCTGTGGTGAGAGATGGAGTTTGCCACTCTCACACCCAAGGTGAGGCTGCATGTGACACCCATGGCCTGGCACACAGCTCCTGAGCTCTGTGTCACCATAGCCTGGCACACAGCTCCTGAGCTCTGTGTCACCATGGCCTGGCACACAGCTCCTGAGCTCTGTGTCACCATGGCCTGGCACACAGCTCCTGAGCTCTGTGTCACCATGGCCTGGCACACAGCTCCTGAGCTCTGTGTCACCATAGCCTGGCACACAGCTCCTGAGCTGTCACCATGGCCTGGCACACAGCTCCTGATCTGTGTCACCATGGCCTGGCACACAGCTCCTTCACTCTGTGTCACCATGGCCTGGCACACAGCTCCTTCACTCTGTGTCACCATGGCCTGGCACACAGCTCCTTCACTCTGTGTCATCATGGCCTGGCACACAGCTCCGCTGTCACCATGGCCTGGCACACAGCTCCTGAGCTGTCACCATGGCCTGGCACACAGCTCCTGAGCTGTCACCATGGCCTGGCACACAGCTCCTGAGCTCTGTGTCACCATGGCCTGGCACACAGCTCCTGAGCTGTCACCATGGCCTGGCACACAGCTCCTGAGCTGTCACCATGGCCTGGCACACAGCTCCTGATCTGTGTCACCATGGCCTGGCACACAGCTCCTTCACTCTGTGTCACCATGGCCTGGCACTCGGTTCCTGAGCTGTCACCATTGCCTGGCACACAGCTCCTGATCTGTGTCACCATGGCCTGGCACACGGCTCCTGAGCTGTCACCATGGCCTGGCACACAGCTCCTGAGCTGTCACCATGGCCTGGCACACGGCTCCTGAGCTGTGTCACCATGGCCTGGCACACAGCTCCTGATCTGTGTCACCATGGCCTGGCACACAGCTCCTGATCTGTGTCACCATGGCCTGGCACTCGGTTCCTGAGCCCTTCACTCTGTGTCACCTGCAGGCTCTGTCCCTGTGCCCGTGTCCCAGCCACCCCTCCCTTGCTGTGGCAGCAGCCAGGGTGGCTGGCACTGCCCGAGCAGGGGCAGCTCCTGGCAGCAGCAGCAGCTCAGTCTGTGCCCACGTGCCCAGAGGTTTGTTCAGCCCCCGGGTTCTGCCCTGGCACAGGTGTGTTCCTGGTCTGGCCCATCCAAGCCTTTGCAGAAGGAAACTCTTCTCTCCTTGTGCTGCTCCTTTGTGGCTCTCCCTGGCACCAGTGTGCTGCCTGTCACTTTAATTGACTGAGTTTTAAACAAGTTTCAGTCTAGCTAGAACAAAACTAACTTCAAAAGGCTTGATCAGCTTCAGGTTTCCTCCTCCCCCCCTCCCCTGCTCATTCTCACCCGAGGGTGACCTTGAGGTCCTCTCGGTGAATTTGAGGGTCAGGCAAGGAAACTGCCAACATTTGCACGGCCCTGCTGCAAGGAGAAGCTTATTTAGATTTAGGTTGCCAGTCTCATTATCTCAGAGGATATTTTCCTGCTCCTGGAGCCAACAAAGATGCTGCTGTTGAAGGGAGAGCAAAGTCCAGAGGAGATGGTCAGAAGCCTTTTAATCTTCATCACTTTTTTTCCTAACTCTGACGTATCAAAATGAACTCAAACCTTTGGTGTCCCACAAAGGAGAGCCTGGATGCTTTCTCCAAAGGAGCTTTTCCCTGTAATGAGGGGCTCAGAATAACCAACCACCACAGAACCCAGCCCCATTAAAATCTGAAAGAAGAAGAGAAGACTGCGAGTGCTTTCTGAAGAACAAAACCCCCTCAGCTCTGAGGAGTCAGGGCTGGTGGTCAGGGCAGTCACCCAGGGAGCTGCTCAGACAGACAGACAGACAGACAGACAGACAGAGTCAGAGCCCTGGGATGGGAGTGCAGGGCAGCACAGCCCTGGGGAGCACAGGGACCCTGTTTGGGGCCCATGGCCTGAGGGGGGGTCATGCACAGCCCTGAGGAGCATCCCCCCCTCAGGAGAGCCCCAGACTTGATCTGCTCCTGATTTACACCAGCATCCAGAAAGGATCCCACCCAGAGCCTGAACACCATCAGAAGATGTTTTTTCCCCAAATAAATATAATTTCAGGAAAGTCTTACCCACTCTCTTTAGTCTCAAAACCAGCAAATTTAGCACCAACCTCAGCACAGAATGAAGTGAGAACAAAACCTCGTGGAAAGACAAGTGGCAGCACGGGGGCAGAGCCCTTCTGAGGGGTGCTGCACTTCTCCCTCCCCTAAGCAAGGGCTGCTCAGCTGCCCTGAGCTGCTCCCTGGCAGTCCCACCACACTCTCACCTGTTGGTTCAGAATCCAAGGCCAAGCCAGCCCCGACAGCTTTTCTGTGCAAAGGCAAATCAGCCACAGTCCACACAAAGCCAGACTAATTTATTTTTCCTAATTAATCACCTTCCTGTCCTCCCTCCTCAGGCCCAGCCAAGGAGGTGTGAATTGCTGGGGCAGATGCACTGTCTGGGCTGGTTCCAAAGGGGATGCTGCTCACAAAGCAGGAGGCACTCCCACACCACGGGAGCCCACCCCTCCCGGGGGCTCTGCCGGGGCACTCTGCCCCTCTGCTCTGTCTGAGGATGGCAGATTTTGTCCTGAGAGCCAAACCCTGGGCTCAGCAAGGAGCTGAGGGGTCAGAGCACTCAGGAGCACAGACTGGGGCTTCCACTGGCCCAGGCTGCTCCCAGCCCTGCCCAGCCTGGCCTTGGACATTCCAGGGCTGCTCTGTGCCAGGGGCTCCCACCCTCACAGGGAGGGATTTTCCTGACACAGCTCTGAGCCCTCCTTCAGCTCCAGGCCCTGTCCCATCCCCTTGTGTGCTCTCCCAGGCTCCAGGGATAAATCAGCGGGGTTTTATCCCTTCCCTGCAGAACTGAGGGGCTCCAAGCTCATTCCCAGGATTATTTTTACAGCTTGGAACTCCGGGGGTGCAGATCAGGAAATCAGCCTTCAGTCACCCACAGGTACTCCAGGAACACACCCAGACACAGCTCAGGGACACACAGACACAGCACAGGGACACCCAGACACAGCACAGGGACACACAGACACAGCACAGGGACACCCAGACACAGCACAGGGACACACAGACACAGCACAGGGACACCCAGACACAGCACAGGGACACACAGACACAGCTCAGGGACACACAGACACAGCACAGGGACACACAGACACAGCACAGGGACCTCTCCTGGTGTGGCACAGCTTCATCACAGGCACTGATTTCCAATGACAGCGCCCAGGGGAGTTCATGGATTGTCATTAATTGCAGGAAAACAGACTTAGAAGGCGTGGAGCCAGGCCAATACTCACAGGCTGAGGCTTTTGGAGAGGCCCCTCGTGCTGGAAGCTCCATTGCAGTCAGCACAACCCAGATCAATGCCATATATTTGAATTAAACGTGCATTAATACCCCTGTAAAGGACTGGGGCCATCCAGTCAATTTTTGGATTGTAAACACAGGCTTTGTTAATCTAGTGAAAAACCCCATTTCTCTGTCAGCCCTAACTCTGCCCGTGAAACTGCACCAAGCTCAGCTCTTCAGCCGCTCCCATCCTGTAATTATTCATCAAACTGACAGCATAAAGATCCTTTTTATCCATCTTCTATTTCATCTAGGAACATTCCAGTGGTTTGTGAGCAGCAGCCTCAGCAGGCTCAGGACGCTGCTGATGATATTGGCAGTAAATAAACCTGGCTGCAGGGGAAGGCAGAGCCTGTGCCTGTGCTATACATTACCCACTTCTGCTCCTAGGGCAAGGGGGGTGCTAATATTAAATAATTCATCTTTTAAATGGATTCCCCAGCCTCACAAACTACACAGGTGAGATTCCCACACTCCACAACATTTTACTTTTACCCAGCTCTCTCTGAGTGAGAGTTCTTCTCTCTCCCATTGAGTTCTCAGAGTTAGGCAGGGTTTAACCAGTGCCAGCCAAGATTTGCTGAGGCCAAACCCAGGCTGGGCTGGAGCTGCACCAAGGGAACAGCAGAGCATGGGGAAGAGGGATGGGGCTTACCCCACATGGTCTGGCTGGTCAAACTTAGGGCAGGAAAAGACTGGAGGTGCTGGTCCTGAGCTGGGTCCTCGCTCTGGGAAGGGGCAGCAGCCTGGATCCTGGGCCTGGCCCTGCTAAACCTGGCCAGGTGTTCAGAACAGAGCTGGAATGCACAGCCTGGGAATGCCTGGGGACAAAGGATTGGGGAATCCTGGCATGGTTTGGGTTGGCAGGGACCCCAAATCCCACCCAGTGCCACCCCTGCCATGGCAGGGACACCTTCCCCTGTCCCAGGTGCTCCAGCCCCAGTGTCCAGCCTGGCCTTGGGCACTGCCAGGGATCCAGGGGCAGCCCCAGCTGCTCTGGGCACCCTGGGCAGGTCAGGGTGGTCATGGCACCACCAGGGGCTCCAAGGAAAACACCGTGTGGGACACGGAGCAGGCTGGGTGACAATGACAACCTGTCCTTCAGGGCAGCCCCTGAGCCCGGCTGGAAGGAGGGAGCTCTGGATTGGTTTGGCTGGAAGGAGGGAGCTCTGGATTTCTTTGGCTGGAAGGAGGGAGCTCTGGATTGGTTTGGCTGGAAGGAGGGAGCTCTGGATTTCTTTGGCTGGAAGGAGGGAGCTCTGGATTGATTTGGCTGGAAGGAGGGAGCTCTGGATTGGTTTGGCTGGAAGGAGGGAGCTGTGGATTTCTTTGGCTGGAAGGAGGGAGCTCTGGATTTGTTTGGCTGGAAGGAGGGAGCTCTGGATTTCTTTGGCTGGAAGGAGGGAGCTCTGGATTTCTTTGGCTGGAAGGAGGGAGCTCTGGATTGATTTGGCTGGAAGGAGGGAGCTCTGGATTGGTTTGGCTGGACGGAGGGAGCTGTGGATTGATTTCCCTGTGCCCTGGGGCTGCAGGGCAGGAGCTGAGCAGGGAGCAGAGCCAGCTCAGGCCCAGCACCCAGTGCCCAGCCCATCCATCTCGGTAATTGCCAAGGCCATTAGGATAGCAGGGCTGCCACTGACACAGGCTCCTTTACCTGCCCTAGAAGGCCAAATTCAAATTATCTTCATTTGAATGGGAATGGGATGAGCAGGATGGTCAGGGCCAGCAGCAGGGAGTGTGGCTGTGCTGTAATTACCCTAATTGCTGTTTGCAGAAACGGGATGAACTTTCAGCCCTGGGATGTGAGGGGGCTGCACAGACCCCCAGCTAAAGCTTTTCTGACTCCTTTCTCTGAGCCAGCTGCTCCAGCCTCAGCCCCAGTGTGCAACTCCCATGGGAGCATTATTCCAGCATCACTCCAGCCCTCTCCTCCCACCAGCAGTGTTTTCCTGGCCTCCAGAGGTTTCACACGCAGCTGCAAACTCCCCCTGCACATTTCTGTTCTACCATTTACAGCCTCTGGCCAAGCTTCACCGGCATTGCTCCCCTTACAGACACCACTGAAATGGGGCACACCAGAACCAGCTTTGTTCCCACAAACTTGGTGCATTTTAAGGACTTTGTGGCACCTCAGAGGTGAGTTTTCCTCGCTGTGACTGTGAACTGGCAGCAAATGGTGTTCACCTAAAATTAGTGCCCCAAGCCTCCCAATGGAGCCCTGCTATTGCACTCAGACATCACAGGATTAAATAACAAAATTCTTTTCAGCACTGCTGCAGTAAGGATTTCATGTTACAGAGGAAACCCAGAAATAATTGCTCTAGACCAGCTTTAAATGTCAGTACTAAGCCAAGCACAAAATTTCTGCAAGACCTCCCAGAAAAGGTGTTGGATAACTTGCAGAGCAGCTTTTGTCAGATCACCTGGGCTGGAAATAACCTAAAAACCAGGACCTCCTTCAGCTTATTGACTGCCACAGGCCTGGGGGTTTAAACGTGTCATTACCTGAATTTATCCCTTGGCACTGATATTTTCTTTCTATAATTTAGGGCCAGGAGAAGCAAATTTCCTACTTGAAAAACACATTCCTCTAAGTAGAAGACACTGCTGAAACATTTCAGCTCCCAATAGAACTGTTTGATGCATCACAATTACTTATTTGGCAGAGAGGTTCAATTTTGGGGTGGTTTCCACAGCCTAAGCCACCCTTGTTGGGATGGGGAGCAGTGACCCTGCCCAACCCTGAGTGGGTGAGCATGGAGCAGGGAAACCGGCCCGGGACACTCAAATTCCCATGGGATGGAGCGGGTTAAACCTGCCTGGGACACGGACACTGCCCCGGGATGGAGCGGGTTAAACCTGCCTGGGACACGGACACTGCACCGGGATGGAGCGGGTTAAACCTGCCTGGGACACGGACACTGCACCGGGATGGAGCGGGTTAAACCTGCCCGGGACAGGGAGATTGCACCGGGATGGAGCGGGTTAAACCTGCCCGGGACACGGACACTGCACCGGGATGGAGCGGGTTAAACCTGCCCGGGACACGGACACTGCACCGGGATGGAGCAGGGATCCCGCTGTCCCTGAGCAGCTCTCCAAGGTCCTGATCCCGGCTCTCCAAGGTCCTGATCTCGGCTCTCCAAGGTCCCGATCCCTGCTCTCCCAGTCCTCGATCCCGTCTCTCCCAGCCCCGATCCCGGCTCTCCCAGTCCCAGTTCTGGCTCTCCCCGTCCCAGTTCCGGCTCTCCCAGCCCCGATCCCGGCTCTCCCCGTCCCAGTTCTGGCTCTCCCAGCCCCCCAGTCCATCCCAGTCTCCCAGGGCTGACCCGAGCAGGAGCTGGGCTCCAGGAGCTGCCACGTCCAGCTCAGGTCACTGCCGGGGCTGCTGATAGGAATATTAATAAAAATCATGATCAATATCAGGCTAAAGGCAAGGCACGCTCTGGAGAGCTGGGCTTTGGAAAACACTGTGTGGCTCGAGCCTCAGGCTAATCCCCACACAAAATTGCAGTGCTGCCTTAGGCTGAGTGTGGAACAAATGCTCTGGCTCCTGGAAAATCTCCCTATGAACAGATATTACCAAAATCGATCAGCACAAATTAAATATCAAATTAAAGCCACCCTGATTACTGAGCTCAGGCTTTAGGAGGCACGGGAAGAAGCCAAGGAAGAGTCAGATCTCCATCAAATCCCTCTTCCCATGGCAGCTGTGGGGCTCCTGGCCCTGCACAGCCCCATGAAACCCCCACAGGGATCCAGGGCAGCCCCAGCTGCTCTGGGAATCCCATCCCAGCCCCTGCCAGGGAGCAATTCCCAATTCCCAATGTCCCATCCAGCCCTGCCTGTGGCAGTGGGGCCATTCCCTGTGCCCTGTTATAGGAATAAACCCCATGAGATAGAAGTGGGCAGCTCCAGCCGGGACAACACCCTTATTTTGGGAACAGAGCTCCCAGCCAGGGCCCCATCCCCACCCTGGGGAACCACAGCTGCTCCTCTCCCTCCTCCTTCCCAGCTCTGGGAGGGAGGGACAGCTGCACCAGCCAGCTGGGGAATTTCAACCCAATTACCTCGGCAGGCACAAGGGGCAGCTGTCATTAAGGCATTGACTAATTGTGTTTAACCTATTCCAAGTGACATTGAAAACTTCTACAGCTTTGTCACCAGCACAAACCGAAAGCAAACTCCAGCCCCTCCCAAACCCCCCATGCCTGTCCTACGTGTGCTCTGCAGACTGAAGTGGGGCTGGAAAACTGGAGTTAGCCTTTTGTGCTGAAGTGCTGGTGTAGTGTTGGGCTGCAATGCTGGATTTGAGGCTGGGGTCACAGTTCCATGTTCCAAAGCTCAGCCCCACTGAGGGATGGGGCTCCTTCATGGCTTTCCTGAGGCTCTGCCCTCCCTGTGGCCCAGGGGACAGGGTGGAAGTGCCCCAGCACACCCAGTCCTGTGTTAATGTGAGCACAACCACCCCAGCCCCAGGGACAGGACACAAACACAGCCCTGGCCCTGTGGCTCCTCCCAAACTTCCTGTCCCACCATGGATTTCAAACCTGGAATTTTCAATTCCAATCTCATTATTTCCATCACCAACCCTCTCATGCTGATGAGGGTTTCCCTCCCTGCCTGCTGACACGTGCCATGCCCTGCAGAGGGGTTTGGACAGACACCAGAGTGTCCCTGTCCTCCTGCAGGTGAGCAGGAGCTGAGGGAGAAGGGGAAGCTGCTCCTCACTCACCTGGGCGTGCAGCTCTTGAGCCCTGAACTCGGTGCCAGGGGAGAATTCCTGTTCTCCAGGGAGCACCTTTTCCTAGGACCAGGGAATCCCAGATGGTCTGGGTGGGAAGGACCTCAAAGGTCACCTATTCCCACCCCAAAGGTCACCCATTCCCACCCAGTGCCACCCCAGCCATGGCAGGGACACCTTCCCCTGTCCCAGGTGCTGCCAGCCCCAGGGTCCAGCCTGGCCTTGGGCACTGCCAGGGATCCAGGGGCAGCCACCAACACCCCCAAAAAGCGTTGATAACATCATTGCTGTTTGGGTAACAAATGAACTTTAGGGGCTGGTCACAGAGCTGTGCTTTGTGAAGTGTTGCTGTGGCTGTGCTGAGGAGCAGCTCCCTGGGGAAATCTGTATTTCAGGGGAAATCTGCAGCTCTTCCAGTGCATTCTTGCAGGACTTGCTTTATCCCGAGATCCAAGCTCCTGGTCTGGATAAGTCCCTTAAGGCAGGGGAGTGGGAGCTGCTGGCAGCAGTTTTGTTTAATGGCCCGTTGGGCAGTGTCAGCTTAGCCCAAGCCTTCATCGCTGATGAGCTGTCAGCTCCTCTACCTCGGCCTTGAACATTAAACTGGGTGAGCTCTGAAATCCTTCCCTGAAAGCCAGGAGGAGAGCTCAGCTTCACCTCCACAGAGCCTGGGAAGGGTTCCAGTGGGGAGAGCCCTCCCAGGCCAGGGCTCCAGGAGTTCCCAGCAGTGGTTGTTCCACCAGCAGGGTTAGCTGGCTCCAAATGCAGGGCCCGAGGAATTCTGTGCATTTCCAACATCCAAAGCAAAGTGAGTGAGTCCTGCAGAGCACGGCCCCAGTCAGCACAGTGCCATTCCTAATTAAACTGATCCGTGCCAAACAAATCCCAGCATCACAGTTCCTTTAAATGCCACTTGTCACACATCAGGTTTCCCTGATTCTCGCGGGGCTGGAGCCCTCAGCCAGGCAGGAACAGCCCTTCAGGTGTCATTAAATCCATCTGGAACTGCCCAACACTAAACAGCCTCCAGCAACCCGTGCAGCCCCATCACTGGGGCCAGGGTGGGCACACCTCAGGAGACAGCTGGGGAAAAAATGGGGGTTTTGGCCAGGAGGTGAAAGCCAGGTTTTTCCATAAACCTGTTCTGTTTATGAGGAGATGTGTTTGGGCCCTCAGGAATATCTCCTGTCAGCAATCACAGCCAGAACTGCAGCCCAGGGAGTCTGTGCTGACCCAGCTGGGCACTGCCTGCCTGAGGCCAGAGCTGGAAAATCCACAAGGTGCCCACTCCAGAGCTGGGAGCTCGGGGAGACAGCAGCAGGGGAGGCAGCAGAGGCAGCCCAGGCTGTCCTGAGGCTGGGCAGTCACTGCTGAGCACGGCCACCAGAACACCAGGGCACTGGGAGCAGGGGGGCACAGCCTGGCAGCAGCTCCAGGCACCTTGGGCAGGGACAGTCCCTGCTGATGTTTGGTTGTGCCAAGGCCCTTTGCCCAGGTGCCCGTTCCCCACCCTGGGCGTGCACCCACTGCCACAGGCACTCCAGGGACAGGGGACAGGGGACAGGAGGGTCCTGAGGCTCTCCCAGGGCAATCTGCCACCAGCACACAGAGCAGGGAGCAGCAGAGAATGGTGAGGGAATTCTGTTCCCATGGAGTTTTCAGCTCAAGAGGGGCAGACACGTGGCCGCCTCCGAGAGCCCCTGGGTCCTGCAGGAAAAGCAGCTCAGGGCTGTGGGAAGCAGGACTCTGAGGCACTGTCACAAAGCCACTCCTGATGGAAAGGGACCCGGTTCTGGGTGCTGATGTTCCCTCAGGGTTGGCAGAGCTGGGCCCAGCCCTGGGCAGAGCCCCCCCAGCAGCGAGGACAGCGGGTTCTCCTGGGCAGCAGAGTGGGGTGCTGCTCACTGCAGGGACCGTGAGGAAGAGCTCCACTGAAACAGGAGCTGCACTGCAGGGATGCACAAAGGGACTCCGGGACTGAAAGCAGAGGGCAGGAATACGAAGGGCCATCAGTGGGGAGGGCAGGAGAGCAAGGCTGGGAGGAGCAGGCAGTCACAGAATTCAGGATCAAAAAGGTTGGAGAGCATCTCTGAGATAACCCAGTCCCAGCCATGCCTGGTACCGAGCCCAGAGCACCAAGTGCCACCCCCAGGCATGGCTGGGACACCTCCAGGGATGGGCACTCCAGCACCATGGAAGGACAGGGAGTGTCAGAGCTGTCCAAGGGAGCTGTGGGTCTGGACATGTGCACCTGATAAAATCCAGAATCCCGGCCTGGGGTGGGCTGGAAAGGACCTTGGGGATCACCCAGTGCCATGGGCAGGGCCCCTCCACCGCCCCAGTGCCCAGCCTGGCCTTGGGCACTGCCAGAGCTCCTTCCAACCCCTCAGGATCCCTTCCAGCCCAGCCCAGGCTGGGATTGTTTCCCCTCTCCCAGTCCCAGCTGTGCCAGGAGGGGATCCTGGGGGCTCTGGAGTCCAGGGGCTGACTCACGTCGGGGGTGAGTCACTTTCCTCTCAGGTAGGAGCTATTTTTAGGAGAGTTACTCACTCCAAGCGTTGATGGTTTGTATGGAACAGTAAGACACCTGAGTTCAGAACAAAATCTTGCAGAAGCCTCGCACAAATACTGTGTTTTCCTACTTTTAAGGCAATTGTCTGAAATTAATTCACATGTGCTCAACATCCGTAAGCAAAGCTTGACAGTTACAGGAATTTAAAGGGAAATTTAAAGGCAGCATTAGCAAAATCAGGGAACAGGAAGCATCCATGGGAATCTCCAGGCAGCAGAAGGGGTTTAATAAATGTGGCTCAAGAGGGCAGCCCCAGGGCCTTCTGTCCTCTCCCTCTCCCTCTCCCCGTGGCTCTGGCCAGCCCAGGCTCACAATCTCCTGTGCTAGCTGCAGCAGCCTCCCTACGCTTTCACAGCTGGATCTGACCCCATCCTTTGGAGACAGCAAGGGAGAGCCCCAGCCCTGGCCTTGAAACACCCTAAGAATGCACTGAAAATATCCTAAAATGCACTGACATACCCTGATAAATGCATTATTCACACCTGGCTCTCCAGAAAGGAGCAGCCATCCCAAAAGGAATATTTCTCAGGACATAAAGCAACAGCACAAGGGATTACCTGGATGGAGTCTCCCAGAGCAGCACATCCATTGCCAAATGCCAATCCCCATGCCAGGGCTTGGCTCCAGCAGCTCCACCTGGGCCCCTGCTCCTTCCTGGAGCTCCTGTGGGCATCCAGCAGGCTGAAACACACAAGGGACTCATTTCAAAGTGGGAAGAGGAGAACAAGAAGGAACCCAAGTCCTGGAGCAACTTTTGGGCACATAGGAAATGAGAAACAGCAAAAGTCAGGCAGGAAATCCTGGGACTCAAGGCCTTAAAATGAATGCCTCAGAACGACTTTCAGCATTTTTATCGATAATAAACTGGGGAGGAGTTAATGGCATTGCTGCCCCTTCTCCCAGGTCCAGCCAGATGGGAACTGGAAATGGCCTCAAGCTGTGCCAGGAGAGGCTCAGGCTGGACACTGGGGCAAACTCCCTCCCTGAGAAAGGGCTCAGGGCCTGGCACAGCTGCCCAGGGCCCCCATGGCAGGAAGGTTCTAGAAGCAGCAGAGGTGGAGTTTGAGATGGGCTTTGTTGGCATGGGGGGTTTGGGGTGATGAGCTGGGATGTTTCCTCCCCCCCGGGGATGCTGTGGCTCCCTGAAGCCCCCACTGCTCAGGTGTGGGATGGTGCTGAGGACAGGGCTGGCCCAGCTCTGGGACCAGCTCAGAACCTGTCCCCGTGCCCAGGGACACCAGGGCAGGCTCCAAGCTGGCTGAGGGCACCTCTGCCAGGCTGGGGAAAGCAGCCCCAGGAGTGGCCAGGGCCCCGTGGCAGGGCTGTGTGAGGACAGCTGGCCTGGAAACAAACAAGAACAGCAACTGTAGGACAAAAGTGGGACTTTGTCCCTGCTTGAAAAGCCTCCACACGTCCCACACCTTCATTAGGGCTGCTGTTCACAGGACCTGAGGGCCCACTTCAGCTTTCAACCGTTCCAGACACAAATAATAGAAAATTTCTAACTCAAAAGGATAATCTCCTGTCAGAAAGAGAGCAGCAGGCACGGCGAACACTTTAAAAGCTTTGGAGATATAAAGATTTATTGTATTTCCCAACAAGCCAGAAGCTTTGATTAAAGGTTAAAAATAGAAAATAGCAATAGAATTAAGTTGTAAAAGATCCCCCTCAAAAATAATTTTTATACTGTTGCTATGGTTTGAAATATTTTCATGGTGAGACTCATTTTTCCTTTGAAAATTGATCAGAATTCATTTTTTAATCGACTCATTTAGAATTATTTTCTAGATTCAGGACAGATTTTGCAAAACCCAGGAGGGTTTGCAATATGACCCAGAATCACAAAATTAGAGAATGGCCTGGGTGGGAAGGGGCCTTGGAGCTCATCCATGGCAGGGACATCTCTGCCACCCCAGGCTGCCCCAAGCCCCGTGTCCAGCCTGGGGAAAGCCATCCTGGGAGGAGAAGGGTGGCACTCTCCTGTCCAGGACTGCTCCACAAGGACAGCACCTCCACATTTCCCATCAGTGCAGGCTGGGTGCCAGCTCCTGTGGGTTTGCAACAATTGGAAATGAGATTCTGGCAATGATCAGATTTCCACAGCCCAGAGAATCCTCCACCCATGGGCCTTGCCTGAACACAGCCGTGCCCAGCTCCTGCTCTGGGGCTGGGCTGGTCCAACACCACCCCCCTGCAGCTCTCCAGGAGCACTGGGGACCCCTTCCCTCAGCACAGGTGTCCAGCACATCCTGGGGATGCTGGGAGCTCCTGGGGCAGGGTAAGGAATAAAGCAGGGCTGGATCCCAAGGGAATCATTCCCTCCCAGGACACACCTTGGGCAGGGATACCTGAGAGCTCCTGGGGCAGGTGAGAGAATAAAGCAGGGCTGGATCCCAAGGGAATCATTCCCTCCCAGGACACACCTTGGGCAGGGATACCTGAGAGCTCCTGGGGCAGGTGAGAGAATAAAGCAGGGCTGGATCCCAAGGGAATCATTCCCTCCCAGGACACACCTTGGGCAGGGATACCTGAGAGCTCCTGGGGCAGGTGAGAGAATAAAGCAGGGATGGATCCCAAGGGAATCATTCCCTCCCAGGACACACCTTGGGCAGTGGCTCCAGCCCAGCTGGGCCCGGCTCAGGAGCTCTCACCCTTTGCTCACTCCTGCTCCATTCCCAGCTGCTCCAGTGTCCAGCCCCAGCTCCAGGGGATGCAGTCCCACCCTGCCAGGCTGCTCTCCTCCAGCCCCTGCTCCTGGCACCTTGGGGCTGCAGCTGCAGCCAAGTCCTTGGTTCTGGGGCTGGGCAGGGATTGCTGTGTGTGCTGGGCTGGGAGCAGAGCTGCTGGCCCTGCTGAGGGCTGCAGGGTCACCCTGGGGCTGGGCAGGGATTGTTCTGTGTGTGCTGGGCTGGGAGCAGAGCTGCTGGCCCTGCTGAGGGGTGTAGGGTCACCCTGGGCTGGGCAGGGATTGCTGTGTGTGCTGGGCTGGGAGCAGAGCTGCTGGCCCTGCTGAGGGCTGCAGGGTCACCCTGGGCTGGGCAGGGATTGTTCTGTGTGTGCTGGGCTGGGAGCAGAGCTGCTGGCCCTGCTGAGGGCTGCAGGGTCACCCTGGGCTGGGCAGGGATTGTTCTGTGTGTGCTGGGCTGGGAGCAGAGCTGCTGGCCCTGCTGAGGGCTGCAGGGTCACCCTGGGCTGGGCAGGGATTGTTCTGTGTGTGCTGGGCTGGGAGCAGAGCTGCTGGCCCTGCTGAGGGCTGCAGGGTCACCCTGGGGCTGGGCAGGGATTGCTGTGTGTGCTGGGCTGGGAGCAGAGCTGCTGGCCCTGCTGAGGGCTGCAGGGTCACCCTGGGGCTGGGCAGAGCCTGGAATGGCAGAGCTGGAGCTGAAGGCATGAGCAGACTGAAGGGAAAGAACAGAGGAGAGAAGGGAATGAAGGGGGAGATGGCCTGAGGTGGCCCCAGGGAGGTTCAGGTGGGACATGAGGGAGATTTCCTCGCTGCAGGGCTGCCAGTGCCATCTCTGGACGTGTCCTAAACAATCAGATGTGATGCTACAGCCGGTGGGCATGCTGGGACTGTGCTGAAGGTTGGATTTGATGATCTTGGAGGACTTTTCCCAGCTTGACACTTCAATGATTCTCTGCCTCTGCCTGCCCAGCCTTTCCTGAAGGTTTGGGGCACTTAGGTGCTCAAACCCTGTTTGTGTGCACAGGCCCTTACTGTGCCCACCCCACCCCGGGTAGGAGCTGATTTCCCTGGGATTCCTGCAGAATAAATGGGAATAAAAGCCCGTGGGTGGCCCCTGAGGGCAGCAGTGCAGGAGGGTGTGCAGGGCCCTGAGCTGGCAGGGAGCATCGCTCACCAAAGCTGCTAACACAGCCTGTTTTCTGCTCGGGCGAGCAAGATATCCTCACAGGAGGGCCTGGGCAGCTCGGAAATAGCAACTCCTTATGCATGATGTAATTCACTGGAAGCTTCACCGAGCTGGAAGTGCCTGACCTTTTGATCCTGGCCAAATAAATGAGCAGCCCGAGGAAGCTCAGGAGCTCTGTGCCCTCAGAGCAGGACAGGGCACCTGAAGGCTGAGGAGTTTAAGGCGTTTCTTTCTGTTATTTTCACTTTAACGAACCAAGACTTGGGGAAAAAACATGTAAGAATTTATTTAAAGTGCTGGTCAAAAAACCCCTTCAAAATCCATTTGCCCAAAGGTTGAAAGAGTGTCTTTGCAAGGTGGGAAACTCCACATGAACTGTGCTCAGCTATTAATTGAGATTGGAGAGAGGGGGAGAGGGAATCTTCAGCCATCACATCTGCTTTGATTGGCCATCTAAAAAAGGTAATTCTGCTTTCAGAGTGATGCTGTGTGAGGATCTCTCTTCTTCCCAGGAGATTTCCTCCAAAAAGGAGTTGTGTAAGTGCTCCTGCCTCCCCTCCAGGCCTATTTCAAGCTTCTAATCTGACATCTAATACTGATTGGTGCCTCTTTCCCTCTCATGCATTTGAATTTGTTCCAGATATAAAAGGAAATGGAAATGAAAAAAACTCTGGTTGTGTCTAGTCAGTCTTAGGAGGTTCCTGAAACATAACCCTGGTTGTGTCTGCAGGACTGAGGGCTGCATCTGCAGGGCTGGCAAAGCCATTGTCCCAAACCCTGTCCCATGGGATCGTCCCCTTCTGTCCCACTGGCAGAGCAGCACCTGGAGCAGGACTGCAGAGTAAAGCCTGGAAGAGGAATGAATGCTCTCAGGAACTCCCAGGGAGCAGCTCAGGCTCAGATAAACATCAGAGCTGACTTTTGTCCCATCCAAGGCCTCCCAGGCAAGGCTTGGTGGGTCAGACCCACCGGGGAGAGGGGAGCCCCAGAGCAGGGCTGGGAGGGGGCACAGGCCAGCCCTGAGCAGCCTGGGGACCAGCAGGCAACCAAACCTGGGGCTGGGCTCCTCTCTGCTGGACACCAGCCCCTGCTCTCGGGGGAAATCCACACTTCTGAGACAGCTCAGCCTCCCTGCTCTGGAAGGAAAAGCGAGATGGGAACGTGGGCTCAGCCTTCAGTGGGGGCTGCTGTCCCACCAGGGCTCTGCACGTGGGCAAAGAGCCTCCCCAGGCACAGGCAGGGACCACGGCAAGGAGGGACGAGGGAAACCCCAACAGGTCTGAGACAGCAGGAGAGGAAAGCACAGCACAGCAAACACAGCTGAGGATTCTGCCTCCTCCTGCCCACCCTCCCTCAGGAACACTCACACAGAGCTCCTGAACACCAGCCAAGGAGCTGTGGTGCTGATTACTGAATTCTTCCTGTGGCCATTTAGGTTACAAACAGGGCTACTGATCCTAAACCTGCAGCACTAAAGTGATTCCCAGTAATGCACGGCCAGCTCTGAAATCCTGGAGTTAATTTTAACCATCGCTCTCAGAAATAGGCTGCCTTGTCCTGACAAATCTATCTGGGCCATATTGTGAGGAGAACTATCAATATTTGAATAAATTTTACATGCCAGCAAACTAAAATTATCTTTACATCGATTCAGCAGCAACTGCTCCAGCAGGGGCTGGATGGAATGGCCAATAAATTGACAAATCCACAAAACAGAATGGGAGAAACATTAAAAAAACGGGTGGCTGGCTGCTCCCTGCCCTCTCCCATTTCCCATGCAATGCACTCAGGTCTGTCTGAGCAGGAGCAGCCGTGGCTGGTGCAGTCCCTGGGCTCAGCCAGCCCTGCCCTGGCCCAGGCTCAGCTCAGCCCCACGGATCTGCCCCTTCCCGGGCTCCCCCAGCCTGCTGCTCCCTGGGACCGGCACGGGGCACGCTGCCCTGGGAACACTGCACACCCGGGGCTGGGAATGTCCCACCCTCTGGGCTGGAACACTGCACACCTGGGGCTGGGAATGTCCCACCCTGAGCTGGAACACCGCACACCTGGGGCTGGGAATGTCCCACCCTCTGAGGCTGGAACACCGCACACCTGGGGCTGGGAATGTCCCACCCTCTGGGCTGGAACACCGCACACCTGGGGCTGGGAATGTCCCACCCGTGCTGGCACGACCTGGCGGAACCCACGGACTGCACACCTGGGGCTGGGAATGTCCCACCCTCTGAGCTGGAACACTGCACACCTGGGGATGGGAATGTCCCACCCTGTGAGCTGGAACACTGCACACCTGGGGCTGGGAATGTCCCACCCTGTGAGCTGGAACACTGCACACCTGGGGCTGGGAATGTCCCACCCTCTGAGCTGGAACACTGCACACCTGGGGCTGGGAATGTCCCACCCTCTGAGCTGGAACACTGCACACCCGGGGCTGGGAATCCCCCCGTGAGCTGGAATCTCGCAGCACACGGGGCTGGAATGTCCCCCACCCTCTGGGCTGGAACACTGCACACCTGGGGCTGGGAATGTCCCACCCTCTGGGCTGGAACACCGCACACCTGGGGCTGGGAACATGGCACATCTTGAGCTGAGAACATTGCACGCTTTGAGCTGGGAATAATTCCACATTTTGAGCTGGGAATATCCCATACTTTGAGCTGGGAACACTGCACGTCTTGGTCTGGGAATAATTCCACACATTGGCCTGGGAATAATTCCATGTCTTGAGCTGGGAATATTGCATGCTTTGAGCGGGGAATAATTCCACATTTTAAGCTGGGAATAATTCCATGCTTTAAGCCAGGAATATCCCACACTTTGAGACAGGAATAATTCCATGTTTTGAGCTGGGAATAATTCCACATCTCTAGCTGGGAACACTGCACACTTTAAGCTGGGAACGTTCCACATTTTGAGCTGGGAATAATTCCACATCTTGATCTGGGAGCATTTGACACTTGGAGCCAGGAATAATTCCACACTTTTTGTGAGCTGGGAATAGCCCACACTCTGTCCCCCAGGCAGCACTGCCAGCTCTGGGGCTGTGCTGCTCCTGCACTGAGGGGATGTCACCCTCACACCCTGCAGGGAAGGAACAGAGCAAACCCTCATGGAGTTCCCAGCTCTGCCTGGAGTTGCCCCAGGCTGTAACCCTGCACCTCTCAGTGAGTGCCAGGCTGGAAATGGCCCGGCAGAGCCTCTTCCCAGGCCTGTTCCTCACAGGGGCTCAGCCCCTGGCCCTGAGAGAGGAGCTGGACTGGCCTGGCTGCCGGGCTCCAGCAGGGCTGAGCACGAACCTGCCGTGCCCACGGAGGGACCCAGCTGGGGGAGGATGAGGGGAGCTCCCACCTGAGCTCAGCACTGCTCCTCTCCAGGGGCTCAGTGCCAGCCACAGAAATGCCACAGAGAAATCTCCTCTTCGATCAAACACTTCTGGTTTGCCTTAAAAAACAAAACAAAGTGATTGCTGGGGGTGAGGTGTGACTGAGGCAGAGCCCGGGTCCCCAGCCCTGCCAGAGCTCAGTGCGGGGCACCCAGAGCATGCACAGCCAGGGGAGGGGATTCACAACAAAACCACTGCAAACACCACCTCAAACAGCCAATTCCCAATTCCCATTAGAGCTCACAAGAGCCCAGCCTGGGTTGGGTGGGAGGGACCCCAAATCCCGCCCAGTGCCACCCCTGCCATGGCAGGGACACCTTCCCCTGTCCCAGGTGCTCCCAGCCCCAGGGTCCAGCCTGGCCTTGGGCACTGCCAGGGATCCAGGGGCAGCCCCAGCTGCTCTGGGCACCCTGTGCCAGGGCCTGCCCACCCTGCCAGGGAACAATTCCTGCCCAAAATCCCATCCATCCCTGCCCCTGGCAGTGGGAGCCATTCCCTGGGTCCTGTCCCTCCATCCTTGTCCCCAGTCCCTCCCCAGCTCTCCTGGAGCCCCTCCAGGCCCTGGCAGGGCTCTGAGCTCTCCCTGGAGCTGCTCCTGCCCAGATGAGCCCCCCCAGGTGTCCCAGGCTGGCTCCACTTTGTGTTCTCCTGGGGCAGCTCCACGATTTTCTAAAATCCACAAACATCAGCAGAGCCAAGCTCTGAGCACACCCTGGGCAAGCTGAGATGTCCCACCCAGGGAACTGCATTTTGATTTTTATTTATTTACACAGTCTGATATTTCTAAATATTCAACTGAAACATACGTTTGACGAGCAAAGCTCTCCATGCTAATAATCTCCAAAATATCCCAGGCTCCCTAAAACCTGAGCTTCAGGGAGAACAAACAGCACTGCTGCAACCTGCACAAAGTTAATTTTTTCACTCTGCTGCCTCTTCCATTTTCCAGCCCTATTTCTATTCCTAATTAAGCAAACTTGAGTGTGATGCAGAAATACAAGGAGGAGCAGTTGAATTTGGAGACATTAAGAGAATTTTAAATGTCATGGTTTTAGCCTCAAAACTGAATTCAGGTGAAGAAAAAGTAAGTAAGTAAAATATATATTTTTAGTCCTCCACGTACCCCTCTATTAGCCACAATTACAACACTTCAAAGCACATTAATTTCCTGCTTTCAAGTTTTCTATAGCAACAGTTTGTTGAAAGAGTTTGATTTCATTATATTATGCCAATACTACCCCGGTAGAAATTTCAATCTCTTTAGACAGAAAGAAGTGCAAAAAATTACATTAACAACGAGCAGAAAGAAATTGAAGCTCTCGGTGCCTCCTAATTTATGCCATTTTCCTGCGGGTTTTTCAAACCTCTTTTCCCTGGCAGCTTGGTGCCGCCCCTTGAGTGCAGTTTGTGTTTCACAGGGGGAGCAGCTGGGCAGAGGGAGGGAGGGAGGGAGGGAGGGAAATCCAGCGGCAGCAGCAGCAGCTGGGCTGGCACTGCTGAGCACCCAGCACGGAGTCTGCAGGGCAGGGACAGGGACAGGGACCCGGGAAAGGCTGCGGGATCCAGGGGGAGCCAGAGGCATCCAGGGATCAGAGCCACACCTGGGGATCCAGGGGGATCCAGGGCTCAGAGCCACACCTGGGGATCCAGGGGGGATCCAGAGCTGCCAGCCATACCTGGGGATCCAGGGGGATCCAGGGCTCAGAGCCATACCTGGGGATCCAGGGGGATCCAGAGCTGCCAGCCATACCTGGGGATCCAGGGAGGATCCAGGGCTCAGAGCCATACCTGGGGATCCAGGGGGGATCCAGAGCTGCCAGCCATACCTGGGGATCCAGGGAGGATCCAGGGCTCAGAGCCATACCTGGGGATCCAGGGGGATCCAGAGCTGCCAGCCATACCTGGGGATCCAGGGGGGATCCAGAGCTGCCAGCCATACCTGGGGATCCAGGGGGGATCCAGGGGGGATCCAGAGCTGCCAGCCATACCTGGGGATCCAGGGGGAGCCAGGGCTGCCAGCCATACCTGGGGATTCAGGGAGGATCCAGAGCTCAGAGCCACACCTGGGGATCCAGGGGGGATCCCAGGATCAGAGCCATACCTGGGGATCCAGGGGGAGCCAGGGCTGCCAGCCACACCTGGGGGTCCAGGGGGGATCCCAGGCTCCCACCTGGTCAGGCTTTAACAAGGCTGTGTCCCCCTGGGCATCTCTTTGCAGGTTCTCCATCCAGCCCTGGATCCCCAAACTCAAGAAGCACTTGGAGCTGCTGGAGAGAACCCCTGGAGCTGCTGCAGGGCTGGAGCCCCTCTGGAGCCAGGCTGGGACACCTGGGGGGCTCACCTGGGCAGGAGCAGCTCCAGGGAGGGCTCAGAGCCCTGCCAGGGCCTGAAGGGGCTCCAGAAGAGCTGGAGAGGGACTGGAGACAAGGATGGAGGGACAGGACCCAGGGAATGGCTCCCAGTGCCAGAGGGCAGGGATGGATGGGATATTGGGAACTGGGAATTGTTCCCTGGCAGGGTGGGCAGGCCCTGGCACAGGGTGCCCAGAGCAGCTGGGGCTGCCCCTGGATCCCTGGCAGTGCCCAAGGCCAGGCTGGACACTGGGGCTGGGAGCACCTGGGACAGGGGAAGGTGTCCCTGCCATGGCAGGGGTGGCACTGGGGGGATTTGGGGTCCCTCCCACCCAAACCCTTACTGGGATTCTCTTGCTTCTCTGCCCCTCTGCAGATGCTCGCTGTGACAAGAGGGACAGCAGGACCAGGGGAGCCCTGAGCACCCAGGGGACCAACAAAGCCCTGCAGCACTCAGTGTCACCCTAACCCAGCAGATTAATTGGCAATGAGTTCTGCTTAACCACTTCTCCTAAGACAAGTTGGAAAAAAATTCAATAAAACTTGTGTTAAGCTGATTGCACGCTGCAGTACAAACAAAGTCTGGAGCAGCCTAATCCTCTTACACCAGGGAACAGGTTCCTAAAGTCATTATTTAATAAGATTAAATACTGCAGGTCATAAAAATTAATTTATACAGCTGCCATGGTTTAAAAACTGCATGTCTGCAGAGTGGGACAGATTTCCTTCCCGTGGAGAGGCAAAGGTGAGCACGAGCTGGGGCTGCCCTGGATCCCTGGCAGTGCCCATGGCTGGGCACTGGGGCTGGGAGCACCTGGGACAGGGAAAGGTGTCCCTGCCCTGGCACAGCATGAAACCTTCTCTTTGAAGGCAAACATTCACTTAAAATTGTTCCAAAATTATTTTTAAAAATCCCTTTCAGGCACAGAGGTCCCGAACTCCCTCCCAGCCACACTGATTTCACCAAAATGAGGAAATGAAAGGCTTGGACTTCATGAGGCCTTTTCTTACTTTACCCAAACCTCACTTAACCCTTTTATCCCTTGCCCCACGTTACCACATTTTGCTCCTGAGGCCTAAAAGAGGGAGGGAAGAGAGGACAAAGGCACCCATCAGCACTCTGCTGCTCACTCATGGAACTGCTGTGCTAGAGTCTTGGAATCCTCAAACAACAAAAGCACTTCTTACATTAGAAAAAGGAAGCAATACAAATAAATATATATATATAAAATTATAAATATTATGTAAATATACTATATATAATATTTCTATAGAAAATATTTATATTTTTATACATAAATATTATATATAATATTATAATATTTATTATATATTATATAATGTATTTATATTTTATATAATATGTATATATATTATTACAAATATTATATACATATACATATACACATACATACATACATATATATATATATGCATATATACATATATATATATATATATATATATATATATATATATACACATATATATATATATATATATATATATATATATAAAGCCCTGGTTACAACACATCTGTTTTCATTTGGAACTGCCAATCCTAACCCCTAAAACCCTAATCCTAACCCAGCCTAAGCCTGGCCCCGTGCTGTTTCCTGGGGAACATCCCCCAGCTCAGGCAGTGCCTTGGCTGCTGCTGTGTTCCACCCCTCGGGATCAGGGACTGGGAGGCTGGAAGAGCCCTCCCAACCATCCCACCCAGCCCTTCCCAGCAGGGCCAAGGCCACCACTGCCCCTGTCCCCCCGTGCCACATCCACAGGGCTGTGAGATCCCCCCAGGATGGGAGGGCTGGGCAGCCCTTCCCACAGAGAAACAATTCCAAATACCCAACCCAGACCTCTCCTGGCCCAGCCTGAGCCCGTGCCCACCCTCCCACCCTGCCCAAAGAGAAATCCAGCAGTGTCCCCAGTTAAAACAATCCATCATTGTTTGGGCACTGTACGTGGAAGAGCAGAGGCTGCAGCCACAGAGAGCATTCTCAGCGCTGGCATTTTCTCAGGCAATATTTCAACAAGAGGAAAAAGCCTTCCATCACCTCCTGGAAACGCCAGCTCGCAGAGAAATAAATATCTCTTTTGTATCAAAGCGATTCCCAATCCCTTTGATAAATCTTACCACTGTGCAGTTGAAACAAGCCCATGAAGGGCTGGAAGGATCATCGAAATGCATCTGAACAAGTCTGTTTATTTTGTATTCCGGAGCGCATGGCGCCAGCCCGCAGAGCTCCTCCATTAGTCTTTAAAAATAGTATTAAAGGACATTTCCGTCTATTTAAATTATGTCTATTTTCATTTAAATGAGTTGCTAAATAACAAGCTCCACGCTGGAGTGTGTGACTGTGAGAAATACACTTCAAACAAAACAAATTAGAGAACCTGGAAATTGCTACAGCAGAGCAAGGACATATTTTTGGGCAAAAGTAAACAGAGAACAACAGCAAGTCATCAAAAATATGGTAATGAACCCCCCGTGCTCCATGTGTGAGGAACAGCACACAGGGAGAGGCTCACTGCACTCCTGTGACGGCTTTATTCATAAAACAATCACAGAACTGGCACTTCCCTCCTGGAGAGGGACTGATGCCCTTCCCTGGCCTGGCTCCTCTGCAGGGCGCTGGGAATTCCAAGTTGTGCCACCTCCATCCCTCCATCCCTCCATCCATCCATCCATCCATCCATCCATCCATCCATCCCTCCATCCATCCATCCATCCATCCCTCCATCCATCCATCCATCCATCCATCCATCCATCCATCCATCCATCCATCCATCCATCCATCCATCCATCCATCCATCCATCCATCCATCCATCCATCCATCCATCCATCCATCCATCCATCCATCCATCCATCCATCCATCCATCCATCATCCATCCATCCATCCATCCATCCATCCATCCATCCATCCATCCATCCATCCATCCATCCATCCATCCATCCCTCCCCAGGGCTCAGGGGGGCTCAGCAGAGCTCCCTGGCCAGCTCAGGGACAGGAGGATCAGTTGAGCTCTCCACCCTGGAGGTGTGGGATTTAGAGGAGCTGAGTGGAGTAAAACAGAAACAAACCCCAAGGAATGTTGGCATGAAGGTTGGGACGCCCAGAGCTCAGCACCTCTGCTGTCATCACATTTCTCCAGCTGGTAAAAAACATTGGGACTGAGCTCTATAGGAGTCAAATCTCATGGGAATAAAGTCTGGCTCTGCTGGCTTTGGATCAGATTCATGGAACCACAGAGTTATGGAACCAGAGTTATGGAATCCCAGCCTGGTTTGGGTTGGAGGGACCCCAAATCCCCCCCAGTGCCACCCCTGCCATGGCAGGGACACCTTCCCCTGTCCCAGGTGCTCCCAGCCCCAGTGTCCAGCCTGGCCTTGGGCACTGCCAGGGATCCAGGGGCAGCCTCAGCTGCTCTGGGCACCCTGTGCCAGGGCTGCCCACCCTGCCAGGGAACAATTCCTTCACTTGCCCAAGCTAAAGGAGCATCAAAGTCTGCCTTAAACTAAATCCCCTCTGTTACACATCAGAATTGGTAGATCATCAAACACATCAAGAGCAGGTTAGAGAAGGAGTGCTTCACTCGAGGCACAGCTCAAACCCCTCTCAAGGCACAGCTCAAACCCCAGCTCTGGGAAGCTCTTGGGGAAACGTGCCTGGAATGAGGAGCTGCCGGAGCAGCTGGGCACAGCCACCCCCAGCCAGGAGAGCTGGGCCTGCCACTTGGACCCTCAATCACTGCCAGAGGAGCCCAGCTCCTCCTGCTTTGCTCCAAGTTGAGGCCAAGGTCTCATTCAGCCACCTACTACGTGTTGCTTGGATATGGATTATTATTTCCCAAGCAGGATGTGGAATATTTTATTTTTGTACCAACGGATCTTGCTCACACGCAATCATTTGCATTCTTAAGAAGCCAACCCAGTCTGCTTTGTAACTCCTGTGAGCCCAGAAAAAGCATCCCCCCACTCCCTCTGTCTTGGGAACGGAATTTTCACAGCACACTAAGTATCTTCTGATTAGAATTTTGGGGTTTTTATAAAAATACAGCTCTGGCATGCCGAGGCACATTAGGCAAGACAAGGAACAAAGTCACACAGTAACAATGAACGTCATAAATAATGAATAAATATAAATACATGAACTGAGAACAGGGATCAGGGCATATGTGAGCGTTTGGGCTCAGCACAACACAAAAAGTGACTCACACACAAAACCACCCCCTTTACAGTGGCTCTAAAGCTGCCCCTCTCCCCTGGCACTCTGGAAGGGTTTCTAAAAACTGGAAAGGTTTGGGTCTTTTTCCTGATATACCTCCAAAGGAATAAATCCATCTTCTGTAAACGGAAAGTGTAGGAAGTTTTCCCAATATAGGCGATTTGCATATAGATTTACCCTCTAGAACACTGTCAGCTCCGAGGAGATGTAAAGAAACAATTCAATGTATGCATTTGGTGCTCTAGCCACACCACAAATCATGTGCACTTAATTCAGCAGGGCCATAAACCCCACAACTACAGGAGTCATCAAGAACCCACTTAACCTTTCCCCAGCAGCCCTGCACAAAGTTAGTGTGAAATATGTGACAATCCCCTGAAATTATAACAGAAGGGCAGCGAGCAAGGTGTGCTGTAAAACAGCCGGCGTGAAGGCAAGGAAAAACTGGGAAAATAGAAGGAAAATCAGGTCTGGAGTCATGCTCAGTAATAGCTGATGTATGCTCACAATAAAATGAGATGCAGAATGCAAAACTCCTCGAAAATAAAAGCATAATTTCAACAGGATCAGCCAGCAGGTCGAAGAGTTACAGAATTCCCGTGGGTTGGAGGAAAAAAGAAATGGAACTGAAACACAGAATCCCAGAACGTTTGAGGCTGGAAAAGCCCTCCCAGCCCTGGAGTCCCAGCTGTGCCCAGCCCCACCCTGTCCCCAGCCCTGAGTGCCACCTCCAGGGGACACCTCCAGGGATGGGCACTCCAGCCCTCCCTGGGCACTGCCAGTGCCTGAGCCCCCTTTCCATGGGGAAAACATTCCTCCTAAGACACATAAAGGTTTAAAAAATTAAACCCAAGGTCATAAAACAATTCCTAATTAATGCTCAGGTATATTCTGTTAGACTGATGGAATTGCAGGACAGAGAAAGGCAGCCCAGGGCAGCTGGGAGGAGTTTTCCTGAGATGGACACAGCTATGTTTCAGTACTTATACATATATTTATGTATGACATCTCTATATCCAGATTCTTGCAGAAAGCTCAGAAGTTTTAATTTCTCCAAGATAACCCGGAGCCAAGTGCAGACTTTCCCCACACAAAGTCCTGAAGGCTTCCACCAGCAGCGTGGTACTGTCCCTGCATGCACTTTTAAAATAAAGAAATAATGTAATATTTAAAACTTCAGCTCCTCAAAGTCAGACCTCGAATCTACACTTGGAAAATTAAATAGTTTGCCTCATCACAGAAGTCCCAAATGGTGAATAATTTCTGTCAGCCCACACGTCTCTTTTGTAGAAGAGGAGAATTGAAACATTCCTAGGTATTTGTAAAATGAAATACAGATTTACTTCAAGAAAATCCATGGCACAGCATGGTTGGAGATGGCACTTTGAGGTAATTACTGCAATTTCTTCCACAATTTCAGAGCCAGGTCAGGAACCTGTGCATTATTTGGTACATTTAACGTGGGAAGTGTGTCCTGCTCTCAGGGCTGGGGGGTCTGGGACAATCCTGCAGCCAAGGCAGAGCCCAGGGCTGAGAGCCCAGAGCAGCCAGCCCCACTGCCAGGAGCAGGGTGTGCCATGGCAGGGTGGGGTGGGAAGAGCTCAGGACAACCCCTGCCCGTGGGGTTTGGCTTCCCAAGCGCTCAGTGATGGAACCAGGGCATGTCCTGGGCTGGCAGGAGCCACCAGGGGCACCCAGGCCACTGCTGGTCCTGCTGCTGTCACTTACTGTGAGCCAATTCACCACACCCTGAAAGGCTTGACCTGGACTGGGCTGGACAACGACAGAAATCAGCTTAAAAAATAAATAACTCAGTCTGCTGTTTGCATCTCATCTTTGAGATACTCCTCTTCTGAAAAGTCTTCTAATTGCCCAGCCTTTCAAATTTTATCCCTAGAAATCTCCTCCAAACCCTGAAGGACAACAATTAAAATCTACCTGTTAGAAGAGCATTAGCTCCGAGGGAAGCAGGAAAGGTCAGGGATGGGGGACTGGTGAGCCTCCCCCAGAGCAGGAGAGGAGCTCTTTTGACAGGAGGCTTCACTTGAACTAAATAATGCCTTCTGTTCTGGAGCAGGGTACAAATGGCAGCATGCAGAGCTCAGAGCCTGGAGGTGGGTGGCTTTGGGCTGTAATTTTAATTAAGTGCTCATGCCTGTATGCAGCACTCGGTGTTTCTGTGCTGGTAAAGGCAGATCTGGGGGGGTTTTGCTGCCATGCCAACCCTGCCGCTGGGAAGGGCTGAACAGAGAACTGGCAGGGACAGCCTGGGAGCCAGCACTGACCTCCAGTGCCCGTGATCAGCAGGGTGTGCTGTCCCAGGGCATCCCTCTGGGATGGCATTCCCTCAGGGCAGCAGAGCACCCAGCCCGTGGCTCCTCAGCCCCTCCAGCCCAGCCCAGCACGGGGGTCCAGGGCAGCTGGCCAAGGGCTGGGGCAGGGGGAGGCTTGGCTCCCGTGGGATTCCCCCAGCAGCCCTCCCTTGGCTTGTGGTGCCCCCAAAGGCAGGAGGAGCCCCCAGAGCTGGGCAGGGCCAGGAGTGACCTCAGCCCTCCCAAAGAGCCAGAACCCAGCCCGGGACAGGTCAGAGCCAGCAGTCACCACTGCCATTCCTTCACCAAAAGGGCTCTGGTGGATCCTGGTACCAGCCATTGCCATCCCCAACACCCTCTTTGCAGAGCCAAACCCTCTCCTGGGCAGAGCTCCTGGGGAGCCTGGCTGGGGCACAGCTGGGCTGGGGATGCTCTGCCCTGGCAGAGAGAGCCCACGGGGCAGGGCAGAGCCAGGGCCTGGCAAAGGCTGACCCAGAGCAGGGGCTGGGCAGAGTCCCAGAATAAAGCAGGGATTGATTCCAAGGATCTCCTCCATGGATGCACCAGAGCCCAGCCAGGGCTGCCCCCAAGATGACCCAAAATGGCCCCAAAATGCCCGGCTGGGCACGGGGTCTCTCCCTGGGATCAGCTCTGCTCCATTCCCACCTTGCAGTTCATTGTCCCAGCCCAGCTTTAGCCCAGGCACTCCCACCCTGCTTGTTTTTCTCTCTCCAGCCCACGGGGTTTGTGCTCCTGGGCTGGGATTGGGATCATTTGTCCTTGGTGCCCAGCTGGAGCAGGAATTGTTTTGTCTCCCTGCTCTGGGCACAGAGCTCACCATCCCTGATGTGAACCCAGACCCCACACTAAAGCAGCACAGAATGTGAAACACAGAAAAGCCAAACCTGAGGCACCCCTGTCTGTGCAGTTACCCCTCCAAGAGGGGCAGGAGTGCCACATCCCACCCTGGTGGCCCTGCAGCTCTCAGGAACCCACAGCTGCAGCTCGGGGATGGGCAAGGCCAGGTGGGTGCCCCGGTGGTGCAGCACACTGCACTGACAGAGAGCCGCAGAGCCCGTAAATCAGTGGATTTCACCCTGTCCTGTCAGTCCCTCAGGGGTTACACGGGCCGTTTCAGGAATACCTTCAGCATCAAGGGAGAGCAGACGGGAGCTGCTCAGAGCAGAGCAGAGCAGAGCAGGAGCTGCCACGCTGCTCCTCAGTGGTGACTGAAGGGACCCCTGAGCTCCAGGGAGGGCAGCCCAGCCCCATCCCCTGCCCTGAGCAATAAACGGTGACAGCAGAACACCACAGGTGTTTCTACAGCTCACACAGCCTCTCCCCTTCAATGATAACCAGAAAAACCCACTTTGTGTCTCTTCCCACAGAAACACTCCTTTCCCAGCCCCAGAGACATGAATATTCATGGCTATTGTTTGCATGGGGGGCTCCCCTCCACTCCATCCCAGTTCCTCAAGTAAAACCTAAACTTCTGCTAAATTGCAGAGCTCCAATGGATACTTTGCTTTTAATTACTTTCCAAAGTGCTGGCTGTCTGACACTGAGGGATGCATTCTTCAGCTGGGTGATGCATTTATTTACTCCGCTGTGCTTTTGGAATGTGCAGAATGTTTATAATTAGGCTGTGTAACCATGCGAGCCTTCAGCTGGTGTTTGCTGGGTTTAAAGCAGGTTTGTTCTGCTTCTCCAGAGCAGGAGAAGCCACCACGCACCGCGAACGTTGTGCACTAATCTTTGTACTTCCAGAGCAGGGAAAAAAACCACTTTAAAATTCCAATTGTGGCACTGGAATGCTGCCGAGGTGCAGGGCAGAGATGCCAGTTCCAGCCAGGGAGCTGGGGCACTGCAGAGCTGTGACACACCACGACCCAGCATGGCCTGGGAGGGCCCCCAGCAGCTCCAGCTCCCAACTGGGATGGCAGCTGGGGCTGGGGGAAGCTCTCCTTGGCACCAGGAGCAGGACCTGGGCTGCAGAGGGTGCCCCTGCCATGGCCTCCGAGGTCCCTTCCAAGGCAAACAGCCTGGCATTCCAAAGGGGAGCCTCCCTTCCCTTCCCTGGGCTGAGCCTGGCTGGTGACAGCGGTGACAGCCCTGCCCCAGCCCAGCCCCAGGGCTCTCTCTGCTCCCTGCAGGCACAGCCCAGCTCAGCCCTGCACCCCTCTGACCCTGCAATGCCATTCCAGGCACCGAGGGCCTCCTGGCTGCTGTCCTGCCCAGCAGTGGCACTGCCACCCTTGGGACCAGCCTGGCACCCTCTGTGCAGCTCCTGGGCTCACAGCACCCCAAAACAGGCTAATTCTTTGCAGTTAGGTAATTTATAACCCAGGACTAAAGCTCGGGGTCGTTTTCCTCGTTATTTCACACACCCATTATTTTTAAATTGTTCTTGGTTTCTGCACTAAGAAATCCACATTTGGTGTCAGGTTGAACCATCTGTTAACACACATGTGATTTCAAAATTCTCCCTCGTGTCATGCTGCAGCAGAGTCCCCCCCATATGTGATTGTCTGCACCACACAAATGTTCACTTACATCTTCCCAGCTCCCCAGACAAGTTTCCTGGTGAGCTCAGACTCTGTATGATCTTCCCATGGAACCCAGGCCCCAGAACACACAAACCAAAGCTTTGCCACCCTCCCATGCTGCTGTTACAGCTGCAGCCAGAGTCATGCACTGTGGGACTTTTCTGCTCAGGAGCTCAAAAATTAATAATGGAATACCATCTTCACTAAGAATCACTTATTCCTCCTTTTTTTCCCCCCAAAAACAGCCTCACAAACTTCCATTTTTTTTTGCCATAAAGTTTCAGTCACTACCAAACCAACAGAAAATGGAGATGATGCACTGCTGTCACTGCCCATGGAAGGGGGTTTGGATCTAGAAGGGCTTTAAGGTCTCTCCCAGCCCAGGCAGTGATTCTGTGAACGCTCCCAAAAGGGGAGTGGACAGAAGAGAGGGTCCCTCCAACCCCCCCCCCCCAGTCCAGCAGGACCCCTCCTTTGCTGGGGCAGCAGCTTTGCCCTCCTGGGACAGATCCACTGCTCTGAACACCCTCCTGGAAATGTCCCACAGCTGCAGAATTCCAAATTCTCTGGCTGGAATGGTCCCCAAATCCCACCCAGTGCCACCCCTGCCATGGCAGGGACACCTTCCCCTGTCCCAGGTGCTCCAGCCCCAGTGTCCAGCCTGGCCTTGGGCACTGCCAGGGATGCAGGGGCAGCCCCAGCTGCTCTGGGCACCCTGTGCCAGGGCCTGCCCACCCTGCCAGGGAACAATTCCCAATATCCCATGGATCCCTCCTTTCCTGACCCATCCCATTGCAGCTCCAACCCACTCAAGCACAGCTCTGGAACTCTCCAGAGTTTTCCCCCGAGCCAGCTGGCAGCAGGTGGAGGAGCTGCAGACCCCAAGGACTTTGGGAAGGAGTCTGGCTCCCAGAGCTCCCCATGGCAGGGTCATGGTGAGCTCAGGTCCCTGTGACAGCCCTGGGGGCCCACGGGAACAGCCCCAGCCTGGAGCAATTTCTGCAAGTCTGCAAGTTCCAGGTGCAGGGAACGACACTCCATCATTTTCTTTCTCTCCTTCTGAGATTTAAATAGGTCAAGTCCCTCTCTCAGCGCGGAGCAGGAAATTGTACACGGCCACAATTGCATTGCAGAATGGATAATGGGCCCGTTTAAGTGTTATCATTAGAGAAACGACAGCAAAATACAGCTGGGCAAGTCCTCCCCCTTCCCCACGCACTCCCGTGCTGCCATGCCTCTGAGTTATTCCAATCTTCTGCTCTTTGCTTCCCATCACTGCCTCTCAAACACACAGACACAGAGAAATTGGATTAAAGAACGTGCTGGAGAGAACTCTCTGCTGGTGCAGCCGTGCTGAGCCTGCCAGCTGAGGGCTGCACGTGCCCAGGTGAGCACGGAGCCTCCTCGGGGTGTGCAGGGAGCAGGGGGAACCTGACCCTGCAGCAGCACCAGGGTGGGCAAAAACCAACAGAGCAGTGGGGCAAAACCCCAACACAGAGCAGTGGGGGCCCCTCACAAAAATAACCAGAGAGGGAAAGGAGGACACGGTAAAAGAGAAGCAAAACCACATCCTCACATCACTGGGTCTGAGGCAGGAACCCCCTCCTGAACTCCTCATCTGTACCCCCTCCAAACCAGCTGCTCACAGGAGTTCTGCCACAGGAGGGGCAGGGAGGAGAGGAGATGACATTAATGAGAGCTGGGAGCACCCAACCAGAGAGTGTTGAACAGAAACCAGGAGGCAGAGCTGTGCCACCACAGGGCCTGGCAGGCCAAGAGCCATGGGGACACCTGGAAGGGCTGGGGGGATGGAAACAGCCCCGGGCCACAGGGGGGGCCCTGGGACCCCCTCCATGGCTCTGTGACCCCATCCCACCTCTGCCATGGCAGGGACACCTTCCCCTGTCCCAGGTGCTCCAGCCCCAGTGTCCAGCCTGGCCTTGGGCACTGCCAGGGATCCAGGGGCAGCCCCAGCTGCTCTGGGCACCCTGTGCCAGGGCCTGCCCACCCTGCCAGGGAACAATTCCCAGTTCCCAATCTCCCATCCAGCCCTGCCCTCTGGCAGTGGGAGCCATTCCCTGGCTCCTGTCCCTCCATCCCTGTCCCCAGTCCCTCTCCAGCTCTTCTGGAGCCCCTTCAGGCCCTGGCAGGGCTCTGAGCTCTCCCTGGAGCTGCTCCTGCCCAGGTGAGCCCCCCCAGGTGTCCCAGCCCGAAGGACCCAGGCCAGCAGATTCCAGCCCCGTGGCAAACACAGAAGCCCGGGACAGGAGAGCTGAGCCCCGAGGCTGCTGCTCCTCCCCCGGCAGCAGGGAGCACACCTGCCCCAGGTGTTCCTTCAGTGGAAGGGCCCTGGGGAAGGAGGGGCCTGCTGGGAGCTCTGGGGCTCCCCCAGGGATGGTGCCAGCCCGGAAGTGTCCCTGTGTGGGTGCTGGGGCTGTGGGGGGCTGGCACTCACCCTGCAGCCCTGGCACCCCGCAGATGCACACAGAGCTGCAGCAAACTGTGAAATGAACTGTCAGCCAGCAGGGCTCAGCTTTGAATCGTGCCTGCTGCTAATGCCCACTGCCATCAGCTCCAAAAAACACAGCCCTGCTCGGAACCAAGAGGGCTTTTGGAAAATGTAATCGTGGAGCAGGTTTGACTTTGCCACTCCTTGCCAAAGAGAGGTGCCCACAAGTGCTCAACTCAAATCCTCTCCACTGATCCTAATGGAATTGCTAAAAAAGAGAAAATGAGAATGTTAAACCCTACTAAAAGGATCCAGATCATTTGCCATGCAATGGGGTTTATTCTTTAGTGACATTTTTCCTGACTGAATAAAATTAGGGTGCTTAAAGGCTGCATCCCACCGATCCCGATTAGCTGTGTGACTTGAGGGATGTCTGAAGGATTCAGATAACCAGCCCTTGGGATTACACTGAATTTCTGGGTGAATTTGGGATTCAGGAGAAATTTCAGATGATCCCCAACGTGGATAACGAGGCAGCACATGTTCAAGGCTTGCCTCCATCGAGGAGCTGCCCGAGAGCCAGCTCTGAGTTTTCTGTGTGATGCACCAAGAGCAGAGCGAGGGTGGGCAAGGGTAGTTGGCAGTGCTGGAGGGGGAGCACAGAGCACCTCTGGGGCAGGGGTCTGGCTGGTAGTTCAGGAACCAGAGCAGCACACAGCCCTGCTGGGGGGGATCCCCAGAGCCCCCAGCTGGGGCCACCCCACTGCACCCAGCGCCCCACTGCACCTGCAGGGAGGAGCCTGGATGGGAAGAGGCTGGAGCTGCTGGAGCTGCTGCCCCTCCACAGCTCCCAGAGGGACCTGAGTGCCCAGAGAGGCTCAGCCCTGCCCCCTGTGCTGCCCTGGACACAGGTGTGGGGCCAGAGCAGCCCCACTCCGGGGTTCCATGGGGAAAGGACCCAAAAGCCACTCCAAGAGCTGCTCCTGTGTGGAAAGCAGGGACCCACAGGCTGGGAAAGCCCTCAGGCCACGGAGTCCATCCCTGCCCCAGCACTGCAGCCACCTCCTGACCTCCAAAGCCTTGGCATTGTGGTAAAAGTAACAGAGAGAGGAGCCAGAACTCTGAATCACAAAGCAGGAAATGACAGAGCCTTGGGAGCCAGGCCAGGGCAGAGAGGGTGCACCCAGGGGGCAGGGACACCCCAGGTGACACAGCACTGCCACCCCAGCCGTGTGACCTGGGCAGGGACACTCAGGAGAGCCCCCAGACCCGGGCTGAAGGCATTTGGAGCATTTGGAACGAACCCAGCCCGGGCACAGACAAGGACAGCTCATCCCCACCAGCCCAGGAGCTGCCCCTGCTGCTTTGCACAGAAAGGAAAACCAACCCCAAGAGAGCAACCCAGGGCAGAGCCCGGGTCAATACTGATACAAACACTGCTTTTCAGCACACCTGGAGACCCCCCTCACCTCCAGAGCTTCTTTTCCAAGGGGTTCTCAGCATGCACTTCCTCTGCTGGCAATCTCCCTCTTTCAGAGGTTAAAGGTGCCATTTTGCCAGCATTAGCTCACTCCAAGTGGTGCCAGCTTTTGATATTTTTATCAGCTTATAATTTACATGTTTTCACCTCTCACTATCAAACAAATGCATCATCTTCAACACCATCACTTCCCACTCCACCACAGCACCCAGGACCCTGCAGGCCACATGGAAACCTGTTAAATCCCCTCAGGAAGGAAAGAGCAAAGGAGAAGGTGGCTTTAAATAGGAGGGAATTATTTTCTCCTTAAGCAAATAGATAGGGTGTGCCAAAGCAAGAGTAATCATTGTTCCATGGGATGGAGGTTGAGCTTGAGTGCCTGAAAAATTGGCCTTGAGGAAGAGCTGAAGGCCAGTCCCTGTTTGCTCTGTGGTCATAAAGAAAAACACTGAGGTTACAGCCAGGTGAGTCTGAGTCCAGCCAGGTGAAGGCAGGAGGAGGTGTCTGCACAGCCCAGCCCTGCTGCCAGCCCCCAGTGGGACAGGGCAGGGAGCCCAAGCACAGCTCCTGTCCCCAAAGGCACCTAAGCCACAGTCAGAGTGCCACAACAGCCCCACAGGGACCACCCAGCCCAGCCCCTGGCCCAGCCCACCCCAAACCCCCAGGCTGTCCCCAGGGCTGGGGACAGTGCCTGCTGCACTGGACAGTGTGACAGCCACCCCTGAACCCCCATGCTGTCCCCAGGGCTGGGGACAGTGCCTGCTGCACTGGACAGTGTGACAGCCACCCCTGAACCCCCAGGCTGTCCCCAGGGCTGGGGACAGTGCCTGCTGCACTGGACAGTGTGACAGCCACCCCTGAACCCCCATGCTGTCCCCCAGGCTGGGGACAGTGCCTGCTGCAACTGGACAGTGTGACAGCCACCCCTGAACCCCCAGGCTGTCCCCAGGGCTGGGGACAGTGCCTGCTGCACTGGACAGTGTGACAGCCACCCCTGAACCCCCAGGCTGTCCCCAGGCTGGGGACAGTGCCTGCTGCACTGGACAGTGTGACAGCCACCCCTGAACCCCCAGGCTGTCCCCAGGGCTGGGGACAGTGCCTGTTGTACTGGACAGTGTGACAGCCACCCTTGACCCCCTGTCCCCTCCTGTCCCCCACAAAGACACGAGCACCTGCTGGGTTAGCACCCCAACAAAAGGAGACAATGAACCCACTCCTGTGAGATTAACTGTGACAAGGGCTCTGTCCTGCTCCTGGGAGCTGCAGGAGTGCCCTGCCAGCAGTGCCCAGTGCTCCCTGTCACCAGAGGTCCCCATGGAGAGCACAGAGCTGAGCCCAGCCCTGCCCGGGGCTCGGGCAGTCCCAGCCCTGCTGTCACCCAGAGCATGGCAGCTCCAGGGAGCTCTGCAGGAGCCAGGAGAACACTCTGCTGCTGGGACAGGGGGCACAGAGGGGCTGCACGTCACCCAGGGAGCTGAATCCACAGCAGGACACTCGGGAGAGCTGTGAGCAGTGCAGGGGTGGCTCAGCTAAGGAGATTTTCCAGAGGCCTGTGGCACACTGTGCACACAGGACAGGGGCTTCAATATTGAACACAGACCTTTAGCACAAGGCCAGCAACAATGAACCTAACCAAGTCAAGGGGCAGAGTCCCAGAGAAGCGCAGAACTGTCTGGAAAAGCCTCCCAGAGCCCTGAGCCCAGCCACGCCAGCCCTGCCCCTGTCCCCAGTGCCACCCGGGCTGTGGATCCCCAGGGGTGGGCACCAGCCCTGCCCTGGCAGAGGGGGCACAGCCTCGCTGCCCCCACACCAAAACCCCTCCTGCACCCCCAGAGCAGGAGAGGCTGTGCACAGAAAGGTAATTTAGGGCAGTCAGATGGATTCGTGTTACAGCAGAGATCGGGTTCCAAAGGCTGCATCCAAAAGCCAAAGTCTAAATGGAATGCTTGAGGAAATATTATTTACACGTTGTGTTTTCAGAGAGCAGCAAAGCATTGTTCTAAAATGATGTTTCTAACCCCTTTTGATAAACTGTGTATACAAAGAATAAATTCAAAGTCAGGTCCGTGACGGCTGTCAAGCCCACAGCGTTTATTTACAGGAAAGAGGAACAGTATTTTGACTTCTCCCGAGCAGCCTTTCAGGAAGGGGAGCTTTTGTGACTTAAATGCACGAAGAAATGCCACATTAGTCAAAGGTCTATTTCCCCAGGACGGCAGGAGCATTATTTGGCAGTGACCTCCAAGTGGCCTCTATATTTCAGCAGGGTTGCACCAAGGGTAAGGGCACCAGCAGCCCTCACAGTCCTGCCCCAAGAGCATTTCAGAGGGGCTTTTTCTCTGCTGGAAGGTGGGGGAGCCACCCCTGGGGTCCTGCAGTCACAGATCTCCCTGCCCTGGGTGGCACAGAGCCCCTCGTGTGGGTGGGAGATTTCCTCCCTTGGAAAGCCAGCGAGGAGAGGATGCAGAGCCCAAGGGAGCCGGGCAAGAGGCACCTGCTGCTGCAGCCAGGGCCAGAATTGCACCAGAATCCAGAGAACAAAGCCTCCTGAGGCCAGGAAGGGCATTCCCACTGGTCAAACCCACACCTGAGAGCAAGCCCAGCTCCCCAGAACTCACAGAGCTCCTCTGCTGCCTCAGGGCTCCAGGGCCCCCACAGACCCCAGCCTGGCTGAGGGTCCTGCTCACAACCACAGGGAAACAAACGGAGAGCAGAGAGCACCTGCCTGGAGGGACACCCACCTGCTCCCTGGTGCCAGGCAGGGCTTCATTCACAGCTCCCGAGGGGTTAACCCGGGCACCTTGGCACCTCCTTGGTGAGGGCAGCCTGGCACACCTGAGCTGCGCTGTGTGTCCCTGTGAGGGCAGCCTGGCAGCAGCAGCTCTGTGCCCTGCTCCCAGCTGGCACTGCTGCCCTCCTGGGCTGCCACCCCAGCAGCAAAAGGCACCTGAGAAGGCTGGCCCAGAACGGACACCAGGATGAACAGGGAACACCGGGAAGGTTGCAATGACATTTGGGCCTTCACTCTGCAATTCCAGTGAATCCACATTGGGGTTGGGCTTTTTTAAAAAAAATAATGCAAACTGCAGGTGGGCCAGGAGCAGGAAAGATCTGGCAGGCTGCAGTAAATTGGTAATTGTAGCTGTGATTGCAGGGCAGGATCAGAGGCACCAGGATCAGGCTCCCACCTCCACAGAGCTCAAATAAACAATTGCAGAAATAAACCCCAGCACAGAGCCAGCACCCACACGGGGGCTGGAGGAGCTGCTCCCTGCCCAGGGATGTGCCTTGGAGGAGCAGCTGGAACCTGCTCTCTGCTGATCCATAAACGTGCCAGGTTCTCTGGAGGCTGGAAAGTGTGAGCAGAGATGGCTCTGGAGTGAATCCTGGGCATGTGGGAGACAGGAGAGCACAGAGAGCAACAGGGAGAGCAGGAGCAAGGGACACAGCCTGAGGAATGGCAGGGACAGACAGACAGACAGACAGGACACCCATGGATCAGAGATGGGATAAAGCCAGAGGAAAGGGACACAGCCTGAGGAACAGCAGGGACAGACAGACAGACAGGACACCCATGGATCAGAGATGGGATAAAGCCAGAGGAAAGGGACACAGCCTGAGGAACAGCAGGGACAGACAGACAGACAGACAGACAGGACACCCATGGATCAGAGATGGGATAAAGCCAGAGCAGGGGAGGAGCTGTGACAGCTCCCAGGGCAGGGATTTGAGACACAAGCACTCAAACCCAAACAGCTGCTGTTAGTGTTCTTCTGACAGGGATTGCACCAGCCAAATTATCCCTCAGCCTGCAGCCACAAACTGTGTGGGGAAGATGGAGGTAAAGAGGAGCAGGAAGAACGAGGCCAGGAAGATCTCCAGCTGCACTGCCCCCACTCCAGCCAGAGCAGTCCTGGCTGCCAAAACCCTTCATCCACCTCCTGCAACCTGCCCGGAGCCCCACTTGTAATTCTGCTCTGGAATCTGCTCACATTGACCCTGCAGTCCTCTGAAGCTGGAATACAAATTAACCCAGCTGCAGGGAGAGGGCAAACCCACCCTGCCCCAGAACAGCTCCCACCTTCAGCAGCCTGGCCATCCTGCCCTGGAAAACAGGGCTGGCCAAGGAATTGAATTTTCCTGATGGCCCAGGCTGAAGCAGGGACAGGAGTGTCTCAGAGGGGTGTCACAGACACATTTTATGAAAAATCCTTCTGCTAGGATCCTTTCTCCTGAGAAGCTGAGAGGCCCCAGAAATGAAGTGTAAACAATTATCTGCTGCTGTGGGATGCAACAGGTGCATCTGTGATTGACCATTAATTAAAAACAGCCACATGAGACCAATCACAGTCCAGTTGTCTCAGACTCTCTGGTCAGTCACAGGATTTTGTTATCATTCCATTTTTCTATTCCTTGCAAGCCTTCTGATGAAATCCTTCCTTCTATTCTTTTAGCATAGTTTTAATATAGCATTTTCTTCTAATATAACATGGAGTGAGATCCTCATCTCTTCTCTCGTGCTGGGAGCCTGAGAACAGCAGCCCAGAGGGGAGCACACAGTGCCAGCCTGCAGGGACAGCGGCCCCAGGCCAGGCTGGGCACGGGCAGCCCTCACCTGGGCCCCAGGTGTGGCCATGGCCAGGCAGCTCCCAGGGCAGGGGGATGGCTGCCCACCAAGCTGTGCCAGCTCTCCTGCTGCACAGCTGGCCATGAGAGCAATGAATCAGAGCAGGAGTGATGTCAGTCCAAAGGACAGCTCCAGCAGGGCAGGGGTCAGCTGGGCCAGGTGTTGTCCCCAGCGGGTCTCAGCAGTGCCCAGGAAGCCCCAGCCCTGCTTTGGAGAGCAGAGCCTGCCAAGGAGCCTCAGGGCAGGGCCAAAGGCTGCAAAAGCTCTGGGGGCGTGAGAGCCCTGCACAGCAGAGATCAGCATTGCCCCAAAACAGCCAGCACCCACTGCTGACAGCTGGGACTGGCCTAATGCACTGCTGCCTCTGTGCCACCTGCACCTCTGCTTCCACAGCACGGGCACGGGCACCTGGGAGTGCCAGACACAGCCCTGGGCTGAGCCTGGCCCAGCTCTGGGCTTGGGTACAACCTGCCCTGTGAGCCCAGCTCAAACAGCCCCACACAGCCCTGGGCTGAGCCTGGCTTAGCTCTGGGCTTGGGTACAACCTGCTCTGTGAGCCCAGCTCTGGGCTTGGGTACAACCTGCTCTGTGAGCCCAGCTCAAACAGCCCCACACAGCCCTGGGCTGAGCCTGGCCCAGATGCGGGCTTGGGTACAACCTGCCCTGTGAGCCTGGCCCAGCTCAAACAGCCCCACACAGCCCTGGGCTGAGCCTGGCCCAGCTCTGGGCTTGGGTACAACCTGCCCTGTGAGCCCAGCTCAAACAGCCTCACACAGCCCTGCCTGGGGCTGAGCCAGGTGTGGGACCCAGGGCTGGGATTTAATCAGGGTTTCATTTCCAGGCTGTGGAGGGAGGCTGAGCAGGGCTTTGCCAGGGCTGAGGGGGCAGAGCTCAGCCCCAGGCAGAGGGAGAGCAGCCCTGGAAGCTCTGCAGAGCCAGGGCAAGCAGAGCCTGGCCCACACCTGGCTTCTCCTTCTGTGCCATTCAAGATGGGCATGGAGACATCCCTCAGGACACAACAACTGGCTGGCACTTCTCACCTTTTCCTTTCCTGCTCCATCCCTGCCAGTTTGTGCTTTCAGCTGCAGGAACTGGGAGAAAACTGGGATATCAAAGGAGCACAACCCAGAGACCCCGTCCTTGCCCTGGCTACAGAGGGGGAGAGCAGAAAACACAGAGGGGGAGAGCAGAAAACACTGCTTCTCCTCCACTTCCACCACAGCAACACAAAAGGTTCCTGTCCCTGGCAGCCTCGCAGTTGGTGCCTGACTCAGGTGAGAAGTGATGAGCAGATAGGCTGGAAACACTTCCAGCACAGCCCAAGTGCTCCCTGGTGCTCAGCTGAGTGTGAACAGCCTGGCCAGGCCATGGGAGGGAGGCGAGGGCACAAGGGACAGATTGGGCTCACCAGGAAGGACAAGACACCAACAAAAAGCACAGACCCTGCTGGGAGGGCATCCCTGTGACCCTGAGCAGGGCTGCACAACCCCCAGCAGCAGAGAGCTGAACAAAGAGCCTGGAAAAGTTAATTTCTAATAATAACTCAGCACAGAGAGACAGCAAGGCAGAGCAGAAGCACCTGCTGGGGTTTTCTGCAGCCTGCACACGGAGTATTTTTGCAATGCTAAATAAGACCTCAGAAAAATCAAGCTCCATCTCTACAAGGCTGTTACACGGGTTTTTTTGTGTGCCTGGCAGACCCAGGCACTTTGGAAGGAGGGGAAAATTGAGTTGGCTTCCCCTGGAACAGGAGCGGAGTGCTGAGCCTGGGCAGTCATTTTAAATTTACAGCAACATGGGCAAGGAGAACACGGGGCCAGAGCTCAGCTGGGGACAGGAGCAGACCCAGCCAGAAAGGGGAAGGAGCAGGAGGAATTCACTGAGCAGGAGCAGCCAGGGTTTGCTCCAGCACTCCGGGGGAGTGAGAGCACAGAATTCACCCAACAAACAGCAGAGCTGCCAACAGCAACAGCCAACAGCAAACACAGAGCCCAGCCTGACAAAGGCACCCAGGGCTGAAATAAGGGATAAAAAGCAACCGGAGGGGGAATGGGAACCCCAGCGCTTCCCCCAGCACAGCCCTTCCAGAGCCCCTTCGGCTGCTGAGAAACTCATTAATGCAAACAGCAGAAACTGCTTTGGTTTTAAAGGAGGAAAAGCCCACAGAACGTTCTCAGCCGTGGATTCCTTCATTATGCAGCTTGCAGTGCAATTCTGGAGTAGCTGGTCAAGTGGCAATTAGCAGCAAAATAAAGAGATGTTAATTCAGCCCTTGGCTCGTTTTAGCTGAGCCAGATAATCTACAAGGAAATCCAGCCCTGGGGAGAAGGGGCCTGGCAGCAAGTGCAGGGCAGGAGAAGGCTGCAGAGAAAAACAAACACGGGCTGAGGAGAGCACGGTGGGGCCAGGCTTGACACAGCCCCAGCACCCCAGAGCACAGCCCCAGCCCGGGGCTGCACCCCACACACCCGGGCAGGGGCTCCAGAAACACGGCCAAGGGCTTGGCACAGGGAAAAACAAACAAACAAAAACCAGACAAACAAAAAACTGCCAAGCAACCAGAAAACCAACCTGCCAACCAACCAAAAAACCAAGCAAACCCCTACCAAACAAACAAAAATCTACCAACCAAAAAACCAACCCGCCTGCCAACCAACCAAACCACCAACCTACCTGCCAAACAAGCAAAACAAAAACCAAACAAGCAAAAATCTATCAACCAAACCAAAAACTACTAACCAACCAAAAAACCAACCTGCCAACCAACCAAAAAACCAAGCAAACCCCTAGCAAACAAACAAAAAACTACCAACCAACCAAAAAAACAACCTGCCAAACAAACAGAAATCTCTCAACCAAACAAGAAACTATCAACCTGCCAACCAGACAAACGAAACCCTACCAAACAAACAAAAACCTATCAACCAAACCAAAAACTACTAACCAACCAAAAAACCAGCTTGCCAACCAGACAAACAAAACCCTGCCAAACAAACAAAAACCTATCAACCAAATAAAAAGCTACCAACCAACCAAACACAAACCCAACCTGCCAACCAGGCAAACAAACCCCTACCAACCAACCAACCAAAATCTCCACTTGGAGAGCAGAGCTCTCCCCTTCCCCAGCAGTGTGTTCTCAATGCTCAGATTTGTCAATGAAATGGAACATACCTGTTGGAGGGATGCTGAGCTGCCCCTCAGGCCAGCCCGGGGCTCCATCCTGCCCAGCACAGCAGGGAGGGAGCCAAACCCTCCAAACCCCACACAAGAAGCCCTCCTCTCACCCTCCCTCCCTTAAATGCTGCCTTAATTCTGATTTACTGCACCTGGCTCTCCCTGGACCCTCTGCTCCTCCCACACCCCACAAAACAAACTCTCCCCTCACCCTCCCTGCCTTAAGAAGTGCTGCCCCAGGTCTGATGTCTCTGCTGCTCTCCCAGCCCCACTCCCGGGGTGTTTTCCCTCTGGCAGCAGAGCTTGGCTGCCCAGGGAGGGATTCCCCCACTGAGCAAAGCCCAGGGAAAACTCTGGAAGGATTTGGCCTCCTGAAGGGAGCGTGCAGATGGAAATGATGCTGCAAGGAAAGGGAGAATGGAATAAAACCAGCACAGTGCAGAGGGTAAAGCCTTCCCCTGCAGTGGCCTTGGCCTGAGCAGATTGCTGGTGTGGGATGGAATCTCTCCTTTTACCTGCACTGCAGGTGCATTTGAGTGCTGGTTCCAGTGACACCACAATGGGGTTTGGGAGTCAAAACCTGTTCAATCCTCATACATTCCATCCAGCACTTCTCTTTACAGTGTTGACGTGTAGTGATGCCCCCCTGAAAAAATGTTTTAATAGAAGAAAATAACAAATTAGGATAGATTAGAAATAATTTCCCCTCAGTTTCCTGCAACTTCTGACTTGTACCCATAAACTTCTGACTTGTACCCTTAAACTTCAGAGTCTCTGTGGGCAGGAACCTTGGACCACTGAAACCACAGAAAACTCTACCTGCAGTATTTGTAACTTCAAAAAGGAAAGGGAAAAGATCAATTCTTGCCATTTTGAAGAAAATGTAACTTTTTTTTCTATATGTTTTCAGACTTTTCCAAAGGCATCAAGATATTTTGCTCTTAGGAAGTTGATGAATTACCTCTCAGAACTTTGTGAGGTTGGCTCAGGTGCAGGAAAGACTGTGATGAGAAATGGTTCTATTTGCTGTGCCCACACCTGCACTGAAAGGTTTTCCCCTGTAAATCCACAGAAACTGGAATTTCCTGGAGGCTCTGACAGGACATGGGACCCAAGGCAGGAGAAGGGGACTGGGGACAATTCTGTGCCTCCAGGAGTGGATCCAGCACTGGAACTCCACTGCTGGGGGCTTGGGGGGAAAGGAGCCCCTCAGTGGGGATGGGAGACCCCCTGGGGCTGGGATCTCATGGAAACCCCAACCCTGGGGCTGGGGGCTCATGGAAACCCCAACCCTGGGGCTGGGGGCTCATGGAAACCCCAACCCTGGGGCTGGGGGCTCATGGAAACCCCAACCCTGGGGCTGGGATCTCATGGAAACCCCAACCCTGGGGCTGGGATCTCATGGAAACCCCAAACCCTGGGGCTGGGGGCTCATGGAAACCCCAACCCTGGGGCTGGGGGCTCAGGGAAACCCCAAACCCTGGGGCTGGGATCTCATGGAAACCCCAACCCTGGGGCTGGGATCAGGAAACCCACCTGGGGCTGGGGGCTCATGGAAACCCCAAACCCTGGGGCTGGGATCTCATGGAACCCCAACCCTGGGGCTGGGGGCTCATGGAAACCCCAACCCTGGGGCTGGGATCTCATGGAAACCCCAAACCCTGGGGCTGGGATCTCAGGGAAACCCCAACCCTGGGGCTGGGATCTCAGGGAAACCCCAAACCCTGGGGCTGGGATCTCATGGAAACCCCAAACCCTGGGGCTGGGATCTCAGGGAAACCCCAAACCCTGGGGCTGGGGGACAGCACACAGGGGACACCCCCAGAGGTGGCACTGGGAACCCTACAGTCCCCCAGGACCTTAAACCTCCCTCAGTGCCAGGGCAGGGCAGTGCCAGTGTCTGTGCCACAGCCTGTCCCTCCCTGCTGAGTCTGCCAGGTCCCCAGGACAAAGGGGGAACTGAGAATCTGACCCCATGTTCTCAGAAGGCTGATTAATAATTATATTATATTATATTATATTATATTATATTATATTATATTATATTATATTATATTATATTATATTATATTATATTATATTATATTATATCATATTATCATATTATATCATATTATATCTATTATATTATATTATATTATATTATACTAAAACTATACAAAAGACTAGAGAAAGGACACAGAAGGCTTACAGGAATGAACAATAAAACCCCGTGACTCCTCAGAGCCTCGGCACAGCTGATGGTGATTGCTCCTTAAGTTAAAACCATTCCCATGTTGGATAAACACTCTCCAGACCACTTTCCAGCAAACACAGCAGCAGCTGAGGCTTCTCAGCTTCCCAGGAGAAGATCCTCGGCAAAGAAGGTTTTTCAGGAAACCTGGCAGTGCCACCTCCCAGGTGCCACCCTCTGCTGTGCCCAGCAGCCCTGGGGTCAGCAATGAGGACCTGGCTGCACAGCCAGGAACCTGCATTTGGCTTTCTAAGGGATGTCACAGGGGCAAACCAACCCCATCCTCGTTACTGGTGTTAATCTACAGCAAACCTTTCATTTCGCCTGCCAGCAGCTCCCTTCTATCAGCTGGAATTTACTTTTTAATTATGTATATTGCTTTTTTCCATGTGAAACTCCAGACTAGAAATATGTATCTCATTATATTTTACGTTATTCAATTGACCTAAACACAAAGGCATTTTTCTTGAATACTGAGTGCTGATGTACCTTTTTAATTAAAGCTTAAAAAGCTTTTAATTAAAACAATAAATCACAGGCAGCAGGCTCTATCCACATTGTCTTCTGGCCCGGGTGTATTTTTGCTTTTGTGATCTGATTGACCCAAAAGGTAAAATACAGGTGAAAGGGCTTTCACATTTAATGGCTGCAGTATAAAATACCCTGAGTCAGGCTGGGCCTGGCAGCCCTGCTGGGCCCTGCCTGCAGCCCCTGCAGGTTCCTTTTCCTGTGCTGTGGCCTAAATCTGCAGCCAGGGAGCCCCAGGACCAGGTACACCTGCCCAGCCCCAGGAGCCAGGGACACCTGTCCAGCCACAGAGCCCCAGGACCAGGTACACCTGCCCAGCCCCAGGAGCCAGGTACACCTGCCCAGCCCCAGGAGCCAGGGACACCTGCCCAGCCCCAGGAGCCAGGGACACCTGCCCAGCCATGGATCCTTCCAATTACCATTGTTAAGGTAACAAGGGGATGCAGTGAATCGTTCCCTCAGCTGAAAATAAGAGAAATAAGAGTTCAGTTGCCCCCCCACCCCCCCGTTTTTGTCATGACAATTTGCTAAAGGAACCCCAGGTGCTCCTCAGGCTGGAAATAGGAATATTTGTATTGCCCCACAGCGGGGCAGACAGAAAAGCCCCTGCTTCAGAGAGGGGCCCAGGTAGGTGGGAGGTGGAGTTCCCTCTGCTCCTGCCCCAGCAGCAATATTTGACTGCAGCAGGCCCAAACAGAGCCCTGCAGCTCCCAGACCTGCTGGGCCCTGGGCCTCCCTGCTTCTGGAAATCTCATCTGGCCAAGGATAGATGAAAAGCAAAATTGCAAGGGAAAAAAAAAAAAAAAAGAGGAAAAAAAAGAAAAGAATGCTGGGTGACTTCAAGGAGAAACAAAATCTCCCAATAAAGTCGGCAGTAAACTCCAAGTGCTCGCCCGAAACTGCCAGGCAGTAAAAGCACAGAGCTCCTGGCTCCAGCTGCTGAGAGTCCCCTCCCTGGGGGCCAGGAGCCCTCCTGCCTTCCCAAACGTCCCTGCTGCCCACAGAGGGTCCCTGAGGAGTGTCCCTGCCCACACTGGGGATGCTCCACGTTCTGCCCAGCAAAGCTGGAGAGCTTTTCTCTCCCAAACCTCACAATTCCCTCGGTGCTGTCCTTCCTTGAGCCTTTCCCCTGTTTCAGCTCTCAGTCCTTAGCTCAGCTCCTCTGGCTTTCCTTATCCATCCCTGCTCCTTTTCCCACCCCCAGTCTGGAGCCTCCTGTTGTCCTTCCCGTGGCTGGAGGGAGCGACAGGGACCCCGAGGGGCCAGGGAAGGGCTGGCCTGGGGCAGGCACTGCCCCAGCTCGTCCCATCCCAGTCCCAGCCCTGTTCCCGGTTCCCAGCCCATCCCAGTCCCAATCCCAGCCCTGTTCCCAGCTCATCCCAGTCCCAATCCCAGCCCTGTTCCCAGCTCATCCCAGTCCCAATCCCAGCCCTGTTCACAGCTCATCCCAGTCCCAATCCCAGCCCGTTCCCTGTTCCCAGCCCATCCCAGTCCTAATCCCAGCCCTGTTCCCAGCTCATCCCAGTCCTAATCCCAGCCCTGTTCACAGCTCATCCCAGTCCCAATCCCAGCCCTGTTCCCAGTTCCCAGCCCATCCCAGTCCTAATCCCAGCCCTGTTCCCAGCCCATCCCAGTCCCAATCCCAGCCCTGTTCCCAGTTCCCAGCCCATCCCAGTCCTAATCCCAACCCTGTTCACAGCTCATCCCAGTCCCAATCCCAGCTCTGCTCCCAGTTCCCAGTTCATCCCAGTCCCTGCCCAGCCACATTCCCAGTTCATCCCAATCCCAGCCCCATTCCCCAATCCCATCCCAATCCCAGCCCCATTCCTAGTTCCCATCCCAATCCCAGCCCTGTTCCCATCCCAATCCCAGCCCTGTTCCCATCCCAATCCCAGCCCCGTTCCCATGCAGTCCCTGCCCAGCAGGCCCTGGCAGTGTGTGCTGTGAGCAGGGAGCCATCCCAGGAGATTGGGATCAGGCTGGAGAACAGGCAGGAGCTCTCAGGAGCACGGGACAGAGCTGCTGGCCAAGGAGAACAAGGCAAACACAATTTCACCTCCTGCAGCCCTCGGGCCTCTCTCGTGCTCAGGAGCACCAGGACAAAGACAATGCCTGGGCTTGAAGGGCTTCTGGTTTGGGGAGAATTGCTTCTGAGAGCTGAGGGATGGAGAGGCACTGTCAGAGCACAGGTTTAATTAAAGTCTGCCACGCTCAGATCCTGAGCTCTCAAACCCTTCCCGAGAAGAGAGGGAACAGCAGAGGGAGAGCAGGAGTCAGGAACATACTGGAAGTTTCCATGGCTGTGGGGGATGTGGGTGCAAAGGTGGAACATGGAACTCTGTCCCTGCCCAGGTGTGGGTACCCCATCCCCACGGGAAGCTGTGAACACCCCGGGCTGCAGGAACTGCTGCACCTCGTCCTGCTGGCACCTGGGAGCTCCCTGGGGCAGGTGAGAGAATAAAGCAGGGATGGATCCCAAGGGAATCATTCCCTCCCAGGACACACCTTGGGCAGGGATACCTGAGAGCTCCCTGGGGCAGGTGAGAGAATAAAGCAGGGCTGGATCCCAAGGGAATCATTCCCTCCCAGGACACACCTTGGGCAGTGGCTCCAGCCCAGCTGGGCCCGGCTCAGGAGCTCTCACCCTTTGCTCACTCCTGCTCCATTCCCAGCTGCTCCAGTGTCCAGCCCCAGCTCCAGGGGATGCAGTCCCACCCTGCCAGGCTGCTCTCCTCCAGCCCCTGCTCCTGGCACCTTGGGGCTGCAGCTGCAGCCAAGTCCTTGGTTCTGGGGCTGGGCAGGGATTGCTGTGTGTGCTGGGCTGGGAGCAGAGCTGCTGGCCCTGCTGAGGGGTGCAGGGTCACCCTGGGCTGGGCAGAGCCTGGAATGGCAGAGCTGGAGCTGAAGCATCCCTGGCAGAGCTGTTCAGGATCCCAAGGGCCCCCAAGGGTGGCCACTGCTGCTGTCAGGGAGTGTTTGATCACGGGGCAGCACTGGGATTAGCTTCCCCAGCCTTTCCCAGCCTTTCCCAGCCTTCCCCAGCCTTTCCCAGCTCCAGAGGGGCCGGGCAGAGCCTCCCCAGCACCAGGAAAATCTCCCCAGGGAGAGCAAGGCATGGGGAACACATCAAGGCACTGTATTTCACAACAACCCACTGTTCTGGCTCTGAACACTTCTTACAACTCCAGTGCCCTCCAAAAGGCAGAGCTGAACCCAGAGGCTGCAGATTCCCCCAGAAGTGGGGTCCTTTGTCATTTACTGGCATTTTCTGTGTTCCCACCCCCTGTTCTGCTCACCCAGATCTCCCAGGATTCTTTCTCTCCAGCTCTTTATCTGTGCTCATTTTGGTGGTCACAGATGGCTTTTTCCCTTTTGCACACACGGGCTGCAAAGCAGCATTTCTCCCTCAGAAGAATTTGAGAGAAATAAAAAGCCCCAGTGTTTGGTTGTTTGGTAAAGGATGAGGCAGCCAATCAGGCAGTTTTTTTCCACCAGCAGTTATTTCATCTCTAGCACAACAGTCACAAAGAGAGAAAATAACTTGATCATATCTGAGCCCCTAAATAGCAGCGAAAGAGGGTTTGTACTGAAAACCAAAAAAATAATGCTGGAGAGCTAATTTTTATTCATTCCCTTGAAGAGAGAAGATGCAAAAGCTTTTAAGGAATTCGGGGCCAATTTGTTCATTGGGATCTGTGGTAAATGAGCAGCCCAGGCAGCTCCTGTTGGGACACAGAGCTGCACTCCCCAGCTGCAGGTTCTGCTCCTGGAGTGCCCTCACATGGCTCAGGGTGTCTGCTGTGGGGCTTCCAGCACTCCCTGCCCCCTCTGAGGCACCCAGACCTGGAAATTCCCCCTCCCAGAGGGCAGAGACAGAGCCTGTCTGTGCAGTGAGTCCCTGTCATCCACGTCTGCAGGGGATGGGCTGGGGGGGCAGCCCACCCCCAAACACACCCCCCAAACACACACACAGCTCCTGCTCCTCCAGAGGGACAGGGCAGCACCAGGAAATGGGGTTTGAACCAGGACACTGCCTTCTCCAGGGAGGGACATGGCATTTCCACCTGGGACTGAGCAGCTGCTCTGAGAGAAACCAAAGGGCTGGGATTGTTCATCCCAAAGCTGCTGTGAGGGGACACCCCAGACCCCATTGTGTGGGACAGGGACACCCCAGACCCCATTGCTGTGACAGGGACACCCCAGACCCCATTGCTGTGACAGGGACACCCCAGACCCCATTGTGGGGGACAGGGACACCCCAGATCCCATTGTGGGACAGGGACACCCCAGACCCCATTGCTGACAGGGACACCCCAGATCCCACTGTGGGACAGGGACAGCCCGGATCCCCTTGCTGTGCCAGGGACACCCCAGATCCCCTTGCTGGCAGGCACAGCCCGCACCCCGGGGTGCTGCAGCTCATTCAGACCCCAGGCAGCCCCAGGGAGGGTGTGCAGCGCCCTGGGCAGGCTGGGCTGGCACGGGCAGCCCGGGCAGTGCCAGGAGCAGCAGCTCTAGGAGCCCTCAGAGCACGGGGCAGCACTCACTGGGCTCTCAGACCTGTCCAGAGCACTCCTGAATGCCCTCCCTGCCTGTCTGCCCCTGTCCCCTGTATTTAACCTTCTGAGAATAATGAAGTGTGAACAAGCTAAATTTATGGAAGAAAACACGCAGCTCCATCTATGCAGTGAACAAACAAGTGTTTTAAACTATCATTTTCCTGCACAGCCACAACAGCAGCCTTATCTGCTTGGTGTGTGCCTGATTTCCACTGGGCTGAGTCCCTCTCTCTGATCCTGGGAGCAGCACCTTCAGGGCAGGCAGGAGCAGGGGTCTGCAGGGAGGGCAGGAGAGCAGCAGCTCCTGTCCCAGCCCTGCTCCCAGGGGATCCCTGCTGTGGGCAGAGAGCCCAGAGCAGCCCTGGCACCCCCTGGCCCTGCAGGGCACCCCTGGGCACAGGGACCAGGGGTGATGGTCACAGAGCTTCTGAGGGGCCACCCAGAGATGAAAGGTGCTGATTCCACCCTCCCTTCACAGAGTTCCTCCTCACTGGTGCTGGAACATCCCTGAGCAGGAAGGGCTTGGAGATCCCCCCAGAAGCTGGGGCTGCCCCTGGACCCCTGAAGTGTCCCAGGCCAGGCTGATGGGGCTGGGAGCACCTGGGACACTGGGAGGTGTCCCTGCCATGGGATGGGGTGGGACAGTCCCCGAGGTCCCTTCCAGCCCAAACCACTCCGGGATTCTGATTCCACAACAGCTGTTTCTGAGACCCGAGCTGACACTGACAGCACTTGAACTGATACTCACAGACAGCATTTCATCTTTGCCAGGGAAGCAGAACTCCTCCTGTGACAGCCTGTTTGTTGGAAATGCCATCAATGCAATGAAAATGCAGTTGTAGGTAATGGCAAAATATTCCTAACCCTTGGAAGAAGGGGGATAACTTTCTATTGCCTTAATGACAGGCACTAAAACTCTGCCATAAAACCTTCCAGGAGCTCCACACCACCCTTTTAGAGCGTTAAAGGCATTAAAGCAGAGCTGTTACAGCCTGCAGTGCCTGCTCAGACTGTCAGTCCTGCCCTGGTCACAAGCAGTGCCAGCAGGCAGGGGCTGAGCCAGGGCTGCCCCTGCTGCTCAAACCCACCCCAGCAGGGTGGGCAGGGCCCAGGGGTCACCCCCACCTCTGCCACTGGCTCTGAAAATCTCCACTCAATTGGAACATCGGAGTGAAGAGAGCTGGAATTGTTTTACTCAACACTTTGCGTCTCTCTGTGTCCTTGGTGTCCTTGTGACATTTGTCTCCTAGGCAGAGGTGTTTCAGGTGTTGGGCTTTAGGTTTTCAGGTTATTCTGGGTAGCAGCAAAGCTGGAACCCCTCTCTGTGTTAGGGGAAAAGTCATGGCAAGGGCTGTAAAGCATTAGAACAAAGTGGGGAGGGGTGCCCATCCCTGGAGGTGCTCAGGAAAGCCAGGATGTGGCACTGGGACAGGGACAGTGCTGGGCTGGGGGGATCCTTGCACCCATCCCTGGAGGTGCTCAGGAAAGCCAGGATGTGGCACTGGGACAGGGACAGTGCTGGGCTGGGGGGATCCTTGCACCCATCCCTGGAGGTGCTCAGGAAAGCCAGGATGTGGCACTGGGACAGGGACAGTGCTGGGCTGGGGGGATCCTTGCACCCATCCCTGGAGGTGCTCAGGAAAGCCAGGATGTGGCACTGGGACAGGGACAGTGCTGGGCTGGGGGGATCCTTGCACTGGATGGACACAAAGCCTTTCTCAGCTTTGATTGTTCTGGCATTGACTGAGGGCAGTTCCTAGAACAGCAAAGCCTAGCTCAGCAGCCAAGGTGACAGGTAGATATTCCACAGTTTGTGCTTCCTGTGCCCCCCCAGAGTCCCTGAGCCCCCCACACATGCCAGCACCAAGAGCCCACCCGGGGAGCCCTCCCAGGCTGGCTGCAGGTGCGCTCCCCACAGCCCCAGAGCACAAGGTTGACATTTATAGAGTTGGAGGAGGTGGAACAGCCTTTCCACCAGCCCAAGGAGGCACAAACATTGCACTGTTTATCTGCTTCTCCTGCCCCAAACAGGGCTGGGCTCAAGCACAGCTCTCTGCAGAGCCCTCTGCTTCCCCTCTGCCAGCAGCAGCAGAGCATTTCATTGTCTCACACAAATCAGGCACAGCTCTGGAGGAGTGGAGCTCTCAGTGCCAGGGAGCTCCAAGTGCCCTCACGGGGCAGTTTCAGCTCTGAGCACCAACTCCCTCCCTGGGCTGCTCATGGGGGGCATTTGAGGGTCCCAGGATGAGGGGAGAGATGAGAACTGACTCCAAGTTCTCAGAAGGCTGATTTATTACTTTATGCTATTATAGTAAAAGAAATGCTATACTAAAACTCTACGAAAGAAAGAGAAAGAGACAGCAGAAGGCTTGACAAAAATGATCATGAGAGACAAGACTGACCAGAGAGTCTGACAGGGCTGGGCTGGGATTGGTCACTAATTAAAAACCATTCACATGGAACTGATCAAAGATGCACCTGTGGGTGAGCAGCCTCCAGACCCCATCCCAAGCACTCAGATAATTATTGTCTTCATTCCTGGCTGAGGCCTCTCAGCTTCCCAGGAGAAAACCCTGGGCAAAGAGGATTTTCCAGAAAATGTCATGGTGGCACTCATGGACACAGCGTGGCTGTGCCCCAGGGGCACAGAGTTTATGGAACCATGGCATGGGGTGGGTGGGGAGGGACCCCAAATCCCCCCAGTGCCACCCCTGCCATGGCAGGGACACCTTCCCCTGTCCCAGGTGCTCCCAGCCCCAGTGTCCAGCCTGGCCTTGGGCACTGCCAGGGATCCAGGGACAGCCCCAGCAAATCTGGGAATTCCTTCCCAGCTCATCCCCACCCTGCCAGGGAACAATTCCCAATTCCCAGTATCCCATCCATCCCTGCCCCTGGCAGTGGGATCCCCCCTCCTTGTCCCCTCCATGCTCTCCATCAGCTCCTCACCACCCTCAGGCCTGCCCCCCCAATGCATTTGGGGACTGGCAAAAGCAGAGTTAAAAAGCTGGGGCAGGAGTAAAGCTCGTGGCATAACAACAACAGCAAGTCTGGTGATTGTGAATAAAAATTACCCCACAAAGGACATGAAAAATGGAAGATATTTATGTATCAGTTAGGATTTATCTCCCTGAAAGAAAAATAGTGTCATAATCATTAGTGGGAATGGTGCTAGAATGTAAAATAAATTTGCATCAAGGCTCCATTTCCCTCAGTGCAGATTTTCCTTCCTGCCTTCACTTCACAGAACTTTAAAGGAAGCTCTGAGGGTGGATGAGCCATTTATTAGAGACAATTCTGCAGCAGCTCAGCTCCAGGATGCAAAACCCCAACTCACAAATCCCACCCAGCAGAGCTGGGAGAGGAAACAGCTTCTGAGTGGTGTTTGGAATGGAGACAAAGCCACGGTGAAATTACATTCCGAGTTTTAATGTTATAAATAATTACTTTAAATAACTAAAGGGTTTGGCATTTCCCCACCTGGGTACCCAGAGTTTATTGCACCTAGGGCAGGAGGCATTCCTGGCTGGCCTGATCTCCCCTGCTGGGATCCCAGCCCGTGGTCAGGCACAGGGAGCTCCTGCTGCCCACAGCTCAGCTGCCAGGCTTGAGGGCACTGCCTTAAGCAGCTCGTCAAATAAATGAACTTTATTGTTTGTATGTCCACGTGCATGCAAATGGACACACTGTATATATTTAACCTGCCAAAAGATTTGCTGTACTTTAATAAAGACATCTTCATTTACAATCCAAAGGCAGAGCTGTTCATACAGATTTTTCATGTTTTCCCTTTCCTCTGCTGAGGAACAGACAAAGCTTTATGTTTTAATATTTTCCTTCACAGGCAGCCAAGTGCCAGCAATTATTGCAGATGTAGCAGGTATTTAAATACACACACTGCAGAAATTAGCAGAACCACTACACTTTCATAGGAAATTAGCAGAACCACTACACTTTTATTAGAAATTAGCAGAACCACTACACTTTTATTAGAAATTAGCAGATCCACTGCACTTTTATTAGAAATTAGCAGAACCACTACACTTTCATTAGAAATTAGCAGAACCACTACACTTTCATTTGTGAGTATCCTGGGGCGCTCTGTACTCCAGTTTTTTCCACTGGCATTAAACTTCTCACCCTGATTCTCTGGGAGCACTGAGTCCCAGCCCCCCAGCCCTGCCCATGTCCCCAGGGCTGTCAGACCCTCCAGGGATGGGCACTCCAGCCTGGGCAGCTGTGCCAGGGCTGGGCAGCCCTTTCCAGAGGAGTTTTTCCTTCAGCCCCTCCGTTCCCTCCCCAGCTCTGTCCCTTCCCTGGACGTGCTCCATCCCACACTCCAAATGCAGATTTTCTGCTCCTGGGTGGATGGAGGAGATCCCTGCTGTATTTTGCTCCCAGATCTTCCCACCTGGGCTCACCAGGCATGGGAATGCTGCAGACCCTGGAATCCTGGAGCTGTCTGTGCCCCCAGGAATTCCAGGGGAGGGTGCAGAGTGCTGCCCAGCTGCAGCCCTCCCTCTGAACAGGGGGCTCTGCAGTGATTCCTGAACCACTGTCTTGCTCTTGGACTTTAACAAATCCTAGCAATTCAAGCTGCACGCCCTGCTTGCCCTCCCCAGAGCAAGCCCAGCCCAGGATTGCAGGGAGGGAGGGACACGGACACTCTGTGTGACAAGGTGCTGGCTCCACCTGCCATGCCAGCCCTCTGTGCGCTGCCATCAGTGCTAATGATGGTCATCATTCCATCCCAGGTGACATCCTCCACCCAAGCATCCCAAGCTGGTGTTTATAAACTTCAGCCTGGCCTCAAAACACGCTCAGCACAGCCATGTCCAGCCTCACTGATTCCCTTCCTTGTCTGGGGGAAACTTCTGCTCCTCACTACAACCAGGACAGCTCCTGCTCCAACTCATTGTGCCTCCACATCTGTCCCTCCAGGGGAAAATGGGAAGCAGGACATTCCCCCACCTTCCTGCAGAGGAGCAGCTCCCTGCTCTGCCCCCCTGGGCCAGGACCCTGAGCTGCCCCAGCCCCTGGAGCGGGCAGAGGGAGGCAGGGATCACTCACACTCCTCCAGGTCTTCTCCCATGGAGGAGCACCCGTTAAGGGTGGGGAGGCAGGGCCCCTGGGAAGGGAGGGAGGAGTGAGGAGGGTCTGCACCCCTCTCCCCATCCCCGGGGTCCCTCCTGCAGCTCTGCCCCAGGGCTGGGCTGCTCAGGGGCTGTCCCTGCACAGAACCAGGAATTCTGTCCTGGGGGAGCCACATCAGCACTGCATGGAAACTTCTGGGCTTTTCCCACCAGAAAGCCCTTGGGGATGGGTTTCCCACCGTTTCTGATGGCAGAGAGCTCTGGGGCTGAGGAGCCAGCAGGAGAGCAGTGCTGCAGGGGGGGGAATGAGGGGTCCCTGCCGTGGCCCTGCTGGGGTTTGCTGAGCCTGCCTGGGCACAGCAGCCCTGGGGACAGCCCTGAGGCAGGGATCCCCACCCCAGACAGGGCATCCAACACCCAGCCAGGAGCTCAGCTCTGGAACTCTATCCCAGCCCCTCCACGCCCTCCCAGAGAGGGTGGCAGTGCCCAAATCCCCCCAGACTCCCCATTTTGGGGGGATGCAGAGAGTTGATGTGGAAATGCATTCACACACCTCAGACAGAGGAAATGTTTAAACCCAGATGTAAAAACATCTTGGTTGAGGGTCAACAAGTGATTAAAAAATGGATTACTGAGAAATAAGCATGGGAAGGCTGCAGGGGGTTTGTTGGGGTTTTTAATAGTCCTTAAGCTCAGAATTTCCCTCTCATTGATTTGTGTCATTCCTCAAAACGCTGCAAAAGAGGGAAAAAAAGAAAGTACAGAATTTGTTTGGTTTCTGCAAGAAAACTCAGCCCATTTCCTCTTAGGCCAGCCCAAACCATGCCCTGATTTCACAGGTTTGATATTTGCAGAGTGAACCAGGAGCAGTGAAGTTTCTCCTGGCCTCAGGTGGTGCTGGGAGCTGTTCCTGCATCCACCAGGAAGCTCCCATGGGCTGTGGGGTCCCTGATGCTGAACTCAATTTCCAGCAGCGCAGAAGGACCCACCCAAAGGGAATGGATGACCATCAGACAAGAAACCCTGAGTCTCTTGGCCATTTACTTTTTTCTCACTTCCTATACCAGGTACAATTTTAGGGACTGAGAGCCGAATGCAGTTCTTGTATTGTCACCATTCTAGAAGGCAGCAGAGAAAAAAATATAGCTCCAATTATGAGCTTCCTCCATCTTTTTCACTTGTAAATCTGTGAATTTTAAATCAAGTTTTATTTCTGTCCATTATAGACATCCAATAAATCTTTGATTTATATAACCAAATACGTCGTGGTATAAAAACATCCATTTAATTAACATTCCACAGTCTTAGGGGCCTGCACCCTCCTCCTGCTTAGGTGAATCATTAGGGGCTCATCTGTCATTGAAACTAAAATATTCTTTAAATTGAGATACAATATTTAAGGCTGTTCACTGTAAATCCAACCCTGAAATATGTCTGTGCTCAGAAGCCTTTTGTTCACAAAGCCCTGACAATTAAAATGTGCTAATGACATGCAGATTATTACAAACTCATCATGCAGAATTGGTGTTGATGAGAGTCTGAGCAGACACTGAGCCATCACCAGAGACAGGCTGGGGATGCTCTGTGAGATTCCCAATTCCTGGGGTGCCAAACCCCACGGAGCCCTGGGGGAAGGGAAACCACCAGGGCAAAATGTTTCCTGAGGGACAAGGGGGCAAAGCCAAAGCCAGGAGGAGTGCAGGGGCTGGCTGAGGCTGCACAGGGACCCAGCCCTGCAGGACCCCTGTCCCAGCCCTGCAGGACCCCCTGTCCCAGTCCCTCCATCCCCTGTCCCAGTCCTTCCATCCCTTGTCCCCAGCCCCTGCAGGATCCCCTGTCCCCATCCCCTGCAGGACCCCCTGTCCCCAGTCCCTCTCCAGCTCTCCTGCAGCCCCTTCAGGCCCTGGCAGGGCTCTGAGCTCTCCCTGGAGCTGCTCCTGCCCAGGTGAGCCCCCCCAGGTGTCCCAGGCTGTCCAAGACCCCCAGAGCCCCAGAGCTGTGCCCAGCCCTTCACACCTGCAGCCCCTGGAGCAGTGCCTGTTTGTGGGGAGCTCTGCAGCCCTGTGCCCCAGGGAAGGGGCAGCAGAACAGATGCCCTGGGCAGCCCTGCCCGACCCTGCTGTGCCTTCATCTCTGCCCTCATCCTTCCTCTGGGAGGAAATGAGACCAGCCCTACCAGAAATGCTGATTTTCCTCCCCATGTTTTCTGCCCCAGAGATTGTTCCTGTTCTCCTGTGGGTGAGAGCAGCTCAGGAGCAGGCACAGCTGGTTCCAGACACTTCCAGAAGCTTCCTGGCACAGAACCAGCAGCTCTGGCTGAGGCTGCCCCAGCCCCAGCCCTTCCTCAGGTGCTGTCCGGGACCCTGCTCCTTCCACAGCAGCAGCCCTGGGAGCTCTGAGCAGCTCTGCAGCTCTGGGCACCTCACCCAGGCACAGCCTCACCTGTGAGAACAGCCAGAACCTTCTCCTGGGCAGGACCTTGTGGCTCTGCACAGCTCCTGCCAGGAGGGGACAGCCGGGGGGTCGGGCTGGAGACAGGGACAGGGACAGGGACAGGGACAGGGACAGGGACAGGGACAGGAGGAGAGGGAACAGCCTCAGGCTGGGCCAGGGCAGGCTCAGGGTGGATACTGGGGAAATTCCATCACCCAAAGGACTGCCCAGCCCCAGCACAGCTGCCCAGGGCAGGGCTGGAGTGCCCATCCCTGGAGGGATTTCACAGCCCTGGGGGTGTGGCACTGGGGACAGGGGCAGTGCAGGGGTGGTGGGGCTGGATGTTCCCAGAGGGCTTTTCCAGCCTCAGCTATCCTGTATTCCATGAACTTGGTGCCCCTCAGTGCTCCCCAACACCTCCCATTCCCCTCCAGCACGCAGGCAGGACACTTTATGGGAAATGTGTAGGGCCAAGGTGCTCCTCAGCCTCCTCTCCTGGCCCAAGGAAGGGCCTTCCCTGCTCAGTGCCTTCTTGGACTGAAGCATCAAATCCCTCTGCTTTCCCTCTCTTTGCTCTCCACAATTCTGCCTCTTGAGGCTGAGGATTTCTGTGTTAAACTTGGCTGCCAAAGACCCCCCATCCTTCCCAGAGCTGGGATCCAGCCAGACAAACGCACAGGGGCACAAGGAGGGGTCAGAGCACGGGCCTGGGGCTCTGTCTGCAGCTGCAGCAGGGCTCCCAGAGCCTGAATCCTTCCCAGGGAGCACCCAGGAAATGAAAACTCTTACACAGCGTGGGAGAGGGGAAAAGTGAGAAATGAGCACGCTTCAGGCTCTGGTTGCAGAAAAAATTACTGTGAAAAGTACTTGCAGTTGAGCTGATTAAGGAGCAATTTGTTTCCCTAATTATTTGTAAGTAATAAATGGTTAAATACCTCATTTTATAATAAAGCAGCTAATTTTCAGGGCTCTTTGCTCGATTTGTAGAGTAACAGATTTGTTTGAAGCAGTACATCAATGTTTTACTCCCAATAAATGATGTTGCATGTTCTGTCTCCTCCAGAGGGCTGGGCGGCATTTCCAGGTGTTTGTGGGGCAGAACATCTGCACCTGACCCTGGGAGAGAGCCCGGCACCACCAGGGCAAGGAGAAACCAGCAAAGCACGGGAGGCACGCCCCAGGCAGGGCCAGATCAGAGATTTACAAATCACAAACAATGGCTTCACCCAGGCCAGGAGCGGGGCCAGCTCAGGCACTGATTTGTCTCTCTGTCTGCCATGTGCCTCAGATTGCTGCTCAGGCAGGAGAGGAGGGGCAGAGAGGGGTGAGGGCAGCAGCAGAGCATTCCCTGTGCCCAGCAGGGCTCAGCAGCTCCCCCAGCCTGGCATTGCCCTGATGGGCTGCCAGCTCCCACCAAGGCTCCTTGGCAGGAGGGCTCGGCTGTGCCTTTGAGGGAGGGAGGCAGAGCCAAGCCCAGACCCTGGCATTGCCCTGTCCAGGCTCCCAGCTGCCACCAAGGCTCCTTGGCAGGAGGGCTCGGCTGTGCCTTTCAGGGAGCGGGGCAGAGCCAAGCCCAGACCCTGGCATTGTCCTGCTGGGCTGCCAGCTCCCCCAAGGCTCCTTGGCAGGAGGGCTCGGCTGTGGCTTTGAGGGAGGGGGGCAGAGCCAAGCCCAGACCCTGGCACTGCCCTGTCCAGGCTCCCAGCTGCCACCAAGGCTCCTTGGCAGGAGGGCTCAGCTGTGCCTTTGAGGGAGGCAGAGCCAAGCCCAGACCCTGGCACTGCCCTGTCCAGGCTCCCAGCTGCCACCAAGGCTCCTTGGCAGGAGGGCTCGGCTGTGCCTTTGAGGGAGGGGGGCAGAGCCAAGCCCAGACCCTGGCATTGCTCCTGCCCTGGTGGGATGGACAGCAGTGGGGATGGCTCTGCAGGGTCTGAGGCACTGGGAATTATAAACTTCACTCACCCTTACTGCCAAAAGTATTTCTCACTGAGTCTGTACTAAAAGGAGACCAAATGAAGAGCAACATTTGGGGGTTTTTTTGGGAAGCACTGACCAGAGCACATCTCAGGGATCAGGTGTTGCTCTGTGGCAGCTCAGGATGGGATCACAGCGAGCAGAGGTCTGGAAACACAGCAGATGGAATTAAACTTGAGAAAGAACATCCAAACGTGGCCCAGAGAGAGCAAACACGGAGTTTTCCATCTCAGCCACTTTATTTCAGCAATATTGCCTAGCAAAGAGTCTGCGCTGGCAGAAATCCACCGGAGAGGTTTCTAGATTCGCTGGAAGGCGATCCGTGAGAGCCCTGAGCGCCGGTAGATTTGTTCCTTGTTGCTGGTACTCGTCCCCTGCTGGAGAGCTGTGAGCCTGCAGCAGGGTCAGCAGGACCCGCCTGAATCCCACAGCAGAGGCTGAGTCACACCAGCAGCAACGCCCCCACAGAGATGCCAGGACTGCTACCGTGGGTTTGTGTTCTCAAAAGAAACTGCTCCCACTTCGCCTCTCAGCTGGCAGCATGACAGGGATGTTTGAAAACTTGAAATCCTGATATTTAAGGTGTGTTTTGCTGCCATGTCTCCGTGCCAGGAGCACAATGTGCGTTGGGCTGGAGCTGGGTTGGAAAGGTCGAGTCAAGCCCAGGCCCAAGGTTTAGCTCTGGATGGGGACCCCACATGAGTCATTCATCCTGAATTACACATTTGGGTGATTTTATTGCATTAATGCAATGGCCACCCACTCACCCTGCTACCAGCAGGACCTGCCTCTCACAGCAGTGTTTCTCATGGGTCTTCCACACTAATGTACAACTGCATCTGTGTTTTAACACTTGGGGAGGGAAGAGCCGAGCCAGACCTGGGTGGAATTCCAATTCCCTGCCAAAACCTGTTTCAATTGGCAGCGTGCAGCTTTAATGAAGGGTTTTGTGATAGTTGGGAGCCTGGCACTCTGAGCAAGGCTGAATTTTAATTTTGAGTTATTCAACAACAGAGCCAGGCACACATTAACAAAAAAGCAATTACTCCTGACATCCCAGCACTTCCCCCATGTCATTCCAGAGCAGAAATGGGAGATGAATGGGGACTTCAAGTTACAGAAGGAGGACTGAGGAGAGCCAAAGGGCTGCTTTTCATTCCAAAAAGGTGGGCCCAAGGTTTCAAAGCACAGGAGACACAAGGACAGTTAATGTTAAGCAAAGTTTAGGGTCCCACTTGTCCACTCAGTGAATTTTTCAAAGGCAGGATTAATGACAGGCTGTCTGGGACAGGCACTGACAGAGACCTTGGATATGTGAAATCAGGAAAAAACAATGTCCCTTCTCCTCCTGTGCCTCTGTGCACAGAGCAGGGGAAAAAGGCTGGGGCAGGGACTGCGACGTGGGGTGGGGTAAGGAGATGGGATGGGTTGGGATGGGATGGGATGGGATCCATGGGATGGGAAAGGGGATGGGATGGGATAATGGGATGGGATGGGCTAAGGGGATGGGATGGGATAAAGGGATGGGATAATGGAAAAGGCTGTGGTGCCAGGGAAGTGCTCATCCCCCAGTCTGCTCCCGTGCCCAGGCATTCTGAAGTGCCCACACAACCGTAAAGGCAAAATTTATAATTTCCTGTGCCTCCAATGCCATTAATTCATCCCATCGAGTGCCATCAGTGGATGAATTAATGGGATCTCCCTCTGATCTGCCACCTGGAGGAGCTGAACTCCTGCAAGGACCTCCCAATTACAGGTGTATTCCTGGGAGCTTCAAAGGGCCTGCTTTGAGGAGGGAAGATCTGAGGTTTCCAGGGCACATCCTGAGCTGAGGAGGGGCTGGGGTGCTGGCACCTCCCCACACAGCCCTCCAGAGGAGGCTGCTATATTTAGATCTGCTATCTGCATGTATGCATAATCAAGTGGCTGGCTGCATTATTCACAGAAAAATGCAAACGAGATTTACGTGCCGTGCATTTCCCAGGCTCTCATTTGAGAAATACGTTTGGGCAAATTCCGAGAGGGTTCTGGGAGGAAAAGGAGCCAACCTGTAAACTGGAACAAGTACACAAGTAATTCTTCAGGAATTATTACAGCCTCAGACTGGCACACAACTGGAGCTGAGAGGCCGCTGAGGGAATAACCAGCACGGTACTCACAGTCTTAATATTACTTTAAAGTTTATTCTGCTCACATTGGCCTGGCTTAGCACAGGAATCACCTAATTGTCTGATAAGTACATGCAAAATTACTTCTAGTGGGTGCCGTGTCATATGCAAATCGAGCCTGTTAGTGGCTTCTCAGTGATAGCAGTCAAAATAATTATATTTGCTGCTCACAGGAACAGCCACTGAACACCACTGGGCAGAATGAGGTTTTATGAACAAGATAAAAAAAGGCAAAAAAAAAAAAAAACCAAACCGTGTTTTCTTTGCTGTTCAATATGCATAAAAGTACCTGCAGGAATATTGTGCTAAAAATCTGCCGAGCAGCCCCACAGAGCACACTTTTAATAACAATTGTATCATCACCCGCTAATCCAAACCTGACACTGTTTGTCCTCAGGTATTTGCAGCATTCTGCTTTATCGCTCCTGATTGGAAAAATGCAAATTATGCTTCTTTCCTTCTATTTCTGTTCACATAGCAAGTGAGAATGCCTTTCTAACTCATTAAAAAGCTCATTTGTCACATTCCTTTTCAATTAACTTTGCCCCTTTGTTTCCCCTATTTAATCCATTTCTGAAAGGCATTGCTTCCCACCAGCTCCAAACCCGTGCCTGCTGGAGAAGGGACAGATCCTGATCCATGGTGTCCCATGGAGCAAACCCTTCCTCCTCCCTCCTCCTCCATCCTCGACCTCAGAGACCTTCTGGAGAGAGCCCAGAGGAGGCTCCAGGATGAGCAGGGATGGAGCAGCTGTGCTGGAGAAAGGCTGGGAGAGCTGGGATTGCTCACTTGGACAGGAGAGGGTTTGGGGTGACCTCACTGTGACTGGGGACAGGGGATGGAGGTGGTGCCTCAGGTTTGGCTTTTCTGTGTCACATTCTGTGCTGCTTTAGTGTGGGGTCTGAGCTTCACATCAGGGCATGGTGAGCTCTGTGCCCAGAGCAGGGAGACAAAACAATTCCTGCTCCAGCTGGGCACCAAGGACAAATGATCCCAATCCCAGCCCAGGAGCACAAACCCCGTGGGCTGGAGAGAGAAAAACAAGCAGGGTGGGAGTGCCTGGGCTAAAGCTGGGCTGGGACAATGAACTGCAAGGTGGGAATGGAGCAGAGCTGATCCCAGGGACAGACCCCGTGCCCGGCCGGGCATTTTGGGGCCATTTTGGGTCATCTTGGGGGCAGCCCTGGCTGGGCTCTGGTGCTGCCCAAGGTGGAGCCATGGAGGAGATCCTTGGAATCAATCCCTGCTTTATTCTGGGACTCTGCCCAGCCCCTGCTCTGGGTCAGCCTGCACAAGGATGGAGGGACAGAACCCAGGGAATGGCTCCCAGTGCCAGAGGGCAGGGCTGGATGGGATCTTGGGAATGAGGAATTGTTCCCTGGCAGGGTGGGCAGGCACTGGCACAGGGTGCCCAGAGCAGCTGGGGCTGCCCCTGATTCCCTGATCTGGCCAAGGCCTCCTCCTCCCCCTCACTGAGGATTTTTGGCAGCAGAGATGTCCCACATGAACACTGCAGACAGCTCAGGAAGAAATTTCTGTTTTAACACTGGTGGAAATTGGCTTTGCACATTCCTTCCCTATTGGGCTTGTGCAGAAAAGGTCAAAGTTTCATTTGAGCATTTATAAATTATTTGGTCGCCTTGGATGGAGAATGCCCTTCACACAGAAAGCATCTGAGTTACCCCAAATCATGGAGCACACCTAGAATCTGCTAAAATGGAAATAACACCTGCAGGAAGCTGTAAATGTTTGAACTTCTGGTGTCTCCAAGCTGCTGGAGATACCAAAGGCATTGAAGCCAAGGCTCAGGTCTGTAGGTAGCTCTAGTGCTAATGAAGAAGTCTCATTGCATCCACGCTTTCCTGCTTTTAGATAACTCTTCTTTCTCTCTCTGTTCCTTTGTCTCTCCCTGAGTGTTTGTGCCAAACTGTGAGATCAGCAGGAGGGACAGCTGTGTGTCCCCTGTCAGTGCACACAGAGCTCTCCACAGAAGCCACAAGTGGAAGTGGGATATTTGTTATTATTGTTGTTGTTGTTGTTGTTGGATCACTCAGAAATGTTGGCTGACACCTGGATCAGAAACTATTTTGTTCCTGTTCCTCCAGGATTTTTTTCCCCAAAAAGCTCAGTACAAAGCTGTTTATGGAAATTAATTCTAATGGCTTCATAGAATCTTCTGTTCCCACTGTAACACTTCACATTACACAAGTCTTGCCACAAAGGAGATAATAGGCATGGGATATATTGAATTAGTAGATAAAGTTCTTATCTGTTCCTCTACATTACTTCCCTGGGTCTGAAATGACAAGTCATAGTTATTAAAACCATGGCAAATTGCCTGTGATTAACAAGGAAATAAATATATTCTCCTAATAGAATTATCTCCTCCATCTAAAGCCCATGACAATTTCTGACAATGTCCCTGAAAAACACTTTGCATCCCAGTTCCCAGAGGTCTGAGCAGAGCATCCTGAGCTGTTAATGAACCCACATTGCACTTAAAGGTTAATCTGTTAATGAACCCACCTTGCAATTAAAGCCCATCCTTTGAGCTGGGTCCCTCCTGCTGTGGGGCCTGGGGAACTTCCAGGTGTGTCCTGAAGGGAAGCAGGAGCTCACCAGTGAGGCACTGGGATGCACAGCTGTAATTTACCAGGAAAGGGTGCTAGAAATGAAATCTGAGCTGAGGGAGGGGAGATTTGGGTGGGAGATTGGGAATTGGGAATTGTTCCCTGGCAGGGTGGGCAGGCCCTGGCACAGGGTGCCCAGAGCAGCTGGGGCTGCCCCTGGATCCCTGGCAGTGCCCAAGGCCAGGCTGGACACTGGGGCTGGGAGCACCTGGGACAGGGGAAGGTGTCCCTGCCATGGCAGGGGTGGCACTGGGGGGGATTTGGGGTCCCACCAACCCAAACCATGCCAGGACTCTGTGAAACACTGAGAACTCCTGGATTTTGTAAAACAACAATAAACACACAAAACTGAAAATGAAGTGTTTTTCTACGTAGGGCATTTCTTCACTAGAGGAGGTTTATAAACTGCTCTTGCAGACACAAATGGTCTCTGAGTCTCTTGGGCAGAGCCTCCTTCCAGCACAGACCAGAGGGGCCCAGCTGTGCCTGCGCAGCCCCAGGCAGGCTGAGGCTCAAGCCAGGCAGCACAGCTGGAGCTGGACCCCAGCAGGTGCTGAGTGCTGGCCCCTCTCAGAGCCAGCCCAGGCTCTGTCCAGGCTGGCTCTCCCAGAGCCACAGCTTCCAGGCTTTGGGAGGAGGCAGGCTGGCAGCAGCCCAGCCTGGGCAGGCTGGACACACCACCAGCTGCTCCGGCCCCAGGTCCCTCAGAGGGAGCCAGCACAGGGCTCTCCTCCCCAGGGCACCCAGGGCTGGCATGCTCAGGGAGCAAAGCCCACTCAGGGAGAGTCTCTGAAGTGGCATCACCTGTTATTTTGGTGGTGCCAGGTAAGTTTAAAAGCCAGCTCGACATTCAGACCTTGTTCTTCCAGGCTCACCAAGACTGAAATGCTCTCCAGCACGGCTCTGGGAGAGGGCAGCCAGCAATGCTTCAGCCTGCAGCTGTTCAGAGCAGATACTCCACAGAGGATGCTGCCTCTGAGAAAGCCAAAACCAAGCTGTGTTATTACTTGGAGGGAAGAGCTCCTGTCTCCAGCCAGGCCTGTGGAGAGATATTGCTGTTGTGAGCAGCAATAACAGGATTTGTTCCACAGAAGCACGAGGAGTATTTTGGAAATGATTGTCAGGATGGGAACTCTGGTTTTCTGGGCACCAAACAAACACACAGCAGCCAGTCTCTTCCCAGTAACAGGAGATTAAAGCTGGAAATGGGAACTGCAGGGAGAGATGAGCAGCATCCAGCCCCCAGTTCCAGCCGGGCCAGAGTGGCTGGGTCAGGAGCCAGGGCCCACCCACTGTCAGCAGAGGATGTGTGGACCACTCTCACTTCAGATTTACCACTGGCAGTGACAGCTGGACAGACAATAAAAGGAAAATGAAGCCTGGGTGAGCCATGGGGTCAGAAATCAGTGGGAAGCCACATCCCAGCACCCTGGGGTGCTGCAGCACCTTTGCCTTCCTGGCACTGCCCAGGTTTCCTGTTTGGGCTGAAAACCATCAGTGCTGTGGCACACAAACACTGCTTTGTGTTTAAACACCTCTTAGCCTGACAAATTCAGCCTTCCCCCAGCCGAGCCAGCCTAAATAACAGCCTCTGCATTCCATTCAGGAGGCTTCCTTTAATATTTAGACCAAAATATTGTGACTGTAGTTATTAATTAGGCATTCCCTAAGTACTGTTTATCTTTGTATTTGAGTCATTTCCTGAGAGTATCTTCATGAAAGCACCTGCCAATTGGGCTGCAGAAACCACACACAGAACCAATCTGCATTTCCCAGTCCCACCCCTTCTGCTGTGAGTAATGACAGCTCAAACCAGCCCCCAGCAGCCGGGCTGGCTGGCAGGGCTGGGAGCACTGACATGGAAATCTGTGTTTGCACTGTGATCTGCGCTGGGCAGGGACCCTCGAGGGCTGCACCCCACAGCTGTGCCCTGGCACAGCCACGGGCTGCAATTACAGCAACAGGCACTACACGGCAAACCAGACACAGAAATACAGAACAAAAACCCCAAACACACAACAACAATTTAAAAAAAACCCAACACAACTCCCTAAACTCGGCAGAGAAAGGAATAATCCTGTGTGTAATTCATGCCCTCTCTGTGCCACCCACCAGCACATTACTGAGCAACGCACCGAGGAACCTTTGTAATCAAAGCTGGTAAGGAGAATAAATGATCTAAAGAACAGATCCAAGATTAACAAAAGAAAAAAGCCATTCTAAGCAGAAGTTTTTATTCTTTTATTTCTGTGTGCTGCTACCAAAGCAGCTCTGAAGTGGAATGCCTTCCAGATCACCTGGCACTTATGGTTTAAAAACCTTCCTGTGCTAACACAAGTGTAAAATGGTTGTTGTAACTGTTTAATTACCCAGAAAAGAGGTTATATCACCATACCTTTTATTTTAATTACAGGTGTTGAAGTCCTGGGCCGTGAGCCTCAGCACAGGTGGAGCAGAGGAGGCTCAGGGGGCCCTTGTGGCTCTGCACAGCTCCTGCCAGGAGGGGACAGCCGGGGGGTCGGGCTGGGAACAGGGACAGGAGCAGAGGGACCAGCCTCAGGCTGGGCCAGGGCAGGTTTATTTCCAATACTGGGGGAATTTCCCCATGGGAAGGGCTGTGCAGCCCTGGCACAGCTGCCCAGGGCAGGGCTGGAGCCCCCACCCCTGGAGGGATTTCACTGCCCTGTGGATTTGGTACCTGGGGATGGGGTCAGTGGTGGCCTTGGCAAGGCTGGGAATGGTTGGACTGGATGTTCCCAGAGGGCTTTTCCATACCCAGTGCTTCTGCAGCTCTGTGACTTCCAGGGTTCCCAAAGCACACCTGAGTCACCCTGCAGGACACAGGCAGGAGGGCCAGGGAGGCAGATCAGGGCCACAGCAGTGTCAGGGGAAAGGGACCTCTGGAGATCACCTCGTCCAGCCCTGGGTCTGTGTACAGAAGGGTTTATTTACAGATGGCTCTATTTACAGATGGCTCTATTTACAGAGAGGTTCTGTCTCTGCAGCTCTCAGATATTCTGAACAGGTGAAGAGTCAGGAGTGCTGCAGAATCCCTGCAGGAGCTCCCTGTGCCTGCTGAGCTGCCAGGCTCAGCTCTGGGTCTCTCAGGCTGGGCTGTGACCCAGCTCCCCAGGGTGGCAGAGCCCCAGGGGCACCAGCTGTGCCTTCCCAGCCTCGGAACCAAGGACAGACAGACACCCCCTGGGATGAAGGGACAGACTGAGCACATCCCAGCCAGGAGAACACAGCCCGGGTCAGCACCTGTCAGCCAGGGCAAGCACCAGCAAAACCAGATTATCCAGCAGTGAAATTTCACCTCTTTACCTCCACACACCTGAATTCCAAACACACTTGGCATGAGCTTACAAACTGCTGCAGGCAGTGAATTCTGTCCCAGGCTGAAGGCAGTGAATTCTGAATTGCCCCCTTCTGTCAGGAGGGCAGCACAGGTCAGCTGGGCCCTGGAATGAGGAGGGGAACATGCAGCACACACACTGTGCCTGCCACAAAGAACATCTCAACCTGCTCAAGGTGGCACCTGCAGCTCTAAAACATCACATTTGTATTGGCTTTGTCAGTTATCCGTCTTCCAATCAATACCTCAAACACAAGTGTACTGAAATTCATTTCTGTAGCAAATCCAAACATCATGTACACTGCAAAGTGGTTTTTTGAAAGAAAACATGATGTACACTGTTTGGAAAAAACCCTTTGTTTTAGAGGAAGTTGTGTTGTGTGCACGAGGAAAATTAATATCACTGAAAGCCTTTCCAGTGTGAGCTCTCTGGTTTTGAACAAGAGCTTGGAGCAAGGTGCCAAGGGAGCATTCACAGAATTCAAGGTATTGTTTCAGCTCTGGGTGTGGCTCAGTTTCTCCTTAAACTGAAATGACACTGGAGGCAACCTCAGCCACGGACATCCCACCTGCTCATCCAACCCTCAATGGCTGAAAAAATCCAGGTATCAGCAAAAGGGGGTAGTTTAAATTCCCATCTGCATGAAGGAGAGCTCATTTGGGGAGGAAAAGGACATTTGTGTGCACAGGCTGGGGCAGGGGTGAGGCAGCATCAGGTGAGAGCTGGAGGAGAAAACATTTGGGTTAACCACCATTGCAAGAGACCAGATCTTCTTTAAAAGGGGGAATTGAGACTTTAAACTGCCAGAGGGCAGGGCTGGATGGGATATTGGGAAGGAATTCAGTCACAGAATCTTGGATTGGGAAACTCCCAGGATCCCAGACTGGTCTGGGCTGGAAGGGACCTTAAACTCCATCTCATTCCAACACCTGCCACTAGCCCAGGTTGCTCAGAGAAGAATTTAACTTCATTTTCATGAGCACTTATCTTTCAATTTATCACCCAGACTTCCTTATGATGGCCTATTATGAGCAGAGCTTTATATAATTACCAATTTTTGCTCACAGTTCTGTCTCTTTCCCCCTCAGTCAGATAAGGAGTTATCTCCCTCCAGCAGGCAGGGAACATCCCTGGCCAGCAGAGCCATGGCCTGAGCTGCCCAGCCCAGGCAGCCCTGGCTGCTGCAGGGGCTCAGCCTCCAGCCCAGAGCCCTGTGCCCTGCTCCCCTGCCTCAAACAGCATCTCCTCCAGCCCCAGCTGCTTTTTCCTTCTTCCCACCCTGCTCAGTGTCTCCATCTCCTCCCAGCCCTGCTCCCTCCACTTGTTTCTCCTCTGTGATCCACCTTTTTACCCCTCCTCACAGCCTGCACCTCCTTCCCCTCCTCCTGTTCTCCACCTGCCTCCACAATAAATCCCTCCTCTGGGAGGCTGCAAAGCAGCAGGTCCAGCCCCTCCCTGGGCCACAGGTACCCCCAGCCTCCCTCACCTGAGCCTGCCCATCTGTCTGGGGCTCCCAGTGGCCTCAAACCCCTGCAGCACCAGCCTCAGCTCCTGCTCCACACCTGCCAGCCACGGGAGCCACTGCAGGGTGAGTCCTGCCCTGCCCAATGAGTTCTGTTTGTTAAATGAGGTGTTTCTTCAGAAGAACACACCTCTCAATCCCACTGTCCCTGAGCTGCTTGGCTCACCCTTCTCCCGGTGGTTTTTAGGTGGTGTAGCAGATTGATCAGTTCATGGCTTATTCTTTGGTCTGACTTTCTGGATTTTTAAGGACTTTTATCAATGTTTAAGGTTGGATTGTGCAGAGGTACAAAGCACACAACACAGCAATAAGAAAACCTGTGAAAATAGTAGTTCACACAAGTCAAACAAATACAGCACGGCGAGAGCAAGGTTGGAATTAGCACTTTGGGTAAACCTGGGAAAAGATGAGATTTTAGATGGATTTTTGAAAAGGGCAAATTTTGAAATGGCAGCGTGGCGGAGGGAGGAAATTGTTGTGCTGGCTGCAAGTGTCACCTTGCAAAGGCAAACAGGGATGGTTCACTTTCCTTTAACACAGAAACATCCCCTCCATTCAGCAATTTAATGCCAGCCATGAAGGCCCAAAGTCAGGGTTTTTACAAGTTGTTTCTGTAGAAAGGGCAATTGCTATCACAGCACTGCTGGGCCTGTCTCAGGATGCAGATTTGAACATCAGGAGCAGAAACAGCCAGGAAGGAATTGTTCCCTGGCAGGGTGGGCAGCCCTGGCACAGGGTGCCCAGAGCAGCTGGGGCTGCCCCTGGATCCCTGGCAGTGCCCAAGGCCAGGCTGGACACTGGGGCTGGGAGCACCTGGGACAGGGGAAGGTGTCCCTGCCATGGCAGGGGTGGCACTGGGTGGGATTCAGGGTCCCTTCCCACCCAACCCAGGCTGGAGCTGTGGCACCACAGCAGGGGCACAGCAGCTCCTCAGGGCCAGGCAGGCTGGGATCCACACACAGAGCTCTGCCCTCCCTTCAAAGAATATCCCTGGAATTCCTCAGAGATCACTTCTTGAAATTTCACCAATTCAGCCTCTGATCCACTGCTGGTTGTACACTGAATTAAAATGCTTTTTCCTGTGTTCAGAGCTGCATTGGTTAAAAGCAGCTCTGCATTTTATCCCACTATTGAAACTGTTTGATAGGATCAGCTTTATTGGCTTGTCTTTGCTGTTTTAAATTAGATTTGTTTTCCACACACTCTCTGATCCCTCAGAGTTTGCTCAGAGTGTTCCAAGTTAAACCTTTAAAGAGACATTTTTCCTGTAACCCAATCTTGTTAGCTCTTGGTGCTTTGGTGTTTGGGCACTTTTAACCCCCAAATGAAGCACCTTAACTCAAATATTCTCCCTTTTCATTAAATTAATCCTGTTAGCCAGTACGAAGGTAGGAGCATCAGGTTTCCACATGACCCTGCAAATCCAGGCACCAGCTGGGCAGAAATCCATTTTTGAAAAGCCACATGAGCATCCCAGGCTGGGCTCCATTTAATCTCCCATGCCTGCCCACAGATAGCAGCTCCCTCCACAGCCATCACAGCACTCCTGGCCACCTCTGCCTCTCATTTTTCACTGTGCAAACTGAAATTCCCCTTCCAGATCTCCTCTGATGAACCAACCATCTTTAGTAATATTTCTCCGCAAGTTATTTTCGCTGCAAGTTTAAAGACATCTTTTATTTTTAATGCCTGTGCAATTCTCAATATGTTCAGTGGCATTTAAACTCCAGAAAGCCGGTGGGAAGATGAGCTGTGCTCTAAATGAGGCAGCGCTGGCCATCTGTGTGTGAGGGGCTTGTTGTGAAACAGCAGCTCGGGTGCTTCAACAACTGCTCAGAGCCAAGGGAGCCCCAGCTGCCAGGGTGCTGCTGCCAGCCTGGGATCCTGACAACGGATAAACTCAGCTTTAACCCAGGCCTGGCTGGGCTCTGCAGCCAAACCACGGCCCCTGGATGCCCTCTGGGCTCAGGAGCCATCCCCACTCCCTCGGGCTGCAGGGCTTTCAGGGGCTCTCCTGTTGTTTGCACACCACACCTGTGTTTCTGTGGGGGTTTTTCCCCCAATTAGTGAATCCCTAATGACATGAAGCAAAGCCAGGGGCACCACCTTGAGGATTCTAAAATAAGTCAGATGCCTGCATTTTGTTGGTAAAACAACACCATCCCTTTCTCCATCCTTCTGGACTGTCCAGCTACAACAGTTGAGTTGCAGCTGCTTTGAGTTTTGCTCCCACCACAACCAAAAAGATGAATTTTGGAAGAAGTGGCTGTGGCTCCACTCCACTGACACTGAAGGCTGCAGAGTTAGGCTGAAACAGGAGCCACGGGAGTGCTGGAATCAAACCAATTTGGGAAAATGAGGAAATTAAGGGGGAAAAGGTCAAAGTCCCCTTAAGAGGGTATTAACTTGTAGCAGTTGTACTTGCAGGGCTACAAATCCAGGCTGCAGAAGCACCTGGGATCACAGTCCAACCCCCCCCCTGCTGCTGCAGAGATGGAGATTTGTCGGCCCAGTGAAGCGTTAGCGCTCAAATAAATGAGCAGTTTATTGACCTTTGGGTGGCTGAGCCAGAGCTGAAAGGCAGAGCCACCCCTGCAGCAGGCAGGCCCTGGGGCTGTGCTGGGAACGAGCCCTGAAGGGCACGGGGAGCACGGGCACCTGCTCACAGCTCCTGCCAGGCACCCACGGGCACTGCCCTGTGCTCCCTGGCTCCTCACCCACTCTGTGTTCTCTGCAATGCAAGGGCTGCCAGAATCCTGGGGGAGAGGCAAGGCTGTTATCTCCCCATCCTGAGAGCGTTTCTGACCTTTCAGTGGAGTTCCCATCCCTGGAGTGCCCTGGACACACGTGGGGGTGGCAGTGGGGACAGGGATGGGGCTGGTGACCATGGTGCTGCTGGCTGTACCTAAAGGTCTCTTCCAACCTCAGTGATTCAGGGGTTCCAAGGTGCCCCGAGCAGAGACAAGAAAAACACCCACAGGCAGCACCTCTGGAACTCCCCAGTCCATACTGGGGATTGACAGGACAAAGGGGAAATGACTCCTTCCAAACAGTCTGTGTCTCCAGGGGACAGCTGGTACCGGGTCAGTGAGGCTGCATTCCTGCAATGCTGGATTAATTCAGCAGCTAAACTTTTATAAATGAGGGAATAGATCTCCCTGGATATTGTGGGATATATATGAGGAATTTAAGGCTGATTCAGAAAGCTGGACTAAGAAAACAGCTGCTGCTGTGTCTGATGGACAGCAACAAAGAGCAAAATGCTTTGTAATTTGCAAATTAAAAATGAAGACATAAGGGGAGCTTCAGGAAAGTCAGCATGCTTGATGGAAGTAGCACAGAAGTGGAGCTGGAGCAAGGACCCTGCATTCAGGAACACAGGGCACTGATCCTGCAGGTTAAGCACATTAATCCTGTTCAGGACCTTGCCCTTGCCCACAGTTTTGGACTCAGCACCTGTTCTCACCCCACTCCCAGGGAACCCAGGCTCTGAGGGGGGAAGGAAATCTGTGTCCTCTGCCATGAAAATCCCACCTGAGGACTTCAGGAACTGCTCACCTGGTGACTCAGGAACTGCAGCTGAGCCTGGCTTAGGTCCTGACCCACTGCCAGCCACAGAGAGGCAGGAATTCTCAGTTCTGCTGTTTTCCAGAGTGCAAGAACTGAACCCAGAGTCACAGCCACGTCACCTGGCACAGACAGCACAGCACAGCCCAGGTCTGGGGAAGGAGGAGCTGCAGGAATGCCCTGCTTGGCTTGGGGAGGCCAGGCAAGGGCCAGGGAAGAGGCAGGGAGCCCAGCAGGAGAAGCTGTTCCATTCAATGTCTTATACTGCCACCACCTGAGAACTTCCCACTCATCCCCAGCCTGGTCCAGGATCCCTGCAGCCCCAGTCCCTCCCTGGCACGGGAGAATTGGGGCTGGGCAATAAAGAGGCAAGGGCAGGAGGAGATCAGGCCAGGGCAAGCTCGGGGAGGTTAAACCTGAGCTGGGAGTCACAGCCTGTGCTGCACAGGGCACCAGAAGGGACAGGTGCCCCTGGATGTCCCTGTGCCTCTGTGTGGCTCAGGGGTAATGGCTGATAAAAGCCACTCACCCAGCAGGGGCTCACCCCACACTGCCCTCACAGGGCTGGAGCCCCTCGTGCCAGGGCTGCTGGGGACACAGTTCAGCTGTTCCTCATTGCAGGACTTCCAAGAGCCTGTGCAGGGTGGGAACATCTGAACCCTCCACGGACATGACCCCAACACAGAGGGGGAGCTGCAGACCAGGGCACGAGGCCCTGCTTCTCTGCTCATCACCAGCCCCAGCCATGCCCAGGCCAGGCTCAGCCCCTCTGCACCCCCAGGCTGGGCTCTGCTCCCACAAACAGCTCCAAACTGGGCTGAGCTGCACCCTGGGTTCAGCTGCCTGGGAAAAGCCCCTGTGATGAATATCACAGGGAATGAGCAGTGAGGAGGGGTGTCCTCAGCTGAGACAACTCCTCCACCCCTCACAGGACAGCAGCGAGGTCAGACCCCATCCCCACGGTGGGGACAGGCAGGGCTGTCCCAGCCTGTCCCTGTCCCTGTCCCAGCACCTCACTGGGAACCACTGACTGGGCTGGGCTGGTGGGACCCCAAATCCCACCCAGTGCCACCCCTGCCATGGCAGGGACACCTTCCCCTGTCCCAGGTGCTCCCAGCCCCAGTGTCCAGCCTGGCCTTGGGCACTGCCAGGGATCCAGGGGCAGCCCCAGCTGCTCTGGGCACCCTGTGCCAGGGCCTGCCCACCCTGCCAGGGATGGATTTTTTTCCCAAAATCCAACCCAAATCAACCCTCCTCCAGTTAAAACTATTCCCCTTTCTCCTGGCACTGCTTTGGACAGAAACTGCTCTGAAGTTCCGGGGTTTGCCCCCAGCAGTGACACTTCCCATCCCACAGCCACTGCTTTGATTACCAATGTCACCTTAATTTCTCTTTCAAAACACAAGTCTCTCTTGCTTGGGGATATTTCAAGATTGCCTTCAATAAATATGAATGCAAATTAATTCCTTCATGATTCGTCATTCACTGCATTCCCACTGCCATGGAGCAAGAGAGACCTTCATCTCCAAACTCCTTGATAGGGATTTCTCCAAAGACAGATTCTTGATCTCCCAGTACACCTTTTTGGTTTTTATAAAATAAATACATCAAAGAAGATAGTATTCAGGCTTGTTTGATGTTCAGTGAGAAGTCACCCCCACCATGGGAAGATACGAGCTACCAACCTGCCTCCTCAGTCAAAAAGAGGAATTAAACCCTCCTTCCTGGCAACCCTTTAAAAATTGATTTTCAGAGCAGCAAAGGCCATCAGGACCCTTTCCACCACTCAGGGACTTCATCACAGGGGCTCCCTCCTCCCAGCTGGAAGAGCTCTGGACCTGGGGACCCATTTATCCCCTTAAGTCCCTTCTCCTGGCCCTTCCCAAGGCCCCCATGCCAAGCTCTGCCCTCCTGCCCTGCCAGGGAGGGAGGTGCAGAGCAGCCACCCCGGGGAAGCACTTTTGTCTCCAGCCCAAACCCTCCTCACAGTAAACACAGCCCCAAAATGCCCCCAGCCCAGGGCAGTGGCCAGGCTTGGCTGCTGTTTCCTGCTGGATTGGTTCCTCCAAGTTTGCCCCAAGTTGCAGGACCTGTCAGGGATTTTATCAGCTGCTCCAGCTGAAGTTGTGTGCTGGGATCCAGGATAAGGCTGACATTCAGGATGCCACGAGATGTCACTTCTGCTTGTGTTCAACAGGCTTTCTGAAGATAATCTGCTGTTTCTAAGGGGCTGAAGAGGGTTTGCATTTTGGCTGGAGACAAGGCAGGAGGGAACCCCAGGAAGAAAGGCACACTTCTGCACTAAAGCCCTCATGAATATTGATGGAGCCAACACAAAAGGAGCTGCACCATTAATATGAGCAGCATGATAAAACAGACTTGAGCTTGTGACATGTTCAATCTCTCATTTAATTTTTATAGGAGTTGATTAAGATGCCTTTGCTTGAATTTTTATACTGTTTACTATAAAACATTATCATTTTCTTCAAAATCTATCGAGACAGACAAACCACACATTTGCCAAGCTGTTAAATAAATAGTATTAAATCAACAATACCCAGGGTCCCCAAATGCGAGTCATTTCCATGTATATTGATTTTAGTTCCATTTGCTGCAATAAAAGTTTTGTCTCTAAGCAGAAGGCAAAAAAGCCAACTATTTTATCAGATTGTTCTGGTTTTAATTCTCGAAATAATGTAGCTCTGCAGTCCCTGAGTGGGGCAAACTGGCCCTAAGTGCTCTGAGAGAGAGCTGAGGGAATTCAGAGCTGGACAGCACCCAGCCCCAGCAGCTCCTGCCCCAGAGACAGCAGAGGGGACCAGGAAGGCAAGCAGGAACAAATCCCCCAAGAAATGGGCTGGGGGAGCTGGGGGTGCTCACCTGGAGAGGAGAAGGGTGTGGGGAGCCCTTCTAGAACCTTCCAGGTCCAGGGGGATCCCAGGGACCTTCAGCTGATGGCATAAGGAGCAATGGGCACAAAGGGAGAGAGGGGAAATGCAGCTGGATATTGGGAATTGGGAATTGTTCCCTGGCAGGGTGGCAGGCCCTGGCACAGGGTGCCCAGAGCAGCTGGGGCTGCCCCTGGATCCCTGGCAGTGCCCAAGGCCAGGCTGGACACTGGGGCTGGGAGCACCTGGGACAGGGGAAGATGTCCCTGCCATGGCAGGGGTGGCACTGGGTGGGATTTGGGGTCCCACCTACCCAAACCATGCCCTGGTGATTCCCTGGCTCCCAGCAGAAGTTGCTGCTCAAGCAGCTGACAGGGATCTCCAGTGTTTTGCCACACTCAGTGACACCCCAAGCTCCAAATTTTAGCAGTCTAATTCTGGCACAGCAGATCTGCAGCACATTTTACAAGAGGCAGGGAGTGTAACTCAGCATAGGAAGCAGCACCAAAGCTGTGAAAGAGGAAGGAAAGCACAAACTCTGAGAGGATAAACTGGGAAGCAGCTCCCTGGGCCAAGGAGTGGGCAAGTGGCAGCAGGGGAGAGCTCACCCTGCCCAGCAGGAGCCACAGCAGCTGCTCTGCACCAGCCAGAGCCATTATTTTGTATAATTTTTCCCAACAAAATAGTTCCATCAAAATATAGGTTTAACATAAAGCAGATAAATCAGCACAAAATCAGATTCCACAGAAAGCACAGAGTCTCTGCTCTAAATACAAAGAAATTACAAAAAAACGTCTACTTTGTCTATTTTTCTACCTCCAAAAGCCAAGTTTTCAAACCACTTTTTTGTCTGGGAAAGAAGTGGAATCCCCATTTCTTTCAGATTTATACCTGACAGAGAACAAACCCCCCAGCTCCCAGAGCTGGGCTTACCACAGAGTTTCTCTTTAAATAGGTTAAAGCCCTGGGGTGCTCTCAGACACTCCTGTGTGACTGTGACACATGAAAGCTGCTGAACGCAGAATGGGAAGAAGGTTTTAGAGCAGCAAAGTTCACCCTGTTAAAAATGCACTCCCTGCAGAGGCTTCCACATCCCCCATCCATCACCACGTCAGGCTCTGGCAGGCTGGGATGTTCAGTCAGGAACAGGGGGGAACAGGAGGGAACAGGAGCCCAGACTGCTCCTCAGAGCAAAAATAACTCCAACACCCTCAGCAGCCAGCGAGGCTCTGGGAACAGCCCCAGGAAAGGGCTCCCCACAGAATCCTCCAAAGCCTGGCTTTGTGTCTGTGTCCATAGCCACAGCATCCACATCAACATCAGCATCCACACCACATCACCCACATCCACATCATCCACACCACAGCCACATCATCCACGTCCATATCCACATCTACATCCACATCATCCACACCACATCCACATCATCCACATCACCCACATCATCCACGTCCATATCCACATCTACATCAACATCATCCACACCACAGCCACATCATCCACGTCCATATCCACATCTACATCACATCATCCACACCACATCCACATCATCCACGTCCATATCCACATCTACATCCACATCATCCACACCACAGCCACATCATCCACGTCCATATCCACATCCACATCCGTATCCACATCATCCTCAGCCACATCCATACCACATCACCCACATCATCTACATCCATATCCACATCTACATCCCCACCACATCATCCACATCCACATCCACATCATCCACATCACCCACATCATCCACATCCATATCCACATCATCCACATCCACATCATTCTCATCCACATCATCCTCACCCACATCATCCACATCCATATCCACATCATCCACGTCACCCACATCATCTACATCCATATCCACATCATCCACATCCACACCATCCTCACCCACATCATCTACATCCACATCCACATCATCCTCATCCACATCATCCTCATCCACATCATCCTCACCCACATCATCCACATCCATATCCACATCATCCACATCCACATCATTCTCATCCACATCATCCTCATCCATCACATCATCACACATCATCAACAATCACCCACATCATCTACATCCATAGCACAATCTCATCCCCACCACATCACCACATCACATCACTCACCACATCACCACTCACGCCAGACATCACATCCTTCCCAGCATCACACACTCACATGCTCATCAATCATGCATCCTCACAGCACTCATCCACATCACCACACATCCCAGTCCCATCTGCTGCCCCAGCACACCATCACGCACATGCTGACCACATACCTCACATCATCCCTTGCTCCCAGATCACTGCCCCAGTCACCCACACACTCCCACTCTACCAGCATCACCCCATGCACCCACATCTCCCCACCTCACTGCTCCCACGGTCGACCCCACACACCATCATTGCTCCACACACCCACTCCCCACACTCTCACATGCACCCACTGTCATCTGACCCAGCACACCCTCATGCTCCCAGCGGGTCTGACCACAGCACACCCTACTCATCCCACTTCACCCAGCACACCCCAGCCACATTCATCTACTCCCAGCACTCACGCATCACCAGCATGCCACATTCACACACACCTCACTGTCCCAGCTGGCTCGACACCAGCACACCCTCACTGCTCCACATCTTGCCGACACCCACACACCCTCACTGCCTCTGACCCCAGCACACCTCAGATCCCATGGGCGACCCACACACCCTCACATGCTCCCCCTGGTATGACCCCAGCACACCCGCACTGCTCCCAGCTGTCTACTACCCCAGCAAACCCATCATGCTCCCAGCTGGGTCTACACCACAACATCACGCTCCCAGTGGGTATGACACCCAGCACCCCCAACGGCTCCCAGTTGGGTCTGACCCCAGCACACCCTCAACTGCTCCCAGCTGGGGTCTGACCCCGACACCACTCACGGCTCCCAGCTGGGTCTGACCGACCGCCATCACCCTCACTGCTCACAGCTGGGCCAGTGGGACCCAGCACACCCGCACTGACCTCAGCTGGGCTCCTCAGCTGGGCCCAGCACCCCCATCATGCTCCTCAGATGGGATCTGCCCCAGCGGGCTCTTGACCCCAGCCACACCCTCACTGCCTCCCAGCTGGGCCCTGACCCCAGCACCCCCTCACTGCTCCCGCTGCGGCCCGGCCCCCAGCACACCCTCACTGCTCCCAGCTGGGCCCTGACCCCAGCACACCCTCACTGCTCCCAGCTGGGCCCTGACCCCAGCACACCCTCACTGCTCCCAGCTGGGTCTGACCCCAGCACACCCTCACTGCTCCCAGCTGGGTCTGACCCCAGCACACCCTCACTGCTCCCAGCTGGGTCTGACCCCAGCACACCCTCACTGCTCCCAGCTGGCTCTGACCCCAGCACACCCTCACTGCTCCCAGCTGGTTCTGACCCCAGCACACCCTCACTGCTCCCCGCTGGTTCTGACCCCAGCACACCCTCACTGCTCCCAGCTGGGTCTGACCCCAGCACACCCTCACTGCTCCCAGTTGGGTCTGACCCCTGCACACCCTCACTGCTCCCAGCAGCAGGCAGAGCCGATCAGAGCCACCCACCTGCAGTGCATCCCGTCCAAGCACAACCCTGCTGGAGCAGGGCACTCAGCCTGAGGATTTCACAGGCCTTGAAGAGATCTCATGGTGGGGAATAACCAGATCAGGGTTGTAACAGGCAGGGGGATGGACAGCACAGCAGCAGCAGGAGCAAAGGGACTACTGAGAGATTTCTAACTTCTTATCTGCTCCGAGCCCTGTAAGAAAAGTGTGCTAAATCCAGGGAGAATGTCAGCAATTACTGCTGGCTCTAACCAAACCCTCTCTAAATCCAGGGCAGAAAACTGCCTCACCTGAGCCTGGCAGCACGGTGGTGCCTCTCCTCTGGCACATGCAGTGAATTGCTGATATTTTCTGTGCTGATATTTCCTGACTTTTCTCACCCCACAGCTCTGTGTGTGTGTTCCACATTTCAGGAATAGCCTGCTTGGAAAAGGTGCCAGAAAGTTCCCTGCTCCTCACCGTGTGACAGCACCAGGAAGCTTCACAAGGCTCAGCTCTGCTCTGCTTGCCTGGGTTCATTTCACAGATTGTCAGGGGAGCTGCGAGAGCTGAGCTGCAGCAGGAAAGAGCTCCCGGCCAGGCACAGGCACAGCCCAAAGCACCCCGTGACAGCGTCCCTAAAGCTGCACAGCCTGCCCCAAAACGTTCTGGGGGGGTTTGGGCAGGGCCAGGTGCCAGGTGTGTGAGGATGAGCGAGAGGAAGGGCAGGGGGCTGTGCCAGGGTCCTGTGCCCTGACAGCCATGAATCATTCCCTGCGCTGGCAGCAGGGATGGCAAAGCTGATTTCAAATCTGGGGGAAATGGCCAAAAAGCAGCAAAGTGTAAATGAACAGAAGGTGCCCGGGGTGTGAGCTGTGCCAGGGCCCTGCAGGCTGTGCAGGGATGGAGCTGAGCCAGGCTGGGCTGCACACCCTGCTCTGGGTGCCCACACCTCTGATCCCACCCGGTCCTGACCCTCCCGGGGGACTTCGGGGGCTCTGACCCCAAATTCTCCAGCCCCAAAGTCCCCCTGCTGCTCAGGCCCAGTGTGGTTTTCAAACTGCATTTCACAGAACCCCAAAGTCACAGGACTGTTCAGGGTGGAAAACCCCCCTGAGCCCACCAGGTCCAAGCACCCCAGCACTGCCCAGGCCAGCACTGCCCATGTCCCCATGTGCCACAATCACAGGGCTGTAAATCCCTCCAGGAATGGGGACTCCAGCCCTGCCCTGGACCGCTGGGCCAGAGCTGGGCAGCCCTTTCCAGGGAGGAATTTTCCCAGTTTCCCCCCAAAGCTCCCCTGGCACAATTTGAGGCTGTTTCTCTTGTTCTGTCACTATTTCCCCGTTGCTGGGCAAAGACCTCGACCCCAACTGGCTGCAGTCCTGCCACTCGTCCTTCCTCACCCCAGATCTAGAGGCACCAGCTGGGAGGGCCAAGGTGTCAGAGCAGACAGAACCAGCCTTTTCCCCTCTCCCCACAGGCACTAAAGCTCATGTGCAGCTTTTCAGGGCAAGAACAGGATGGGGATAATGAGGTTTTAAATAGGCACCATGGTTTATTACAAATTTATCTTCACTCATAAAATGTCCCACTAGTAATATTCCTGTCTGAAGCAGAGAATGAAATATCAAATTAAGATCCAAATACTTCAGTACAGCATAGCCACTTTGACAAAGGGATCTGATATAATTCATTCCTCTTTTAATAAAATGAAGTGAGTCTTTTAATAACGCTGGATCATCCCATCAGACAGGCTGGATATCCTGAGGTGTTGTGACAGGCTTTGATGTCTGTCACCACTAGAACTTCACTTGTAATACATGAAGTTTGTGGATTGATTTGAAGCTGGGGTGGTGAGTGGGTGGAGGAGGCAGGGATGGGAAACACCTCTGGGTGGGCTGGGCTGCCCAGGGCCTCCCACTTGGGCACAGGAACACCAGGAAAGGTGAACAGAAATGCCATTAATTCACATTGTGACATCAAGGCCGTGGTGGGAGCCAGGACCCAGCAGGGTCAGAGGATGAGCTCACCAGCAGTGATAAAGTCCAGAAAGAATCAAAACCTGCTCTTTCCCGGTGGCTGGGGGAAACGAGCACTTCATTTGTGAGCAGATGTGGGGGGTTCTCAGGAACATTCCCCAGCTGTGCCTCCTGCCCTGCACCGAGTCTGTGCTTGCCTTCAGACAGCCCTGAGCTCCCAAGAACCTGAAACCCTCTGCAGCAGATGGGAGCTGTTATCCCTGCAGGCAGGTGAGCTGTTGTGCTCCCCTCCACGATACAAACACATTTAAAAAGTGAAACCCACTCAGTTACTCCACAGCAGCTTCGTATGGAGAGAAGGAATTGTGATGTAGGATTTGTCACCTCCTGTCAGACACTGTCAGCTCCTCGTTTGACTCCTTTCCTCCCTCCTTTGTGAACAAGCCCCTGGGGTGGGAACTGAACCCTCCCAGCCACCCCAGAGGGAGGAGCAGGGGCTGGGGAATCCTGTGTGACACCGTTTATTGCACAGGAACCAGCAGTAATTACCCAGGGACACAGCCACCTCCGTACTCACCCGACTCTCTTCATTTGCCACTGAACACTTTCCCTGCTTTATTTTGTCAAGTACAATAATTGCAGAGGAGTGGGAAATGGCCCTTCCATCCACTCTCAGCCCCTGCTGATGCCTCTCATGAGGCTGCTCAAGTAGAACAAGGATTCAGGCCCAGGCTGCAAATTCACCTGTGGGCAGAAGGACCACCTGAGACCAGCTGTGACTACAGCTTTTTATTATACTCCATACTTTTTTAATAGTTCATCATGCATGAGATGAAAAGTTATTGTTATTTTCATGTGCAGCCCAAAGAGCAAGGGAGGACAGGCTGTTGGCCACTGCAGCAGCTGCTCCCAGGGAGGAATAAAACCCTGATTTGCCTCCTGGGAACACTTCCAAGAGCAGCAGACGCTCAGGGAAAGCACTGAGCTGAGCCCAGGAGGGTGAGCACAGCCACCACAGCTGGGAGAGATGTTTTATTTTACTGCTCTCATGTCTGGGGAGCATCCACATTTCCCAAGGCATGAAAGGATCACACCTGAAGGGACACCCTGCCAAGAACAGTGCCACAGCCCTTTTTTCCTGGTCTTTCATTAGTTCTTCCCCTTTGCTGGGTTTCACAGGAATTTTTCATTGCTCCCCTCTCTGCTGAGCCTCATCCATCCCACCAGGTAGGATGATGAGCTCTGCCCAGACTTTGGATCCCTCCACTCCATCACTCCAGGGAGGAGAGAGCCCCTCCTGCACAGCAAGGAAGGGACTGTGCAGAGGCAGTAACAGGAAAATAAATGTGTGTGCTTGTAGGGCAGGGACAGGCAGAGCAGTCAGCAATGCTGGTTCGATGGAGAGCTCACCCTGCACCCCTGAGCCTTCCCCTGCCCTGCCCAGCTCCCTCCTCTAACAGGAGCACTGGCTCACAGCGTGTCCTGAGCCTCCATTCATTAATCCTGACCTGGGTAAGGAAGTCTGACTAAGGTCACTGTTAATCCCCAGGCACACTCTGTGCCCCCAGCTGCAGCAGGAGGCTCAGGTGGGATATTGGGAGAGTCTCTTCCCCACAGGGCGGTCAGGCCCTGCAGGGTACTGAGTCCCCACCCTGCAGGTGCTCAGGAAATGAGCAGGTGCTCTCACACCTGGCAGGAACATTCCCCCCTCACAGCTCCAATCCTGTGCAGTGGAATTTACAGAATTCCAGGCTCTCCTGCCCCTCCTGGGGCTCTCCCCTGCCCCATTAGCACGTGCAGACTTTCTGGGGCTGCCTGCCGTGATCCTGCTCTTCTGCACGGCTGCCTGCCTTATGGAGGGAAGTGTGAGAGGAGAATTACTCTCACAGTATTCCACAAAGCCTGCAGGGTTAAGCCCTCCCCTGGGTAAATGGTCTTATGAGATGCAGAGTAAATACTGCAAGGATTAGATTCAAAATGCCTCTCAGCTTTGAAAACCAACAGGAGCCCAGATCAGCCATAACCACGCTGGGCTGGGTGAGTCCCAGGTTTAACCAAGCACTCTCCCACAGGAAATGATTTCTAGGAATGAGGCTTTGTCCAAATGTTCCTTGCTTATGAGAGGAATGAGCTTAAAATCTGAATAAGCAGCGTCGGTGCTGCTCAGGTGAGAGCACCACCCTGTGGCACTGAGAGTACCCAGGGACTGGGGCTCAGCACAGGTTTGGGGGGCTGGGAAATGATTCCAGTACCAGAGAAGGATGAGGGAGAGTTTTGTTCCTGTGCTGTGCTCCTGCTTTTTTTCCTTGGCTAGAAACCCCTATGGGCAAATCCAACCATTTTCCAATCATGGAATCACAGAATCCTGGCATGGTTTGGGAGGAAGGGACCCCAAATCCCACCCAGTGCCCCCTCTGCCATAGCAGGGACACCTTCCCCTGTCCCAGGTGCTCCAGCCCCAGTGTCCAGCCTGGCCTTGGGCACTGCCAGGGATCCAGGGGCAGCCCCAGCTGCTCTGGGCACCCTGTGTCAGGGCCTGCCCACCCGGCCAGGGAACAATTCCCATTTCCAATCTCCCATCCATCCCTGCCTGTGGCAGTGGGAGCCATTCCCTGGGTCCTGTCCCTCCATTCTTGTCCCCAGTCCCTCCCCAGCTCTCCTGGAGCCCCTTCAGGCCCTGGCAGGGCTCTGAGCTCTCCCTGGAGCTGCTCCTGCCCAGGTGAGTATCCCCCAGGTGTCCCAGCCTTTCCTCCCAGCAGAGCTGCTCCATCTCTGATCATTTGGTGCCTCCTCTGGACTCTCTCCAGCAGCTCCAGGTCCCTCCTGTGCTGGCACAGTGCTGGATTCTATCAGCCAAGATCTCAAAAGAGAACACAAGAACATTTAATTATTCTTCTCAAAGCACCATTTCCCTTCCCTGTCCATGGGCTGTCCAAAGGGGACAATCCCCAGATGTGAACAAGGGTTCTGAGCTCCAGACAAACACTGACCACAAGGAGGGTTCTGAGCTCCAGACAAACAAACACTGACCACAAGGAGGGTTCTGAGCTCCAGACAAACAAACACTGACCACAAGGAGGGTTCTGAGCTCCAGACAAACACTGACCACAAGGAGGGTTCTGAGCTCCAGACAAACAAACACTGACCACAAGGAGGGTTCTGAGCTCCAAACAAACACTGATCACAAGGAGGGTTCTGAGCTCCAAACAAACACTGATCACAGCCAGCTCCCACAGGGCTGAGGAGGAGGAGGCAGAGCCTCTGCAAAGCCCCAGGCTTTGATTTCCTTCCCTGCTATAAATGAGTTTGGTCCCTTTTAAAGCCATGTCCTTATGGTGTCCATGTGCATATGGGGACATCTAGGAACAGCAGGAACTGGCCTCACCTGCTGCATGACCTGAAATCCCTGACTTTCATGAACTCTTTGGTTTCTCTTTGGCTTTTTACAAGCCTGGGGCTAAATTGCCAGCAAGGCAGTGCTGAGCAATCAGCCAGCAGCAGCAAGAACCCTTGACTTTCAGAGCAGAGATTAATGTATGTGCCCCTTAGCTGGAAATTGCCCTTCTGGCCAATTTTCTGTGGCTATCTTTTACTGCTATATTGTCTTTTTCTGAGGATGTAGGAGTCTTTCCTCATTATTCTAAGAACTCTTATAATAAATTGATCTGGAGCCACAGGGAATAAAACCTTACTTGAAGGAATGTCTGCTCCCCTGGGACAGCAGCAAAGAGGAGGTTTTGTCATCTAACAAATGGGGGAATAAAAGCAAATTTTACATTCTGATTGGGCACGTGTTGCTGGAAGGGGGCTCAGTGTGATCTTCTTTCTACAGTATTTGTGGGTTTTGTTTAGTTTGGGATAAGAAAAACAAAAACTTGAATGTATGCAAGAGATTTTGATATTAAGCTGAACACAGGTACTATGCATTTATTTGCATAATCATCATACTGTGTAGTAAAACATCTAATCAGCAGAATTTCTCTAAATAAAAGGGCAAAAGCACCCCTACAAAGAGCAGAAAGGAAAAGTTCCAAAGGCTGGTTTTCAAAATCAGCTGGAACTTGGCCTTTTTAAGTTTCCAAAGGCACTGGGACATTTTTCATTGCTCTCCTTTGGAGGGGTTTGGGGCACTGAGCCAGAGAAGCTGAGGGGCTCTTTGCTTTGTTGGTTGGTTGGTTAGGGTTTTGTTTGTTTGTTTTTCTGGTTTTTTGGTTTGGGCTTTTGTTGTTATTGGTTTTTTGGGGGGTTTTGGGTTGTTTTATTTTGTTTTTTGCTTTTTGTTGGTGTTGTGTGAGTTTGTTTGTTTGTTTGTGGTTGGTTTCATTTTGTTTTGTGTTTTGGTTGGGGTTGGGGTTTTTGTTTGTTCATTTTCTTGCCAGGCCATTACAGTGTGTGTATCTGTCAAACCCAGCCCACCCGGGGTGACCAGGACTGGGCACAGCCCAGGCTCAGGAGGGGCTGGAGCTGCTCTCAGCCTCCTGGGATCCCTCTGAGATGCAAACAGAGCTGAAGGACCATCTGCAGCACCAACTGCTCGGGATGGAAACTCCACTGAGCTGCCCTGACAGCAAATCTGCAATAAATCTGCAATAAATGTGTAACAAATCTGTGAGAGATTCTCCCCTGCTCCATCAGGGCTGGGTCAGCTCAGGACCCACAGGGCTGAGGGTCCCCAGGTGTCCCCAGCTGGAACCAGAGCCAGGTTTCATTTCCAGGGTGTGTGGAGCAGTTCTGGCAGCTGGATAGAGCATCCTGCACCCACAGAGGGAATCCTGCCCCCCAGAGGGAATCCTGCACCCACACAGGGAATCCTGCACCCCACACAGGGAGCTGTGGCAGCTCCCAAAGCTCTCCTGGGTGCTGGGAGCAGGGCTGGCACCGGGGCAGGCCAGGGGGCTCCCAGGACAGGTCCTGGGGTGACCCAGGTGGCACAGGGACCCCAGCTCTGCCAGCCCCAGCTCCCAGGGCTCTGAAGAGGTGGTGCTGAGGTTTTCCTGGCTCGGGGTCCCATTCCAGGACAAACTCATGAGCTGAACTGCAAGTTCAGTGTTCTGGGAGAGAAGAAACCAAACCACCGAGGGCTCGAGATGGAGGAAACATCCTCACTTTAATTAACCCAAAAAATAGGGCAGGCACACTCCCACTGACATTCCTTTTTCAGATCTTTTATCGACCAGCATTGCTCTGCTATTTTTACCCTCAGGATGCAAAGGCAACGCTGGAGGTGCAAAGTGGATGGGCAAGGATGGATAATTTATACAAATAGCAGGGAAACGAGAGCAAGTGCTCACACCAGGGAGAAAAATCTGCCGTGCTCCTCTCACAATTACCTCTTTGCCTTCTCCCCACTGCCACAGCGACCTCTGCATCCCTGGCAGTGGACGGGAGGGGGGGAAGGAGGAGGATGGAGGTGTCACTGCAGGAGGACAGGCAGGTCAGGATGAGGAACAGCCTGGCAGCCAGAGGAGACTTTGCTTTGTTCCCCCTGTGCAAGAGACCAGGCAAGGAAGCATGAACCAAAAGTCTTGTGATGGTTTTTTTTTAAGTTGGTGGAAGAGGTGACGAAAATATTTGTGTGATGTTGAAGGGGGTGATGGGAAGCAGGCCCTGAGTGACAGCAGGGCCAGAGCTCTCGGGAAGGTGAAATGTGGGAACATTACAGCTGAACACGTGCTGCAGCACATCCTCCTTCCCCAGGGCTCCCACCGTGCTGGCTGGCTGTTTGTCTGTCCTCTGGAGAGGTGTTGGTCCTGAAGGAGTGTTTGTCCGTCCCTTTGCAGGGGAGTTTGTCCATCCCTCTGCAGGGGTGTTTGTCCTGCAGGGGTGTTTGTCCAGGAGAGGTGTTTGTCCTGCAGGGGTGTTTGTCCATCCCTCTGCATGGGTGTTTGTCCATCCCTCTGCATGGGTGTTTGTCCATCCCCACTCGAGCTGCCCGATTTTCTGCCCTACCCGGAGCTCCCTTTCAGAGCCACACACCTGAGGCCAAAACCCTGAACATGAAAGACTTGTCACTGAAATCGATTTTCCTCAAGTTCCAAATTACACCAAGCACGGTTTTTAATTGCATGTACAAGAGAACCTTTGCAACAACAACAGGAATTAATAGTGTTTAAAAATAACTTCCCTGCATGGAGCAGTTCCTCTGGAGCAAATTATGGGAATGACACGGGCTTTGCACTTAGCCATTTATTTATTTGGTTTTTATTTGTACCACAGGCAGTGTCCCAGGCAGGGCTGGACAGGGTGGGTGGCAGCTGGGGACCGTGGGCTGCCCCAGTCCTGGGCACACAGCTCAGGATAGGGGCTGGGGAGGAACAAGAGCATCCTCCCACAGCTAAAACTATTAACAATTGTTAATTAACCACTGAAACTCTCCATCTGGAAGCTCTGTGAGGTTAAGTGCAATCAATGTTTATCTGATTACACTAAGCAGGGTCGGGAGGCTCCGTGCACAGAGTGTTTGAGGAATTGCCTTGGAAAGAGAAAGAGATGCAGGGGGCAGGATGGGGAGGGGCACTGGAGGGGGAGGGTTTTTTTTGTTGGTCTGTTTTTCACTTTTAAAAACAGACCAACAAAACCATCCCACATTTGAGCCTCCAATGTCCCTGGACACAGTTCATACCTCCCATACAGACACCCTGGTCAGTGTTCTCTGTGTGCTCAGCAGAGAAGATGCTTTTCTCTAAATCCAACCCAACAAAATCCAGCCCAACAAAGCAGCCTGGAGAGGCCCTGCTCCAGCAGCCCCTGAGGCCAACGGCCTCCAGTGAAGGGGATCAAGCTCAGAGTCTGCCTGTTTCTGTTCTCCTGAGTCTGTAAGCTCCATCTGCTCCCCGAGCCCTGGGGAGTGCATCTCTGTGTGCCTGGCCTGCTGTGCTCCCTGCCCTGCCAGCCCAGTGCCACCAGTGCCACTCCCCAGTGCCACCAGTGGTGCACAGAGCAGAGCCCGGCTGCCCGTGGGGGCACCTGCACCAGGGCTGCCCCCAAAGGAGGTTTTAATTACAAATGAAATGTTATTACAGCCTGTCCTGTCTGTGCTCTGAGAGCAGAGTCTGCTGTGGACACAGCACAGAGCTCCTGGGATTTCTGTGTCCTGCGTGTGCCAGCACCCCAATGCACACAGGAGACACAGGGCTGGGCATTCCCCACCCCTGGCAGTGCCCAGGGCCAGCCTGGACACTGGGCTGGGAGCACCTGGGACAGGGGAAGGTCCCTGCCATGGCAGGGGTGGCGCTGGGTGGATTTAGGGTCTCTCCCACCCCAGAGCAGTCTGGGATCCCAGGAATTGTGCCCGGGCTGCTCATCCCTGCCATGCTGGGCACGGGCCAGGCTCAGGGAGCTGTCCCAGGGCAGGTCCCCATGGCAGCTGTCCCATGCAGGACCTCAGGTGCCCCAGTGGTGCCCATGTCCCCCCTCGGCTCACACTGGGGGGGTCCCTGCCCCCAGTGCTCACCAGAATTTCTGGCCAGGCCCCACAGCTCCAGAGCTGACCTGCAGGGAAAGCAGGGCTGGGGGTGAGCAGAGCCCCAGCAAGGAGGCTGCAGGGCCAGACAAACAAACAGCACTGGGGAGCTGCACCTGTGTGGGTGAGAGCTCCACAGAGCCCCAGCCCCTCCACAGAGCCCCCAGCCCCAAGAGACAGCACTGGGGAGCTGCACCTGTGTGGGTGAGAGCTCCAGAGCCCCCAAGCCCTGCCAGGCGCTGCTGGCACAGGCTGCTGAGAGCGATAGCTGGGATGAACTGATGCTGCAATTATGGCTCTCTGGAGTTCTGTCAGGGACAGCAAATGTGTCACTACCTGTGCACAGCTGAACAAGCAGCTCCCTGCTCCTTCAACCCTCTGCAGCCTCCAGGATGAGCCATTAGCACAGCTCTGCCTTTCCACAGCGTCCTGCTCCTGCACCTGAGTGCCAGCCACAACTCCACAGTGAAATTGGGTTTAAAGAGCCAAATGTCACTGAAAAATATCTAAATCTTCTCTGCTGTTCGGTAGGAGCCATTCTCCAGGAAAAATACAGTTTTATTTTGCAAAACCTGACCTATGGTTGTGCAGCCCTCCATCTGCCAGGGCTGTAAAGCTGCTGGAAAACACAAATGTGATTTGGGTTTGAAACATGTACACAATTGAGCAAGGAATTGCAATGTTTGTGATGGGGGAGCTGGAAGCATGGTCACATCCAAATAAATCCTGGTGCAATCAGACAGCCCCAGTGCAGGTGTTTATCAGCCCTGGAATGAGGAGCTGTACAGACATGGCCAGGGGTGATCCCCTACCCATCCCACACCCCTGCTCCAGAGAGCCCCTGAGGATCCCAGGCCTGCCCCCAGCCCTCGGCAGGTCCTCACCAGGCAGGGCTTGCTATCCCTGCTTTTAGCAGATGGCAAACACACCCTGGGCAGGAGGAGCAAACACATATCCTTCACAAAGCAGAGAGGCCTAGGCTCGAGTGTTTCCAGCCCATTCTAAAGCAGGTAGCTCCTGTGGTGTGCTCCATTTCCCTCTCTGCCATGTGCTGTTGGCACACAGGGGCTAAACTCTGGGGCTCTTTACATGGATTTATTTATAAGAATCCATAAATTTAGTGAAAATCAGATCATATGTACCCTTCAGAACTCATGGCAACCCCTTCACTACCATTCTGCTGTCACTTTAACTTTCAGTGCCTTGCAGGGAACAACATCTTGGCAGCCAGCATTTCATGGTGCATTCCCTTCATGATGCTCAGGGTTCAAAATTTAACCCCCCTCTTCTCCATCAGCGTGGGAGCAACAGGAGCCATCCCTGCAGCAGGTGCCGTGCCCTACAGCAGGAGCCCTGCCCTACAGCAGGTGCCGTGCCCTGCAGCAGGAGCCATGCCCTGCAGCAGGAGCCATGCCCTACAGTAAGAGCTGTGCCCTACAGCAGTGCCATGCCCTACAGCAGTGCCATGCCCTACAGCAGGAGCCGTGCCCTACAGCAGGAGCCGTGCCCTACAGCAGGTGCCGTGCCCTACAGCAGGAGCCGTGCCCTACAGCAGGTGCCATGCCCTGCAGCAGTGCCATGCCCTGCAGCAGGTGCCGTGCCCTACAGCAGGAGCCATGCCCTACAGCAGGAGCCCTGCCCTACAGCAGGTGCCGTGCCCTACAGTAAGAGCTGTGCCCTACAGCAGTGCCATGCCCTACAGCAGGAGCCATGCCCTGCAGCAGGAGCCGTGCCCTACAGCAGGAGCCGTGCCCTACAGCAGGTGCCATGCCCTGCAGCAGGAGCCCTGCCCTACAGCAGGAGCCATGCCCTGCAGCAGGAGCCGTGCCCTACAGCAGGAGCCATGCCCTGCTCCACCTGCCTAGGAGGTTCCCCCAGCCTCCTGTGCCTCCCTGCCCTCTGGCAGGGGAAGCCATTCCCCCTCCTCATGCAGAGTGCAGTTTCTGCACTAACGGTTCATCAATGATGTCACTAATTCCATGCTCTCATGGCCTGCTAGCTGGCCCTAAGCTCCTGACCTTGTCAGCACACACCAGGCTCTGTTCCAGCCCTGGTGTCCGTGCTGAGCTGTCTGGGTCTGTTTCAGGCACAGCTCTCAGCACAGCCATCCCAGCAGGGACAGCAAACACCTGCAGCTCACTGTCCCCACAGCCCCTGGCCACGGGCACAGAGAGCTGGTCAATACCTCTGTGTCCTGGGGGGACAGGGACAGCAGCCTGCAGGGACACCACGCTGAGAGGCCCCAGGAAATGGGGGAAAATTGGGGCTTTCAGCCAGCAGGGAGCCAGCCAGGCTGGGCTCAGCAGGGGCTCCAAGTTAAGACAGAAGTGTGAGTTTTCTGTGTATCAAAAGGACTGATGTCGTCCTGCAAGATAAAGCAGCTCCTGGAAAGTGCTATTGTTTGTCTTTCTTAACCATTTATCAGCAGAGAACAGTTTAATGTTCTGGTAGAAGGCACAAGTGAGTATCTCTTCAGTGATGAAGGAAAATAAGCTTAGTGCTAAGGCAAATAGAAAATATTGATCTATCTTCAGGTACTGCAGCTGAAAATCTTTTGTGAAATTTATCTTCCCTACCCCTCCTGAGCAGTGCTCTTTGTCTCTTACCAGCTAATTCTCTGTAGTGAAAGTTTAACCTTGAACTCAGAGAAGGGAAAAAACTGAAGCCCAAAGCCAGCTGGCTCTGTGAAGGGTTTGGGTCCATGAGGGCACAGCTGGGGTGAGCATCCCCATCCCTTCACCCATCCTGGGAAAACTCCTTGGGAAAAACCCATTCTGAGCTTTACTTCTTGGGAAAATCTCCAAGGCAGGAAAGGAATACGGAGGAAAATTACCTATTAGGAAAACCATGGAGGCTCATAAATCTGAATCTCTGGGCTGTGATTAGCTGGAGTCCCCAGCTGAGCTGTGTCCCTGTCCTTCCCTCAGCTCAGCCAGCAGCCCTAGCCCAGCTCCTGCAACTGCACTGGAGAAAAGAGCATTGAATATTCCTCAGTGTGGCTCAGGACCTCTTCTCCTGCCCTGTTTGCAGCTCAGAGGGCAGGGACAGCTCCTGGGCACTGCCCAAAGGCAGGGCAGCTGGAGACATGGGCAGTGGTGGCCTTGGCACAGCTGGGAATGGCTGGATGCACTGGGCTCAGGGGCGTTCCCAGCCTAAAAACATCCAGGATTTTGGTTCTGTTGAGCCAGATTTCCCTTACCAGTGTAAGCATAAAACCTCTGAATCATGGAATCACAGAATTTTTGAGAAGCCCTTCAAGTCAAATCATCGCCAGCACTGCCCAGGCCACCACTGCCTCATGTCCCCAAGTGCCACATGCACAGGGCTGTGAAATGTCCCCAGGGATGGGGACTCCAGCCCTGCCTGGACAGCCTGTCCTTTCCATGAGGATATTTTTCCTAATCTCCAACCTGAACCTCCCCTGACCCAGCTTGAGGCCATTTCCTCTGTCCTGTCCCTGTCACCTGGGAGCAGAGCAGCATGGTGGGACAGTGCCATAACCCCCACCTCACCTGGCATTAAAACAAGACTAAAATGGAAGGCAAGGGGAAGAATGTGAAGGAACTGGCTGTCCTGGCAGCAGGAGCAGCTCCCCTGGCAGGCTGGAGGTGGTGGGGACCTGCAGAGCCACATGGGGCACCCAGTGTGACACCCCCGTGTGACACCCCCATGTGCCACCCATGGGACTGTCACCACAACAAACCCAAAGGGGCACAGACAGCCCGAGCAAACTCCATTCCTATTTAGGCAAATGTTCAGTCCCTGCCCAAAGCAGGCAATCAGCTCCAATTTGAAGCAGCCCTTGACAAGCTTCCTGTTGATTGCAGCTCTGGGCTGGGCTTTGCAGGCCAGCCTGTTTGTGTCTCCTCTCTGCTTCTGTTAAGCACAGCCCTGTGCCATAATATCATTTTCCTGACTCCCATGCCACTGACAGCGCATCCATCATTCTTCATAATTGCATCTAACAAATATTGATTTTGTCTCCAGAAGAGTAAACAGAAATATTAAAGTTCTTTTGCAGAAGGCAGAAACACTCATGGAAAGCGCATTTAAACAGGGGGAGGAGGATGAAGCCTGGACAGAACATATGGCTCTGAAAAAGCAGCACCAATTTGCACTGGCTTGAAAACGCAGCGAAACAGTGCAGGAGTGGGCAGCCAGCTGCGTGCCAAGGAAATGCCACAGGGACAAGTGGCAGCTTCCCTCCGCTCTGTGTCCAACAGAGGGGCTCCAAACACATCCCCCTCCTCCCTGGAGAGAGGGAATGGCTGGGGCTGAATGGCCAGCCACAGGGGAGCGGCTGGGGAGCAGCACCTCAGCCCTCAGCCCCATCCACAGCCAGCTGGGCACTGGGCAACACCTCCCGGGGCAAGGGAGCCAAAGGGTCCCGTGGGGACCTGGCAATCGGGACACTGCAGCAGGACTGTCCTCAAAAGGGACTCTGGCCAGTAGGGAAAGGCAGCTCGGGAGGGTGGGTCAGGGGCTGCTCTGCAGGGCACAGGCAGCACACGCCTGTGACACACCGGGGACACCCCAGGGACTGACACACTGGGGACTGACACCCCAGGGACACCCCGGGGACTGACACCCCAGGGACTGACACACTGGGGACTGACACACTGGGGACTGACAGCCCAGGGACTGACAGCCCAGGGATACCCCAGGGACTGACACACCGGGGACTGACACCCCAGGGACTGACAGCCCAGGGGCACGTTTGAACACGTTTGTGTGAACAGCAATGCCCAGGGCACCCGCCCTCCCTGGCTCCCTGGGGAAGCCCAGGTGGCATCACCTGGCCACCAGGGAGGCTCCAGGGGATTCCTCACCCGGGCTCTGCCCTTCCCTGCACAGACCAGAACTGGTATTCCCGACCTGGCCAAAGGGCAGTGCAGGTTTTAAGAGATGAACTACCCAGAACTACCGAGGCCACCTTGGTACAGCTTCATTAGGGACAAATACAAGAAGGAAATCACCACCTCTTACAGTCTCCAGAGCTGAACCACAGCAGCAGCAGCCCGGGCTTGTCCCAGCTATGCACAAGCTCTCCTCTCCCCAGAGAAAACTCAGGTTATGTCCAAAGCCCCTCCTCTCACTCATGAAACTGCCACAGAGCAAAAGATTGTCCTAATGAGCCAATGGTTTCTTTTCTCTAGGATTTTTCCACAGTTCTGCCAAAATTCCCCAGGAGCAGCTCTTCCAGCACCAGCCCTGTGGGCAACATGCTCAGATGTTTATTTCAGCAGGGGATGCTCTGCTTGGAGACAACTCTGAGAGGGGGAAAACCACTAATCTCTCAAATCAATCAAGCAGTGCCTTGGCATGTAATAAACACCAATTTCTAAAGGAGAAATCTTTCTAGAGAAACTTGATCGACTCTCTGACAGTGTTACCGAGTTGGAAGATGAAAAGAAAAGTTATAAATTGGAGTTGCAGTAAAATATTGGGTTTCATGTCTTGCTGCATCTTGATTGCTCACAAGGTTTGAGCTGTGTGTGGAAAATACCCCCACACTGGAAATGAGGAGGCAGTGAAACAGCCAGGGATCAAGGAGGAGGAGCAATCCCCAGCTCGTGGGTTCCCTGCAATGCCAGCAGCAGGGAACAGACCCCACTGAGGCGCCCCAGACCTGTGCCCCCAACAACCATGGAAAAAACACAGTCAGACAGATGCCATGGTGAATCGGGCACAAAATCAATTCAGGCCAGGCCTGGGACAGGGCTGGGAGCAGCTTGGAACAGGGGAAGTCGTCCTGCCCATGGCAGGGTGGCACTGGTGGGCTTTGAGGTCACTTCCAAGCCAAAGCAGTCTGGGATGATTGTGTGACCCAGATCAGGGGCAGCTGATGGGGACAGCTCCAGCCCAGCCCAGCTGCAGGCTCTGCCTTCGGTCATCTGCACAGCCCAGCCCAGCCCAGCCCAGCTGCAGGCTCTGCCTTGGGTTGCCCATACTGCACAGCCCAGCCCAGCCCAGCCCAGCCCAGCTCTGTCCCCCTGCAGGCTCTGCCTTGGGTTGCCCATACAGCCCAGCCCAGCCCAGCCCAGCCCAGCCCAGCCCAGCCCAGCCCAGCCCAGCTCTGTCCCCCTGCCGGCTCTCTCCTGCTGCTGTTCCTCGGGCACAGAAAGCTCCTGTGCCAGAACTGATGCCTGTCCCAGGGACCTCCTCTCCCTTCCCTGATCCCCTGGCTGGGACTGGGAGCTGAGCCCAGGAGTGCTGTAGGGATCCAGCAGAGCCCAGCTGTAAAGCCAGGCCTCTCTGAGCAGGGATCCAGAGCCAGAGGCTCTCGTGTGTTTCTGAGCTGGAAACTCAGGAGTGAATTGATGCATTCTCCTGTCTGGAACACAGGGGACAAAATCCTCCCGAGTTCATTTCCTCACTGACACCTCTGCCCTAGCACACCCAACCTCTCGCTGCTTTGATCCCTCTCCTCCAATCTGTCTTTTGTATTTCCTCTCCTGTTCCATTCCTAATTCTTTCTCAATTCCTCCTACAAAAAATGACTGAGGAACCAGTAGGAAATGTCCACAGTGGCAGAGTCAGGTCCTCATCTGCTCTTACAGCAGCGGATGAGAGCAGTTTCCAGCTCTAATATGTTACATCGAAAGGAAAAAAGCTGCTTTAAAAATCTATATTAAAGCTTTTATCCAATTAATATTTCATCACAGCTGCCTGGGAGAGACTCGTCACTCCTCGGTCATTTCATTCTAAGCAGCTAAAACCCATTTGTGCAGTTGTAAATCCTTACTTTCTAATATGCATTTTTTGTTAGGTACTAATTAAAAAAAATAACGTAAGGAAATGTTTTTTCCTCGATTGGCTTCTCCCTCTGATTGCTTTTTGCAGCGTGAGGAACAAATGTTAAACCCACCCAGCCCCTGGCAGTGGCTGTGCCCAGGGCTGAGCAGTTCACCTGCCCCCACAGTGCTTGTGGGTCTGCCCAACCCCGACAGGCACCTGAGCCGGGCAGGATGCAGGGTGCAGGACCTGGGATACGGGATACGGGGTGCAGGATGGGGGATATGGGATGGGGGATCTGGGATAGGGGATGTGAGATCCAGGATGTGGGATCCCCTGGGATAGGGGATGTGAGATCCGGGATGTGGGATATGGGATGGGGGATCTGGGATAGGGGATGTGGAATCCGAGATGTGGGCTACCGGATCCAGGATGCGGGATATGGGATGAGGGATCCGGGATGGGGGATACCGGGTGCAGGATGTGGGATATCAGATACAGGATACAGGATGGGGGATGTGGGATACTGGATCCGGGATGGGGGATACCGGGTGGGAGATGTAGGATATGGGGTGTGGGATACCGGATCCGAGATGCGGGATATGGGTTGGGGGATACTGGGTGCGGGATGCGGGATCTGGGTTGCCAGATCAGGGATAGCGGGTGCGGGATGCCGGATGCGGGATGCCGGATGCGGGATGCAGTGCCCTCTGTTGCCCGCGGCGCTGGCACCGCCTGGAGCCGGGGGCCATCGAGTGCCAAGGAAATCCCTTCCTTGGATTAATTCACTGCTTTTGCCCCGCATGCACTCAGCGGCGTTTCCATGATTTCCACCTTTCCCCACGCCGGACCCTGTGTTAGGAATGAACCCCCAGGACTCATTCCCAAGTCCCCTCTCCTTGCAGAACTCTCCAGAAGTAAAGCACACCTGAGCTCCCGGACGGGAGCACACAGCTGCTTTGAGATCTCTCTGCAGACATATCCAACGTCTGTGTCACCTGGGGATTCTCCCAGAGCAGCGCTCCGCGTGCAGAGACAGGGAGCTCCAGGACACCTGGAGCTGGAGAGACAGATCCGCTGGGATGGGGCATTGCCAGGCACTGGGATGGGGCATTCGCAATCACTGGGATGGGGCATTGCCAGTCACTGGGATGGGGCATTCGCAATCACTGGGATGGGGCATTGCCAGGCACTGGGATGGGGCATTCCCAGCTCACTGGGATGGGGCATTCCCAGCTCACTGGGATGGAGCATTGCCATTCACGGGGATGGGGCATTCCCAATCACTGGGATGGGGCATTCCCAGTCACTGGGATGGGGCATTGCCAGCTCACTGGGATGGGGCATTGCCAGTCACTGGGATGGGGCATTGCCAGCTCACTGGGATGGGGCATTGCCAGTCACGGGGATGGGGCATTGCCAGTCACTGGGAGAGGCATTCCCAATCACTGATCCGTGTGGCCATGTCTGAAGGGTCCCTGGGCAGCTCCTGGGCTGTCCCCGGGAGGAATCACCCAGTGCTGAACTGATCGCTCAGCGCAGCAGGAGCAGCAAGTGCTCTGTATCTCTGCAGATCAGACATTTCCCATTCAACAGTTAATTAGGGGAGCGAGTGCCCAAATTACTCCAGCATGCCTAGAAGGCAGGCTGGGACCTGGCTTTCCTCTGCAGCATCAGCCAGAAGTGTTTTCTCCATGTTCTGAGCCGTGAGATAAAACCCAAGAGGATTTGAGGCAGAGATGTCAGATAGAGACAATGTCCCCAATGTCACAACTCTCAGTACTTTTATTATTGCTTTAATTCCTGTGCTGTGACCTGCAGCTCCTCAGGAAGCTGTTCCAGTGCACTGTGGTGCACCTTCACTTTAACACCTCCTGGAGAGAAAATGCCTTCCAACTCACAATGCTGAGCTCAGACCAGAGCTCAGAGAGGGCCTGCAGTGGGAGCTGGGGCTGTGCAGGAGCTGGGAATGGGCTGGAATTGGGGATGGGCTGGAATTGGGGATGGGCTGGAATTGGGGATGTGCAGGAGCTGGGGCTGTGCAGGAGCTGGGGATGTGCTGGAATTGGGGATGTGCAGGAGCTGGGGCTGTGCAGGAGCTGGGGATGTGCTGGAATTGGGGATGGGCTGGAATTGGGGATGTGCAGGAACTGGGGATGTGCAGGAGCTGGGGATGTGCAGGAACTGGGGATGTGCAGGAGCTGGGGATGTGCTGGAATTGGGGATGTGCAGGAATTGGGGATGTGCAGGAATTGGGGATGTGCAGGAATTGGGGCTGTGCAGGAGCTGGGGATGTGCTGGAATTGGGGATGTGCAGGAATTGGGGATGTGCAGGAGCTGGGGATGTGCAGGAATTGGGGATGTGCAGGAATTGGGGATGTGCAGGAGCTGGGGCTGTGCAGGAATTGGGGATGTGCAGGAATTGGGGCTGTGCAGGAGCTGGGGATGTGCAGGAATTGGGGATGTGCAGGAATTGGGGATGTGCAGGAGCTGGGGCTGCACAGGCTCCTCCAGCCTGGAGCTGCTCTGTGCTGTGCACTCAGCCCTGGGGAGCAGCCTTGCCCAGCCACAGGGAAACAAGGACATGGGGAAGTGTCAGGAAGGGCAAACAGAACATGAATGGAAGCTATCCTAGGGAATTTCTCCTCTAAATCAACCCTGCTGCCCATCTTCTCTGCTGTGCCCTCTGGTCCCCTGGTTATTCATCCATCCCTGGGCTTTCTGAATTAGCAGATGGAAATTATGCATTCACTCTTACAGGGTATAAAAATGAATCCTCAAATTTTACCTTGTGACAGAGCATTTCCATACAAAACACTCCTCCTTTATCAGTATTCTAGCCACAGACTCAGAGTGTGTGAATGCTGGAAATGGGTTCAGAATCATTTCCTTGTGTTTTACACATTCTTCACTTTAAAGAAAGATGAAAAACCATGACCCAGAGAAGCCAGTCCATTAAGATCAATATCCATAATTTTTAGTCATTAAACAGAAGAAATCCTACTTGTCCTTCTTTTCATTCACGTGTAGAGGCTGTGTCGGAAAGACCCCAAAAGTTTGAGTGGTTTTTAGCAAAACTGCAGTTTTAAGTTGGTGTAATAAGGACCAATGGTGCCACCAAGTGGGGACGTGTCGAAATGGAAAAATCGCGATTTCTGTGATTCCTCTTAGGAAGGAAAGTCAAGAAAAGCAGAAATAGCCACTTCAGTGAAGGCCATTACACTGCCTGTCCCCTCAGATCCTGGGGTTCCACACCTGTTATTTAAATTTTTTGCACCATAGGGTTGAAAAAATCGGAAAAATCCAAAGCTGTGGGAAAAGTCTGTCCCATTCCAAACGTTTTCTTCTTCCACACACTGAGAAGCTGGGGCTGCCCCTGGATCCCTGGCAGTGCCCAAGGCCAGGCTGGACTCTGGGGCTGGGAGCACCTGGGACAGGGGAAGGTGTCCCTGCCATGGCAGGGGTGGCACTGGGTGGGATTGAGGTCCCTTCCAGCCCAATCCAGTCTGGAATTCTGTAACCATGGGCAGCAGCTCGGAGGAGAACTCAGCAGAGAACCCAAAAGCCCTGGGGCTGAAGGCAGGAGCAGAGGCTGAGGCACAGCTGAGGATGTCCCTGCAGCACAGCCCAGGACAGCAGGGAGCACTGCTGCCCATGGAAAACACCCCAGACATTCCCTGACAGGGGTAAGTAAGGCACCAAACAGGCATAATCACCTCCAGCTCTGACCAAAAAGAAAAAAAGGTGAAGCAGGCAATAGCTGAGCACCAAAGAACTGTGTCATGAAACAAACAAAATATTTGCAACTCATTAAAATGTACTACTTTGATAAAAGCAGGAATATTTTAAAATTCCAAAGCCTGAACTTCTTCCAGGAACTTTGTTTGGTGTTTGGAATTGTTGTAATGTTTAGTTCCAGGAAGATGGGGAGAGGTTTGGGTGCAGGAGGCTCTGCTGTAACAAATGTCCCAGCAGTGCTAAGGGAGCCCAAGAGACCCCAGCCAAATGGCCACAGTCAGCAACTTGTACATTAAAATACTGCAGAAAAGGAAAATCAAAAATGGCAAAAGTTTTTAAAGTACTACTGTTAAGTTTGCTGTATGGGTAACAGCATATTTCTCTGAGTCTCTCACTGCAGAGTGCTAACCAGCTCACAAGAAATCAAACTACAATCCTCATAACTTCTATCAGTACTGAAAACTCCCTGGCCACAGCCAACACCTGGTGCCACCTTCCCAAACCCAGGGGCAGCCAGATCTCCTTATCCGTGCAAACATTGAACCTGAGAGCCATAAAATCACAGATTTGCTCAGGCTGGAAAACCCCTCTGAGCACACTGAGTCCATTCCCAGCCCTGCCCAGGCTACCACTGACCATGTCCCCAGTGCCACATCCACAGGGATGGGCACTCCAACCCTCCCTGGGCAGTGCCAGTGCCTGAGCCCCCTTTCCATGGGGAAATTCCTGCTGTGCCCACCCTGAGCCTGCCCTGGCCCAGCCTGGGGCCGTTCCCTCTGCTCCTGTCCCTGTTCCCTGGAGCACAGCCCGACCCCCCCGGCTGTCCCCTCCTGGCAGGAGCTGTGCAGAGCCACAAGGGCCCCCTGAGCCTCCTCTGCTCCAGGCTCAGCCCCTGCCCAGCTCCTCAGGGATTCTCCAGCCCCTGCCCAGCTCTCTCGGGAGTTTTCCAGCCCCTTCCCACCTTCATTCCTGCCCTGGACATGCTCCAGCCCCTCCAGAGCTCTCCAGAGCTGCCCCAGGATCCCAGGGGGTCCCTCAGCAGGGCCAGCACAGGGGACAATCCCTGCCCTGGTGCTGGCACAGCCCAGGGGTCATTGGCCTCTTGCCCCCCTGGGCACCCTGGGCTGGTGTCCAGCTCCCAGGACCTTTCCCAGCTGTCCAGCCCCTCTGCCCCAGCCTGGAGGACTCATAGTGTCACCCATGGGCAGGACCTGGCACTCAGCCTTGCTGACCCTCACCTGCTGGGCAGCCACCACAGAGTGACACAGCATTGCCACTGACAAGGCTCCTGCCCCTGGGCAGTGGGAGATAACACTGAGAAAGTGCTGCCCAGAACTCAGGTAGCCCAGGCAGCACTGAGGTGCCCAAATAAGGGCCCAAAGGAGGAGGGATCTGTGGGTTACAGCCTCATTCCCAGCACCCAGCTGCATTTTCTGTCTGACTGCACAGAAGGGTCGGGATGCAACACCCACCCGTGCTCCCTGCACTTTACACAGCAGTTGGAGCATCACCACCAAGTCTCCAGGCAAGGACCAGCATTAATCTCCACGAGCAGAATCCGAGAGCCGGGGCACTCGAGTGCCAGCAGCAGGGTGGGACAGATGCAGGGACAAGGTGAGCCCCCTGAGCAGCAGCTGCAGACCCCCAGCCCTCGCTCACAAGCAGCAGCACATCTGCAGGGACACAGCTCCTCCCAGCCCAGCCCTCTCAGAGCTCAGCCCACCACTGCAGGTGTCCTGGACACCCTGGTGCACCTGGTACTGCTCCCCTGCCTCAGCCATTCCTGTTATCCAGGACTCTCACCCTGCTGAAGGACTGGCAGATGCTCTGCTCCCCAGCTCCACATCCCAGCTCACTTGTGCTGGCACTCAGCAGAACGCCTCGGGCTGGGGAGGAGCTCGGGCACCCCCTCCATGGAGCTGCTCAGGCAGTGCCAGGCAGGAGGAGGCTGCACAAAGACACATCAAACTCACCCAATTCCTCAGACACGAGGAGCTCTCAGCAGCCAGGGTGGGAGACAGCAGCTTTTCCAACCCCAGCAGCACTCCTCTCAGCAGAAACAGCAATTCCCTTCTGATTGCACAGGCAGAAGGGCACTTCTGGGTTTCTGGAGAACACCCTTTCATTGGTGCAGTTGTTTCTAGCAGGTGTGCACACCTCCTTCCCCAGATCAGCACCTAGTCTGATCCTTCTTCAAAATAAGTTCCCTTTCTTTGACTTTAAGCAGCTCAACTTCCTAATAAAAAACCATCTGCCATAAAAGAGCCTTTGGTGTAGAGCTCATTAGTAAGCTCAGCTCTCCCCCACTGCTTCCCACGTCTTTGGGATCCCTGGAGAGAACAGCTTTGCTTTGATTAGAGGGGAAAACATCTCCTCTTTCAGTTTATATCAGAGTGCCTGGAACCCAGCACTGAATTTGGGATGGGGACGTGGTACTTGTGCATGCCAGTAATGGAGAGGTTTGTGCAGAACGGAGTGAAAGCAGGGAGCAGCTCCAAGTGAAACTGGGCTGACAGACAGCACTCAGCAGCACGGCTCAGGGCAGGGCTTCCAGCTCTCCAGGGAAAGGTGTTCTCCTTCTAGGACCTTCTGGCTGACACAATCTCACTGTTCATCACTCAGATCTGGAGAACCCAGGGCTGCCTGCTCCCTGTGGCTGTGCTGGAGCCCTCCAGACGGATTTGGGGGTTGCCTGGGATGATTCAAGAAGTCATATGTATAACATGCCTCAGACAAAAGGTTTGAACACGGAAATCTGTAAAATGAGGAGTGCAGTGCCTGGTTTTGGTGTGCTGAGTGCAGAGAGCCTGTGCAGGCACCTGCACACCTTTGTCAGGGGGCTCACCTGGGCCACAGCCAGCTGCAGGACAGGGGCTTTGACATGGGCACAGCTCATCCCCTCACACTGATGGTGCCTCACAACATCTAACCCTAACCCCACATCCCCCTCAGAACATGAACCTGGGGTGTTTTCTTGCCCTGCTCACCACCAAGGGGAAGCCCCAATAGGACAGACACAAGAGAATGCTGACAAAAATATTGGTGTGAGGATAAAGAGGAAATGTTCAACCTTGGAAACACTGAGCAAAAACCAGTAAAGCTCAGAATGATGTGTGCTGCAACAGTGGAATGAGTTGAAGGTATAGCCAAAACGTACCCGCCCATCTGGAGCGTACCTGGGTGACAGCAAAGCAAACCAGCAAAGAGGGAGGAACTGGAGCCCAGCAGCTCCAGCCACAGCCAAGCTCCCTGACAGTACCTGCCCAGGTAACCAGCCAGGGCTTGTAATACAGCTCAACAACCAGCCTCATGGGTGTTTTTATAGGTGTGGCCTTGTCAGTAACTTCTATGGCATTGAGATGGAAATGAATCAATGGAAAAGGCCTCACTTCGGAATTACGACTTTAAAGAGTTCAATAGTTGAGACAAGTTGCACTGCTAATAGAATTTGCATTCTTTATGAGTAGGATATTCTGCTTCCCCAGTGGCTGCAAACACTTCCTAGGGCTGTGGTGAGCACACAGGGCAGCCCAAACCCCTGCGAGCAGCAGCTGAGCTGTGCTGTGTGGGTGCTGTTTGCCCTGCTCCGGGCCCAGGGCCAGCTGTGTCTCACAGCTCGTGCTGTTCCCCCAGCACACGCTCCAGGACACAGGCCAGGGACACTTCCTCAGCTGACCAGGGGCAGGACAGCAGCACAGCAGCACCACAGGGACACGCTCCAGCTCTGTGAGTGTCCGTGGCACTGCACGTTCTGGCACGGGAACATTTGGGGGCTCCTCTGTGCAGCTCAGGACGATGGGCTGTGGTGTCCCAGGCTCCTGTCCCCATCCCTGTGCGTGTGCCTGAGCACAACACCACACTGCACACCCCAGGGACACTGGGGAGCCACAGCACCGTGGGAGCAGAGCACTCAGAGCCCAGGACACAGCTGAAGGCTCCTGAGTCTATTTCCTCCCATGTTTTACAGCTCCAGTTGTAGCTATCCCAAGCAACAACCTTGCTGTTCTCTTCTTTACAGAGCCATGTCTCACATTGTGGAAGCCTGGGTGGTGCTCTCAGCACACGGCTGCCTGGCTGGCACCAGCCCTGGGGACAAGAGGGGCTGCTGGGGGCTGTGGGAGGGTGCACAGCCGTGCCCCCGTGCCCTGGGAGCCCCCACGGCCTCGGCCTGCGGGGCACAGCTGGACTCAGGGAACAGCAGCTCCCTGCGGGACACGGGGCTGTCCCTCTGTCCCCAGGGCTGGAGCACAAAGCAGCCTCAGTGCCACAGCTCTGGGAGTCACAGAGAGAAGGGCCCTGTCTCCACGACTCTCCTGGGGCAATAAAAATACCCAAAGCCGCTGTCCCTGGTTTGGAACTCCCTCCCCTTCACACACCATTGTCACTACGAGGTGCACAGGGCACACAGGCTGGAGACAGAGGAGTTTTAACAATTGCACTCTATGGAGCCCATAGTAACATATTCTGTTACCAACATCCACCAACTCCTCAAGGATTCTTCCTGAGACTTCCAACCCAATTTAGCTCCACCATATGTCAGTGCTACTTGCTTCAGCACTGAATTTTCTCCAGTATTTCACTACAGCTAAGCCACTCCTCTGTTATTCTGAATAAAATGAATAAAGGGAAAAAAATAACTGAATAACTGAAAAAAACAACTATTTAAGAGGATAATGGATCTGGAAGCCAACCAAACTTACCATCACCCATTGGACAGAGTGCAGGGAGCACCTGTTCAGTCCCACCTCCCTTAAAAATCCCCTCATTTTTAAGAGTTTTGCTGAACACTTTTTCCATGCCAAAGCCTGGCAAGCAGAGCACCCCAAGGGTTTTCTAAGACACTGCTGCTGGGATGTGCATTTCCTTCAGCAGCCAACAAGGAACGTAGAAGGGCTTGCTAATCCTGTTCATTTTCAGCTCCTGAGTTTGGCCCATATGGCTCTTTGATCCTTTAACCCTCTTGAAATCACAGCCTGCCATCAGCAAGGAAATAGGAGAAAAGGAGTCTTCATCCAAGCCTTCAGTATCCCAAACTAGAGAAGCTGCATCAAGGAAAAATGCCATTTCCTACATTTATGTCATCCCACACAAGTGGTTTGGGGGCTTCTCCCTGCAGCCGACCCCAAGTGAGGGAGACTCATTGGGGTCTGCAGCTCCTCCCGAGGGGCAGCTCTGATCCCTGCTCCCTGGGACAGGGACAGGACCCAGGGAAGGGCTGGAGCTGGGCTAGGGCAGGCTCAGGCTCATCCCCAGAGGGTGCTGGCACTGCCCAGGCTCCCCAGGGAATGGGCACTGCCCAGGCTGCCAGAGCTCCAGGAGAGCTTGGACAGCGCTGCCAGGGATGCCAGGGTGGGATTTTGGGGTGTCTGTGCAGGGACAGGGGCTGGACTGGATGATCCTTGGGTCCCTTCCAGCTCAGGATATTCCCTGATTCTCTGAAATAAATGGGTGTTTCCCCAACAGGAGTGTTCACAGAGGAATTCAAACATTTCCTTTGAAAAGTGAAGTGCTTTTCTTTTCCCCCTGCCTTAAGCATCCACCCTGGTTCCCCGCAGGAAGAAGTGCTGAGGAATGAGTGCTGTCCGTGCTGGCAGTGCCCCGTGGGGAAGGACTGAGAGCCCAGGAGCGCAGGGCCCGCAGCCACACCTTGCCAGGCAGTGACTCACGGCTCCGCTGGGACACGTTTATAACTTCTCCTCTCTGAGGAAAATGCACAGGTAGCAATTAAAATCTGGGTGAGGCTGGACAAACCCATAAATGTTTGGAATTATTCCGAAGTTTTTAATTGAAGTTGGAGAGCGGAGCAGCTCCAGCGGAATGGGAATGAGATTTTGACATTTAAGGAAGTGTCACTGAGAGAAATCTTGCTGTCACAGATATGACTCACTCATGCTGTGCCTGACAGGTGTCTTCTCTGACTCCTGAGATCAAGATAATTTCACTTTAATCTGAGAGAAGCAGAGGGATGAGCAATTCCATTTATTTATAATACAAGCTCCCTTCAAAGGTAACTTGGAAATGAATATTTTGGGAGGACGTTCAGAGTTTGTTGCTGCCGAGGTGTGAAAGCAGCACAAAGGGCCCTCTCTGGATGGACAGCACGGCACAGAGAAGCAACACCAATGTCCCCAGAGCAAAGCCTGCCCAGGGAAGAGACACTTTGTGGTGGGAGAAGCTGGGAGACATTTGGAGAGGCCAGCATCAGACAATGCAGCACGTGGCAAGGCAGAGATTTATTTGGTTTTCATTACAGTAACAAGGTGACGAACATTTAGCTCCCAATTTAACCTGAAAGACTAGAGTGGCACACCTGGTTCCTTCCAACAGCAATTCCCATTGGGAAGAAGTGCCCAGGACCTCTGCAATGCCATGACCCAGCCCTGAAGCAAACTGGCAGGGACTGGGCAGAGCAACCAACCATTTGTGTCAAAGGCAGTGATAACCTGAAAGGCTGGTTGCCATAAATCTGACTGGAACAGGATGGAATTCCCAGCTCTCAGGCAAATAACCAGGAGGTGATCTCCAAAGTCACCCTCAGCTGCTCCCAGCTCCTGCTCTATGGAACAGTGAGTCAGGCACCAAACGAGATGTGATCCCTGGCTTGGGCCCCAGTAACAGACAAAGCCTTTTCCAAATTCCCACCAGTGCCACTGTGGCTCCTCAGCCCGGGGCACGGAGCACCCATTCCCAAGGTCCTCTGCAGGCAGCAACATTTCGGACATGACTCCAAAAGTGGTTCCTGCAAAAGTGCTCCCAGAGTGCAGAGAAGCTGCCTGAAGCGTTGGGTTAGCTCTAGATCTTTCCTTAAAAAGCCAGAGAGCAATTACTGGATCACAGCACGAAGAACACAATAGAACAGACACTTTCTTCAGTCAGGAGGTGATTCAGCTATCAAAGAGGTTCTTTTGTTTCTATTTTGGGGGAAAAACCCATCGCTGCTTTCAGATGTCTAAAGCTGACGTTGCCAGGGCTCTTCAGGGCTGTCAGCAGCTGAGAAGGGCTCTGTGATCCCTCCCTTCTCCTCACACTCCAGCCTTTCTGACAGCCCTGTGGAACACCTGGGAATGCTACCTGAGGGTGAGCAGGACACGGACAGTGACTCAGGGCACACCGTGCCTCTGCAGCCAGAAATAGAGAGCACAGCACATGGCCTCATCCCTTCCGTCCCCTCACCCAGCCAGGACACACACACAGCGCCAGGAAAACGCTGTGCTGCTCCTTCCTGGAAGAGCTCCCCTCTCCAGGGCCGGGGCTCAGCCCCTGCCAGGGCCCAGGGACACTCTGCACGGGACAGGCTGCTGACAGCGAGGAAGGTGATGGCTGTCCCTGGGAGAGCAGGGAGGGAAAAGCTGAACCAAAGCTGAACCACGAGGTTTAGGACATTTGCTGGATGTGGCAAAGGGACTGTCCTGAGGAGCTTGGACACAAGGGCTCTCTGAAGCAGGAAAAGTCTGAATGCCATGCACACCCCATACAACACCAGCATGTCAGGGACAGCGGGGTCTGTGCTCAGCTGTGGGAACAGGGACCTGGGCAGGAGCCACCAGAGGTTAACAAGGACTGAAGCCCAGGGTATCTTCATGTACCATAGGGGTAAATACAGTGTAAAAATAACAGGTAAAATTACTAAACACAGGGCTCATAAGGCAACCCACCAGCTGCCAAACCACAGGTTTGCTCCAAAGTTTGGAACACTGACAAAAATTCCATGGGAAAAAAATCTGTTGCGCTTCTCACCTAAGAATAATCAGGAGTTTTGCTGTCAAAGAGCACGTGACATGCATGTGGTTTCTATCTGTTAATGAAATCTGACTCCGTGTGCCCACCAGCCGTACCTCCCTTTAGGATAAACGCTCTTTCCATGGCTTGCCCCATGTTTTTTGAATTTACCCTTCCAGCAGCCTCTGTTTTCAGAGCAGTAGCAGTGAGAGCCCCTGGCAGAGCTCAGGGCTCTGTTAGTCCTCCCCAGAGGATGGAAAACGGGCTGAGGGACAGGGCTGCAGCGCTGGCAGCACCTCCCACAGCACACGTGAGGGCACAGAGCAGCTGGCCCTGCAGGATCTATTTCCAGAGCACATTTGGAAACTTTGCTCTCAGGAGCTTTTCTTGCTCAGAGTGGCCAGGGCAGAACGTCACCTTCCTGTGAGTGCAAGCCCTGAGTACACAGCAGTGACCCAGTGACTGGGAACAGCCGCTGCTGACACCCTGTGCCTTACTTCTGGGAATTCTGCAAAAGCATCAGACCCCAGCTTGTGCAACACCTCTGCCCAGGCCCCACACGCACCCCGAGCTGAGCAGGGACAGCTCTCCCACCCCAGAACCACCCTGTTCCCAGCATGGGCAGCAGGAAAGGGGGGATTCTGCCCCTCTGCCCCTGTGCCCAGGTGAGCCCCACCTGCAGAGCCCAGCCCAGCAGGGACCTGGGGCTGCTGGAGAATCCAGAGGCACCAAATGCTCAGGGGATGGAGCAGCTCTGCTGGGACACCTGGGGGGGCTCACCTGCACAGGAGAAGGTTGGGGTGACCCCAGAGTGGCCTCACAGCACTTGAAGGAGCCAACAAGAAACTGGAGAGAGATGATTTACAAGGGCCTGGAGTGCCAGGACACGGGGAAGGACTTCCCCCTGCCAAAGGGCAGGGTTTAAAGGCATTCTTTGCCCTTCAGGATGACTTTCCTACAGCTACAGAGGAGACAGCCAAGAGACCAAGTAAAAAATTATTTTATTTAAACACTTGACGCACAACACACTGCATAAGGAATAAACACAAATCAAGTCATGAATTTATAAACGGGTACAGATGTCATAGCAAGACATGAAGTCTTAAGTCAAACGCATTTCTGTATCTAAATTACCAAGAACAGGCTGCAAGCTCAGAGCAGAAATGTGTCTGAGAGGAACCATCCTGAACACAGGCAAGTGCTAGACTTTAGTCCTTCCACAGGAAAATCCCAGAGAACCTGCAGGCAGAATTCCATTCAGTAAAATAAAGACTCCCAGCAGAGAGATTTACTTGTCCCTAACAAGACTCTTACTCTGTAAGTTCTTCACTTATCTGGGTTCAAGATCACAATTAACCATGTCTGTTCATCAACCACTTTCCTTGTGTTTCCTACAACCAACAGGATTTAGGAAACCACCTCAGACTAAGACACAACAATGCAGACCTGTCACCTTTCCAAGCACTTAGCCCTTCCCTAGAAACAGCTGGGCTTTAAAGTTCTTTAAGTTGTACCACTTTCCAAGGGACTTAGGGACCAGGAATACATTAACAGAGGGGTTTTGGGGCAAACACAGAATTCACTTTTATTTCTTTCTGCTCTCTTGGACTTGGGGGCAGAAATTGCATCTTCACAACTTCCAGTATCTGTGCTAGGAAAAGAAGCGGAGCCAGGCTTAGGCAATGCTGTCAGAGACACCAGAGCTGAGCCGGGCTTAGGAAATGCTGTCAGAGACACCAGAGCTGAGCCGGGCTTAGGAAATGCTGTCACTGAGACACCAGAGCTGAGCCGGGCTTAGGAAATGCTGTCACTGAGACACCAGAGCTGAGCCGGGCTTAGGCAGAGCTGTGACTGAGACACCAGAGCCGAGCCGGGCTTAGGCAGTGCTGTCACTGAGACACCAGAGCTGAGCCGGGCTTAGGCAATGCTGTGACTGAGAGGGCGGTCGGGCCTTGGCAGGCGCTGCCCAGGGAGGGTTGGAGTGCCCATCCCTGGAGGTGTCCAGGGAATTCCTGGAGGTGGCACTCAGAGCTCTGGGCTGGGGACAAGGTGGGGATGGGGCACAGCTGGGACTCGGTGATGCTGGGAGGGCTTTTCCAGCCTCAGTGGCTCTGGCATTCTGTGATAAACCTGTCCCAGAGCAGCGCTGACCCCCTGAGCCCCCGCTACCCTCCCTCCCCTCAGCCAGCTCTGGCGCTCGCTGAAGGCGGAAACGAGTCAGAGGCACGTTTGAGGGGTTTTGTTGCTTTTGTTGTTTTTTTCCCTCATCACAATTAACCCTTCAGGGAGCGAGCAGAAATAAATCGGGAAGCACAGCGTTATCTCCCCTCTGTAGCGGGTCCCGCCCCGTCCCTTCACGTAAAGCCGCGTTTGGAGCAGCGCGCGTGGAGCCCCCGCCGCCGTCTGGGGAGCGCCTCCACAGCACCAAGACCACCACTTCTTCCTCCTCCTCATGCTCATGCTCATCCTCCCGCTCCCGCCGCCCTGCTCGCCCCGCCGGACCAGTACCAGTAACGGTGCCGCGGCCGGTACCGGTACCGGTACCGGTAGCGGGCCGGTGCCGGGATCACCGCCCCGCTCGCTGCCCGGCCCGCCCTCCCTGAGGGGAGCCGGCGGTGACGTCACGGCCGGGCCGCCCGGCAATGGGCGCCATTTTGAAACCGCGAACCCTCCCGCGACTCCGGGCGGCTCCGTCCCGCTCCCGGCCCCGCTCCCGGCCCCGCTCCCGCGGCTCCCCCCGCCATGGCAGGTCTGTGTCCGCGCTCCGCGCTCGGCTCCGCGTTCGCGCCGGGATGGGCCGCGGGTCGGCTCCGTGTGGCCGCGGGAGCCGGCCGCAGGCCGGGCCGCGCCGGGCGGCACCGGCGGGTGATGCGGGAGCGCGGCGGCCCCGAGGAGTCCGGGCCGGGCTCGGCGCGAGGTCTCCTCTCTCCCTCCCTCTCTCACCGCCCTTTCTCCCTCCGCAGTAGTGGCGAGAGCTGGAGGCGACGGCGGCGGCAGCAACAACGAGGTGCAGTGGTGCTTCTTGCAGGTGAAGGGGGCGATCGACGAGGACGTGGCGGAAGGTGAGGGGAGCCCCTGCACGCTGAGCCCTGCCGGGCGGCCGCGGGGCAGCGCCGCAGCATCCCCGGCCGTGCCGGGGGGTGTGTGCCATGACTAAGCGAGCTCCCACCCGTAGAGCATCGCAGAGCAGTCACGGCGCCTTCCTCCAGGTCTTTGGTGTGAATCCCTAGGTAGTTGGGGTTGGAGGGGATCTCTGGAGATCACCCAGCCCAACCCTGCCCAGGCAGGGCCACCTGCAGCAGGGACACAGGAACGTGTCCAGCAGGGTTGCAATGGCTCTGCAGGGGGAGACCCCAGCCCCTCCCTGGGCAGCTGCTCCAGGGCTCTGCCCCTCCAGGGAAAGAAGTTCTGCCCCACGCTGGGGTGGAACTTGCTGTGGTTCAGCTCCTGGCCAGTGCTCCTTGTCCTGGCACCGGCCTCTGGCAGCCCCTGGGGAGATTTGTGGGGGTTGATGGGGTCCCCTCTCAGCCTTCCCTTCTCCTGCCTGACCAGGCCCAGCTCCCACAGTCTCTCCTCATCTCAGAGATGCTCCAGTCCCAAAATGATCTCAGTGGCCTCTGCTGGACCCTCTCCAGTAGCTCCTTGACTTTCTGGTCCTGAGCAGCCCAGAACTGGGCACAGTTCTGGGCTTAGGATAACTGTCTACAGTTCTGGGCTTGGGATAAAAGGTAACAACAGTGATACGATACAGGGAGAGGAAAAAAAGAAACACCAGTGGAGTCTGTCAGGCTTGTCAAGTTTCGCTCTGACGCACAGAGAGTGCAGCTCTGTCATTTGTGCTGCACTGAAAAGTGCAGTTTAAAGGGTTCCTGCAGCTGCGGAGAGATTTGATTCCCACTTGTTAACGTTTGGGAGCTATAAATAGGGATATTAAGCAGGGAAAAAGGGCACACCTTCACATTTCTCTGAAACTTTCCAGGCGCTTCATGTTTTGGACAGAGTAGAAAACAAGAAATGTCTTAACTGGGAAAAGTGTTTTCTGTGGAGTGCAGAGTGCAGAACCTGGGTGGAGGTTTTGCTTGACTCTGATGAGAAAGTTCTTTTTTTGCCCCTAAATTTTCTGTGTTCTAACTGTCCAGGCTGGCAGTGCTCCTTCTAAAGCGTGAATTAACTTGCAGGGCCGTGTGTGCTCAGCTTGGGTTTGGGATTTTATTTTTGTTACTGGATGCAGTAAATATTTTTCCTTGCTGCCTGCTATGGGGAAATTGTGCTGACAGTGTTTTCATTTTCATGCCACTTGTTTGGCATTCCATTTAGAATAATGGCCACTGGAGGGATAGACTGGAAACTGCTCAAGAAACTGGACTCATTCAGTTGTTTTCTTCCTTTTTCTTCCCACTGTATGTTTGTAGCTTGCTCTGAAGTTCCCAGAAATCTTGTAGAAATGTATATTAAGGAGCTTATGAAATCTTGTAGAAATGTATATTAAGTAGCCTGTATGTTTTTTAAATCTTTCTTTTTTCTTGGACCTGTCACCTGTGTGACTAAAAGTCAGTTCTCCATAAGTAAAGGATTTATTCCTGGGGACATCTGGCTCCTGGGGGCATCTTGCTTCCCAGGTAACTCCTGTGCAGCCTGGATTTGCACAGAGCAGGAAAGCTCCAAAAATCATTCAGAGCCTGATTTTGCAAAACTGCCACTAAAGTCTCATTTTCCTGTGGGAATACCAGAACTATTTACAGGCTTTGTGACTTCTTGATTTTTTGTTTTGATTTGTGGCCTTTCCCCTCCTCTTACATTTTGCCTTGAAATTGGAATTAGCTATAAAAAATACACTATTTATTTGCTAATAACTGCCCAAATTTCATTTCCTAGTAAGAGTACAAATACATGGCTAGATTTTGGGCCTCAGTTAGGGACATATTTACTCATTACCATCTTTTAAATCATCTCTTACCAAACTGCACATCTAAACCTGCTTGATGGACAACCGTTGCCTTGAAATAGTCTTCAAATTGCACATAAATTTTTGTGACTGTGCAAACTTGATGCTGCTGTCAATTTTGGTCTATTTTCTGAAAAATCAGCTCTCTAGAGGAGGAGGACACCATGAAGTTGCTGTCCAGCCTGTTCCATGCAAAGTGTTTTGCTGGATTTTCTTAAAAGTATGTTCAGGAGTTGAAACTGCTCAGCCAGGCAACTTTATTAGAAAATCGTTTCTTTTGCAGTGCAGTTCTAACACACATTTTATACTCCATAGTTGTTTCTCAGGTGTCTGGCTTCATCACAAACACTGGGACAAGTGGCTGTATCAGACTGGCAGCTGGATTTTCCTGACTGGGGCATTAATACAGAAAATCACTGTCTCCTCTTTGTCTTGTCCGTGCGTTGCCTTTCCTCGGTGACTAATCCTTGACCTCTGTTCAGGCTCTGTGTCAGGAAAGAGAAGGGCACTGTTCAGTCTGACCAGTGTTTCTGAAAGACCAGGATAATCCATCACTTATTGAATATGGATTTTGTAGAGGCTTGGATATGACTCTTCTGGAACGGAAAAGTTTAGCTGGATTCAGGGAAGAGGACTGGAGGATAAAACAGAGATTGTGTGAAGATTTAATATTAGGGATGGCAACCATCACAGTTTGAAAACAAAGCTAATTAAAGATTGTGTTGTAATTTTGCTGTTAGAACCACGTGACTCCAAAACTTGCACTGATTGCCCATGGAACTTGTAATTCTTGGGCTGCCTTCTTGTAGAAAGACCTTTCTAAATAGAGAATGCAAATGCTGCCAGTGACTTTATCACTTCCATGATTTTGGTGTTGAATTTGTTTTGCATGTTCAAAATTGTCCATTTTGGGAGGCTCTTTTATTTTTGGGCAAGTAAAATGTAAATCTGTTTGTTTAAATAATGTAGAGATTATGCCCAAATTCCCGTGGGCCAGATGTTCTGCATCTAATCCATGACCACTTGTGGATGCAGTGCTGTATCTCCTGTTAGTGATCCAAGAAATAAACTTCTTTTTTTTTTTTTTTTTTTTAATTCTCCAGATAGGACTGGTATTGATTGGCAGGACAGTCAAACTGAGACATCCCATGTTACCATCACTTCAGCCAACTCTCCTCCTGCTTTTGCTGCCTGTTAGGTGCTAGGTCAGACACCTCAGGAGTTTGCCAGGAAGCAGAACACAAGGAGCAAAGACAACCACCATCTGATAAAAATATATTAGCCTGCCATCCTGAGTGCAGCTACAAGTGATTTAGAAATGTTCTTTAGAAATTGTTGTTACAAATGAGTGGTTTAAGATGTTCTCAGGTGTGGTTGGGGATTTCACTTTGGCTATTCTCCTGTTCTTAAAGGAAATTCAGGCATGGTTTTGTGCTTTAAAAAAAACTTTTCAGTAGGGTGCAGCTCTGCGATGTCTGGTTCAGTTGCCTGAAGGGAGGTGCAGAATTGGTTGCAAGCTTTAATATTGTCTTTTTTCTGTAAGAACTGGAAGGCAGGGGACTAGTGACTACAGAGCCATGTGCTGTTTGCTGTCACCCTAAGTCACTGGTCATGCCTGGAGGTGACACTTGTGCTGCAGAGGGGCAGGAGGTGGGCTGTAAGCTGGGTTTGGGCTGGGTTTTTCCTTGAAAGCCAGTGCTTTGCCATGAGCAGGACCTCAGATGCCTCTTTGCCTTCCCTGAAGCCTTAGGGTTACCCAGGGCAGCTGGGGCTGTCCCTGGATCCCTGGAAGTGTCCAAGGCCAGGTTGGAGCAGCCTGGGACAGGGGAAGGTGTCCCTGCCACCCATGCAGCCGTGGCACTGGGTGGGCTTTGGGGTCCCTTCCAACCCAAACCAGGCTGGGATTCCAACATTATATTTTGATGAAATATAAAGTTTTGGTAAGATGGAACTTGTGAATGATGAAGAGTTTGAATAAGGAGTGAGTATCAATTGCAGAGTTGTAAGTGGGAATGCACAACAAAGCAATTTGAGTGGTGGGAATACAGGAATTAGTGCAAGTCTTCCTGTGTGAGCAGTGGGAGCCACTGCTCACACAGGATTTGTCCCTGCAGACAGGCAGGCTGCGTGCAGAGGGAAAAGCCTAATGAAAAATTACAAAACCCACTATTTTTTTTAAAGGATGGGAAGGTGTGAAAGCTTCAACTGAAAGAAAAATTTGATTTTCTTATCATGGTAAGACTTTTATGAACTCCTGATAGAAGTACACCCAAAACCATCACAATGAGCTACTTAGAAAAAACTAACAATAGCATGAATTAATTAAATACACTTCTAGTAGGAGAAGGCTTATTGGAATTAGTCTTCCAAAGGTTAAAAAATAATACCGAGGCAGTAGATTTGCACAAAGAGTACTGGATTATGTCACGAATCTGAGAAACAGCCTCCAGAATTTCTCATGGCTTGTAGGGAAGGCAGGGCAAGTTCTGCAGGCAGGAAAGGAGCACATCTGTGGAACTGAGCTCTGGCTTTGCTGCTCCTTCCCGTGCCATGCTGGTCTGGCTTTCTGTGCACTGACACAGACAGCTCTGTGCACCCCAAACTCAGAAGACAGCTTTTTCGGGATGTCATTCCAAGACTGGACTCCCAGTGTCAGGTCATGGCTGGTTCCATTGATAGAAAACTCAGACTGAGCTGCATGAGGGGATGGCACTCACGTCTGCCATGAGCCGGAGCTCTGGGGTGCTGTGCCGTCCCTGGGGGTGCTGGCAGCCCCTGGAGCAGGGTGCTGCTGCTGCCTGTCCGTCTGTCTGTCCACGCTGTGCTCCCGGCAGAGCAGCCTGCGCACTCCTCCAGGAGCCAGGTGGCTCAGCTCCAGGCATCCAGGACGCACAGGAGCTGGCAGGCTTTCCCACACAGCTCCAAACAAGATGTTTGGAGTCTGCCATGGCCTGTCAGCAGCAACACTGACCTCAAAGAGCTTCTGCTTCCCGGCTGCCTGGTGCCCTGCTCTTGCTTTACCTTAAATCTGTTCAAGGATTTCAATTAGTCCCAAAAGCAGAGTTATTTTGGACTAAGTTAAACACTGCCAGGTGCCTAAAGGCAATTCAAGCCAATTTCACAAGTGATTTGAGTATTAGGGCATAAAAAAAATGGTTGGACCTTACAAAGAGGTCTTTAGGTTGGCAGAGTGTTTAGTGGTGTAAGCTGAGAGAAGTTTGGTCTGAGCAAAACTATACCCCTTTGGCTTAGTCTCCTTATTTCTGATACACCTCACTCCTGTGGTAACTCTTCAAAGAAATCCTGAAAGTGGAAATGTACAAATTGAGTATATAAGGAGGCTTATTCTGAGCAATAGGCGATTTGAGTAACTTGGATGTGTATGTATATTGTCAGGTGGTTATTGGCAGCTGTAAAGTTTGGCTCATGTTTCAGTGCGATTGTGATTTCTATCGGCTGTTAGGAAACAGCACTTCAAGAGCACTGACAGCAGGAGCAGTCAGTCCCTCCCCACTGCAGGGTGGCCCCCTCTGTTCCACTGGCTGTCCTGGCAGCTCCAGGGGACAGCCCTCCTTCACCTGGAAGCAAGTCAGTGACATGGACAGGGAGGAGGGGAGAGGCTGAGGGGCAGAGGTGGGTGCTGGAGTCAGAGTCCTGCAGCGGCTGCAATGGCAGCTCTGCCTGCCTGCCCAGCACCAGGAGTGTGGAGCAGGGTGCTGCCAGCAGCCATTCCCACTGGAGAGCTGTCTGACTTCACACCCCTGCTTCCCTCTGCCCACCCCAGAGCCTTCAGTGCAGCTGTATCTCCATGGGAGTGTTTGGGAAGTGCAATTACTGCAGATCAGTGACAAGCAGTTCTGAGGCCCTGTGTGTCTGGAACTTGTTAAGCTCCGATAGGATTTTGGTTTTTAAACGTTTTTTCTATTATTTTCTCTTTAGCAGGTCCTGGTCTCTAAATTGCTTGATTTTCTTTGATAATCTCTTCCCTCTAAAGGGGCTTTCTGGTTTTTTGACTGATCTTATTTGCTCCTATTATATTTTTATTTGAGGAGTCTTTCCTGAGTTTCTCTGAAGCAATGGCTCCTTGCTGTTCTCACTGCCCACATCTGTCTCCTGTGGTCCCTCAGAATGGTCTGCTGTCCCTGTCTGCTGCAAAGAGAGTTGTGTTCCTTCTGATGTCATGTCACACAGTTCAGCTCAGCATTCCAGGGGGATCCAGTGTCTGCTCTCTGAGTTGATGTAGGAGCACATAAACTGCACTGATCCCTTCTACACTCTCTGCTTGCTTCCCATCTGCTGTGGGAGACCACACGGTGCCTCTCACAGCTTTGTCCATCCACAGGATAACTCCAGCTTTATAGGATAGCAGTGTTGAGGGAAAGGTGTGCACCTCTTAGCTTGATCACAGCCACAAAAATATTCCCTCTGCTCAGCTCCCACTGGCAGTGGGAGCTCCCCTCACAGTCCATGCCAACCATCTGCCTGCAGGCCAGTCCAGCCATTTCCTCTCAAAGCAGGAGCCTCTGCAGAGGTTTCCCTGGGCCTTACAGAAGTTCCTGCTTTGGTCCCAGGATGGGTCATGGGAAATGGGGCTGTGCATTCAGGCTCCTCTCCAGGGAGCAGGACAGGAGCCAGGTTTGCAGGCAGGCATTGTTCAGGCTGTGTGCTGAAGTGATGCGCTGTCCATTACATATTTGGAAAATTCTAGGTTAAAATGCCCTGGAAGGTGGAACAGCCTCCTTTTTAGGTGCTGTTGGAGAGCTGTGAGTGTATGGTTCCTTTTTACTTCATGTCTGAGGAGTGGGTTGTAACAAAAGGCCCAATGCAGCTCGGGAGGATGACAGGCACTGGTGCTGACCATGTCTCATTAGTGTTGGTCCTGAGTGCGAGCTGCAGCTGCAGATTCCTTCTCTCCTGGGTGAGCCATCAGGTAATTCCATTTTTTCAGGTTTGGGTTTTAACCAGAGCAGCAATGCACAGCCAGCTTAGAGAGGAAAAGTTCACAGGAGCTAATTTTAGGCACCTGATGTAGATGTTGTGGATCTCTTTGCATTCTCCATTACCTCAGCTGAGAGGCCGGGCGTTGATACCCGTGTCAGAAATACCCAGGATGAATCCTAGGGGGATTAAGTTAGTTTGCAGGTATAAGTTTGCTGTCATCTCCAAATCCTTACAAAAGCTGGTTTCTGCCACCCTGGCCCACTTCACTCGCAGCAGAGCTTGCCCAGGAGGCTCTGGAGGCTGTAAACTTCCCAGAATTCTGGCAGGAGTTGTTTGTAGGGAGGTTTGCACTCAGCAGAGATGGTGAAAGGCTCAGAGCACTCAGACTGAGCTTTGTCACATCTGTCAGGGCTTACAGGGCTGTCCTGAGGCAGGCAGTGGGCTCTACCACATTACTGCACAGCTGGATTTGTGGCCTCTGATGTGTTGGGATGGTGTTTCCCACCCATGGAAGTGATGAGTGCTCTTAAATTGGGGGTTCAGAATCACAGTGTAGTTGCCAGCAATCCTTTTAATACACCAGCTGTGAAGACAGCTCGAAGTTTCTCCTCTGGATGCAGTGTAACCAAGTTGGAACTCATTTCCAGAAGTGAGGCTAAAGATGAATTTTTCTTGTCTGGAAAGAAATATTACCAGCCTTGTATGTTACTGTGAAGTCCCAGGGATTGCTGCCCTCCCTGGTTACAGGAGGAGGATTTACATGGGTGCAGAGCAAGTCCCAGCCCCACAGGAACAGAACTGGAGGGACAGCTGGACAAACCTCTGTTTCTAGAAAAGCAGTACCTGGGAAGAGCCTTGGGGTGCTGTCTATGAGCAAATATCACCCTGGTTTGGCTTTGCTCACCCTTCCCCACATTCCATTGGGAGTTCCTCTGCTGGCATGGAAAGTGAGGCAGGGGGATAAGAGTGATGCTTGTATACCTGAGAAGCAGTTACGACATCTAATAAAAAAGCCTAGAAATCCCAGAGTTAATGCAGTGATGAAGAGCCTGCAGAGGTTTGCTTTGTTCTTTCCTAAAAGTTTTAAGGTGACTTGGAAGTGAAGAGCAAATGTAGGTGGGTGAAGTGTTGAGCAGAGCAGGGATGGTGTGGAATTCATTCTGTGCTGTACTTGGAGTATTGGAATACTTTTTTTATTTCACCTGCTTTGAGATGGTAGAGTGGTGAGGATAGTGGGTGGAATGATTTGGGGGATTGATCTGCTTCAATTAAACGTGCCCATAGGGAAAACTATAATCCATACATTTATGGATAAAACAAGTACAGGACTATTAAAGCAAGTATGTGCTCATATTCCAAATTTTGTAATTTAGAAAATATTTGAAGGAAGCTTCTCTATTTTTGTCCTGCTATGCCCCCCCAGTTCCCTGTTCCCTAGGGCATGTTGGTGACAGACTATTTCAGTGCATCTTCTTTTCTCCTCGTCTCCCTGCATTTCTTGTTTCAAGCCATGGAATTTGGGTAGTGTCTCTGTTTTGGTGCATTTCCACCCAAGACTTTGTCTGGGTAGCACTGCTGGGGAATAATGGCTGTGTCAGCAGCTGGTTTGGGCATTTTTGAGAAACAAAAATGGTACACAGATTATTTTGAGCAAATAAGTGTGTGAATACTCCAGCAGAAAATGGGAAAAGCTAATAATAGCTTCTTCTTTTTCTAAAATAAAATGGAAAAGTAGCTTTTGTGACTTTGAAGGAATTGTATGTGCTAAGGAGGCATTTATTCCTGCTGTTCTTCCTAATTCTCCTAGGGTAAAAGGGATCCTTGCTAGAAGGGCTTGCAGGTGGGGGTTGTAATGGAATATTAGTTTTGCTACTAATAAACTGCCATAACTCAAGGGCTTCTTCCTGTCTGAGTACTGAAAATGTCATAAAATTCTCAGTGAAGTCACTTCACTGATTGCTTACCTTCTCAGTTTGTTTCTTTTTTCTTGGTTTCCTGCTTCTCCAGGGTGTCTTCTAAAATCCCTGTGTATAATTAATAATAACAGATAATTGACTAGCAATTCCCTTTAAAGAAAGGTGGCTATAAAACTGGATGCGTCCAAAAGCTGGTTAGTAAAGTGATATTGGAGGCTGGCATAAATCTGGCATATAATCTGTGGAAAGATTATATTTACTCATTTATTTAGTTGTTCTAAATATTTTTTTTAATCCAAGAAGGTAAATCATTATCTCTCCATACTAGGAAAAAACTTTTAATGGCACCATTGATAAAAGATGAAAAATGAATTTATATTGAGAAAACTGGTTAGTGTCTCTAATCACCTTCCTCGTGAGAGTGAGGCATTATTGAAAGGAATTTCAAAGATAGCACATCAAGATCAATACAGGAAAGGAGTTTCCAGGGAGTCTCCAATTGCACACTCTGGTACTAATTGATATGATACACTTCAAACCTCAGAATTTTGCTATCTGCATCATAAATGCAATATTTGATGTGAGCAGGAGCAGTGTTTGCTGAGTGCTTTGTCGGGTTTGTTGCCATCTGCCCCAGCCCCGGGACAGACATTTCCAGCTCCTTATCACACCTCCCCTTGGCTGGCGTTGTTCAGTGGCAATTATTTCTTTATTGGCACCTCCCAGAGGGACTGGGGCTGCTCTGGGGGATAAGCACTGGCCTCTCTCCAGCCCCAGGGCACTGCAGGTCCTGAGGGCTTTTCCTTTGCTCTCCTGCTCCTTTTTCCTTTGCTCTCCTGCTCCGCGTGTCCTCGCTGAGGCTTCTGCAGGGAGCTGGTTCAGGAAACTCAACTGAAGAATTTTGTTTCTGTTTTGCACCTTTGGCCGAGCAGAGCTGCCTGTTCCAGGTTCCTGAAGTTGCTAACTCCCTGAATGCTTGGCTTGGGGAAGGCAGGTGTGCCTCAGCCTCACCTGGATCAGGGCATGCTGCAGGTGGGAGCAGCACCCGTGGCAGGATGTACACACTGGATGGGATCCCTGGGGGAGGCTCAGGGCAGGGATGGCCCCATGGACACTGCAGAGTTACTGCCCAGGGTCAGCACACACACCTTGGGGGGCTCAGGGCAGGGATATCCCCATGGACACTGCAGAGTTACTGCCCAGGGGCAGCACACACACCTTGGGGGGCTCAGGGATATCCCCATGGACACTGCAGAGTTACTGCCCAGGGGCAGCACACACACCTTGGGGGCTCAGGGATATCCCCATGGACACTGCAGAGTTACTGCCCAGGGGCAGCACACACACCTTGGGGGGCTCAGGGATATCCCCATGGACACTGCAGAGTTACTAACCAGGGTCAGCACACACACCTTGGGGGCTCAGGGATATCCCCATGGACACTGCAGAGTTACTGCCCAGGGGCAGCACACACACCTTGGGGGGCTCAGGGCAGGGATATCCCCATGGATACTGCCCAGGGGCAGCACACACACCTTGGGGGGCTCAGGGCAGGGATATCCCCATGGACACTGCCCAGGGGCAGCACACACACCTTGGGGGGCTCAGGGCAGGGATATCCCCATGGACACTGCAGAGTTACTGCCCAGGGGCAGCACACACACCTTGGGGGGCTCAGGGATATCCCCATGGACGCTGCAGAGTTACTGCCCAGGGGCAGCACACACACCTTGGGTTCCTAAGCCACTGTGCCTTTGGTGACTAAAGGCCTGCACTGAGGAATGAGTAAGTGTTTTAGCTTGTCATTAAAAGTGTGTCAGGCTTTGAAACATGGCTGCTTTTGGGGATGTCAATGAAGAAATTTGTCATTGCAATAATACAAGTTGTAATTCTTTTTTTGTGCTCAAGTCTTGGGACTCCTTGATTTGCTTTCCACATTACAGTGCTGGTTTATTTCTGTTCTCTTTACAGCTGATATAATTTCAACAGTTGAATTTAATTACACTGGTGATCTTCTTGCAACAGGAGACAAAGGTGGCAGAGTGGTTATATTTCAAAGGGAACAAGAGGTCAGTGACTCAAAAAACAAAAGTGTTGTTACTACACTGTTCTTGTGTTGCACAGTCTCACTTCATCTGTTCATGCCTTGATGTTTAAATGGAGAGTTTTCTCAGAAAACCCCAAGTTAGACACGTTTCTAAGTATCTGCCCTGTGCTGTACTTGGTAAGTAGGTTTCGTGAGGGTTCCCCTCCCTCCTTCCAAAGAAGAAAGTCCCCAAAATCCAAGTGAGTTCTTTATATGTACCTGGTGTCCTCAGTGTCGCTTTGCAGAATTTGGACTTTCTCCTGAATTTTTCCACTGGGTCAGGCTGGTCTGAGATAAATCACAATGCTTTGGGAGAGAATGTAAAAGAAGTTCAGGAAATAAGCTGCAAGAACTACAGGATAAGGTAGTTTAAAAATTGTTTGAGGATTTAAAACCAGTGGAAGCAGCCACTTCTCCAGAAACACTTGAGAATTTCCCATCAGGAGGGTGGGAGCACTGTCCCCTTTGCACTTCCACAGCTCCTCTTCATGAGTTCAGCAGTTGTATGACAGTGCTGTAATGTTCCTGTGTGTTCATCCTGAGCTAGGATTTCCTGAGCAGCAGTGGGGATGGGAAACGTCCACCAAGTGCTGAAAGGTAATTGTCATGTCTGAGAGGAATCTGGGATTGTGTTCTTTAAAAAATCAATATTCCACATGGCAGTTCTCACCAAAGTATCAGCATATTCTGTCCTTTGAGGAGTTGAGAGGAATTTGAGGGTTTGAGCATTCTCCTGGGTCAGAAATACCAGAATTGATAATGGAATTTTAATTCCGCTTGTCTGTACATGCCTATCACAGATCTTTGGGTGCTGTGGGATTTCTCCAGCAGAACCCCTCTGCTCTCCTTGTGGGGCTCAGATGATGCTCTGTTAATGAGCACCTGGCCAGTGTTTTTCATTTGTGCTCACTGTGCTGCTGGTCCCAGCCTGTCCCACAGTGCCTCTCTGGTTGTACTGGGAGGCTCTGGAGCGGGAGGTGCCAGCACTGCTGAAATGTTACCTGGCTGCCCCCACACGCCTCCGGGCTCATTCATCATTTACTGGGGTGGCCAGAGGCTTGACTAAGGCCCAGAGATAAGGTCAGAAGTGCCTCTGGCACATCCTGAGCTTCTCAGGATCTTGGACTTGCCTGATGTGGAGGGGGACTATTATGGGCTGGCTCTCAGTTGTTCCGTAAGGCAAAACCTGCCTGTCATGGCACTTCATCAGAGAGGGAAAAACAAAGCCCAGGTCAGAGTGTTCACACAGGAGTGTTCTGCTGTCTCCTTGGGAACACATGGAAACTGAGGGAAGAGTTGGGAATGAGGGACATTGATTTTGTTATGTGCAAAGCTGCAGGAAAGATTCTAAAATAAGTGTATAATGCTGGAACCTTAAAATAACAGTATTTTTAAACCAGTTTGTATTTAAGATTCGGTTCACTAGGTCAGTGACAGTTTAGGGTGGTTATACAGTTCCCCAGACTCCTGGAATTTGGGAATGCACCCTGGAGTGCTCTGCATCATGCCCTGGTCTCATAGGACTTGACTTCACTTGCAAGCAGCAATTACTCCAGCCAAACGTGTGAGTAGAGAGGGAAAGCACCAGTGCCAAGGCAGCTCACTCTGAGTGCAGGAAACTTCAGGATGGGGTCAGATGCGAGGAACCTGCTCAAAATTCTTACAAGTCAATGACATGTAGGGAGCAAAATCATGTAAAGTCTGAGAGTTCAGTGGCAGTGTGGAAACTCCACAGCCATGAGACACTGCAGGGCAAACTGCACCCCAGGGCTATTCTGCACCACAAACCACTGACACCAACTTACTCAGAAAGCCTGATAACAAGTTGCCTCAAATCTGATAATGCAAATCTGGGGAGCCTTGGGACTTTGCTCTCTGTTCCTTGCTCCCACACCCCCCACATGAGAATAGCAAAGCCTGAAGGGTGCACAGATATTTATACATAAACCTGCATTTCTGAAGAGGAAGGGCTGTGTGCCCTGTATTGATGCTAAACTGGGTACAGTATCACAGAGCTGATGTAAAAGCTGATGTTCTGATTGACAGTTTCTAGTGGTTGTGTTGTGTGGGCCATTTCTGAGGGACCCAGTGCTACCAGCCTCAAGAAATGCTCTTTTTCTTGCAGACTAAAAGCCGTCCTCTCTCTCGGGGAGAATACAATGTTTACAGTACCTTCCAGAGTCATGAGCCTGAGTTTGACTACTTGAAAAGTCTAGAAATTGAGGAAAAAATTAATAAAATTAGGTGGTTACCACAACAGAATGCTGCTCACTTCCTGCTGTCTACAAATGGTAAGGGCCCTTTCTTTTGCACAAAGAACTTTGTCATTGGAATATTGTCTCACCTGTCATACACTTGGGGTTTTTTTCTGACATTTTGGGGTTGTTTTAATGTCTTTTCTAATTACATGCAAAGTATGTTTTGATTGTAATGTTGGCTGTGTGAATATTTGGTCTGTTTAGTTTTGATGTATCATGGAGCATCTGTAAATGAAATTGTAGAACTGGGTACATGCATTAATTGGAACAGTTAGACTGAAGTCTTAAAGGTATTTTCCAACATAAATTATCCTGTGGAAAAAACTTGCTCTTTTTATCAGAGGAATACATTATTCCTAACTGTTTATGTCACTTTGTGAGGTCGTGGTAAAATTCCAGAAGCAGGAGTGACTTCTGTCTACTGATCTGTGCAATTAAAATAATTTCCTGTGATAGGAGTCTTAATAAAGTATTCTTTAAATGGTGTCATCTGAAATGCTCTGCAGGAGTTTGGGGAGGAGAGGTTTGGCTCCAGGGATCTCACCACTGGGTGAGACAAGTGTGCACTCACTGCCTGCACTTGGGGTGCTTCTCTGGTAACACCTGGCAAGTGCATTCCTTTGGAAGCCCAAACACTGGGGCAAATCCTGATCTCTGCCTTTGGCTGGCTCTGAGCAGGTGCCTGGGACAAACGTGGTTTCCTTTAGGACCGTTAGTATGAGGAGTTCATGTGGTTGTTGGGTTTTGTCCCCAGCAGTGGTCTCCTAATGTAATTCAGCTAATCATCCAGGGCTTAGTGGGGAGTTTGGGTAATTGGTGTGTGAAACTCTCCCCAGGCAGTGGCATTTGGGTGAGTGGGAGGCACAGGGCCTTACTGCTCAGGCACAAATTGGGATCTCTCTCAAACTGCACCTCACGTTGTGGGTAAAGAACTCTGTCAGGGTCCTTCTGCTGCAGGCAGGGGAAACGCAGACAGGTCACTCGTGTCCTCTCTGCTGAGTCCATATTTACTGGTTTGATTTTGTATTCATTCCGTTTCAAGCATGTGAATTTTTTGGTTTTAGATAAAACTATTAAACTATGGAAAATAAGTGAAAGGGATAAACGAGCCGAAGGTTATAATTTAAAAGATGAAGATGGAAGACTTAGGGACCCTTGCCGAGTCACAGAACTACGGGTACGTCTCTGCTCTTTGACTTTGTGCATCTCTCTGCATGCTCTTCTCTGTCTCTGTGCTACCAAACTGAAATGTGCAAATCAGAAATGGTGTTTGCATCAGGCTCATTGAAACCTTCAGAAAAAAATGGAGACACTTCATGTTCTTAGATATAAAAACTAATAAAAAAAGTTCCTCTGGAAAGCTTGAGGAAAACTTTAATTGTTATAATACTGTATTTCTAAGAGTATGCTTCAAAACTTTGAGTAAGGTATTCTCTGGCTGGATGAAGGTGTGTTTGTTAGAGCAAGTTTCAAGCATTTGAATAACCTAATGTGCACTGGAATAGTCTTGGACATCATGCTGTAGTGGTAGGGTTAGTGCTCCAAACTTGGGATCATTTGGAGCAGGAGCCCAAGAAATGAAAGGTGGGGTTGGGGTTTTTCCTGGGGTTTGTGATGTTCCACCATCAGCAGAACTTAAGGCTCTCGATGCTCTCAAGAGCCACTGCTCTGTGGTTGGGACTTCAGCTGGAGGCATTTCTTGGGGTTTGTCTTGCTTTTGCCTAAGCTGAACATTGAACAGAAGCTTTGGGAGTAGGAAATGCATTGGGAAAGGATTTCCACTGCCTCAATTTGTGCAAGCCAGGATTGGATTGAGTGTTCCATGAGAGCAGCTACATCCCTTAGGATCCAGTGGTAGAAGGAGGTCCCAGTGAAGTTTTGGGTTCTGCAGCCTTGCCCTGCTGGAGCAGGCACCAGCTGGGGCACTGGAGGGGCACTTTGGGCTCCTTAAGGCACTGTCCTGCACGGGGGGAGCAGCAGCAGCACGAGCCTCTCCTGTCAGTGCCCTGCACTTGCTGCTGCTCTGGGCTGCAGCCCTTGCAGGCACCGCAGCCTGCCTGGGAGAAGGGCTGATGGATGAGCCAAATGTGAACAAGAGCTGGCTGGAGGAAAAGCCTCACCTGGAGGTGTTGAAATGCTCGGGGTTTGGAGAGCCGGTGTGCCAGGAGCTCAGGGCTCTCTTGGCAGGTTTTGTTACAGAAACACGGTGCTCATGTTCATGGGGACGTGGCCATGGAGGAGAAGGAGCACTTTACACAGAGACCGTGGCATTTCCAAGTCCCATTCCTGATCTTTCCCATTAGTGCCCCTGTGCTGCACAGCCAGGCTGGGAGCACTCTGCTGAGCTAGGACAGTGGCCTGATAAAAAGGAATGGATTATTTGCAGTCGTTAGGTGGTGTAAACAGGCTGGGAGATACAAACTGGGAAGGCAGGTAGGGAGCACTGGGCTGGATCAGTCCTTGTTCCAGGAAGGCAGGTTACCTTGGGCACCCCTGAGCTCAGCTGGCTCTGGGAGCAGGACACCCTCGTGTGCCTGAATTCCTGCTGACTGTTCATGAACAAATTGGGGATTTTCTTGGGAGAATGTTCTGGCCAGTTTCCTGAGCACCCGTCCAAGGTCTGGGGACATTTCTGAGGGTTTGTTTACAAACACAGCCAATGTGCTGTTGGGTGAGGCACCAAGGGCTGGCTTTGACTGAGAGGTTTCCTGTTGGCAGTGTCCAAAGTCAGCATCCATGTGCTCTCTCTGTATTTTTTGTGCTCAGTGGATTTCAGAAGTGTTTAGTCACCTAATCAATACAGAAATCTGTGCAGTGCAATTAATTAATTGCCATCAAACAAGCTGTGGGGATCAGGGCTCAGTGTTGGCGCCAGTTCTGTTTAAGGTCTTTATTGATGATCTGGCTGAGGAGATCGAGGGCAGCCGCTGAGTTGACAGAGAATGGAAGGTGAGTGGGATGTGCATCTGCTGGAGGGCAGGAAGCTCTGCAGGGGAAACTGGACAGGCTGGATTTGTGGGCCAGGGCAGAGGGGTAGAGTCCCCATCCCTGGAGGGGTTTCACAGCCGTGTGTGGCACTTGGGGACAGGGGATGGTGGTGGCCTCAGCAGTGCTGGGGGTATGGACTCAATCCAGAGGCTGTTTCCTAAGGCACTGACCCTGTGCTGGGTAATGTGTGGGGGTCAGCAGTGACTCTGTGGGTATCACCAGTGGCTCTGTACCAGGGTGGTGTGTCAGGGTCAGCAGTGACCCTGTGGGGGTCAGCAGTGGCTCTGTATCAGGGTGGTGTGTCAGGGTCAGCAGTGACCCTGTGGGGGTCAGCAGTGGCTCTGTACCAGGGTGGTGTGTCAGGATGAGCAGTGACTCTGTGGGGATCAGCAGTGACTGTGTGCCAGGGTGATGTGTGGGGGTCAGCAGTGACTGTGGGGGTCAGCAGTGACTGTGTGCCAGGGTGATGTGCGGGGGTCAGCAGTGACTGTGGGGGTCAGCAGTGGCTCTGTATCAGGGTGATGTGCGGGGGTCAGCAGTGCCTCTGTGCCCAGCCCGTGTGCTCTGTGCCCGCTCAGGTGCCAACGCTGAAGCCCATGGACCTGATGGTGGAGGCCAGCCCACGCAGGACCTTTGCCAACGCCCACACCTACCACATCAACTCCATCTCTGTCAACAGCGACTACGCCACGTACCTGTCTGCCGACGACCTGCGCATCAACCTCTGGCACCTGGAGGTCACCAACAGGAGCTTTAGTATCCTTCGGTGCCCTCTGCACAGCAGGTGCAGCTCAGCTGCCTGTGTTTAAGAGAATCACTTCAGTGTTACTAATTAGAGTGGGTGTTTGAAGCCAGGGCTTAAAAGAGGAATCTGAAGTCTGGAGGTGTAATGCAGTGAAAGCAGGCTTTGGGATGCTCAGTCTTTGCTGAGGGCAAGCATGCCTCCAGTGGAAGACTGTCAGTAGAAACATCAGAGAGGGTTTGATTTCTAAGGAAAAATTGAGGAATTGTGGGAGCATCCCTAACCTTGGAATTCAGTAAGCTTAAATAAGAGTTGTTGGATATGAACAGTAGATCCTTTGTTACTGCGGATACTTGCTTCAAAGTTTGTGGTCTCTTAACCAAGTGGCATTTCTCTTGAAACCAAATCTCAATATCTTTTCATGTCAAATGATACCATTAACTGCAGAAGTAATTTTCAGATCTTTCTGCAAACCTCTGCAACTAAAACTAACAGAGTGCTTTACATTGACAAATCTGCAGTAAAATAAAAGTTGCGGGAGTACTGGTGCCTGAATAGGTCAATTTCCAATGTTATAGGTCAGGTTTTCCAAAGCTTTAGGTAGAGACAAGGCTTATTTGGTGTGCAATAAGAAGCATTAAGAAGGATGCTGAGGGAGACTTGCTGGACTTTGTTTCTTGTGAGATAGTCTTTCACTCCAGGTGTCTGAAACAGTCCAGCATTTGTGGATTCGAGATGAAGAAAGCACTTTTTAAAGAGTGGAGAGGCACTTTTTAAAAGAACATGTAATGACAGGCCAACGGGGAATGGCTTCCAAGCGCCAGAGGACAGGGCTGGATGGGATGTTGGGAAGGAATTGTTCCCTGGCAGGGTGGGCAGGCCCTGGATCCCTGGCAGTGCCCAAAGCCAGGCTGGACATTGGGGCTGGGAGCAATCTGGTCCCTCCCACCCCAGACCAGTCTGGGATTTTGTGACTTGTGAAATCCAGAGTGCTCCAGGCTGTCCCCCACTCTTGTACCTTACACAGGGTGGAAAGGAAGCTCTTGCCCCAGTTTCCTAGCTGGCATTGATAAGCTCTGTCACTGATGAGCTGCCGGAGGGGCTCGGGTGTGAGGCGTTGCAGGCCTTGACCAGCTGTGGCAGACATCGTGGACATCAAGCCAGCCAACATGGAGGAGCTGACGGAGGTGATCACGGCGGCCGAGTTCCACCCGCACCACTGCAATGTGTTCGTCTACAGCAGCAGCAAGGGCACCATCCGCCTGTGCGACATGCGCTCGTCAGCGCTGTGCGACCAGCACTCCAAGTGTGAGTGCCCTCCCTCCCTCCCTCCCTCCCTCCCTCCCTCCCTCCCTCCCTCCCTCCCTCCCTCCCGTCCCTCCCTCCCTCCCTCCCTCCCTCCCTCCCTCCCTCCCTCCCTCCCTCCTCCCTCCCTCCCTCCCTCCCTCCCTCCCTTCCTTCCTTCCTTCCTTCCTTCCTTCCTTCCTTCCTCCCTTCCTTCCTTCCTCCCTTCCTTCCTCCCTTCCTCCCTTCCTTCCCTCCCTCCCTCCCTCCCTCCCTCCCTCCTTCCTTCCTTCCTGCCCTCCTTCCTGCCCGCCTTCCTTCCGCCACTTCCTTCCCTCCTTCCTTTCTTCCTGCCCGCCTTCCTTCCTGCCCACTCCCTTCCTCTCCTTCCTGCCTGCCTGCCTTTCTTCCTGCCCGCTCCCTTCCTCTCCTTCCCTCCTCCCTGCCCACCTTCCTTCCCTCCGGCCATGGGGGACCCGACCTCCCTGGGGAGCGCCAGGGGAGGGGAGTGCAGCAGTGCCGGGCACGTCTCAGTTCTCTTGTTCTATATCCACCCCTGGGCACAGGTGTAGCGTGAGGCACCACCTGGCTGCTCTTTGTCCATTTGTGCCTCATAAACTGACAGAGGCAAGTGCTTTGGGCACAGTAGGCCTGTCTGCTGGCCTCACTCAGGCTGGGTGCCTCTCAAGGTGTCTGCTCTCCCCTGTGACCAGTGCAGCTGCTAGGATAGGATGAATCCCTAGGAATGCACCCTGGAAGTTTCCAGGGGTGCAGGTTGTCTGCTCCCCAGGCTGCTGAGCCACCAAAGCATGAGCAGGTGAGGAAAGAAAGCTTTGCTGTGGAAGCCATGGGGATCCTGCCTGGGCCTTGCACACAGCCACATGTTCCTGTTCCCTGCTGGCAGAGCTGAGCTCTAGCAGTGCCCAGCCCTAGGGATGCCTGCCACACGGACACTTCCAGGCCAGCTTCCTGCAGTGCAGAGAGGGCTTTCTTGGGCTAGAAGGAAATACTTGTGCAATGGGAAGTGACTAATGCAAGGCCACCCCACTGATCTGGTTCAGTGTTGCATTAAATCACTTAAAAGCACTTTATTTTTAATTGCTTGTGACTAAATCACATCCTGCTACAAGGGGTCTTTCAAAAATGAGTGAGATCTGGGTAGGCTGGGTCAGGGATCTCTGATTTCAGAGGTTGACTTGTGGATTTAAACTCATGTGTTGATCTGCTCTCTGAAGTCACTCAAACTGTGTTGCAAATGTAGCTGCTCACATTTCAGGGTTTGTTTAGTACAGCTGTGGTTCAGAGCTAAAGAAAAGTACATGGTCCAGTGGTCTCCTGGTGTTGGGGTCCCTGCTGCTCCCACCTGCTGCTGTTCTGGCTGATGTGTAGGTCAGGTGTGATGGTAACAGTACCCACTGCAGTTTGCTGCTCTGGTTGATCCCCAAGACCTGTGAGTTGTGCTCCAGTTGAATGTTGGAGATGGACATCTGGCACTCTGGTGACCTAGAGCACCACAGTGCTTAAAAAGAGATTATTTCTGAGACGTGTCCAACAGCAACTCTCTTCAAAAAGAAGCTAGTCACTGATTTAAAATTCTCTAGTGCTGAAAACATGGAGGCCACGTAAGAGCCGGCGTTGGTTTCATGTGGAACTGTGTGTTCTCTCTGCAGTTTTTGAGGAACCAGAAGATCCTAGCAGCAGATCATTTTTTTCAGAAATAATATCCTCGATATCTGATGTGAAATTCAGCCACAGCGGGCGATACATGATGACAAGAGACTACCTGTCTGTCAAGGTGTGGGACCTCAACATGGAGAACAGGCCCGTGGAGACCTACCAGGTACAGCAGCCACACATGCTGAGCTGTCCCTTTTGTCCCCGTGCCGTGTGCGTGTCCAACGCGTGTCCCTTCCCCAGGTGCACGAGTACCTGCGCAGCAAGCTGTGCTCCCTGTACGAGAACGACTGCATCTTCGACAAGTTCGAGTGCTGCTGGAACGGCTCCGACAGGTGAGGCTCAGGGCCTGCTCTGGGGAGGGGCTCAGCCTGGCCAGGGCCCGGGCTGGCTGCTCCCAACAGGGTGCCACAAATCCCTGCAGTAGGCAGGTCACACCCACAGGATTGCCAGGGCTGTTCTGCCCTGTGCCAGGTGAGCCCCCACCTGCAGAGCTGGCCCAGCACAGGAGGGACCTGGAGCTGCTGGAGAGAATCCAGAGGAGGCACCAAATGCTCACAGGATGGAACAGCTCTGCTGGGAGAGGCTATTCAGGCTCTTCCTGAAAGGCTGTTCCCTGGAGAGGAACAGCTCCAGGGTGGCCTCACAGTACCTGAAGGAGCCAAGAAACTGGAGAGTATTTACAAGGGCCTGGAGTGCTGGGACACAGGGAATGACTCCCACTGCCAGGGGTCAGGGATGGATGGGATATTGGGAATTGTGCCCTGGCACGGTGGGCAGGCCCTGGCACAGGGTGCCCAGAGCAGCTGGGGCTGCCCCTGGATCCCTGGCAGTGCCCAAGGCCAGGCTGGACAGGGGGCCTGGGAGCACCTGGGACAGGGAAGATGTCCCTGCTGTGGCAGAGGGGCACTGGGTGGAATTTGGGATCTCTTCCAGTCAGATCAGTCTGACTTCTTTTGACAAGGGGCAAAGGGATAGAGGAGCTCCAGGAAAACCTGCTTTGCTCATGTGCAGCTGAACAAAGTGTCACTGCAGCTGAGTGCCAGTGGCAGGAGGGGACACCAGGGGAACACCTGCTAAAAGAGAAGTGGTGCACTGGAAGCAGTGCTCAAGCCCCAGAGGAATGGAGCAGGTGTCAGTGGAGAGGAGAGGAATGGAATGCCACGGCCTGGTGATGAGCGTGGTCTGACAGTCACGTGTGAGACTGAGAGGAGGGGGTGGATTTTATTTCTTACAAGATGTGCCTTCCTTTTCCTTGAACCAGTACAATCATGACTGGATCTTACAACAACTTCTTCCGGACGTTTGAGCGGAGCACGCTCCGGGACACCACCCTGGAGGCCTCCCGGGAGAGCAGCAAGCCTCGTGCCATCCTAAAGCCGCGCAAAGTGTGCACTACCGGCAAGAGGAAGAAGGACGAAATTACCGTTGACAGTCTGGACTTCAACAAGAAGATTCTGCACACAGCATGGCACCCCATGGAGAACATCATCGCTGTAGCTGCCACCAATAACTTGTATTTATTCCAGGAAAAGGTTAACTAAGGATGGCTGCCCGCGGACAGAGTCTCGTCTCACATAGTTCAGCTCAGTTGTTTATCTGTAACAGAAGGCCTTGTTGTCCTATCAGTGAGGAACATTGATGCACTTACTTCCCTTGAGCTATCGGAGAGCATCTGGCCTGGCTTTGAGTTCCTGGCGTGGTTCTGCCTTCGGTGGGGTGGGAGCGTCCACGCGGCTTTCGGGGAGGACCCTCCCAGGCAGAATTGGTGGACAGTGCTCAATGAGGCCAACACTCAAAACAAATGTATTTATTGATGTCTGAGCCTTCCTTTCCAGTTTATAGACCAAAAAATTTAACACCTGAGAAGAAAAAGTTGTCATAGAAGTGTAATTTCTCTCTCTCGCTCTCTCTGCTGTAATATTTGGGCCTTTCAGAACATTTCTCGTGCTTGATGCCTGTCCATTCCTCCTCGGGCCCGGGCCAGGGCCTGACCTCAGAGCACAGTGCAGGGCTTGAGCTGGGGTCTAGGCAGGTGTCCATGGCTATTTACTCACCAACTGTACCTATAACCACACCTTCTGGTGGAAACCACTTAATAAATAACAGCCTATCAAACGTGTTCTTAGAGCTGGAGGGATGTATTCAGTCTTCTTTTTGTATTGCATGTCCTGAGCTGGTGCAGAACAGTTCTGGTGGCACCTCTGACAGGGTTTGCCCCAAAACACCGAGTTTTTGGCAGACTAATACGAACTTTTTTGTGTAGTATTTCAGATTCTGAATTTAGAGTTTCCATGGCATTGTCATAGAGTTGGAGTTGCACTGGATTTGTTGTCAAAGGCTCTGTGTGTGCCAAGTAGGAGATGGAAAGGGTCCTAGAAACATCCACAGCCTTAACCAAGTGTCGGCCTTGCACGGAGGGAACCAAAACATCGACACCTTCTCTGCTCTGAGGATAAACATGCAGCTTCCTGGCGCATCTCACCCTCAGCTGGAGACAGACCTGATGTGCATTAATGGTTTTTAACCTTTTTAGTATTTGTCACAAAGGGAACAGTTTATTTTAAGTATTTGGCGTAGAATCTTGCATTTCCCACTGCAGTTCCAGAGCCACTCTGGGCTGTGCTGCAGCAGGGCCGGGCTGGGCTGCCCAGGGAGAGCCCCAGCTGGCGGGACAGCAGCTGCTGGAGCTCTCTTGCTCACTTGTTTTAAGCCTTAGGTACTGTTTCTTTCTTGGTTCTTTTTTTCTTCCAAAGAGGCCTAAATCACATCCCCTTCCCCCGGATGAGCCCGGGCCACGTCCAGCAGCCCCCAGCAGCCAGAGGCTGCACTCTGCCAGGTGCCTGCAGCCTGGGAACTCCTTCCCAGAGCCCCAAGCTTTCCCCCAGCCAGCCCCAGGTGTGGTTACACTCCGTTTTCCCTGGAACAAAGGCTTGTTCCAGTCCCAAGAGCAAACCGTGGCCGTCCTGCCCCTCCCGGTACCGCCCCCGAGCCGCTGGGTCCCAGGAAGGTGGGAAGGACAAAGCCTGAGGTTCTCCCACCCAGGAAAGGCTCGGTCCAGCCAGTCCTGTCCTGTAGTTGGTTGTGACACTTTGGAACTCTTGGAGATGTGGAACTGGGGGGTCGCTGAAGCGTTGATCCGACCGCGTTCCCAGCGCCTGCTCGAGCCGATCCGTGGGGTTGTACATAATTGTTCAGTTCTTTTGACCAAAAAGTTTAATAAATTTTAAATGTTTACCTGGCCGTGCTCCCTGTGTTTTGCAACGTTACCTTCTGTGGGGGAGGGAGTTGGCTGGATGGGCCAGCCCAGGGGCGTGTTTCCAGTTGGGATGGTTGGAGCGGCCAGGGCTCCTGGTTGTGGATCTGTTTTTTCAGCAAATGCAAGTGGAATATCCATAAAAAGGATATGGTGGAATCTCCTGTTCTACAGCCCTATTTGCTTGTACACTTCCAATTAGCTTTTGACTATTCTCATGGAATTTTATCCTTTTATGCAAAACCAGATTTTGGTGTCAAGTTTGGTAAAACTGCTGCCTAGCGGAGCAGCCAGTCTAGTGCAAGGTTGTGCTCCCCATGGTAAGAGGCAGAACTGGATGGGGCAGAGCTGGGTGGGCTTTCAGGTCCCTCCCAACCCAAGCCCCTCTGGGACTGTTCCTGCCCCTGGGCTTTGGGCAGGCCCACAGGGAAGCAGCTGAGGGAGCTGCACCAGCCCCAAGGCCATGGGCTCAGCCCCTGGTGATGGTCCCAGCAGTGAGGAGTGGGTGAGCGTGGGACACTGCAGTACCTCACTGTGCCTGAGCAGCCAGCGCTGCCCCAGCGTGTCACCTTTGGGGGGACAGAGCCGGGGACAATGGCAGGGAAAGAGGGACACGGTGGTTTAACCCCTTCCCTTCTCCAGCCAAAGCCCGGCCGTTTGCTCAGCAGGGATCTGCTGCTCTCCACAGGAAATGGGAGGTGGCACCGGAGCGTTCAGGGGCTCTGGTCCCACCTTTACTCTTGGCTCCAGCCTCAGGGGAGAGGTTTGGATTGGAGGGAAGGAAAAATTCCTTCCCAGAAAGGGCTGCCCAGCCCTGGCACAGCTGCCCAGGGCAGGGCTGGAGCCCCCACCCTGGGGGGAGTTCACAGCCCTGTGGAGGTGGCACATGGGGACAGTGCCCAGGGCAGTGCTGGGAATGGTGGGACTCCATGGGCTCACAGGGCTTTTCCAGCCACAATTCCATGGTTTCCAGCTCCTCCGGAGCACGACACCCTGTGTGTGCAGTGAGTGCAGGTTACCCCGGGCCTGCTGAGGTTTGCTTGAGCTGTTTCCATGGAAACTTCTCCATTCCACATCAGGAAGTGACCAGTGGGAAAGGGGCAGGCAGAGGCCAAGAGCCTCATCAGCCCCTGGAGAAAAATGAACGAGGAAACTCTGAGTTCACCAGGAACCTTTTTATTTAAATATATAAAACATGGTATTTTGGCAAACATTCATTTTCTCATTAAATAAGGTAAAATCACAAAAGGGAGAAAGGCATTGCATCAGTAAAAACCAAGGAGAAGCCACCCTGTGGTTCATCTGCCCAGGGCTGGGGTCAGGTGCAGATTGATGAGGGACAGGAAAAGCCTGTAAGCGACAGCCTGCGATAGGTACAGCAGAGAACCTGGAGTAACTGCTGGGGCTAAATAAATGTCCTGGCAAAAGCAGCTTTTAGTAGGCACTAAATCCAAATTCTACCTCTGAACTAGGACAAACTGATGGAGTTTTACCCACGTGCTCGTCTCTTCCCACTGTGTCTCAACACCTTACACCTCCCACCAAAGTGAACTAAGCACCACCTACCCGAGGAAAGGCTGCCCGGGGCGGTGAGAGCCCCTGGGAATTCCTGGATCATCTGTAAGGCCACTCCAGTCTGGGCTCATCCCTCCCTGTGGGGGCTGCAGGAGCAGGGACAACATTCCCACCACAGGCACAGGAGGGGCGGGATGGACACGGCCCAGCACAAGGGCTGCTGAAAGCTGGGACTGATTTAAACACGGAGCTGCTCTAATGCTCAGGTACTTCACTACAAAGCACTAAGGGACATTACAGCATCTGCCACGTGCTCATGGGGTTATCCAGCAGGGATTGATCCAGAAGGCTCTACGTGACACGGGAGCTCCAGCGTCTCCCTTCCCATTTTTAGACTAGACTAAAACAGGACACAGACAGGACACACACACACACACACACACGGCGCCACGACCAGCTCCCCCCTCCTCTGCACCTCCTGCGCTCCAGCTGCGGCCGCTCTGCTCCAGCTCCACCCCCGGTGCCTCTAAAAGGTGCTGCTGGAAGCCGTGGTGGTGAGACGCCTCCCGATGTAAATCCTGCAGCAGGGTCAGAGCACACGGCTGTGTTTCAGGGCTGGGAATGCCCTCCCTGCCAGGCCACTGCCTCTGGAGTTCCCGGCAGGAGCAGCACTGCCAGCTGTAACCAGGCAGGAACAGAACTGCTCCCGAGCCCGGCCCCAGCCCCAGCGACTGCCCCTGTTCTGGCAGCCCTCCCAGCTCCAGGGCCCAGCACCTGCCCCACGCTCCTGTGGAAAGGAAACGTCCCCCATCCCTCTTAGGAGGGAATTTAAAAATCTACTGAGTAATTTAAAATAATATTAAATATTTTTAAATCTATGTCAGTGGAACTTTTAAAATCTATTCAATATTAGCTTTTTGCTTTGCTGATCTCCTAGTTGTGAGATTAAGAGTCTCATCTCCAGTGGAGCCAAGTGTTGTGTGACTACAGTTCCAGTGTACAGAATTCCACATTTCCCTGCCTCTTAACTGTTCTGAGAAATTCCCAACCAGGGAGAAAATCAGAAAACTTCAACCATCCAGCAATACCACAGGCAGGAAGCACTTCCTGAATAACCATCTTGGACAAAGAGGGAATTGGGAATCAGAACCAGGCCTCAAAGAAAGCGGGTAAAAAATCTTTTTTTTTTTTTTTTTTAATTGAACCTTACCCTAGTCCAATGGCCAGCAGGTGAGAGAGCAGCAGGGATGGGAGGAAAACCTTCAGGAATTCCGCAGAGAATATCCCCCCTTTCTTCATGACACTGGTGTTCCTCATGCTGAGCGTGGCTGTGCGCCGGGGGTGCTTGAAGAGGAATTCCCTGGATTTGGGGAAGGAAGGTGAGCTGTGTGCTCAGGCAGCAGAGGAGAAGCTGCAGGAGCTCTCCAGCAGCTGTGGCAGCACTCACTTGGGCGGGATGTTCTCGGGCCGGCTGGACCAGTCCCAGATCCAATCCGCGTTCTTCCTCAGCAGCCGCTCCACCTCCCTCCTCCTCTCCAGGAAATCCTCCTCAGACTGCAACCAAGAGCCACCAGCACTGAGCACCGAGCAGGGCACGGCTGCAGCCACACCACGGCCAGGCCAGCCCTGACACCCACCTTCCCACCCCCCTTCTGGGCAGTGTTCACATCCCAGACCAAGAGCGGGAGCAGGGAGATCCATCCTCACTCAGAGTGGGGTGGGAATGGCAAAGAACACAGCCCATATCCCACATCCCATATCCCATAGCCCACATCCCATAGCCCATAGCCCACATGTGCCTGAGACAAGACTGCCCTGGCAGTGAAATCCCAGAGCCAAGCATTTAATCCTCATGCACAGACCAAAATATCCCCAGCTCCCAGCCCTGATGGACACTGGGCACAGGGATTCCTGCCTTATCCCAGCCCTGATGGACACTGGGCACAGGGATTCCTGCCCTATCCCAGCCCTGATGGACACTGGGCACAGGGATTCCTGCCCTATCCCAGCTCCCAGCCCTGATGGACACTGGGCACAGGGATTCCTGCCCTATCCCAGCTCCCAGCCCTAATGGACACTGGGCACAGGGATTCCTGCCCTATCCCAGCCCTAATGGACACTGGGCACAGGGATTCCTGCCCTATCCCAGCCCTAATGGACACTGGGCACAGGGATTCCTGCCCTATCCCAGCTCCCAGCCCTGATGGACACTGGCACAGGGATTCCTGCCCTATCCCAGCTCCCAGCCCTGATGGACACTGGCACAGGGATTCCTGCCCTATCCCAGCTCCCAGCCCTGATGGACACTGGCACAGGGATTCCTGCCCTATCCCAGCCCTAATGGACACTGGGCACAGGGATTCCTGCCCTATCCCAGCCCTGATGGACACTGGGCACAGGGATTCCTGCCCTATCCCAGCCCTGATGGACACTGGCACAGGGATTCCTGCCCTATCCCAGCTCCCAGCCCTGATGGACACTGGCACAGGGATTCCTGCCCTATCCCAGCTCCCAGCCCTGATGGACACTGGGCACAGGGATTCCTGCCCTATCCCAGCTCCCAGCCCTGATGGACACTGGGCACAGGGATTCCTGCCCTATCCCAGCTCCCAGCCCTGATGGACACTGGCACAGGGATTCCTGCCCTATCCCAGCTCCCAGCCCTGATGGACACTGGCACAGGGATTCCTGCCCTATCCCAGCTCCCAGCCCTGATGGACACTGGCACAGGGATTCCTGCCCTATCCCAGCTCCCAGCCCTGATGGACACTGGCACAGGGATTCCTGCCCTATCCCAGCTCCCAGCCCTAATGGACACTGGGCACAGGGATTCCTGCCCTATCCCAGCCCTGATGGACACTGGGCACAGGGATTCCTGCCCTATCCCAGCTCCCAGCCCTAATGGACACTGGCACAGGGATTCCTGCCCTATCCCAGCTCCCAGCCCTGATGGACACTGGCACAGGGATTCCTGCCCTATCCCAGCCCTGATGGACACTGGCACAGGGATTCCTGCCCTATCCCAGCTCCCAGCCCTAATGGACACTGGCACAGGGATTCCTGCCCTATCCCAGCCCTGATGGACACTGGGCACAGGGATTCCTGCCCTATCCCAGCCCTGATGGACACTGGCACAGGGATTCCTGCCCTATCCCAGCCCTAATGGACACTGGCACAGGGATTCCTGCCCTATCCCAGCTCCCAGCCCTGATGGACACTGGGCACAGGGATTCCTGGCCATGCTCAGAGCTGGCAGATGTCACTGGCAGTCCTTGCCCAGCTCCTGGCAGGACCAGTTCCGGACCCTGGCCCTCCTGGGAGGCAGGTGAGCCTGGCCAGGTGTGTGCTCCCAGAACAAGCCCCCCCAGCCCCAGCTCTGGTGCAGTTACAGCACAAACGCTGAGTCAGGGCAGAGCTCCTGGCTCCGCTCTGCTCCATTCCACACAGCCCAGGCCTTGGGATAAAAATAGATCCTGCTCCCAGAATTCCAACAGCTCTGGATGCGCACACACACACGATGGAAATAAAACTGTCCAGGCAGCTGGAATTCTGATGGCTTTCTAACTTGGGGTTATTTGTTCTCAAAGTCTAAATAATGATCTTTAAACAACTGAAGGGTGTTTCTGACAATATAAAATAATAATTTCCAGTAATAATTAACTTGCAGTACCACATTTAGCTAACCTAAAGCTGAGTCCTTGGAGTCTGGCAGGAGCTGTAGAAATGATGCAGAAAAATTCACTTCCTTGAAATACTTCCTTCCTCAAAATGCTTTGTGAGTCATTTTTTTAATATTAAAAGCTAATTTATTACACTGAAGACTTCAGATTTCAGCCTGTCATCCCGCAATAAGCCCTGTATTGATGAAATATGGTCAATGCACATTATTTCCCCCACTCTTGTTGCAAATGTGTTTATTCATTTTCCTTGCAAGGTAAACAAACCTGCAAAGTGAAATCAGAAAGAACAGGGAGTTTTCCAAAGCAGCACATATTCAGGTTTGGTATTAATTGTTAAAATACCTGGAATCAAAGCTAGGGCTTGGAAGTTGTGTATTTTTGCCTGCCATATTTAAGTGACTCTAGAAATTCTTGCTGCTGTCAAAATATATTTTTAAATTCCTACTGAATTGATGGAGGTGCCTTGGAGGAGGACATAGGAAATGCACCCCATCAGCAGCCAAAGGGAGAGAGCAAATCCTTCTGAGAAATCTCAGTCACAGAAAGACCAACCCAAAACATCCCCACATGTCAGGAACAAACACAGCCAGGCTGGATCTGCCAGGGGTGCTGGGAGTTGTGGAAGTCTCTTCAGCAGCTTCTGCTGTTCCTGCCCAAAGCACAGGGACCCAGAGCTCCCCTCTCCCCCAGCCAGGTGAGGATCTTACCTGGAAGCTGTTCTTCTCCCCACTGCTGTGGCTCTCTATCTCCAGAGCTCTGTGGCTGTCCTGGGGGGTCTGGGAGCGAGGAGGGCTGCACCAGGACAGAAGCACCAGGAAAGGAGGAGTGAGGTGTTCTGTGACACCCTGGGACACCCGGACACTCTGCCCAGGAGTGCCCCAACCGTGCCCCAGGGGCTGCATGGGGCAGCGCTGCCACAGCCCAGCCACCTCAGTCCCTGCTCTGATCCCCAGCCCTCTGCCCACGCCGCTGGGAGCCCTGGCACTTGCACAGAAACAACAGGCAGCACACGAGGAGTGGCAGAGGGGTTTGGTTTGAATCCCCACCAGCCAGGCCGAGCCTGTCCCGCTGTGGAGTTCCAGTCCTGGAGTTTGGGCTTTTCCAAACACAATTTAGGCTGGAGACCTCACGGCCCATCAAAATCCAGCAGATGCATTAATGGCACTGCCTGAGCGCCTGCCCCAGGGCTGGGCCATTGTGTGACACCCCTGGACATCTGCTCTGGTTTCTAGGACACATGCACACACGTGTTCATATGGGAACACACACAAACCACACATAACCCTATGCACACGTGTGTTCATACAAACAGGCACGTGCACGTTAACACACCCATCAACACTTCTGTCTCTGGGACCCCGTGGTGACCTTGGCAGAGCCCCTGCTCACCTGTCACAGTGGGAGCTCTCCCTGGAGCTGCTCCTGCCCGACTCGTGCTGGGCATCCAGCAGGATCTTCTCCATGTCCCCGTTGTGGATGGACAGCGAGGCTGGCACCTGCTCCTGGCTGCCCGTGGACACAGAGCTGCCACTGCCACTGCCATTGCTGAAGTGCAGCTCCACCCAGGACCCTGCCAGGCGAAAGCAGAGCTGAGCCCCACGGCCTGGGCTGCCAGAGTGACAGTGCAGGGACACGGGCCAGCCCTGCCTCCCAGCTCATAAACAGCACGGCATGCAAAGGGCAGGCACTCGAGCTGGGAAGGCTCACAGGGCTGGGAAGCAGCTGCTCAGAAGTACATTGTGTTTCTCTCTGCACATACAGATCTTTCATTCTGGAATATGTTCAATTTTTATTGTTCAACATAGGTGGCAGTCAAAATAAACCTAAGGACTTCTGCTGCCAAAGTTCAGTTATTCATTCGTTGAAATTATTTTGGGCTCCAGAGCCCAGGGACTGTTTAGTGCAGCCTCTTTTCAGTGCCATTTGTAGGTGCTGCTGTTAAGCAACTGCGGGTGTGTGGCAAGGGCTGTCATGGGTTTGCTGCTAGCAGTATATTTAACACGGTCACATGGGCTTTGTTTTCCTAAGGGAGGGAATAACAACTCCCTCCTGGGCAGGGACAGCTCACTGCAGGGCCTGGAGCTGTTCCCTCCCTATAGAATCCTGGAATGCTTTGGGTTGGAAGAGATCCCAAATCCCACCCAGTGCCACCCCTGCCATGGCAGGGACACCTTCCCCTGTCCCAGGTGCTCCCAGCCCCAGTGTCCAGCCTGGCCTTGGGCACTGCCAGGGATCCAGGGGCAGCCCCAGCTGCTCTGGGCACCCTGTGCCAGGGCCTGCCCACCCTGCCAGGAACAATTCCCAATTTTCTATCCATCCCTGCCCTCTGGCCGGGGGATGTCCTGTCCCTCCTTCCTGTCCCCCAGAAAGGAGCTCAGGGGACAGAAAATACCTGAGTTACAGAAATGCCAGAAGAACTCCACTGTGGAACAGGTGTGGCCCAGCTCCAGCAGTGCACAGGGAGCAGAGCAGCGAGGGCAGGAGCAGGAGGGCAGCAGGAATTCCCTGGATTCTGGGCAAGGATGTCTAGGGAATCAGCAGGGAAAGCAGAGACAGGGACAGTGGTGCTCAGGCTGCTCAGGGAACCAAGGCACAGCAGGAGCAGCTGGAGCTGCAGGGTCCCTTCCCAGCCATCCAGCAGCACAGGAACCAGGTGGGGAGAAGCCAGGACAGGGGTTTAGAGTGAGGCAGGAACGTCAAACCAGCAAAGATATCCCAAATATCCTGGCTGGGAGGAGACTGAAGGCTCCAAAATCAAATGGGAACAGCACAAAGCCAAACTGCCTCTTTTGCATCAACAACACGAGTATCTCCATCCCAAATACACGGACCTCCATCTGGACAGCCAAAGTACCAAAAAACTGCTGGATACAAACACTCCCAGCCACCGAGTTTGGAAGAGACGCACTTCTTCCAAACCCCTGTTCCTTTACAGCTGGTTTGTTGTTGTTTGGGTTTGTTTGGGAATTTTCCCCTCCACGTGACAGTGCCTGGCATGTGGCAGGGAGTGTGCTCAGAGCCAGACAAACCCTTCCCTACCCTTTCCCCCAAAATCTAGGGAAGCTCAAGTTGTTGCCAAAGAACGATCACAACCACTAGAGCTCAAATTAAGACTTTATCTGCTGAAATCTTACTGGGTACAGCGCTGGGAATGCAGGATAAAGCAGGGACAGGGTTGGGATTGCAGCAGCAAGCAGACAGAAGATGTGGTTTACAATTTTCTCTTTTTTTCCTTCTCCTTTTGGACACTCCTCAGAGAAGGGCTGTGCTGGAGCGCATGGAACGGGCTGTGATATCATCATTTAAAGATAAAAGCAGCTGTGTTTTTATGAAGCTGGAAACACAAACAGACCGAAGCCCACAAGAGGCGATACAGCCCGGCCAGACGAGTCCGGGGATGGGCTCGGGACAGAGGGGTCTGTCACGATATCCCAGCCCAGGACACATGTGCGAGCACGGACCGGCACTGCAAAGCACCGGGTCAGCGCTGGGAAGTGTAATTTTCTTACGATACAGCTTTCAACGCTAGGAATTAAGACGCAGAATTCTAGAGAGCGATGAGGACGGCCCCATAATCGCTACAGCCCCCGTGCCAGCCGCACTGCGTGTGGCTGCGCTGGTTTTTCCCTTCCCCGGCCAATCCGGGGCTATCCAACACCCGATCCCCGCGACTGGCCCGAGCCCTGCCCACAGGCACATCCTCCGGGCCTCCTCCCCGGGACGCGGGCCGATGGACACGCACTGCGGCGCGCACATCGGCCACCGCAACCACCCAATATCGCCACCCAGAAGGGCCGCGCGCGCGGGTCCGCCCCCAGCCCGCAGCGCCCGGGCAGTGCCGCCCCGGCCGGCAGTGCCGCCCCGGCCCGCAGCGCCGCTCCCCGCGGCCTTACCCTGCAGGTTCTCCTCCTGAGGGCTCTGTCGCGACATGGCTGGCGGGCGGCCGGGCACGCACTGACCGCGCTCCGGCCGCCTCAGCAACGCCGCGCCGCCCCGGTGACGTCAGCGCCGCGCCGCCCGCCCATTGGCCAGCGCGGCGGGGCGGGGCAGGGGTTGGGGGGCGCGCGCTCCTTCAGCGTCCCCCCAGGCCGCCATGATGGCGGGAGCGAGCGGGGCTGGGCGGGTAAACGGGAGTGCGGGGACCGCTCCTCCTGGAACTCCCTCAGGACTCCATCCCTCAGGACACCATCCCTCAGGACTCCATCCCTCAGGACTCCATCCCTCAGGACTCCCGCTCTCTGCCCGCTGAGCGCTCCGCACGGCGCTTCAGAGTCACACGGGGAACGCGGACACGGAGGGGTTTCACAGCACACACGTCCGCTTGCGAAGTCACGGCTTGCGGCCGCTAAGCCAGCCCCGACGGCGAATGATACATGGCCTTAAAATAGGTAATAATCACAGAACGCTTGGGTTGGAAGGGACCCACAAGCACCAGTCCGACTCTCGGCCCCGCACAGAACAGCTCCAAGGAAATTAATAATAACAAATAAATAAATAATAGATAATAAATAAATCTCCTTTTGGTCTTTAATTGACGCGATGCCATCAGCGCTCTCGACAGCGGGAACCACTTAACTCGTGTTGTTATTTGAAAGCAGATACTGATTTACTGCTGGGACGTTGTAAAGACAAATGCATAAAACCTGATTTTGTTTAGCCAAATTATTAACTCAATTAAAGCATGCAGGCTTTTCTGCCTTGTCTGGAATTGTTTGCACCTGTGCCTTTTTGCAGCCGAGTCACAAAGCCCAAGTGAAATACATCAGTAAATTGACTGTGAGTTGTTGCGAGAGTAAGGAATTGCCTTATAACCTTCCCAGAAGGACGAGGCCGGGGTGTTACGGTGAGGGCACGGCACTCTGGTGGATAGAGGGGCAGTGGAACCGGCTCTGTTCCAGTAGGGAAGGGCCGTCCCTGGCAGGGGCAGCGAGGGGCGGGTTCCCGGTGCCTGCGCTCGGTGCCGCTCCCGCTCCTCCCGCAGAGCTCTGCTGCTCCCTGCTGCTGGCAGCCCCGGCACCGGGCACGGGCATGGGCACGGCAGCCTCCCTCCCCGGGCACGGGGCACGGGCATGGGCATGGCAGCCTCCCGGCACGGGGCACGGGCATGGGCACGGCAGCCTCCCTCCCCGGGCACGGGGCACGGGCATGGCAGCCTCCCGGCACGGGGCACGGGCATGGGCACGGTAGCCTCCTGGCACGGGCATGGGCACGGTAGCCTCCCTCCCCGGGCACGGGCATGGGCACGGCAGCCTCCCTCCCCGGGCACGGGCACGGCAGCCGCTCCTCGGGGACACAGGAGGTTCTGGCTCCAGGATCTGCCCCTCTCCTGCAGCCAGCCCTGCCTCGGCTGTGAGGAACGGGGGGCTCAACGCTGCGGGCACACAGCAAGGGCTGCCTGCCTCAGGAGGGATGTGGGGATCGCAGAATCACAGAATCCCAGAAGGTTTTGGGTTGGCAGGGACCTTAACTCCCACCCAGTGCCACCCCTGCCATGTCAGTGACATCTCCCACTGTCCCAGGCTGCTCCAAGCCCCATCCAGCCTGGCCTTGGGCACTGCCAGGGATCCAGAGGCAGCCCCAGCTGCTCTTTCATCCGTCATTGGGTGAATGATTTTATTTCCATGTATAATCTGATGGCAGAAACTTTTGGGTTATTGGCAGAGACCCACTGTGCTGTCATCAGGAAAACTTGTGAATTTTCATGTTGTTGGATGAAGTCTTTGAAAGGTTATTGATTTATTGCACTGCGATCCTCTGCACAGCTGGGACTCGCTCTAATCATATTTACTTGCATGTCACAGATCAATCATGTATTGATTCATTCCCTTTAAGCCATAACCAGTGACCATCTCCTCCACAGAAAAACAACGGCGATGATTTGGGTACAGAGTCACGCTTGCTGCTCAGACAGCTTCAACTTTGTGTTTGGTTTTCAGCCTCTGGGCTGGGCCTGACATGAGGGCTCAGCCCAGCTGTGAGGGACAGGTATTTCTTTCAGGCATTGCACAGAAGTTGTTTGTAATCCCAAACCCGTGATAAACTTGCATTAGTTTACAAATGGATAATATTCACTGACATTTCTTTGGTTTCTTACTAATAAAAATCAAGGTAATCCACCCACTTCCTAGAGGTACAATGTGAGACAGTGGGAATTTCAGGACTGATTTGGGAAAATGTGCCTACAACTCCCTGCCAGGAGGGGACAGCCAGGGGGGTCGGGCTGTGCTCCAGGGAACAGGGACAGGAGCAGAGGGAACGGCCCCAGGCTGGGCCAGGGCAGGCTCAGGGTGGGCACAGCAGGAATTTCCCCATGGAAAGGGGGCTCAGGCACTGGCACTGCCCAGGGAGGGTTGGAGTGCCCATCCCTGCAGGTGTCCCCTGGAGGTGGCACTCAGGGTTCTGGGCTGGGGACATGGTGGGTAGGCACTGGGCACAGCTGGGAGGGCTTTGCCAGCCCAAATGATTCCGTGATTCTGTGACTGTTGCTCTCCTGTACAGACACACGCTCAAGCCCCGCTGAAATCTGAGCACTGCCTGTCTGCATCCCCCCGAGGGTTGGTCATTAACCTCCCTGGCTGCCTCTGGAAGTGGAACCGTGCGTGTGTTTCATGCTGAGCATTTCTTGGAACCAGGTTCATCATTAACCACCCAGCTGCTCTTGTGTCCTTTCCATGGTGCTGCTGCTCACCCAGGCAATGCAAGGTGTCCCTGCCCATGGCTGTGGAACACGATGAGCCTTAAGGTCTCTGGCAGCCCAAACCCTTGTGTGATTTGCTGGTTCTCTGATTTTATTCCATTTGGAGAGTTAATAAAAAGCCTGTGTGTGGTGTGGTCGCTGCTGTGGCAGGGCTGTGCTGTCCTGGGCCATGTCTGTCACATTCCTCAGCAATCCCCACGCGCTTTGTGCCGTTCTGTGGTGGCTGCACAGGGCATTGATCCTGCCTGACCTGAGCTCGGTGTCACAGGGAGCTCAGAACCTGTGCTGGCACAAACCAGGGCTCAAACCAAACCCAGAGCACGCTGGTTTGCTTTTCAGTCCTACAAGGGAAGAAACTGACCACTTCCAGTGTGAATCAGAAAAGCAGAGCATGAAAACTCCTTCAGCTCTTCTGTACTTACTAACTTCAGGTTTTTAAAGCCCATTCCCATCTGTGTGCAGCTCAGCCCGTGGAAGTTGCCAGAGGAATGCTTCTCCTGAGCACTTGCCAGCTGAAAAACAAACCCCCATTCTTTGAGTGATGCAAACCACTGCTGGGCTCTTGTGTAGGTCTCTTACAGCACTGCCTGCGACGTGACTTGTTTTGCTTACAAACTCCCACAAAGTGTTGCAATTCAGCTCTAAAAATAGAAACCAGTTTTATTTGTCCCAGAGCCCTTGTTGTCACAGCTCTCAGAGCCACAGCCAGTCCTGTTGTCTCCAAGTGCCACTACAAGTCCCTTTGGCAAAGGATAATTGAACCACTGAGCAGGGAACAGGCAGAACACAACGTTGGGATCCACAAAAATAGGAACAAGTTTCTAAGGAATCTGGTTAGCAGTCACGTGTTTCTCGTCCTGCACAGTTGTGAGCTTTGGATGGAGGGAAAATGAAGATTTTCTATGCGAAGTTCCAGATACTTAGCAGTTGTTTAAGGGGAAAAAACCCCAGACCCTCCTTTCTAAAACTGAAAATTTTGTGTTCCAGGGTAGGTTTCTGCTTCCCAGCCCTGCACTCAGATCACCCTGTCATTCCTATCAGCAGTTCATGGACATACACTGGGAACAGTTCCCAGTCTTCTTCCCAGTCTTCACTATGTCTCATGTCAGGAAAACACAAAATCAAACAAATATGCCCTATATCCTATTTGCTTGTAGAGAACTTGGTGGTGTGGGGCTGTTAGAAGTATCTTGTACCCAAATGCATTTCTTTCATGCATATTTGTGATTAGTTTCTGATGGAAAGGGGAATTTTCAGTGGGCAATTGATTATTGACAATGGATATTTCCTCAGGTGTGAGGAGCAGTGGGACACAGCACACTGAGAGTTCCAGACTTGCTTTACATTCGTGTGTTTTAGTCCTCAAACTGAGCCTTACAGGGCCTTGCAACAACACCTGCCTTTTCCACCCCCCAGCACTGCCAGGTCACTGCAGAGCACGCTGGCACCCAGGAATGTCAATCCTGTAAGAGAGAAACACCCCAGTGCCTGCCCTGCACTTCCACAGGGATTGGCTTCCATGGAACATGGAGTGAGTCCAGAGTCCTGCTCTGGAGCCAGGCTGTGACACCTGGGGGGGCTCACCTGGGCAGGAGCAGGGAGAGCTCAGAGCCCTGCCAGGGCCTGGAGGGGCTCCAGGAGAGCTGGGGAGGGACTGGGGACAGGGATGGAGGGACAGGACCCAGGGAATGGCTCCCAGTGCCAGAGGGCAGGGCTGGATGGGATATTGGGAATTGGGAATTGTTCCCTGGCAGGGTGGGCAGGCCTGGCATAGGGTGCCCAGAGCAGCTGGGGCTGCCCCTGGATCCCTGGCAGTGCCCAAGGCCAGGCTGGACACTGGGGCTGGGAGCACCTGGGACAGGGAGAGGTGTCCCTGCCATGGCAGGGGTGGCACTGGGGGGGATTTGAAATCCCTTCCAACCCAGAAGAGCCTGTGATTCCATGATTCTCGAACTTGATCCCATCTCTATTGCTAGGAGCAAGTGCAAAGCCTGGCAGCTGTTTCTAAATCCAAATATCCTTCAATCCCCCCCTGCCCTTTTCAGCAAGGCAGCCCTGCTGGAGGAACAGCTCAGTGTGGGTTCCAGCTGTGCTGGATGCAGAGCTTTGGCTTCCTCATGGGGCTGGGAATGCCCATCCTGGCTGGAGTGCAGGGCCTGAGCACGTTTGGAACAGCAGCCTCGGCTGGCTGGGAAGGGACAGGGACAGAACGGAGGGAGCAGAGAGCTCTGGAACTGGTCTGGGAAGGCAGGGATGGGAGGGCTCTGGAGCTGGTCTGGGAAGGCAGGGATGGGAGGGCTCTGGAGCAGGGCTGATCTCGGGAAGGGAGGGCTCTGGAGCAGGAGCAGTGCTGATCTCGGGAAGGGAGGGCTCTGGAGCTAATCTCGGGAAGGGAGGGCTCTGGAGCAGGAGCAGGGCTGATCTCGGGAAGGGAGGGCTCTGGACCAGTGCTGATCTCGGGAAGGGAGGGCTGATCTCGGGAAGGAAGGGCTCTGGAGCAGGAGCAGGGCTGATCTCGGGAAGGGAGGGCTCTGGAGCTGATCTCGGGAAGGGAGGGCTCTGGAGCAGGAGTAGGGCTGATCTCGGGAAGGGAGGGCTCTGGAGCTGATCTCGGGAAGGGAGGGCTCTGGAGCAGGAGTAGGGCTGATCTCGGGAAGGGAGGGCTCTGGAGCAGGGCTGATCTCGGGAAGGGAGGGCTCTGGAGCAGGAGTAGGGCTGATCTCGGGAAGGGAGGGCTCTGGAGCAGGAGCTGCTGACGTGCTGCCGGGGCTGCAGTGACTCCGCAATGGCTGAGCCTGCCGGCACTGAGCTCATCCCGCAGCCTGCCGGGGAAACCTGTCCTTAGCTCCTCCGACTGCTCGGATCCGCGCTCGGGCTACGTGGTGAGCACGTTTTACTCTACGCTTGGGGGATTTTTAGTATTTTTTGTTTTATTTTCCTTCTCTGTCCTCTCAGTGCTTCCCTGGACCAGTCGATGCATCACTTCTCATCTGATCCCACTGTTTAGAGGACAGAGAGGGAAAACAGAAGCATCTGCAGCAGGGATGGATTATTTTTTTAGCCTTTCGCAGTGTGAATAGTAAAAAATCTCTTAAAATGTGTCTGCTCGAGCAGCCTACAGGTTTTATCTGGAATGCACTGCAGGAAGGGGCTCCCTCGGTGTGCAGCATGAGGGAGTGAGGTTTCTGCCTACCTGTGCTCCTTAATTAGCATCTACCTGTGCTTGCTAATGAGTGCCTAACTATGCTCCTTAATTAGTGCCTGCCTGTGCTTGTTAATCAGTGATTACCTGTGTAACGTATCTATAAATATGGACATAAAGTGTGATAGACAGATTTGCTGCACATGACCCATCTGCTGCCTAGAGGCTTTGCAAGCTCCATTTTCAGGTGTGCTGTTTGGCATTCTGTGTCGGGGTGATTCCCCGTTCTCCCTCGGGGTGGTGATACCCTGGCTCTGATGTGCAAAGCTGTGCTCTCGGGTGCCAGGAGGGGATGGCTCTGCCTGGCACTGGGGCCCAGCTGCACCTTCCCTCTCCGTCTGCTCCTCAGCATTTTGTGGAGCCTCTGTCTGTGTGTGTGATGCAGTCGAAATGCCAGGTCAGAGATTGCTGCTGAGCCTCCTCTGCAGCTGTAGGTGTTGGTGTTTGGGGTAATACACGCCCTGATAAATCGCTGTGACAATAATCTGTGTCTGTGCTCAACGAGGAGCTGATTCGGGCATTTCCTGTCGGCTGAACTCTGCGCACGGCATCTCAGAACTGCTTCCATGGCAATCCTGTGCTCCTAGGAGAGCAGCTCCCCATCCCTGGCAGTGCCTGAACTCCTTCCCATGGCAATCCTGTTCTCCTAGGAGAGCAGCTCCCCACACTGGCAGTGCCTGAACTCCTTCCCATGGCAATCCTGTGCTCCTAGGAGAGCAGCTCCCCATCCCTGGCAGTGCCTGAACTCCTTCCCATGGCATTCCTGTTCTCCTAGGAGAGCAGCTCCCCATCCCTGGCAGTGCCTGAACTCCTTCCCATGGCAATCCTGTCCATAGGAGAGCAGCTCCCCACCCCTGCCAGTGCCTGAACTCCTTCCCATGGCAATCCTGTCCATAGGAGAGCAGGCTCCCCCACCCCTGGCAGTGACAAACTGCTTCCATGGCAATCCTGTCCATAGGAGAGCAGCTCCCCATCCCTGGCAGTGCCAAACTCCTTCCATGGCAATCCTGCCATAGGAGAGCAGCTCCCCATCCCTGGCAGTGCCCGAGGCCAGGCTGGATGGGCCCTGGAGCGCCTGACACAGTGTGACATTGGTGTCCCTGTCCATGGTAGGGTGGAATGGGGTGTGCTTTAAGGTCCCTCACAACCCAAACCAGTCTGGGCTTTTGATTCTATTCTGTGCTATTTAACCTAAAAAAAGAAAGTTATTTTATTTTTCCTCCCAGCTGCTTGCTCTCTCAGGCATTTTAGATGTGATTTATCTCATCCAGATTCCTTTTCCTTTCAGTTCATGGGATGCCTCTACTGACACTGCTAAAAATGGAGACAGAGATTAGAAAACACATTGGAGTCGGGTTGACTTTTGCCTGTTATTTCACACATTGTGATACAGCCAGAGAAATGTGTGTAGTACAAAATAATGATTTCCTGGCAAGAAAGACTCACAGCTGTCAGCCTGGGCTCTCTCTCTGGACATGCAGCATCCTTAACCTGCCACCCCTCTGCACTTGGGCTCCTCTCTCTGTGTAAGGGCTCACTGGGTGCTTAATACATGCTCAAAACTGAAAGTTTCTCAGGGCAGATTTCTTTACTTTGCAGTGGAATTTCTGCCTGGTTTGTGTTGGCTCTTGGCAGCTTCCTGACCCATAACCCCTTGTTCTTCACCTGCAAATATCAGGCTGGTAGGAAATTTAGTGTTTGCAGTGGTGATTAAGAGGACAGTGGGACCAGTAGGAGGCCACAGGAAAGTGCATTTGTCACCAGGGCCCTGATGGAGAAAATGACACCTCACTTGAACAAGGCTTTAAAGAATGTGCTGAAGGCTCATGGGTTGTCTTGACAAATACCAGTCTGGGATGTATTTGTGGAACCGTGTGCCTGTAAATCCCTCCCTTGGTATATGCTCAGTTGTCAACACCTCCCACGTGGTGAAGTTTCACCAAGTTTCCCAGTGCACTGTCGGTTTACATGAAGAGTAAAACTTTGCTTTTTTTCCCTTAAAATGCATCTCTAAAATATTATTTTTTATTGCAGATGGCTTGAATTCAAAGTAGCATCAGCAAATGAATGTTAACAAGTGAAGGCCTTTAAATAATGATCTTTAACATTTTCCCCTACAACATGTGTTCTCAGTTTGTCACCTTCTGTGCTGCAGCTCTCCATGTATGATCAGGAACAGAGGCTTGGCTTAAATGGAAAAATAATTTCAAAAGCAAGTCCTGAAAATTTTACACATCCTGGTTGACTGGGATGTAGGATTTGAACCCATCCAACCACTCTGGGAGCACTGAACAATTTTAAGACATATAACAACATTTGTAGGAATATATTTTATGGTAAAAGCAGACAAATACTGGCCAATACCTCATCAATCCAAACAAAATCACTCGTGGGATCCTGTCTTTATTTGCCCACAGTGGGCCAGGAGCAGGTACCTGCTTGCAGAGGAGAAGAGAGCTTCCTTCTCCCAGAGCACTGAGTGCTGGCTGCTGTAGTGGCTGAATGCTAATCCATTTCTAGCAGTCATTTCACCTGGACAGCTCATTCCTGATTGTCCTTTGCAACCACAGCCACACGTGCCATGCCCAAATAAACCCCCAGAGGTCTCAGGAGCTGAACAGAATTCTGTAAAGTGACTCTAATGGAGAGTGACATGGTGACAGATTTTTGAAAATCCCTCATTGCTGTGCAGACCCACAGCTCTTTCCAGGCACACGTGACCAGGATTTGTGATTCACTGCTGGTGTGGAATCCAGATGAGGGTTCAATGGATTTCATCTGTGGAGCAGAGGCACTGCCTGAGGACAGACAGCTGGGAAAGGTCTGGGAGAATGTCTGGAGGACAAATGGGTTTCCCCAAACACACAGCCAGCAGCAGGGTGTGGAGTCCTGGCTGCCCTTAAATCCAGTAGGGCTCCTGGGGCTGGAGCTATTGCACCGTGCCGTGGTCACTGACCTTGACAAGGTCACGTGCCAACAGGGGCTCTTCAAAAGGTCCCTCTGAGCTGCAGAAAGTGCCTTTCCTGTCCCCTCAGCTCACGCTCCTGGCTGTGCTGTCCCTGTTGGTGGTTCCAGCTCAGCTGGCCCAGCCTGGAGGCACTGCTGCCCAGGGAGGGGCTGCAGGCTGGGCTTGGACCCCGCAGCTCTCCCTCACTCCCTGGGGTGGGACCGTGGGCTGGGCTGGCTTGGGAGGGCCCTCAAAGCTCATCCCAGTCCTGTAACCATCCAGGTTTTACCAAGGTGAGGCACAAAGGGCTGAGCTACCACGAGATCTGACCAGGGTGTGTTAAACTGAGCTTGTTACAAGCATTGTCAGGTCAGGCAGTAGTCAGTGGCCACTGTGACTGGTTTGTTTGCTCCCAGGGCTGTTGTGCTTGTTCTCAGTGTCCCTGAGATGGTCCCTGCTGTGCTGCTGTCCCCTCTGAGTGCTGGGCTCAGGTATGTTTGTGTTGGGGTTGTGACACCTGGTTATGGTACAATGGAATGGTTTTGAGGGAAGATGTATTTGCTTTTAGTGCAGTATAGCAAGCAACTGGAAAACAGTGGTCAAGATTTATCCATTCTATCCCAGATAGTGCCTGCAGTGGTTAAAAGCCCTTTTCTCTCCAATCAAAATGCTTTTGGGATTTCTACTGGGGCTACTAATGACTAACAAAAACTTGCTGTACTGGTGGATCCCAACTTTCTCCTGCCTGAGCTCTTCATGTTCCCAGCTGTCACTGAAGGGGGTGGGATGGATTTGGGGTTTGTAAGCCAGCCCTGGTGCATCCCAGAGCTGTCTCTAATGGGGGTGGGATGGATTTGGGGTTTGTAAGCCAGCCCTGGTGCAAGCCAGAGCTGTTGGGAGCGCTGGGGAGGTTCCTGCAGGGCTGGTCCGGGGCTGGAGCAGCCCTGTCACAACGGGGGAACCCTTTATTGTCACAAAGCACAGACCCTTTACTGTCTGTGCTGCCCCTGGAAAGGCTCCCTGCACGGTTTGGCACTCCCTCTGACTCGTGCCTGCTCTTCCCAGGCAGAGCTGGGGGCTCCTGGCTCCCCTGCCCATCACAGCCCCACGGCTCTGCCTCTGCCCCCTCACCCCTGGGGAAAGGGGCTCAGCCTGGGGAAAAGGGGGCTCAGGGGGGACCTTCTGCTCGGGGTCTGCTCCCAGGGAATGGGAGGAGAGGGAACAGCCAGAGAGGCTCAGGGTGGATATTGGGAAAAAATATTTCATGGAAAGGCTTGTCCAGCCCTGCCCCAGGCTGGCCAGGAGGTGTTCAAAAAGCGTGGCTGTGGCACCTGAGGACATGGCTGGTGGTGGCCTTGGCTGTGCTGGGCTGGCAGCTGAACTCGTGGGCTCAGGGGGCTTTTCCAGCCATCAGGATTCCACAGTTCTGTGATTTAGCAGCACAGTCAGAGACAAATCAAAACAAGCCTTTGGAACAGAGGGTGCTCTTTGGGTTTAGTTTTCTCTCCTTTCCTGAACACACAGCTGGCTCCTGAACTGGCTCATGCAGAAATTCCAGTTCCCCATGTTGCCAGTCCCAGTCTAGGGGGACAAAACCAGCACTGCCAAACTCTGGACTGTGCTGGTTTGCAGGGCTGCAGTGGAGGGAATCCCATCAGGTTTGATTCCCTTAGGACACACTCAGGTGTAGCAGGAGTTAAAGGAGCTGCTGCTTGGCAGGGGCCCCTTGTTACCTGTCAGTCACCCAGCAGCCTGACCTGCTTCCAGCCTGAGGGACCTCTGCCAGGCAGCACTTCCTCAGCAAAGGCCTTTTTTGACTTTCTTTGGTCAGGAATTTTTTTTAAATTCCCCTCTTGCTAAAATACCAGTGTGTGTCCTAGGAGTGACACTGGTTTGGCCTGGTAAGGTTTTACAACCAGAAATCGAGTAAAAAAAGCACAGTGGAGAAGCAAGGAATGCAGCAAATAGGATATATCCTGGATGTGAAGAGGAGTGCAAAGCCAGGAATGCTTAAAGCCTCCCTAGAGTTGTGCTGCAGGAAAGAGAAGGTGGGAATGGATGCTGAGACAGGAAAAGCAGGGGCACAGGGATGGGGACAGTCACTAAGGCTGGTGTCAGAGTTAGCATCAAGAGCAGGAGCAGACAAATATAAACATGGTCTTTTCCCTCAAAGCTGTTTGTGGTGTTTTGGGAGTTTGGGGGCAGTGGCATGGCTGGTTGGCTGTAGGAGCAGTAACAGTTCTGTGAGGGGAACAAGTTGTTGGTGAACTCGGTGTTCTGCATAAACCTGTGAGACCAAAGAGAAATAAAGGCTTGCTGAAAATATCGTTGCTGTTGTTTAAAAATAAGCCAGTCAACAGCTGAATTTGAGAGTGAGGAGTATTTCCCAGGCAGGAATGTTTCCTTTCCTGCTTGTGTTCCGTGTCAGTCAGCACAGGGTACTGGGGAGTGGCAGTGAGCAGACGTGGCTCCAGGCAGGGATGTCTGCACAGGCAGGGGTGCACCACACATCCCTGTGGTCATTATTGTTGTGGTGGTGTTGGGAGGGTCTCCAGGACAAAGTGAGAGGTGAGAATTGACTCCAAGTTATCAGAAGGTTGATTTATTATTTTATGATATTATATTATATTAAAAGAAAATTATATACTAAGACTGTGCTAAAGGAAGAGAAAGGAGCCATCAGAAGGCTCGATAAGAATGATAATAAAAACTCGTGACAGACTCAGAGAACCCAACACAGCTGGCTGGGATTGGTCATTAATTAAAAACAATTCACATGCTGGGTAAACAATTCTTCAAATCACATTCTAGAGCACCAAAACATGGAGAAGCTGAAGCTTTCCGGGAGAAGAAATCCAGGCAATTGATTGTTCAGAAAATATGACAGTGACACGTCCCCAAAGTGGGAGTGAAGGGCAGGCAGCAATGACCCAAGGGCTTGTTAAAACAGCTGCAGCTTTGGGATGGAGTTTGGAGGTGCTGTTGTACCCCAGCACTCAGGGGCTCTGGGTGGTTCAATCCCTGATGAGCCCTGGCTGTGACCAGGGAGCTGCAGCTTTCCTGAGGGGTGCTGTACTTGTGCCTTCAGGAGCGTTATTTCATGGCTGTTTATTTCATATTAATGCACTCATCTATTTGAAGTAACATGAGTGCCAGCTTAGGGCCTTCCACTTTCCCTGGAGTTCTGAATTCCAGGCTGGCTTGACTCACATAGGGTAAAATTTTCTGAGATGTTTTTCCATGTTCTTTATCACCCAGATCAGTTTTGTTCCATCTAAACAGAGGCTATCAGCCATGCAGACCTGGCAGGAGTCATTTCTGACACCAGCTGTTGTTTCATTGCTGTTGTGTTCTCAGGCTCAAGCCCAGTGCTGGGTCTGCCTTGTGTCCTGCCCACTGCTGACAGTAAAGTGCACTGAACATCAGAAATGTGAAGTGGAAACCTCTCTGGGCAAGCTTTCCCCTGGGGATCAGAGCCCTGTGTCAGTGCTCTGCAGCCCCCCAGCACAGGTCCCTGACTGTCCCCATGCCCTGGTGCAGGCAGTGCTGAGCACAGGAGGCCAGCCTGCTCTCAGCCCAGGTCCTGAGTGTCCCCATGTCCCCCTGTCCTGGTGCAGGGAGTGCTGAGCACAGGAGGCCAGCCTGCTCTCAGCCCAGGTCCTGACTGTCCCCATGCCCTGGTGCAGGGAGTGCTGGGCACAGGAGGCCAGCCTGCTCTCAGCCCAGGTCCCTGAGTGTCCCCATGTCCCCATGCCATCATTCAGGCAGTGCTGAGCACAGGAGGCCAGCCTGCTCTCAGCCCAGGTCCTGAGTGTCCCCATGTCCCCCTGTCCTGGTGCAGGGAGTGCTGAGCACAGGAGGCCAGCCTGCTCTCAGCCCAGGTCCTGAGTGTCCCCATGTCCCCCTGTCCTGGTGCAGGGAGTGCTGAGCACAGGAGGCCAGCCTGCTCTCAGCCCAGGTCCTGAGTGTCCCCATGTCCCCATGCCATCATTCAGGCAGTGCTGAGCACAGGAGGCCAGCCTGCTCTCAGCCCAGGTCCTGAGTGTCCCCATGTCCCCCTGTCCTGGTGCAGGCAGTGCTGAGCACAGGAGGCCAGCCTGCTCTCAGCCCAGGTCCTGACTGTCCCCATGTCCTGGTGCAGGGAGTGCTGGGCACAGGAGGCCAGCCTGCTCTCAGCCCAGGTCCCTGAGTGTCCCCATGCCCTGGTGCAGGCAGTGCTGGGCATGGGCAGCCAGCCTGCTCTCAGAAATGTGGCGCTGTCTCCATTGCTCTCTCCTCGTGAGCAGGGCGCTGGGAGGGCGCTCAGAGAGAAAAGCTCTGTGTGAAATATCACGTTTGGCAGCCTTGCAGCATCTCTTCAGAAAATCTCATTTGCATCCTGAAATATTGTAATATTCTTGCTGGGATATAGGATTTGTTGTGGTTTTTTTAAAAAAATTGCAACACATCTACTTTGAAGATGAAGCATAAAAATTATTTTTAGCACTTGATGCTAAGTCATCAGAGATGATAAAGGAGAAAGAGCAACATTTATAGCTCCCTTCTCTTTGGCAACAGCAGAAAAACCCATCCTCCTTCCTGGCTGAGTAAGGAGCTTTCCTCAAAGTTGACCCCAAATCCCACCCAGTGCCACCCCTGCCATGGCAGGGACACCTTCCCCTGTCCCAGGTGCTCCCAGCCCCAGTGTCCAGCCTGGCCTTGGGCACTGCCAGGGATCCAGGGGCAGCCCCAGCTGCTCTGGGCACCCTGTGCCAGGGCTGCTCACCCTGCCAGGGAACAATTCCTAATTCCCAATATCCCATCCATCCCTGCCCTCTGGCACTGGGAGCCATTCCCTGGGTCCTGTCCCTCCATCCCTGTCCCCAGTCCCTCTCCAGCTCTCCTGGAGCCCCTTCAGGCCCTGGCAGGGCTCTGAGCTCTCCCTGGAGCTGCTCCTCTGCAGGTGAGCCCCCCCAGGTGTCCCAGGCTGCCTCCAGAGGGGCTCCAGTTGCAAAATAGGGCTTTAAAATTCTTGATTTTAATTAAACATAAGTGCTTCTAAAAATTCAAATGCCATTCTAAAACACTTCATTTCATTTTTGACGGCATCTCAATTTCTCATCTTAATGTTTTGACTAAAATGATTGAGAACTAAATCTATCACCAAAAAATGCTCCAGGCAGCAGAGTTCACCCCAGCAGCTGTGTGGGGTTGTGGGGTCCCCATCCCTGGAGGTGTCCCAGGAACTCCTGGAGGTGACACTCAGCTCTGGGCTGGGGACAAGGTGGGACTCCAGGGCTGGGAGGGCCTTTCCAGGCTAAACAGTCCTGTGATCCTGTGTGTCAGCCAGTGCCTTGTGCCTGCAGCCTGTGGGGCTCCCTGGAAAGCTCAGTCCCTGCTCTGCAGCAGTCATTGCCCTTGTTTAACAGGAAGGGAAGAGGCAGAAGAGCAGCGGGTTTGGCTCCATGGCAACGGCGGCTCCAGCCATGCCTGGGGAAGGGCTCCTGAGCAGGGGCTTGTTTGCAAAAGCTGCTAGGCACAAGCCCCTTGCCAGCAGAGAAAGCCTGTTTTCCTCATTCAGTGAGGAGAGGGATGTGTCACTGTGCAGGGCCAGGCAGGGCTCTGGGATCCCCTGGGGGCTGCTGGGGACAGGCCTTGCCTGCACTCAAGGGGAGCAGGGCACGACAGGAAAAGTGGGCACTGGAAGCCCCTGTTCAGCTCCAAACAGGGCATTTCACTCCATCCCCTCTGGTTTGTATCCTGCACTCAAGGGGAGCAGGGCAGGACAGACTGGGCACTGGAAGCCCCTGTTCAGCTCCAAACAGGGCATTTCACTTCCATCCTCTCTGGTTTGTTTCCTACTCTGCTGGAGGGTTCCCAGCCCATAGCACGGGTTGGAAGTGTCCAAGGCCAGGTTGGACATTCTGCCTGGGATGGTGGAAGGTGTCCCTGCCATGGTGGGGTGGAGTGAGAGGAGCTTTGAGTTCCTTTTCAGCCCTAACCAACCTGGGATTTTAAGGTTATAACAAATACAAGGGTCAGACTGCTGAAAGAAATGGCTGAGTTGGAGATGGAGAGGTGCCAGCCTTTCTGGGGTCTGCCTCCCCCTCCCAGAGGCGTTGCTGGTGTGTAATTAGGGGCAGTGTCCCCCTCCCAGGTGCTGGTGTGTCTGGGGCAGTAATTACAGGTGTGTAATTAGGGACAGTCTGCTGGATTCTGGCCTGGGGGGTCGGGGCTGGTGCCCCCTTCCCTTTGAAGCCAGGCCAGTGCACAGAGCTGCTGTGAGCAGTAGCTCAGGCAGCAGGAGCACAGCCAGCCCTGCTCTCCTGGGGTTTGCAGACTCTTTTAAATTGGGATGCTCTTGTGCTTCAGGCTAATATTGATTTTTTTTTCTTTTCTGGTTTTATTATTTTTTTATTGAAGTATTCACCTCTTGTCTCCTGCATGACATGAAAATTTCATTCTTCTGCTTTCTTACTTGTTCACACATTGAATCCATTCTAAAACTCTCAGCTGCACCTTGTATTTCTCTTTTTAAAGAAGATGCTGTTCATTGGTTCACAACTGAAACTGTACCTGATGGTCACTAATATTTTAGTGGTTTGAACAGATTTATGTCTGCAGAGATGTCAGAGTTCTCTGTGTGTCTCTTCTATATGTCTGTCTTCTGTATCTCTTCTGCACCAACTCTTGGCTGCTGCTGGAGCACCCTGTATCCCAAACCCTGGTGGTCAGAAGCTTTGTAACCTTGAGGACTTTGGTAAATCCATGGAAGTTTGCAGGATGTGTTTGGAATTCGGTGGTGCCAGCACAGGAAGGAAAACAAGACAGTCCTTTTATGTGAATGACATCTGCATTCTTGCTTCTAATTAAAAACTCGAAGGGAAAAGCTTTCTGTAATTAAAGGGCATGTTTGCTAATTTGTCACAGGCTGGACTCTGGAGCAGTTCTGGTTGGAATTGGATCATTCTGGAAGTAACTTCCAGTTTTCCCTCTCCACAAGAGCAGGCTGAGCATTTCTCTGGTCACAAATGCCAAGGGCAGGGCTGAGCAGGGGCAGGACAGTGTCCGTGTGTCTGACCCGGGCTGCTGTGCCTGCAGCCATGGCCCCCCTGCAGACCCCTGCCCAGGTGTGGGGTGGTGCCAGAGCTGGGGATGCCTTGGCAGGGGCTGGGGGTTTATGGGCTGGGCCAGCTGCTGCTGCTGAGCTGCTGGAGCTCAGGGCTGTGCCAGTGGCAGCCACAATCACCCAGCTGGGTCGTGCCCAGCTCCTGCCCACCCAGGCAGGCTCAGCCTGGGGCAGATGGGCATCTCAGCCCTCCCCAGCTCCCCTGAGACCCCGCTCAGGGACCCCCTGGGCTGTCCCTCCCTGCTGTGGGCAGTGCAGAGCCCCGGGATGTGGTGGGCTCTGGCCCATGGCTCAGAGCTGTGGTTGGGGTGAGGAGATCTTGCTCTGCCTGGTCCCATCCAGGGGGATCCTGCAGCCTGTGCAAGGCTAGAGGGATCCTCCGAGAGCCAGCCTCACTCGTGGGGCACTTGCCAACCTCACTCGTGGGGCACTTGGCATCCCTGCCAACCTCACTCATGGGGCACCTGGCATCCCTGCCAGCCTGCCAGGTCTCCCCGGGCAGGGCTCCTGGGGCAGGGCCTCCCATTCCCATTGTTGTTCCCATCCCCATCCCCATTCCCATCCCCTTTCCCATTCCTGTTCCCATCCCCTTTCCCGTCCCCTTTCCCGTTCCCATCCCTGTTCCCATCCCCGTTCCTGCTCCCGTTTCCGTTCCCATTGTATTTCCCATCTCCATTCCCGTTCCCATCCCCATTCCCGTTCCCGTTCCCATTCCCATTGTCATTCCCATCCCAATCCCCGTTCCCGTTCCAGCCCAGCATGGTCCCCGCAGCTCCCGGCTGTGCTCCCAGGCTGGCTGTGAGACGTCGCCTATGCTTTTCCCTCCGGCGCAGGTGGAGGCTGGCAGTCTCTCCCTGCTCGCTCGGCCCCGGTTCCCATGCAGGCTTTGCATTTGATTTTTTTCCCCCAAGAAACCGTTTCCTGTTGTCGTAACGTAGCCAGATGGGGAGGGTTCAGTGGAAATACCTCGGGAGAGGCTGGCAGAGCAGCGGATCCAGGAAGCAGATCCTCCCCGTAATATTGGCACGGTTTGGTAAGTTCCATCTGAAAAATAAAAAGCTGCTCCTTTGCTGAGTCACAGCCCCTCGGAGCTGGAGCCGTGACAAGCCGGAGCCGCCGCTGCTGGAGTTGGGCTGAGGTGAGCGGAGGGCTCCGGGATCCCGCCGGGAGCTTTTCTCGCCTGAAATGATGTTTTACCCCTCAGGAAAGGGCTGTAAGTGGAACGCCGTCCGTGGGAACGTGCAGCGGCCCTGACGGCCCGCAGGGTGGGGGTGGCATGGCTGTGCCGAGGCAGATGCCGGGCACATCCCGGTCACTTCCCGGCCACATCCCGGGCACATCCCGGGCACATCCCGGGCAGCCCCGGCCGGGGCATGGAGCGGCTGCGGACGCTGCCAGCGGCTCGGGATGCGTATCCCGGGCAGGACCGAGCCCTGCCCCGGGCTGGCAGCTCCCGGAGGGGCCGGAGAGCCGTGCCCGGTGCCAAGGGCAGCTCTGCCGTGCCGGGGCCGGTGTCGGGGCCGGTGCCGGGGCAGGCGGAGCTCCTCCCGCAGCAGCGCCGGTACCGAGGCTGTGCCGGAGCCGCTCTCCCGTTCCGGGCTGTCCTCGCCGGACAAACCCCTGTGCGGCCACGGCCCGGGGCTGCTCCAGCCCTGGCACCGGGGGCTGTCTGCTGCGGGCTCACAGCTCCGTCCGTGCCCCCGTGCCCGGCCCCGGGACTGCCGATGCCCGGTGCCGGGCTGCAGGTGCACGGTCCGGGGTGCAGGTGCACGGTCCGGGGTGCAGGTGCACGGTCCCGGGGTGCAGGTGCACGGTCCCGGGGGTGCCGATGCCCAGTCCCGGTGTGCAGGTGCACGGTCCCGGGTGTAGGTGCACGGTCCGGGGGTGCCGATGCCCGGTCCCGGGGGTGCCGATGCCCGGTCCCGGGGTGCAGGTGCACGGTCCGGGGTGCAGGTGCACGGTCCCGGGGGTGCCGATGCCCGGTCCCGGTGTGCAGGTGCACGGTCCCGGGGGTGCACGGTCCGTGGTGCAGGTGCACGGTCCCGGGGGTGCCGATGCCCAGTCCCGGTGTGCAGGTGCACGGTCCCGGGGGTGCACGGTCCGGGGTGCAGGTGCACGGTCCCGGGGTGCAGGTGCACGGTCCGGGGTGCAGGTGCAGATGCCCGGTACCCGGGGTGTAGGTGCACGGTCCGGGGTGCAGGTGCACGGTCCCGGGGTGCAGGTGCACGGTCCGGGGTGCAGGTGCACGGTACCAGGGCTGCAGAAGCACCATCCCAGGTGTTTGTTCCCTGGAGCTTTTTTATCTCCTCCAGCACACCGAAATGGATGTCAAATCCAGAGGAATTTATGCAGGGAGGAGGGAGCTGGGATTGCTGAAGGAAAGACAGGAGGGTTCCCTTACAGCAGAGAACCTGCAGGTAGGACAGGGACACAGGAGCATTTCCTGAGCACCAGTAAAATGTGGCATTTGACACTTGAAAGTAATTCTAGTTCAGTTGAAATTCTGCCAAGATATTATTATCTCAACAGAAAAATGGTCTTGGGCTATTTCCAGTGTCTCTGTGGTCATTTCAATTGCAGATTTCGTTTTCAAAGCACATCTGAAGTTGTTATTATTGTTAGACATGTTTTCCTTGTACTTTTTAATAAGCTTTTAGAAGTTTTTAAAGCTCAGCATCTTTAGGAGCTGTGGTGTTGCTGATCCATGGGTGATCAGCCCACCTCCAGCTGCTGAGCACTGCAGGTGACCGTGGCCTGAGCTGACATCCCTGAGGGATGGAGCAGAATCATGGAATCATAGAGTCACAGAATTTATAAAGTTGAAAAAACCCTTGCTGATCATCAAATCCAGATATTGACCTACACCACCACCCTGTTCACCTCTAAACCATGTCCCTAAGTGCCACATCTGCATTTTTGGAACACTTCCAGGGATGGTGACTCCATCACTGCCCTTGGCAGGACTGCACAACCTTTTCTGTGCAGAAACTTTCCCTGATCGCCAACCTGAACCTCCCCTGGTGCAACTTGAGGCTGCTTGCTCTCATCCTGAGGAATGGAGCTGGGCTCCTCTCCTCCCGGCTCCTTGCCCCTCTCCTGAGCCTCTGGGCCATCCCCTCTCCTCCTGGCCCAGCAGGGCTCTCCCAGCTGTCCCCAGGACACCTGTCCCGTTCCACCTTGCACCAGGCAAGAGCAAAGCAGGAACTGTGATTTCAACACAGGAACAACTAAATGAGAAGGACAATGCTCTCCCCCAAAGGCAGAGTGCAGGCACCAGGGACTGCCAGCCCTGGCCTGCCCTGCCTGCTGCAGGTCGGGCTGATGGGCTGGGCTGGGCTGGGCTGGGCTGGGCTGGGCTGGGCTGGGCTGGGCTGGGCTGGGCTGGAAGGGCTGGGCTGGAAGGGCTGGGCTGACCTGACCTGACCTGACCTGACCTGACCTGACCTGACCTGACCTGTGGTGGCTGCTCTGGTCCCAGCCCCAGGGTCTCAGCTCCTGCCTGTTCCTGCCCAGTGATGGTTTGACCTCAGGAGCAGTAGAATGATGGGCAGCTGCTCCCAGGGTTTGTGGTGTGTGATCCCAAGTCAAAGATTCATCTTGCTACCGGAAAAATAATTTCATTTCCTGCCAGTGCCCACAGGGTGGTTTCTTGTTCTTGCATTAGTACAAAAAAGTAACTGAAACATCCTTTTCACCTACACAGTATCAATCATTTAATAACTTCCTGTTCAATGCCCTTCCAAAAACTCACAGAGCCTCTCTCTTCTATTACCTGGTCACACCTATTATGTTTCATTTCGGAGAATTTGAGTGGATTAATGAGCACCTACCATTTAGCTTTCTGCAGCATCATAGTGCTTTTCCTCTGATTTCCCATTTCCTGCCTCTGTAATACCTTATTTACATTGCTGTGTGCACTGCAGATGTCCTCAGTGATGACTTGATCTTTCCTCCTAAATCTCTGTGTGCAGGATATGTCAAATTGTATTTTTAAATGTAGATTATCTTGTACTTTCCCGGGTTGAATTTCGTGTTGCTAAGTTACCTATTTTTTCTTGTTTGAGGTTATTTTTTTTTTCCTGTCTTGTCCTCTTTCCTGATTGACCTACATAAACCTCTGTTATCAGCAGGATTTATGTCCTGCCCTTTACCAGGTCAGCAGTACACCCAACAGTGCCAGCCCCTGCTCTGAGCTCACAGCTGGGAATCTCCTCCCTGGAGCAGCAGCTTCTGTGTTTGGGTCCCCACTGTGACTGCAGCTTGTTTCACATCAGTCCCACTGCTCAGTCTCCTCTCAGGGTGCCCAGGGTCGGGTGTTGGGGTGCCCTGGCCAGGGCAGGGCTGGCTCAGTGGTCCCTGTGGGCCACATCCAGCTCAGATATTCTGTGATTCCACAGCCCTCGAGCAGTTACTCACAGCAGTGTCTGACCCTGGAGTGTCCTTGTGGAACTGAGATCCAGATTTCCATCCTCACCTCCCCATCACCTTTGGGCTCCAGGACTCACTGAGGTCACTCTGCTGCCCCAGAACAGCCTACATGTCTCAGCCCATCTGCCTGCTGGCAGCCTGGGCAGGGCGTGCTGGTCAGGGTGTGCTGGCCATGGGCTTCTCCCCTGGATGTCATGAGCCGTGGGAGCAGCGATCGGGTCCAGGCGGGGTCTGGAGCCAGATGGGCACAGCCCTTCCTTGGCTGAGGATCAGCGCAGTGCCAGAAGCCACTTTCCCTGATGTAATAAGTGCAGAAGGCCAAGAGACTGGAGAATCTGGAACTCAAATCCCAGATTACCCAGCTGCCACACTGACCCACTAGAGGAAAGGGCTTCTCTGCAGCTTCTCCAGCCTGTGACGGGAGCTGTTGGTGGCAATGCTCCCCCGGTCCATGGTGTAGCACATTTCACACGGGAAAGCAGGGCCGGTGCTCTTCCTGATCATCTGCACGTCTGAGGGGGAGATTCCTGCAGGGGAAGGATTCTCCAGAGGAGGCATCAGCCAGGAGAGGCCACCGGGAATGAGTCACTTGGCCTCAGAGGTGAACTCCAGGAAGTTAATTTTAGTGACCCAATGGTGAGCACAAGCAGAAGCAGCTGATGAAGTCCCTCTTTCCCCCCCCCCCCGTTTTTTTTTTTTTTTTTTTTTTTTTTTTTTTGTTAGTCTTGGTAAAAAAATCACAGACTGGTTTGGGTTGGAAGGGACCTCAAAGCCCACCCACTGCCACCCCTGCTGTGGCAGGGACACCTCCCACTGTCCCAGGTGCCCCCAGCCCCAGTGTCCAGCCTGGCCTTGGGCACTTGGATGGGGCAGCCACAGCTGCTCTGGGTAGATTGTTCAGCCTGGGGAGCTTGGACTGGAAATGTTCAAGTGAGGGTGAAGCAGCCTTTTCTTCCCTGGGCTCTGGGTCTGCCATGGTGCAAGGAGGCCTCACTCCCTCCTACTGATGCGTTCAGTGGAGCTGCAGGGCAGTGCTCTCTGGCCAGGCAAATTGACTCCAAAGGTCCATGCAGCATTCCAGATCAAATCAGCTTTGAACAATCAGATTACAGCTGCAAAGTCCTCAGCCCGTGCATGTGGTGCGTGCAGAGCCCTCCTGGAAGAGCTGCCCTGACCAAGGGCAGCAGCACGGGGTCACCTCTGTGCCTGGGGGCCTGGGTGCCTCCATACCCCCATGGGCACGGGCTTTGGCTGATGCCACACCAGTGCTTCCCGCTACTCTGAGCTCTCTCCATGGGCCTGCAGCCTTTTCCTTCCCACCTGTTGCTCTGTCCCTCCTCTGGAAACAGGAGCTTGGTTCTGCCAGGTTGGTCAGGGTTTCTGGCTCATCAGCTGGGAGGACATTTTGCTTCTAGGATTTTATTCACTCATTTTCCAGGGGCTGCTTTTGTTCTGAAATCCTTTTTATAGTGGATCTTTTCTGTAGAGTTGGAACAACTTATTTAGCTGGTGCCTGAAGGGGCTCCAGGAGAGCTGGAGTGGGGCTTTGGACAGGGACTGGAGGGACAGGACACAGGGAATGGCTCCCCCTGCCAGAGGGCAGGGCTGGGTGGGAGATTGGGCAGGAATTGTTCCCTGGGAGGGTGGGCACAGGGTGCCCAGAGCAGCTGGGGCTGCCCCTGGGTGCCATTGGAACAGTGCCATTGGATCACGGTCAGTAACAGGGCAGAGGTGGGCTGGCACTGGGAGGACACTCGCAGCAAGTGTCACAAAAAGGTCATTTAAACCAGGGTATTTAGTAATGAAAAATCAGGTTTGAAATAATCTGTTCCTCAGTTTTCCAGGCTGCAGAAACAGCTTTTCACCAGAGCCTGATGGACATCTCCCAGCTGTTTGCATTTGGGAGATTAATCAACTTTCCATTCAAATTCTTGTCTGTTGCTGGGAAATGTCAATTTTGGTCTTGATTTAGAGCTGGGCACACACCTACTGAGAAGTAAAACCCACTGTCAAATAGAAATGTGATTTTTGGATAGCCTGGTCAGCCTAAAGAAAGGTACCTACTCCTGTCAGTTTCTTGTCCTGCTGCCCAGATCCTCACAGCTGAATTTAATGATGATGAATCAGTCTGGAAATTAACCTTAATTCTGAAACCCAAAGCATAGGGGTTTTGTTGCCACTGTTGAGTCTGTTATTTTTCAAGCTCATTTATAAATTGAATAAATCCAAGAATTGAAAATCTTTTATAAGAGCGTAGCAATTAAATACTGCCTTTTCCATCCTCAAATCCAGCTGTGTTGTGTGTTGGTGCCGAAGAGGGTTGGAGAGGTAGCATTAAATAGTTATTTAGGGATGTTAATAACATGCTTAAAATGTTTCCATCAAGTGCTTTTGGATCGTGCGATGCCATCTGTGTTACAGTTGATTTAGTTAATTATACAGGCCTGGATTCCTTGGGAGAAGGGATTGCTCTAACAGCTTGTTTGTGAGCAAGAGAAGGCAGTGACACGCTATTAAACTCGTGGAATTGGCTCTGAAATATATTCCTCACTAATAGCCCTCCCCAAATTACTGCTGCAGTTTAACAGATCATTTGGATGGGTGTGTTATTGGAGCTTACTGCAGAAACTCCAATGGATTTTTGTACCTTAAATATTGGGGATTACCTGAGAAAAAGGAGAAATTACTTTCCTACCTAGTCACCTGTTTTAATTAATTGTTGCCCTTTCTGCAAATTAGCCCTTAGAGTTCCACAGTTAAGCAGGAGTCCTGCTGTAAAATGTCCCTGCTGGGATTCAGCAGCAATTGTGTCTGTGTTCAGAGACTGCCCTGGGACCCACAGGACCATCCAGTGCAGCCCTGGCCCTGCCCAGACAGCCCAGAATCCCTCCTGGGCATCCCTGGGAGAGCTGTGCAAGCTCTCCTGGAGCTCTGGCAGCCGCGGCACCATGCCCATTCCCTGGGCAGTGCCAGAACCCCCTGGGGATGAACCTTTCCCAAAATCCATCCAAACCCCTGGCATAGCTCCAGGTGTTCCCTATAAACCATAATTAGCTTCATAATTGACACCCACCTATGGTTTGCACTTGAAACAAAACCCCAAAAACCTGTGTGAGCCTCATGCTGAAGAACCAGAGGGTGGGATCTCCATCCCTGGCTGTGGCACAAACAGGGAATTTCACACACAAGGGGAGGATGCAAGTGTAGAGCTCACAAAGGACATGATCCACCCATCAAGGAGTTAAAGCCAACAACGGGGGAAGGATTAATCTTTGAGGAAAAATCCAGGTCAGTAGGGATTTGACATGTGTCTGTTACAGCTGCTGCTGGAATCAATCTAATCCTCAGCAAAACTTTGGCTAGACTTCCATCTGCAGAGGTGTCGGGGTGAGGGGTGGAATTATTTTGAATTTAAAGCAGATATTATATGGTGAGAGATAGGTTTTAGGGCTCACTTCACCCTGGGAAGCATTGGTTGGTTACTTATTTCCCTTCTGGAAATGGAGACTTGCTCTACAGCAGGCAGCTGTGGTACCAGGGTGTGTGCCCTTTGCAGTGTGGGGAGCCTGCAGCAGCATGGAGCCAGCAGGTGGGCTCTGGAGGTCTGGACTGGGTCATCCACACTGCTTGTGCTTTAAATAAAAGAATTTTATCTAATTAGTCTCAATCTAAATAGCACAGAGAAAAAAATTCTCATAGAATGTCCAGGGAAGGGAACAGAGCTGGGAAGAGGCTGGAGCCCCAGGAGGGGCTGAGGGAGCTGGGAAGGGGCTGGAGAATCCCTGAGGAGCTGGGCAGGGGCTCAGCCTGGAGCAGAGGAGGCTCAGGGGGCCCTTGTGGCTCCTGCCAGGAGGGGACAGCCGGGGGGGGGTCGGGCTCTGCTCCAGGGAACAGGGACAGGAGCAGAGGGAACGGCCCCAGGCTGGGCCAGGGCAGGCTTAGGGTGGGCACAGCAGGAATTTCCCCATGGAAAGGGGGCTCAGGCACTGGCACTGCCCAGGGAGGGCTGGAATCCCACCCCTGGAGGTGTCCCCTGGAGGTGGCACTCAGGGCTCTGGGCTGGGGACAAGGTGGCCATGGGGCACCAGGGCTGGGAGGGCTTTGCCAGCCCCAGGGATCCCAGCATTGGATTCTGCATGTGAACCCATGGGATCTGCATGTGACGGGAATGCACAACAGCACCCTGAGTGCAGGACAGCTCCTGTCTTGGCCTGCTCACTCCTTTTCCCATGCAATCCCAACAGGTTTCCCTCTCACCTTGCAGCTGAGGGAGTGATGCACTGGTTACATGGATATATGACAAATGTTTCTATGGATGAAGCCCAAAGCACAGTTCCAGCATGGGACACGATTGCATGGCTTAGCATGAAATTCCTTTTCAGAGCAAAACTCATTTTCTTGCATTTGGATCTCTAGGCTGGTGCAATCCTAAGTGGAACATGGATATTACTCGTATGAAAAAGTGGGAGCTCAGCCATGAACTGTATTATTTTCTTTCTATCATAGTATTTCAAGGTGCACCAGAGGCTCAAAAAGGTTTGTTTAAACTAATAAATCAGAACAATTTGTCAAAAACAGAGAACACCAGTGCTTGTAGGGCTGAGGCAGATGTTGGAAGTGTTCCATACTTGTAAGAACAGTGTTCTGCTTTCAAATATTGGTACCCTGGGTAGGGATTAATTCACTTATTTTTAAGCATGGTGAAACATTCATTTCTGCAGCTACTACCTAGAAAACACATTTCCTAATTAGTCTTGATGTCTGAATTGCAAGTCAGGAGGCAAAGGGAGCGCTGAGCCCTGCTCAAGGCAGCTCTGATGCATTATTGATGCTGTTTTCAATATCAAACATGCCAGGAATCAGATGCATAATCTATCCTCCCAGCATCAGAAATATCATGACCTTTCTGTTCTATTAAGGTGATGTGTCTGATGGCTGCCCCTTCTATGTAACTCACTGGAAAAATAAAGGGAAAAATCCCGGGGCAGGTGACTGTTTTCCAGGGAATGTCTCCTGTGCCCAGTGCTGTGGGGAGGGGGAGCTGCTCTGTGCCCTGTTGAGGGTCTGTGCCCGGGGACCTCCCGAGGTCCCCACATGTGCCCAGGGGCAGAGCAGAGCCTGGAGCAGCAGCTCTGTGTCCCCTGAACCCAGGAGGAGCCACCTCCTGCCTGCCCCTGGCTCAGCACAGCACACTGCCTGGGGAACCTTTCTGTGGCATGTTGTGCTCCAGGATTTGTGATAAATATTCTTTCAGGCCTGGCCTGGCAGCTGGCCCTGGGTCCAGCTGCCCCTGTGCCCAGACTGCTGCTGCTGCAGGGCCACACTGGTGGGAGCACAGGCCCCCACTGTCGTGGCTCCAACAATGGCACTTGTCCCCTGCACGCACACGAGGTCGTGGCTGTCACTGGGAGCTGCCGTGCCCTGCTCAGCCCTGCTTCCATTCTTACCCTGGGAACAACAACCCAGTGAGTCCAGCCCTGCTGGGGCAGCTGCCAGGGCTGAGCTCTGCTGGCCCCAGCACCACATATATACATACACATATATGTCTATAAATATATATACACACACACACCTGGCTGCTGCATCGCTCCTGGGCTCTGCCATCCTTCACACACTCACATCCCCACTGCCTCCCCAGACCCTCCACCCCTCAGAGAGAGCCACATTTGTGAGATTGGTGACATGGTTTAGTGGGCACGGTGCTCATTCCTGGACTGCCCTGTGCAGGGCCAGCAGTTGGAGTTCAAGGATCTAAGCAGCTGCTTAGCATGAAATGTGTCAATCCGTAACATTTTAAAGAAAATTAAAAACCTGTCACATTTTAAAGAAAATTAAGACCCTGATACTTGCACTGTAATTATCAGGATCTGTGCTCTACAAATTGACCTCAGACAGAATTCCCAGCCAGCAAACTCTGTTCCAGAGTACCAGCTCCTGAGTTTTCTTTTTTGTAACACACAGATGTAAATCCTCACAGCCCTTGTCTGTCAAAGGAATCCTGTTAGCAATTACTCCCTCAAACCCCTGCACCATTCAAATGATGATTTGTCTGCCATTCATGTGGAAGCAGTTAAAGCTTGTTGGTTGCTAACCTGGCTCACATTGCCTCTGCCTTTGGAGGGAATCCTCTAAGAAAATAATTGTAATGTGCACAAAGGGCTCATTTGCTGCAGCAGGTACAGCTCTGTGCCTGTGGCTACAGGCTGCCCCATTTTTTATCAGTAAAGAAAGGGGTTTTAAATCTCCATTGGTGTGTTGTGTCTGCTTGCACAAAGCAGCAAGAATCTTAAATGCAAAGAACATGTATTCATGTTACAGATTTCTCAGGCAATATCTTTAAAATTTAATTCATTTCTATTCCTTTGCCCTGTCAAACATGTTTTTTTGTATAGAAATTTCCAGGCTACAGAGTCAGGCACCAGCCTGAGAAACAGCAGAACTGAGACTATTTGTACCACCTTGGTTTGGACAATTAATTTCAGGAGTGTCATTTTATTCTCCCACTTGTTTCTCTAGGTCTCAGCCTCCCTCCTCCCCTCTGACCCAATGTCCTAAGTGATTTCTCTGGCTCTCAGCAGCTTTGCCCTCCCAAACCCCAGCCCTCTCCCAGCCTTGTATCCCATTTTTATGCCCCCAGAGCAGCTGCCTCCCTTGGCTCTCTTCTCCCAGGTAGATTCAGGCTTTTGCTCTTAGAATTCAAACCAGGCTTTTTTACTTACAGTGTTGTTGTGGAGGTTGGTTCTGTTGCCGTTTTGCTGCTATAATTCATGGTTATTCTCTCCTTGCAGGTGCCCTGACCTGCTGAGCCCCATCCCTGTGCCTGGGCAGGGACAGTGCCTCTGCTGTGGCTGGACCATGAGGGACAGAGCGAGGCACTGAGGGTGACCAGCCAGGAGCAGTGCTACCCACGTTAACAGGATTGCTTTAAAAAGGTTAGAAATGTTTTCCCAAATCTGAGCACTTTTTAAAGGAACTTTGTAGTATGACCATCCAGTGCTTCCATGATTCTATGCAAATAGAATAGAAATAAAATCTTCCCAGTGGTTGCTGCCTCTGAGCTGTGGCAGTGCCAGGGACTGGTGGGTGGATGACCCTCCTGAATTTCATCTCCTCTGCTCTGTGTAGGTTCCACATCCTCTACATTCTCTGAATTCCACATCCTCTGTGCCGTGTGGGTTCCAGGACAATAATTGTCCAGGGGGGAACAGGCCCTGCTCCCAGGGAAGAGGAGATGGGACAAGAGGCTGCAGCAGAGGAGGTTCAGGCTGGATATTGGGTTCACTTCTCCATGGAAAGGGCTGTCCAGCCCAGGATGGGATGGGATCCCTGGAGGGATGTAAAAGCCATGTGGATGTGGCACCTGGGGACGTGGGGGATGGACTGAATGGTCTTAGAGGACTTTTCCACCCCAGCAAATCTGTGATTGCACCCTCAGCCCGAGCAGAGCTGTGATTGCACACTCAGCCCGGGGATGCTGTGATTGCACACTCAGCCTGGGGAATGCAGTGATTGCACACTCAGCCCGAGCAGAGCTGTGATTGCACACTCAGCCCAGGGATGCTGTGATTGCACACTCAGCCTGGGGAATGCAGTGATTGCACACTCAGCCCGGGGATGCTGTGATTGCCCACCCAGCCAGGAGTGCAGCCCCTCCAGCTGACCCTTCCACCCCAGCAAAGCCATGATTGCACACCCAGGCGGGGATGCAGCCCCTCAGGTGGCCCTGGGGCGTGCTGGGTGCCGTGTCCCTGGCAGGTGACAGCTGTCCCTCCCTGCAGGCCCCAGAAGATGTGAGCAGCGCGCCGCGGGGCCGGGCCTCCCTCAGCATGGCCAAGAGGGGCTCCAGCAGCCGCGCCAGGGGGGACAAGCCCGACGCCCTGGCTGCCCTGCAGGCTGCCAACGAGGAGCTCCGGGCCAAGCTCACTGACATCCAGATCGAGCTCCAGCAGGAGAAGAGCAAGGTGGGCAGCTTCCCTCCCTGCGAGCGCATGCGGTGTGTCCGGAGAGGTCAGGGCTGCCAGAATTCTCTCTGCTGCTTCTCTTTCCCTTTCACGCTCAGTTCATTTGGGTTTTGCACTCCAGCTCCTCCAAACCAAGTGCTAACCCCCATGTGCAGTACTGAACCTCAGCTGTGCCCCCTGTGCTCATTCCCAAATTCCAAGGAGGCACAGCTTCTCCCTCAGCCTTTGGGAGAGGGGCAGCAATGGGGCTGGAGCCTCAGCTCTAAGAGCTTCCAGCTCCTGCCCTCAGATCACTTCTCAGCCAGAGCGTGGAATATTCATTTGCTTTTCCCCAGTTCTCCAAATCAGTTTCCACAGATAGACTTTGGGGGTTTTTGGTTCCAGAACAGAAATGTGTTGCTGTGCAGGGACAAAATGATAGTTTGCATTTTCCTGTGAATTTGCATCACTACCAGGCATTTTAGACTGTGAATCTGACACCCAGGTATAAGTAAATAGAACATCTGTTGATCCTTTTGCTGTGCAGCAGCCTTTGCAGCTTTAAGGCTGAGGACTTTGTTTTCCTTCTCCCTGTCCTTCACAGCCACTTCTGGCCATGGCTTCTCTAGAGTTTATGGCATGGTTTTAAATTGAAACATCACTTGAGCCTTGTGTGCTCAGGTACAGTCAGTTATTTCTGCTGAATAATTCTTCACTTAAAAACCATCTGGTAAAATGCAGCTCTCTGGGGCTCCACAGGAGCTTGCACAGAGCTGCTTGTGCCCTGCCTGTGCACGTGCAGGTTTGGCCTGCCTGCCTGAGCAGGCCACGGTGATGGCCTTGGCATCTGATTTTTTCCCTTATTTTGGGTGTAATGTGCTGTGAGAGCTTCTGCAGAATAAAGTAAGGAGTCAGACTTACTCAGAAGGTGCTGACTGACTCCTGAATGTGTGTTAAAAATGAGCCTGCAGTGAAAGAAAGGTCTTTGCTACCACCAGTTTGTAGACACAGATGTACCAGCACTGAGGTGTAATACTGTAAATCATCTGCACCATTTTTAAATATCATGATGTGTATTCATTGTTTGGTTGATTGAAAATACTGTATTTTTTTGGTTTTCCTTATAGGTCAGCAAGTTGGAAAGGGAGAAAAATCAGGAAGTGAAGCAGATCAAGGAGCACGAACAGCACAAAAGCACAGTGGTGGTCACAGAGCTCAAAGTCAAACTTCACGAGGACAAAATGAAAGAGCTCCAGGCTGTCCGAGAAACCCTTCTGAGGCAGCACGAAGCTGAGCTGCTCAGAGTGATAAAAATCAAAGACAATGAAATCCAGAGGCTGCAGACGCTGCTGAACGCCGTGCGGGACGGGGCCCCCGACAAGGTGAAGACGGTGCTGCTCAGCGAGGCCAAGGAGGAGGCCAAGAAGGGCTTCGAGGTGGAGAAAATCAAAATGCAGCAGGAGATCTCCGAGCTGAAGGGGGCCAAGAAGCAGGTGGAGGAGGCCCTGACGATGGTGATCCAAGCTGACAAGATGAAGGCGGCGGAGATCAGGAGCGTGTACCACCTGCACCAGGAGGAGATCACCCGCATCAAGAGGGAGTGCGAGCGCGAGATCCGCAGGCTGGTACGTGCTGCTCCCTGCTCCTCTGGCCCCTGCTCCTGGGGAAATGAGCAGGGCTGGCCTCTCTGGGGGACTCTGGGGCTCGCTCCAGCTCTGTTTACATTCACTACTAGAAAGGGCAAAGTGGTTTTTGAAAGTGTGAGGATGTTTTGTGAGAAACTTCTTTATCCCTGTGAGCACCTGTAGATGTTGTTCTTATTAAAGGTAGCAGGAAGAGCCCTCAGGCTGCTGGCTGGGCAGGGGAATGCTACCACGGCAGTGTGTCTTGGGTTATGCCTCTATTTGCTCACCAGTCCTTCCCTCCTGACCCACCATGGTCCCTCCCTTCCCCTGCCTTTGCTGACTCCCGTGAACACCCCATAGTGAGGCTCACACAATCCCAAATGCTCTTTGTCTGCACCCCTGAGTGCTGCCCACACAGCAGGGCATGCAGGGGGAGCTCTCTCAGTGCCCACCCTGGTGGCTTTCCCCAGGACAGGGCTGGCTCTGCTCCTGTGTGGCTCCCACCTGAGCAGGTGGCTGGGATCTCACCTGGGCCTCAGGAGCCCTCTGGGTGTGGCTGCTCAGCCTGCCCTCACCCCTGATCCTCAGCTGCAGCAGCTCCACTTTGGAGATTTCCTCTGGCCAGTGGGACCTGGCTCGGAGCTTGGAAGGGTGGGGGTGCTTGGGAAATGGGGAGATCCCTGTGGGAGAGAGGGAGGGAGGGAGCTCCCTCGCAGGGAAGGCTGTGCAGCAGAGCCTGGCAGGCCAGCAGCACTGAGGAGCTCGGGGCGTTCATTGCTGCTGTCCCAGCCCCTGCCTTGTGCCCCAGACCTGAGCCCCACAGGGCTGCTGCCCTGCCCCGGCCTGGGGACACAGCCATGCCCTCAGGATGTGTGTCTGGGCCTTGTCTCAGTGTCTGTGTGGTGTCACCATCACACAGCCATGCCCTCAGGATGTGTGTTTGGGCCTTGTCTCAGTGTCTGTGTGGTGTCACCATCACACAGCCATGCCCTCGGGATGTGTGTCTGGGCCTTGTCTCAGTGTCTGTGTGGTGTCACCATCACACAGCCATGCCCTCGGGATGTGTGTCTGGGCCTTGTCTCAGTATCTGGGTGGTGTCACCATCACACAGCCATGCCCTCGGGATGTGTGTCTGGGCCTTGTCTCAGTGTGGTGTCACCATCACACAGCCATGCCCTCAGGATGTGTGTCTGGGCCTTGTCTCAGTGTGGTGTCACCATCACACAGCCATGCCCTCAGGATGTGTGTCTGGGCCTTGTCTCAGTATCTGGGTGGTGTCACCATCACACAGCCATGCCCTCAGGATGTGTGTTTGGGCCTTGTCTCAGTATCTGGGTGGTGGTCTGTGTTTGCCATGCTGCCTCACAGCCTCAGTGTCCTGGCACAGACCCACCCAGGCCTCTTCTAAGCCATTAGCCCTCAGCTGTTTTCCAAACCCTAAGTAAGTGTAAAATGCCCCAGGAGCTCGCCGCCTGGCCCCAGATGAAAGGCTGGCAGTGTGACCAGTCTGCAGAGACCCCCTGCAGGACCCCTGCCCTGGAGGATGCTGTACAGCATCCCCTGAGCCCTGACCCCAAAGGGCCTGGCAGGGACTGGCACACCAGCACTGGAGTGTCCCCTGCCTTTATTTAGCCTCCTCTTCTCTCAGACTTTCGGCTGTTAAGGCTTTTTTCATAGATTATTTTATTTTTATGAAGAGGATATTGAAAATAATTTACAACCAATTGCTCTATTGATGCTGTTCAAATATCCTGCAGAGTAAGTACCTTCTCCTCTAACCATCCATCACTGGTGCATTGATTTCACACAGCACAGTGAATGGGGGTAATGGGCATCCTAAATAAACCTGCTGCATCACGTGGAAGGTCCCCACTAATGGCCTTTAATGTAGAAGCTGTAAAATAAATATGGTCTTAGTTACAGGGAACAGAGTGGTTCAGTGGGATGTTATCTAAACTGCCTTTGAAAATCAAACTTTTGAAAAGTTCCTGCTTGAAGGAATCAGATTGGCTCACTGCACCAATGACTTTGCCTGATGCCATGACTTTACCTGATACCATGACCTTCCCAAGCCCTGAGTGCCTCCTGGATGCATCCAAGTGCTCTCAGCTCCATGGGCTCCACCTCAGTTATTTGGGTGGGACCTGGTGGCTCCTGGCACCTTGTGGGGAGGGCCCTGATGTCTGGGGTGCAAGGCTATGCAGTGCCCTGGTAACAGAGATCAGGGACCCACTGACTCAGCCTCAGGGCATTTTCTGTGCTTGCACTGACTGCAGGCTGTGACAGGAGCAGAGGGAACGGCCCCAGGCTGTGCCAGGGGAGCTCAGGGTGGGCACAGCAGGAATTTCCCCATGGAAAGGGGGCTCAGGCACTGGCACTGCCCAGGGAGGTTGGAGTGCCCATCCCTGGAGGTGTCCCCTGGAGGTGGCACTCAGAGCTGGGAACAGGGCTGGGATGGACACAGCTGGGACCCCAGGGTCTATGATTCTGGGTATTCCCCAGATTCACCCCCAGCTCCTCACTGCAGCCATTCCCAGGGCCAGGGTGGATGCCAAAGGCTCCAGCCCACTCCCATGGTGCAGGGCTGGCAGCTCCCAGCACTGCAGGCAGCACAGAGAAGGCAGCTGGGTGGGTTTGGGTGTTTCTGGGTGTGCTCAGGCTGCTCTGACCCCGGTGCTGTGCTGGCCCACGTGGCTGCTGCTGTCTGTGCCTGCTCAGGCTGGCTCAGCTGGCCCTGGCTCTCAGCCTCAGGGGTGGCCCAGGGAGATGAGATCCCCCTGCAGATGGTAATGAGTACCTGTGGCAACAGCCTCCTTTGGAGAGAATGTCTCATTTTAGCCAACCGTCCCTAAATTTCAATTTGTGCATTCTAAACTGTCTTAAAATACTGCATGGCTGTGTTTAATGATGGACAGGAGCACTCCTGCTTAGTGTGTGCACAGCCAGGGCAGCAGCCTTCAGCCTGCAGTGTTCCCCAAGCCTTGTGGCTTGCCACGTGGGGACCAAAATTCAGTGTGGTACAGAGCATTTAAACTGTAATTAACTCTGGGTTGGTCAGGAGGGAAAAGTTCTGCACAGCCATGTCCACTGCAGCCTCCTCACTCCTATCTCCTTCATCAGGGGACTGAGAAATCAGAAAAACTGAGGAAATGGGATTTTCTGGAGCCTGAGAGTGGTTATTTTCAATCTAGATAAACTTTAGTTGATTATGAGCAGCAAAAGCTTTAATAACCTGTGCCAATCCCCCGTGAGACCTCTGGACACGGAGAGCTTGACAGCTTCTCATGGCAGTGCCACCACACAGCCAAAGAGGGGATCAGGGCTCTGAGCAGCACTCTGAGCTCTGCCAGACTGGTCAGTTAGTGAAGATGTCTGATGTAAAGGGTAGGAAGCTGAGTTTTTAAATATTGATTTTATTGGTGATTGATTTAGTCTTCACCCTCTGCTTTTGACTCCCTTGTGTGTTGAGAAACCCCTATATCTGGGGTTACAAAGGTGACTCAGCACCTGACAGGTACACACATGTTCAAGGTGAATTGTTCCTTCTTCCACCTGGGGATTTTTAGTCATTTGTGGTTTGACCCTCATTTACCACAATTTTCTTCCCCAACTAAACCTGGGCTGAAGGATTTTGTTGCGTATAAAAACCAGACAGCATTACTCCTACGCTTAGGAGGGTCAGGAAACCTCATTCTGAGGGGTTCCTTTCATGTCTCTCAGGCCAGCTTTTAATAACATTTTCCCCTGTGGACCTAAAGAAGGAACTAATGTTTCCTGGGCTGTAACCACACTGTTGTTGTGCTACAGCCCACCTAACACAGGATATGGGCTTGGGCCTCTGGGAGAGCTTTTGTGGGGTTTGTGCCTCCAGCAGGAGCTTGGCACAGCCCGTGCTCCATTCCTGATTCACCAGTGGCACTGCTGGCTCCACTGGGCTTCACCATCTGAGCTCCCAGCTCCCTCCCAGGCTCCCTTCCAGGGCCCTGTGCTGCTGTGGGGTGCCCAGGACAGGGAGGCAGTGGGGCTGGCTCTGCAGAGGGAGGGCACAAGCAGGGTGTGTGTCCCCTGTGCCTGAGCCCTTCTCCCAGGGCTGGCACACCCAGGGCCACCCTGTCCCCTCCCACCTGGGCAGCTCATTGCCAGGTCCCAGCACCCTGGCAGTCCCATCGAGGCTGGCACAGGTGTCCTGCCATGTGCTGTGCCCAGACCATGGGGAGACGTGCCTGCCATGAGCAGGGATCCTCCTCTGTGCCCCCTGCCTGGGGGGATGCCTTTGATCCCAGGCACTGGCAGCTTCAAAGGCCATTTCTGACAGCATCAGTCAGCTTGCAGGGCCCCAGGAGGATTGCAGGGACAGATGCCCCAGCCAGGACCCTCAGCCTGGGTTTGAATGAGGATGGCAATAATAACTTTAATAACAGAGTCAGGGCTCCAAGCCTCGAGCTGCAGGAGCACCGAGGAGCAGCACATCTCCCTGAGCACGGCTGCTGCTCTGTAATTGGCACCAGCTGTGCTGGGGCTGCCTCCAACCAGCAGACACATAAATATTCATCAATATCCGTGCAGCTCTGCGTGCAGCGGGCGCCTGCAGGTGCCTGGGTGGGTGCTCCTGCACTGCCGCCCCTTCCCCGCTCAGGAGCACCAGGGTGGGAGCAGGGAGAGCAGCCAGAGCCTGGTCCAGCCCAGCAGAGCCTAGCAGAGCACCAGTACAGCCCAGCATGAGGCCAGGCTGGCCCTGCCCGAGGGCAGCGTGCCCGTGGACCCGCAGCGCTGCCCGTGAGTTCTGGGGCCCTTGCCCTGCCTTTCCTCCCTCTCACCCCTGTGCTGAGGCACTCCTTCCCTTCCATCTGTGCTGTTTCCACACTGTCTCTGTTTGTAAGTGGCTGCAGGCACCAAACTTGTGCATGTGTCATGTATGGGAATTTGCTCGGGTGAAGGAAGATGTCAATGCTGGGGTTTGCTTGTGGTCTATGAAGGTTATGTTTAGGGATTTTTTTTTTTTTCTGGAAAACAAGCCATTAGTGAAATGCTTTGAAATATTTTGTGTTTTCTCATCTCTTTGCTCCTCCCAATTTCACATGTTGCCTTTGTTGTAATGTCTTTGTTTCTATATAAATAATAACCAACTCCCCAATATTCTGCTTATTTTAAACAAATAATCATTTGATGATGTGTTATCTTTTCACCTGTGCATCCATTTAGATTTCTCCTCATTTGGCATTTAGCAGAAAGACCTCAGGTGCTCTGGAGCACCTGTGTCTTTGTTTCATTCCAAGTCAGCAGATGCTGCCTTCATGGTCATTTTTGGAAGGATCATTAGTCAGTGGCACCCAAAATCCCTTTCATTTGCTCCATTTTGCTTTCCTGGTACCTGAGTGAGCTGCCAGCACCTGCCCTCGTGGACCACCTTGGCATTTACTGCAAACAAAGTCCTTGGAGTGACTGTTGATTCCCTGTGTCATTTTTTTCCAGGTTTGCAGACAAAGCAGAGATAAAAGTATGAACACAGCTCTTAGAAGGCAAAATGTTCTTATTTGAAACAGGCCAGGTTCAAAAACTGATTGTTAAAATTAAATGTCTGAAATCTCAGAAACTGATGGCAAAAATCTTGTGTTTCTGGAGTCTGAAAGCAGCTGGCAGTCCCCTGAGGGCTGGGTGGGATTGCTGCCTTTCTGTGCAACCCCTGTCCCTTGGGCTGTGCCCACTTCTGCAGCCGGGGGAATGTGCCTGGGGGTCCAGTGTGGGCAGCACCCCGGCCCAGCTGGGCTGGGATCAGCTGGGCTGGGATCAGCTGGGCTGGGATCAGGCATTCCTTCACTGGGCTGGGATCAGGCATTCCTTCACTGGCAGGACCCAGCCCCCCTGGTGAGCTGCCACCAGACCTCAGGGGTTGGATCCTGGCTGATCCCATGGGATGTGCACAGGCAAACAGGGAAGGAGAGCGCTAGACGTCACTGGGCATTTGTCATTTAAACACTTTGTAATTTTGCACAATGTTTATTATGTGTAAGTAAAACCTCTCATGGAAAAGAAATTGCTCACAAGGGAGACCTTTGGACAAAAAGAAATTTTAAAAATTCGTATTTCTTCTAAGAATTTTGAAAATTTAAAGAATACTGAGGTTTCAATATTTTTCTTTTAAAATTATTAATCCGCATTTTCTAGAAGTCACATGCAAGCAAAACACTGCAGAATCACTGAAGTGTTTGAGTGAAGCAATGCAATGTGATGCAAATGTTCAATTTTTGTGAAGATATTCTGAAGTGGTGATAGGATTTCAGGCTGTTTCCCAATATTTCACTGCCAGCTGCCTGCCAAAGGAGGGATTTCCTGCTGGGTGGCCCTGGAGAGGGGCAGTGCTGTGCACAGTGCTCACTGTCACTGTGGTGGCAGGGCAGTGCTGTGCCCAGTGCTCACTGTCACTGTGGTGGCTGGGCAGTGCTGTGCCCAGTGCTCACTGTCACTGTCACTGTGGATGGCAGGGCAGTGCTGTGCTCACTGTCACTGTGGGTGGCAGGGCAGTGCTGTGCACAGTGCTCACTGTCACTGTCACTGTGGGTGGCAGGGCAGTGCTGTGCTCACTGTCACTGTGGTGGCAGGGCAGTGCTGTGCACAGTGCTCACTGTCACTGTGGGTGGCAGGGCAGTGCTGTGCTGCCCTGGGGTGCTCGGGTGCTGCTGAGCCCTGTGTGACTGTGTTCTGTTCTCCTTGTAGATGGAGGAGATTAAGTTTAAGGACAGAGCAGTCTTCGTGCTGGAGAGAGAGTTAGGGGTGCGAGCCGGGCATGCTCAGAGACTGCAGCTCCAAAAGGAGGCTTTAGATGAACAACTGTCCCAGCTCAAAGAGTCTGACCGGCATCTGAGCAGCCCCAAGCGGGAACTTCCTTATGCAAGTGGTGCAGGAGACGCTTCAGATCATTCGGGAAGCCCCGTAAGCACTTCCACGTGGTTTCACCTAAATGAGCGACCAAACGAGTGGCAGAATCTTGATGAGTGCACCTTGGAGCAGGAGCTGTCCCATGGCTGTGCAGGGCTCCTGAGGCACCTGCTGGTGCTCTGGTTTTTGTGTGCCCAAACCCTTGAGATTTCCAATCAAAGCTCGCCATGGGAGAGCTTTTGCTTTCTGTCCTTTTGTTTCCCGGTCGGTTTGGTTTGGTTTGGTTTTGTCCGCAGGGTGGAATTGCTCTGTTCTTTCTCTCCTTTTCCTCACTGTACCATGCTCAGCCACCCGCCTTAGTTTGACACGACTGCCAACAAACGATGCAAATGCATTTCTCACCAAGCGCTGTTTGTGTGCAAGCTCTCGGAGGCACGGGCTGGGGCTTGGGGAGCAGACGTACGAGGCCAGTTCCAGAGGGGACGGGGAGGGCAGTGCAGGGCAGCACGGACCCTGCAGCCCCAGGGCAGCCCTTCCTGCTGCTCACTGTCAGCAGGACACAGAGCGAGCCAAATGCCTCCTAACCTATTCTCTGCTGTTTATCCTCTGCAATAGCCAGAACCTTTGATTGGAGTCACCCCTCCGCAGTGGCTTTTGCAGTGTAACTCTGGCCCCTCCCTGCTGGGGCCCCCCTCTGCCCAGAAGAGCCCTCGGGTAACTGCCCTCGTGCCTCTGACGTGTGCAGGTCGTCCTCATTGCTGATCCTCATCAAGATTTCTTTTGTGACAGCCTCGATTGTCTCAGTACAAGTGTAAAACTTACACCTGAGCAAACCAATCTGTTTTATTCTTTGGCCCAAGCCTCTCCTGCACCTGTTGAATGAGGAACCCTAGACCTCCCAAAAGTGCCACCAGCACTTTTTTGTGGGCACTAATTTGCCTCTCTCTAGTTCTACTCAACTTCTGCCAAAGACCAGAACAAGTTGTAGAGAAGGGGAAAAGTCTGTCACGTTTGTCAGGAGCTGTAACTCCTCTGATTCTGAACAAGAACACATCTACCTCTATCTCTATTCATTTCTAATTTGATTGACGCATTTTCACTCAGATAAAGTGCTACCCCTGTGGCCTTATGAGCAACCCTTTAGGACCCCATAAGGGCCACAGCTTTCTGGAAGAAGAGTTTATTCAATTCATAATTGCATGGATTTTCCCCATTCAGTAATTTTAATTCCAGTTTCTTATGACCAAGTCCTCAGAGTGGGCGATGTGTCTGAAGCTCTCAGTTCAACAGTGGCATCATTGGAACACGGCCTTCAGTTCTGATATTTTCTGTTGTTTCCAAGTTTACCATTTGTAAACTTTGTGTTTGCACATTTGTATTGTCACATTTGTGACGTTGTATTTGCATATGCATATACACATACATATGCATATACATACCTCTGCATTTGCATTCTTTGTTACATTACCACTCCTGACTTTCCGTCGGTGTCCCCCTGCAGCTTTCCATGGTCAGCTGGGTTCCACGGGTTACACTCTGTCCCGTAACGTTTTATAATGTTTGGGTTTGGGATAAGGAAAAGTTTGAGCTTTGCCATCGTGCTCTTGCGTGCACACTTATGAACAGTTATTTGCAGTTGATCTTTGTTTTAGGAACAGCAGTTGGATGAAAAGGACGCCCGGCGCTTCCAGCTGAAAATCGCGGAGCTGAGCGGGATCATCCGCAAGCTGGAGGACAGGAACGCGCTGCTGTCGGAGGAGAGGAACGAGCTGGTGAGTGCAGCAGGGCCAGGCCTGGGGACGTGTGCCCTGTGCCAGGAACACCCCGGGGTTTGCTCCTGGGCTGCCCTGGAGGGGCTGCCTCCTGCTCAGCCCTCTGCTCGGGCTGGGCCGCGCCGCTCCCCTCTTGGCTCGCCCAGCAATGGATTTTTAGGATGGCATTAGCTTGAATTATGTGTGTTTCTTTTTAAAAATAAGTACATTCCCCACATTGAACATTTGCTGCACAGGCAGGATATCTTACTGTAACCAAAGCTCTCTTCACAGAGAGCAGCAGGCGCAACTTTCCCAAGGATTTCTCTGAGGAAAAGGCAGTGAGAACCTCAGAGAAAATAATTCTTATCTCCACTTGCTGCTCCTGTTGTTTGGCACATGTGGAATGTGTGAGGAGATTGTTTACCGAAAGGGATTTGTTAATTGGACTCTGGTGGTGGTTGTTTAGATTGATGAGCCAGTTAGGTCAAAGCTGTGTCGTGACTGTCTCCAGACGGTCATGAGTTTTTCTTTATTATCTTTTTAGTATAGTTTTAATATATAGCATTAGTGTAATATAATATAGCTTAATAAAGCATTTGTTCAGCCGTCTAGAATCATTAGAGTCAAAGCACATTACTCCTGCCTCAGGGGCTCCCTACAATATCTTCTCATGTGGGAATGCTCTCTTCCCAATGGAAAATCCCAAGAGTTTTTTTCAGTTCTGCTTTGCATGAGGAGAAAATACTTCTAGTGTGATAGTTACAGAATGTAGTTAATATATTTGATGAAAAAGCTCCAGAGGTGTTATTTTCCTCTTTATCTTTCAGTTGAAACGTCTCAGAGAAGCAGAAAGTCAGTATAAGCCCATTTTGGACAAAAACAAGCGCCTCAGTAGGAAGAATGAGGAGCTGTCACATGCCTTACGTCGAATGGAAAATAAACTGAAATTTGTGACACAGGAAAACATTGCCATGGTGAGTGCCCATGCTCCTGGGAGAGCATGGGACGTGCAGCTGCTGGGGCTGAGCGAGTCTGGCATTGGCCCACCCCTGCAGGTTCCATGGGAAACTCTTCCATCCTGGCGAGGTCCCTGCCAACCCAAACTAACCTGGCATTCTATGGTTCACCTTCAACTTTCCTGCCAGAATCACCTCATCATCCCTGGGAAATCTGCACCTGTGACCCTGCCCCTCTCTCCAGCTGGAGGAGCAGGACCCTCTGGCACATTTGGAGCCTGGATGTGAGGCTCAGCAGAAGGGGGGGTAGCAGGAGATCTGCCAGGGCAACCATTAGAGAGATGTTTTTTACTTGCTGTAAAGGGAAGGGCCAGACAAGTCCCTGGCCAAGCCTCCTGATAATTTCTTCCTCTGCCCTGTGGTTTTTGGATTCTAGAGGCAAAGAGCTGGAGCAATAAGGAGACCAAGCTCCCTAAATGACCTTGACCACAGCCAAGAAGAAAGGGAAGTGGATTTCCTGAGACTACAAGTTATTGAACAGCAAAACCTCATTGATGAGCTCTCCAAGGTAAGATGGGAGGCTGCTGCTCTCACATAAGAGTGCCCAAGGGCAGAGCAGAGGAAGTCCAAGGAAAGGGTGCCTGAGGTTCTGGGAGCTGGTGGGCAGTGGGCAGCAGGGGAGCCTGGCAGGCATTTCTGTGCTTAGGAGTAATAGAAATTATCTGTGGTGTTTGGGAAAACTCTTTCCCTCTGCATTGGCCTGGCCTGACAGAATCATGTCCTTGCATGTGCTGGTGGCCCGGTCTGGGAGGGAATCTGTCCGAGCTCCTTCAGCTGGACACACCACCAGGGCTGAAGATTCCTGTGTACAGGGAGGGCTCTGCAGTCCTGGGCTTGGGGTTTTGCTTCCTTCTTAACATGTTCTCTGTCCTTGGAAACAGAAAACACCTAAATCATGATACTTTTCCCGAAAACAGCTTTTATTTCTTCCCTTTCTTTTTAAGCCTGTTCAGTTACTGACATTGTTCTTTTCCATTAGACCCTGGAGACTGCTGGCTATGTGAAGAGTGTCATGGTAAGAGTGACATTAGCTTCCCCCTCATCTATGTATGCTTTAAATTGCTGTTCATGGAAAGCAGGCAGGGTACAATAGCATTTATTCTCCCTTCCATCTGTGTTCAGCAGTGAGCTGACCCAGGGGTTTCCTCAGAGCAGATTTTGTATCAGCAGTTGTTCACCAGAGAAAAGCACAGCAATGGTGGGCAAGAAAGCTTTAATCCCACCACCTGTCCTGATGGCCAAGGGCAAGTGTCCCCATCTCCAGGGCAGCTCTGTCCACTTGGAATTGCCTTTTTTCTCACTCTGGCTACCCCTGGCTTTGTGTGACCCACAGCAGGCTGTGCTCAGCCCTGCCCTTGCCCCATCCCTGTGCTGTGCTGAGCTGTTTGGGGTTCCAAACTGGGATGTTTGGGGTTCCACCACTGATGGGTATTGATGGGATGTGCTGTTCCCACTGCCAGGCAGCGAGTGTTCGATTGTCCCTGGCCTGGGATTGGCCACCAGGCTGAGCAGCAGCCTGTGTCAGTGTCCCCAAGGTCGCCACATCCTTGTACCCAGGGGAAATGGAGCAGCTGAGGGTTTCCTCTGTACAGCTTCCCTCTCTGCACTCCTGGGCTTTGCAAGTCCAGAACAGAGACCTTTTTCTGAGTACTGTAAAAAATCAACCTAAAACCACAAAGAGGAAGGAATTGTTCCCTGGCAGGGTGGGCAGGCCCTGGCACAGGGTGCCCAGAGCAGCTGGGGCTGCTCCTGGATCCCTGGCAGTGCCCAAGGCCAGCCTGGATGGAGCTTGGAGCAGCCTGGGGCAGGAGAAGGTGTCCCTGCCATGGCAGGGGTGAAAGGAGGTGATATTTAAGGTCCCTCCAACCTGGAATTTGATTATTTTATAATTTTGTCTGATTGGAAGAATTGTTGGCAGCAGTAAGGGCTCAAACCTTACTCCAGAGGCACAGGAAACCTGCAGATCCTTAGAGAAGGAGCTGAGCCTGGAAGTGCAGAGTTCCTGCAGTGCGTGCAGTGTGTTGGGTGTGTGCCCCTTCCAGAGCCACCAGCAGCCGACAGGGGCAGGGACAAGGACAGGGGCAGAGCCAGGGCAAGGGCTGCGGAGCCATGGTCACCCAGGGAGCAGCTCCACGGGTCACCCAAACTCTCAGCACAAAGCTTATCACCAGCTTTATTGTAGCTTGATTTTCATGGACATAAAGAGCAATTTCTAGTTGTCTGTGGCAAAGCTGAAAGATGTTGGAGTAAATAACCCCGGCCTGGTGGTGGTGTGGGACAGTGGCCAGCAGGGACATTCCTGTCTGCTGCTTCCCCAGTGGCTCCTTGTACTGACATGGTTAATTTCAGTAACTGCTCTCTGAAAACAGCTAACACGTGTCTCTGACTCTTGCAGGAACGTGATAAGCTGCTAAGGTTCAGGAAGCAAAGGAAGAAAATGACAAGAATTCCTAAGGTAAAAAACAAAGCCTTCCATCGTGACATGCTGATGGACAAGGCTGGGGTGCTCAGGGCACCCCAGGGCCATGGCAGTGTTCTCCTCAAGGGTCTGCAAGTGGGTACTGAACTTCAGTGTGGGTGATGTAGCTCAAGGACATTGACAGACTGCATTGGGATATTCAAGGGGGGCTGGGGACCTGTTAGCATTGAGCATTCTGAGCCTTTTCATGCTCTGCATTTATCCTGGGGGACTCTGCTGGGATGTGGTTGTCTTAAGAGCAGACAAATTTTATGAATTAACACATCTCCAAATGATCTTCTAATGGTGCTGCCTGAAAACATGTGTACATAGTAAATAATTCATGCTGCAGTTTAGTAACATGTGAGAATTGCTGGTTGGGGAAGCAATGGTTAGAGCTCAGGGAAAAGGGGATGTTGGTTAATGAGGGCTTGGCAGGGTGTTAATGTAAATATTACCACTAAAATGGCACAGTAAGGTTTAATGTCAGGGCTGCCAGTGTGCTGTGATCCACTGATGAACAATTAGAGAGAGGCTGGAGCTAATGAACCTATGAATAACTAATTGAGGTCGATGGGAGATAACTCCTGTCATCCTGAAAGCACATCAGGCCTTCCAGGGAGACACTTCTGTCTGAAAGCTGGGTGGGGCTTGGGCAGGGGCTGGAGGGACAGGACCCAGGGAATGGCTCCCACTGCCAGGGGCAGGGCTGGATGGGATATTGGGAATTGGGAATTGTTCCCTGGCAGGGTGGCAGGCCCTGGCACAGGGTGCCCAGAGCAGCTGGGGCTGTCCTTGGATCCCTGGCAGTGCCCAAGGCCAGGCTGGACACTGGGGCTGGGAGCACCTGGGGCAGGGGAAGGTGTCCCTGCCATGGCAGGGGTGGGATGGGGTCACAGAGCCATGGAGGGGATCCCAGGACCCCCCTGTGGCTCGGGGCTGTTTCCATCCCCCAGCACTTTCAGCCAGTGGCTCTTTGCCTGGCAGGACATCTGTCCAGCTGCAAGGGCAGTCTGTCTGGGTGCCAGGGGCAGTCTGTCCAGCTGCAGGGGCAGTCTGTCCTGGTGCCAGGGCAGTCTGTCCAGCTGCAAGGGCAGTCTGTCTGGGTGCCAGGGGCAGTCTGTCCAGCTGCAGGGGCAGTCTGTCCTGGTGCCAGGGCAGTCTTTCCGGGTGCCAGGGCACTCCCTGACCCTTCTCTCTGTCAGAAGCCAGTGGTGGAGACGTTCTATGGCTATGATGAGGAGGCTTCCCTGGAGTCAGATGGTTCCTCCATCTCCTACCAAACCGACCGCACCGACCAGACCCCCTGCACGCCCGAGGACGACCTGGAAGAGGTACTCCTCAAAAACCCCTCCTGCTTTGCTCCTGACCTCGGTGCTGGTTTTTAATGAAAATCCCTGCTCTGTTCCATCACTTCTTTCTTTCATTGCTGCTCTCTCATATCTGTTCTGTCATCCTGTCACCTAAGACCACAAAATGAAACACTTCTGTTAAATTTGGTACTGTGCATGTTGGTCAGTATCTCTAAATCTCAGATCTTCAGCAGCTTCCCAACTTCCAGCCAAGCTGGAAATCTCATATCCTAAGAATATTGAATTTATGGCAGGTTTGCAGGTCTGAAAAACTGAGAAATTGGACAGGCCTTGGGAGGTGTGTTCACTCTGAGCCTGGCTGCAGATTTTGGCAGGTGCAGTTTGGGCCAGCCAAGCTCAGTAAGGTCTGTGTTGGTGGAGGGAGAGGGAAGGAATGCTCCCCTGAAGCTCTGGGCTCCAGGGAAAGGCTGGTTCCTGGCTGGGTTCCAGAGGCTCTGAGAGCAGAGCACACAAATGTAATACAAATTAAAGGGATTAGTCCTTGGATTTGCCAGGGCTTCCCCAAAATGCACTCCCCAGTGTGTGTCAGATCACTGGCCCATGACACAGCTCTGGGCTTAACAAGACTCTTGTAATAAACAAGAATTACCCCTGATGATGTGCAGCCTTTCCACGGTGTGCTGGCTGCAGGTGTTAATTCAGTCTGCAGAGAGGGAGCCTGCAGAATTCCTCACTCCATCATGAAAGAAACCTGATGGTTACCAGGCTGCACTGCAGGAAATCTGAATGCATTTGTGTATGCATGAGCCTGTTTATTTTTCATTCCTGTATTGACATCTTCCCCCCGTTCAGCCAGTGGGAGTTGATGTGTGCACCCAGCAATGTAATTCCATCTCATGTTGAGTGAAATATTCCGGTCAGACATGAAAGCATTCCATCCTAATATTGTAAGGAGGGTGAAGAAGATGAAGGGCTCCTTTCATGTTGGCTGTCACCACTGCTACAACTATTAACTCTGGATTCGTGTTTTAATAATTGAGTGAGGCTGTCAAGCTTGGTTTCCTTTCCAAATTGAAACCTTTTGTTGTTAAAGAAAGCTGCATTTTCACCTTTAATGTGACGATTTTGCCTGTTCCAGTAGGAAAGGGTGCTGCAGTCATTAGTGTGCTATGGGAAGGTAAGCTTTTATCTTTCCAAGGCAGGGATTATCTTTGTATTTCTGTATTGCACTTCCTGGAGGTAAGAGCGTGCAAGAGATGTGTAGGGGACGGAGGGGAAGCAGCTTGAGGGCACTTAACCCAGATTTCTAGCGCCGTGCTTCCAAATTGCACTTCAAAAGGGATAATTTTGGCACTTTTAAGAGACAACAGACCCACCCCATCTTGTTCTGTGCTGGCAGGGCATGGCCAAGGAGGAGACGGAGCTGCGGTTCCGGCAGCTGACGATGGAGTACCAGGCGCTGCAGCGCGCCTACGCCCTGCTGCAGGAGCAGGTCGGGGGCACCCTGGATGCAGAGCGGGAAGTCAAGGTCGGCAGGGCCTGCATGCCATGGGAATGGGGCCTTGGAGCTGCCAGGGCTGGGGGGGGACCCACCTGGCGGGGCTCGGGTTGTTCTCCAGCCCACCTGGGCTCAGCCAGGCTCCAGGCACTCTGATGCTGCCAGCCCCATGGGAAGGGGCTGCTGAGAATCCAGCACTGCTGCAGCTCAGGCTTTTCACCTCTGGTCTGCTCAAGGGAAATCCAGAGGATTTTTTATGGGAAATCCTTGAAAGTAAGCTCTTTTTCTATAAAGAACTAGGACAGATAGCCTTAAATATATAATGCGTGGTCTATAATTCCTTGTGGGCTCTGAGAGATTACATGATTCCTCATAAAATGTTTAGAAGGCTTATAGCTGAGATTTTTTTGTTAATTAAATTGCAAAGTGCTCTGTGCTATTCTGCCTGTTTGCCTCACAGAGTTCCTGTGGCTCTGGGCAGCTGGCCTGACATGCTGCTTTTGTTAGGAGCTTGTTGTGTGTGCCAGGGACTTACAGAGGAATTGTTCCCGGGCAGGGTGGGCAGGCCCTGGCACAGGGGGCCCTGCCCCTGGATCCCTGGCAGTGCCCAAGGCCAGGCTGGACCCTGGGGCTGGGAGCACCTGGGACAGGGGAAGGTGTCCCTGCCATGGCAGGGGTGGCACTGGGGGGGATTTGGGGTCCCTTCCCACCCAAACCATTCCTTGACTCCCGGAAGGTCTGGCAGGATGGGTCATGCCCAGCCTGCAAGGGTGGGTGCAGGCAGGAAAGGGACAGATTTGCTGTTTAACAGGAAAAATGTGCCTGCAGAGCCCTAATTTGTTCCTACACCTGTTCTGTGGAGGTGTTATCCAGGAACTCTGGGAGTGGGTCACGGTGTAATGCATGAAAACTGACATTCCCAGAATGAACATCTACTCTGAAATGTCAGGGATTGCACCTGGAAGGAAAATCCCAGTGAGCCAAGGCATGCCCAGCTGTGAGAGTGACTGGATTTTAGTCTTTTCACAGGGGGCCAAAGGAGGCACCAGTGTAGGTCATGCAAACAAAATCACTTTCAGTGTAAGTAACGGGATAAATAGCAGAGAAATGGCTCAAGGAAATAAATGTTCTGTGAAAGTGTGTAACAAATACAACTAGCAATAATTACATTTGTTCTCCAGAAAACATGTGTAGGAATGTGGTGTCTATTTAAATAAGCAGGAGGCTACAGATACAGTAAAAAATGAGAGATGGGTATGAAATAGATATGGCACTAAATCATAGATAAGGCTCCAAAGGCACAAGGTCAATGAAATTGCCAGTTTGGGCAAATTAATTACTGTGGTCTCTGTTCTGAGTGTTTAACGTGCCCCAAATGCAAGGGAACCAGCTGTGCCCAGAATTGGGCCATGGTAATTCTCATTTGTTCTCCTGGAGAAAGGGAGGCTCTGGCTGCAGCCTGCCATGAGCAGCTGGGAGGGGCCAGCTCTGCTTTGCCATCTTGTTACTCTTGAGTTAAATCTCAAAATCAGTAATCCCATCTCCCAGACTTGGTTGGATTACATTTGATTATTTGATACTCTGTGCTCAGCTGCAAATTTCTTCTGCCAGGGAACTTTCAGAATAATTTGTTAAAAGCCTTTGGTGTTTAAAATATTTTCTGTAACTGCATTTGGTTTGGTCTTTTGGAGAAAGTTTGATTTTTTTTAATTTATTTTAAAATTATTCTTTATCAATTTTTGGTTTTTTCATTTCTCTCTCATACCCCACAGACACGTGAGCAGCTCCAAGCTGAAATACACCGGTCCCAGGCTCAGATAGAGGATCTGGAGAAGGCTCTGGCTGAGCAGGGACAGGTAATGCTGACTCCAGCCCTTCCCCACCTCTCTGCTGGGCGACCAGAGAGGTTCCCAGGCTGGTTACACCTTGTGCACCACTTCTGCTGACAAAAAACAGCAACCAAACAAAGCAAAAAAACCAAAACAACAACAACAAAAGTGAACAGAAAGTGTTTTTGAGACAATTAAATATTGTCTCAAAAAATATTTGCCTCAAATCTCATGAAATAAAATATAAAAATAAAATATAACAACAAAATATAACAATAAAATATTAAATAAATCAATCATTGCCTTCCCAGCATAACCTCTTCTTGTTGTTCTTGCTGATAAATGATGTTCTGGGTTTGTGGGTTTTATATTCCTCAGACTAAGAGATTAGCTTCCAGATAAAATTTAGTTTGCCTGATCTGCAGAAATATATAATTTGTATTTAGCAAAGAAGAAGTTTGATAGTTAACACATAGTTAGAAATATCCCTTTTAATGAGAACCAGATTTTTCCTGAAAGAGTTGTTTAATCACTGGAGTGTTTTTACTCCGTTTGTGTACTACAGAGCTGTTGAAATGATGTGGGCAAGTTTAGCTTAGGAAGTTATTTTAGGAGGTAATGGACTTACATTTCACAGCTCTCCCTGTCCTGTCCCTCTGCACGTGAGGCTCAGTGAAATACTTGCTGCTGTGCTGCTGCAAATGTTGCAGCTTCACCTGCACTGTTGTTCATTTCTCCCCAAGGACATGAAGTGGATTGAGGAGAAGCAGGCCTTGTACAGAAGGAACCAGGAGCTGGTAGAAAAGGTATTTAATGTTTCTGTTTGCATTATTCAAATAGCAGTTGTGTCCTGAGGGATGCAGGAGGTGCAATATTCCAGTCTGTATGGCACTGCCCTGCTGGCAATGACTCATGTTTAATAGCAGATCCTCATAAACCTGCTGGAGAAGTGGGGCTCTGGCACTCCCCGTGCCCTGTGGGTGTCTGTGCACAGGGACAGTGGCCCTGGGGGTGCCCTGTGTCCCCCTGGCCCGGGGTGGCTCAGCCCTGCCCTGTGCTGGCTGTGCCTGTCCTCCTGGCTCAGACAGGTGCCCAGGGCTGGCTGTGCCTGCCCCCCTGGCTCAGACAGGTGCCCTGTGCTGGCTGTGCCTGCCCCCGTAGCTCAGCCCTGCCCTGTGCTGGCTGTGCCTGCCCCCGTAGCTCAGCCCTGCCCTGTGCTGGCTGTGCCTGCCCCCTGGCTCAGGCAGGTGCCCAGGGCTGGCTGTGCCTGCCCCCCTGGTCAGACAGGTGCCCAGGGCTGGCTGTGCCTGCCCCCCTGGTTCAGACAGGTGCCCTGTGCTTGGCTGTGCCTGCCCCCCTGGCTCAGCCCTGCCCTGTGCTGGCTGTGCCTGCCCCCTGGCTCAGCCCTGCCCTGTGCCTTGGCAGATCAGGCAGATGGAGGCTGAGGAGGCACGCCTCAAACACGACGTGCAGGATGCCAAGGACCAGAACGAGCTGCTGGAGTTCAGGATCCTGGAGCTGGAGGTGAGCCCCTGGGGCAGCCCCATCCTGCTGGGCACGGTGGGTGTGGGGCACTGCAGAGGGGCACTGCCTCTGCAGGGAGGGGGGCTCTGCACCCAGTCTGGTGGGAGAGGAGAACCACAAACACCACAAACAAACACCAGCGTGGTTGATAGGTTGCTGTGGCAGGAGGATGGGTGGGATGAGCTTTAAGGGCCCTTCCAAGCCAGACCATTCCAGGGTGCTGGGGTGGGACACAGCCAGGGGGTAACCAAGGATTCCTGTCCTTTCAGGAGAGAGAGAGACGGTCCCCGGCCATCACCTTCCACCACGGCCCCTTCACGGAGGGCAAGAGCCCTCTGCAGGTGTACTGCGAGGCTGAAGGTGTAACAGTAAGGGATGCTCCTTCCCTCTCCTGTCCCTGAGCAAAGCCAGGTGCCCTGTGCTGACTCCTGCTTCTCCGTTTCTCTCTTGCCAGGACATTGTGGTGGCAGAGCTGATGAAAAAGTTGGACATTTTAGGGGATAACGCCGTAAGTGTATGTTCCTTTAATAAATTGTGCATGCTTTGGGGAACACCTGTCCTCGTGTGGAGTGAGCAGAGCTGCCTGCTTTGGTGCTGCACAGCCTGCCCTGCCTCTGGTTTGGGCTATGAGCAAAGCATTTGCTGCATTTCAAGGTTTTGCTGCCCCTGAAGAGTGAAGTACAGGGGCTCATGGCACCACATTGCTCCAGATCCCTGTCACTCACTCATGTTGGTGTTTGGGGCTCTCTGGCCCCACTGTCACACACAGTTCCTTGATTTGCTTGCTCTGCATTTGCTTTGCTTTTGCATTTCAGCAGCTGTGTGCTTGGAGTTTGCCCAATAACCCATTAACCCTTGATACAACCAGGGTGTTAAACAAGAAGCCAAAAGAGCAGCATGAAAAGGAGAAGCAAATAACAAGAAAGGTCCAGTGCTTCTCCTTCAGCAGTGGCAGTGAGTAACTGCACACAGCTATGCACATGGAAGGCACCCACAAGGTCCTGTGGGTCTGTTCCTGTGCTCTCCTCTGTCAGCAGAGCCCCAGGGCTGGACAGCCAAGGAGAGCTGAGCCCCTCAAGGTCTCACAGAGCCCTCCTGGGACACCCACCCCAGCACTGGGGCTGCAGAAGGGTCTCCACTGTTCTCACAGCTCTGCACCTGGGCTGCCCCACCTCTCCCTCTGACCAGGTTGGACACCCGGGCTGCCCCAGTTCTCCCTCTGACCAGGTTGGATAGCAGCAAAATTCCATCTCCAGGACCATGGCACAGCCTGGAAATACTAGAACTATAAATACCTGAGGGTTGGCAGGCCCTGGCACCTGCTCAGGTGCCCAGAGCAGCTGGGGCTGCCCCTGGATCCCTGGCAGTGCCCAAGGCCAGGCTGGACACTGGGGCTGGGAGCACCTGGGACAGTGAAGGTGTCCCTGCCATGGCAGAGGTGGCACTGGGGGAGTTTTAAGGTCCCTTCCCACCCAGAGCATGCCAGGGTTCCCTGATTCAGTCCCTGCAGTACAGCCCTGCCGTGTCCCAGCAGTGCCTGGGGCTGAAGCTCTCCAGAGTCCCCCTGCTCAGCAGCTGCCCTGGCTCTGGCTCAGGGTCCCACACCAGCCAGGCTCAGCCCTTCTCCTGCTGTACCCGTGGTCACACTGGAACTTGGGATGAAATGCACAGCTCCACTACTTTGAGATTTTTGAGAAAGCAACAGAGGAGGGATGGAATGGCCAACACCTCAACAAATGCTTCCCAAAACCATCACTTGGCTGCACAAAGTGAGGATGGTGCATCTCTTCTCCCCATGGCTCTTGGTGCTGAGCTTGATCCTGTCCTGTGTAAATGTCTGCTTATTCCCTGTTGGGTACCAATAGATCCAGGGTCCCCACTCTTGTTAGTAAATATGAGAGTTTTGGGAGAATTACATATGACAAGGATTGGTACTAAATAGTGACAATGCCTTTTACAATGATTTTGCATTACAATATTAATTTTCTCTGCCTCAGTTTATTGTTCCTCAGACATATTTAATTCCAGACATTTTTGAAACAGCCAAGCAGTGGGTTAGGCACAGGAACTGGGATTTGTTGTAATTGTGCTCTGCTTTTGGTGCAGAATCTGACCAACGAGGAGCAGGTGGTCATCATCCAGGCCAGGACTGTCCTCACGCTGGCTGAAAAGGTGAGGAGCACAGGTGGGGAGGGGAGGAGAGCACAAGTGGGGAGAGGAGGAGCACAGGTGGGGAGGGGAGGAGAGCACAAGTGGGGAGAGGAGGAGAGCACAGGTGGGGAGAGGAGGAGAGCACAAGTGGGGAGAGGAGGAGCACAGGTGGGGAGGAGCACAGGATGGGAGGAGCACAGGTGGGGAGGGGAGGAGCAGAGGTGGGTGGGTGAGGAGAGCACAGGTGGGAAGGTGAGGAGCACAGGATGGGGAAGGTGAGGAGCACAGGATGGGGAGGTGAGGAACACAGGATGGGAGGTGAGGAGCACAGGATGGGAGGTGATGAGCACAGCAGGGGAAGGTGAGGAGCCCAGGTGGGAAGGTGAGGCTCAGGGCACCTCTCCAGGTCTCTGTGTTTGGAAGCATGTGCCCCTCTGAGCAGACCTGCTGAGGGAGCTGCCAGCCCCACACAAAGGCGTGGTGCCTGTTGAGGAGCTGCTCTGGGCTGTGTCCCAGCAGGGTAGCCAGCCAGCAGTGCAGCAGACTACACTTAAATGCAGCTCCACTTAAATGTGGCTGAACTCTCACGGCCAGGCAGAAGGAAGGGCCGGGCTTGGCAATGCAGCTTTGCAGAGAAGACCAGTGGCAGGGTTAATGGTGCTCTGCTGTGTGGGTGGCACCTGCCTGCTGGCACAAGCCCAGCCCAGGGCCCTGCTCAGGCTCTCTCTGCTCCCCAGTGGCTCCAGCAGATCGAGGTGACCGAGTCTGCGCTGCAGCAGAAGATGCTGGACCTGGAGAACGAGAAGGTACCAGGGAGGGGTGGGCAGGGACAGGGCCTGGCCCTGGGGGTCACTGACAGCCCCTTCCTCCTCCCCAGGAGCTGTTCAGCAAGCAGAAGGGCTACCTGGACGATGAGCTGGACTTCAGGAAGCAGTCCCTGGACCAGGCCCACAAGGTGAGGGCTGTCGGGGGCTGGCTGAGGACACCTGGGTGTGAGCCCTGTGCTCTGGCCCTGTGCCAGCTCTGCCCTGGGCACTGCTGCTGTGTGTGCCCCAGGGGCTGCATGGTCAGGTCCAGCGAACCCTCTGCACCCTGAGCTGGCCAGGACTGCCTCGTGAACAGAGCTCCTGGCTCTGTGTGGCCCCTGCAGGCTGAGCACCTAAACATTAACTGACTCAACACCAGTCTTAATTCAACCAAAGTTTCAGTAAAGGTCTGATAAGGAAACTGGGTTTTCAATAATTTGCCTTAGATTTTTAAATAAGATATTTTAGCCTGCACATTTCCTTGGATTTTGGATTACACCTTCTGTAACCAGAGCAGCTGGAGGTATTCTGGGATATGTAAATTTGAAATTAAACTGCTTTTAAGTCGAGTTCATCATTAGCTGATCCTAAGGCATTTTGCCCATCTTTTCAGTCATCAGCTGTCTTGTTTCCATCAATGAGAGAAAGGTTACACATATATCCACAAAAGGCATAAATTTTCCTCACAGCTTATCTCATTTTCCCAGTTCTACATAAACCTAGAGCACAGTTACACTTTGTGAGGAGCAGTGAGTGTTTATGCCTCTGTTTATGCTCCTGTTGTCTACTTGTGTCTTGAACCATTTGGGGGAGCTTTTGCTCCATACATTTTCTGTCCTGTGGGTGATTTTTAGGACTGGTTTTGCCACGTTCTGAGCTGTACCAGGAACCAAGGCACAGTGGAAACCTTGGAAAGCACACAAGCCCCCTCAGCTGTGGTCCCAGCCCTAAAACATCTTGCAATGGAATTGCCCTGCCCATGGCAGTGGAATTGCCCTGCCCATGGCAGGGTTGGTCTTTAAGTCTGGGACTCTGTGGTTGCATCCCCTCCTGTCCTGAGCAGCAGTTTGTGCAGCTGCAGGCTGACTCTGCTGATGGGAAGCAGTGAGTGCAAGGAGGGGCAGCCCCTGCAGAGGGGGCTCAGGGCTATTTGCATTTTCCTGTGTTTTCTGGGGCACCACACGTGTGTCCCAGGCACTGCTTTGTTCCAGGGCACAAATACAGCCTGAAAGCAGCAAAGGAAGCTTTGTTCTGCCCTGGAATTCGAGTGGAAAAAGCTCTTTTGCTTTATAGAATTCGCTTCCCTTCCCTGTTTCCTTTGTGCCCCTGGAGATGAGGAGCAGCTAATCATGATTCCCCTGAAGCAGAGCCAACAGGATTAGCAGGCAAACCCTCTGAGCCTGGCTGCTGCAGGGTCCTGCTCCAGGCAGCACTCAGCTGACACTGCTGCTGCTCTGGGGCCAGGAGGGTCCCCAGCCCCTCTCCAGACAGGGCTGGGCTTGTGTCCATGAGGCTGGGCACAGCAGAAATACAGGTATCAAACAGCAGCATTTTGCTGGGACGAGGTTAGCAAGGTGCTGGTGTTCTTCTAAAAGGAAAAGCAGAATCTTCTGAGATCTGATGTGTTCTTCCCCATGGAGATGCCTGGTTTTCACCAGTTATTAACCAGTTATTAACCAGTTATTAACCAGTTATTAACCAGGTATCAGCAGTTATCACCAGCTGTCACCAGTTATCAGCAGTCCCACAGCCCCTGCCATGGTGCCACTGCTCTGCTGGGAGCGTTCTGCTCTCCTGGCTCTGCTGAGACCCAGTCAGGCACCAGCAGCAGCTCAGCTGGAAAATGGGATTTTGCATGGAGCTGAATTATCACCACAGACCCAGCAGGGATTTCAAAGCCCTGTGGATGTGGCACTTGGGGACACAGGGCAGTGCTGGGGGACAGTTGCCCTGAGGGACCTCGAGGACTTTTCCCAGCCTCAGCAGTTCCGTGGTTCTGTTGCAGTGGGGTCCTCCTGAGGCCATGGAGAGCTCTGCAAGGTGCCCCCAGCTCTGGAGGGGGTGTGCAGAGGTGCCCCCAGCTCTGGAGGGGGTGTGCAGAGGTGCCACCAGCTGCTGCCTTTTCTCCTGTTCTGGATCCAAGGTGCTGAAACAGCTTTCAGCTCACTGTTGGCTTGCTGGGGTAATAGCCTTTATCCTGGATTCCAGGGCAAGGGACCCTGTCTGCCACCACCAGGAGGGTGCCAGGGATGCAGGGATGCTCAGTGACCCCAGGGAAGCGTGGCCAGTGCATCTCCTGCACTTTTCCATCCCAGTGGATGCAGAGGGTCCATCTGTCTGCCTGGGAGGGGCAGGAGCAGAGCCCAGCTGCAGGACAGGGTCGTTTCCTTGGGCACAAACCCTCCTGGAGCTCCCAGAGGAGGTGCTGGGAATGTGTTCCCATAAGGCATTTTCTCTGGTTGGTACAAAATGCTGCACACACGTGGCAGGGAGTTGTTCCTTCTGGCAGGAGCATGGGCTGGTGCTGCTGTGTCCTCTGCTGGGGAGCAGGAGAGCTGGGAAAGGGCAACCAAGGGACTGGAAAATGCATGTCAAAAATATCTGTAACTCACAAAATTAGTCTTTTATGAACCTCTTTCCTTTTTCCTGTTGGCCTTTTCCCTTCTCCCTTTCCCCCTTCCCTTCCCTTTTTTCCTTCTCCTGCTCTCCCCACGGCCATCTCCCATGCCCAGGGAGGAGCAGCTGGCTCCCACACCTTTGTGGGGCAGACCAGGCGGGGCCCAGAGGCTGTGCCAGCCCCAGGGCTGCTCGGAGCCCCTCAGGATGGAGGCAGCCCGGGGTGTTTTCCCTCTGGATGGAGTTTTCCATGCTGTCCTTGTGGAGGCTCAGCACGCAGCCCCTGCTCCGCTCCCGTTGCCTTTCAGGGTCGGACGTTCCGCTCCTCACAGATTCCTCACCCAGCCGGGGACAAGGTCGAGCTGACAGCTTTATATTGTTTTTGATTAGCAAATTCTGGAATTAGAAGCCATGCTCTATGATGCCCTGCAGCAAGAAGCTGGAGCCAAAATTTCCGAACTTCTTTCAGAAGAGGAGAAGGAGAAGCTGAAGAGCGCCGTGGAGCAGTGGAAGCGGCAGGTGATGAGTGAGCTCCGGGAGAGGGACGCGCAGATCCTGCGGGAGAGGATGGAGCTCATCCAGCACGCCCAGCAGGTGGGTCTGGGCAGGGCCCTGGCCTCCCCTGGAGCTGTCCCGAGCTGGCCAGGCCCGGGACAGGCTTTGCTTGGCCTTGGATGCCCCTGCAGACAGGGCAGCGTGCTGTTCCTGCCTTTGTCACACACGGTGGCAATCACAGAGCGCTCACCTGCAGCCCAGTGCCCAGTCTGGCTTTGGCAGAAGCACAGCACATACAGTCTATATCCCCCAAAGTAATGCATCTGCTGGGTACATCTGTATTTGGTTGGTTAATAAATATTTTTTTATTTGAAATCTGACAGAGAATTAAAGAGCTAGAAGAAAGAATTGAAGGCCAAAAAAGACAAATAAAAGAGTTAGAGGAAAAGGTAAGGTCATGCAGACGGAACAGATGCTGTGTGTGCACATGACCATTCTCCATTTCACCTGGGCCAAGGAAACCACCCTAGAGAGAGCTCATGTGTGTAGTGCAGTGAGAAAGGGGGACAGCTCCAGGAAAACAGCTTGCATTTGCACCAGCCCCTCTGAGGAGGGGAGATGAACTGGCTGAATTGAGTCCTTCCTCCCTGTTACCCCTCAGGGCAGCCTGGCACTGGGCAGGGAAGGGCCAGAGCCAAGGGCTCAGCAGCAGAGCTCTGGGGAAGGGGTGTTGCTCCCTGCTTCCCTCCCATCCATCCCAGCCCCTGGAAAGGCAGTGCATGGAGCAGCCTTTCCCTGCAGGAACAGGGGCTTTGCTCTCTCTCCTCCCTCACCTGCAGCCATGGCTCGTGTCCTAGAGCATTCTGCAGCCAGCCCAAACTGCTGTGTTTTACCCCAGAATGGCCTCAGCCCTGCCCTGCCTGCCCGTGGGAGGGCTGTGCTCAGGTACAGCAGGGGCTGAGCCCAGAGCTCAGCAGGGCCGGGCTCGGGGTGTTTTGAGGGGTCAGGAGAACTCAGCTGAAGTTCCCCCATTTCCCCCAAGCCCGTGGCTGGAGCTGGCTGGGCTCACAGGGCCAGGGGGTCACTGTCACCAGCCCAGGGGACACGGGAGCTCTCCTGAGCCAAGCTGAGCCCTGAGCACTCGCACTTCACTTCACACTCCATATTTCTTCTCACCTGAGAGTTTTGTTGCACCCTGTCTGTAACCACAGCTTATTTCTCAGTTAAACACACTGTAAACTCTTAATCTCTTTCTTCTCTTCCATTTTTCCCTCTCTTCTCTCCCCCTTTCAGTTTTTATTTTTGTTTTTATTTTTCTCTTTAGCTTTCATTCTTTGGTCATAGTCCTTCAGGCCACATGCACAAGGTAAGTCTCCTCTGCTCTCTCCTCTTCTCCTCCTAGAGCATCTCTATTCTCCCATAGAGAAAAGAGCCTTCCTTCTGCTGTGTCAGCAGGATTGAAGGGTCTCTTGGGCATGCCAGAGAATCCAAAAATTGAAATCTCCAAATCCTTTAAAAAAACGTGAAACCTGGACACCGGCAGGCAAAAACTTGCCAAACAGAATTTCCTTCTTTAGAGGGAAGGACAAGGAAAAACTAAGCAGGCTTAAAAGCAAGGAAACCTCTGGCAAGCCAGGGGGAACCCCCAGTCTGGGGTGACTCCTCTGAGTGCATCAGGGCAGCTCCAGCTGATCTGTGCTGGAAGGCCATGGAAACCCTCAGCCCCTCTCCTGCCCAGCCAGAGAGCCTGTCCTGCCTCCAGGACAGCAGCCAGGTGGGTTTGGGGCAACATGGCATTTACTGGGGCGTGTTCCTGCAGGCATTGTGCCAGAGGGCCCCAGGGACCCCCTGAATCCCCTTTTTCCCATGTAAAGGGGGATAAATTGCCCTATTTCTGTGTGTGCTGCCAGGAATGGCCACAGCACGGATGGCACGGAAGGAAACACTCCCCACTAACAACAGAAATGGAACAGATCACAAATCCTTCTTTACCAGTTGCACAATTCAGCAGATAATTATAAACAGGACCTCAGAGAAGCTCTGTGAATGTTATTTTTGCCCAGGTGGGCTTTCCTTTGATTGCTGTTTTCCTCTCCTGTTTCAGCCCCCTGAGGCCACTGCAGCCGCTCCTGCTGTTCCTCCCAGAGGGACAGCCCTGCTCCCCGAGACCCTCACAGAGACTTTGCCCCTTGCACCCCGGATCTGTCTCGCTCCTTGCTGCTGGCCATGGCAGCTGCAGCCCGTGGGACTTCCAGCAGGGCTGGGCTGGGCTGGGTGGGAGTGCCTGCGCCCCCGAAACCCCCGAGGAGCCTTTGGAGAGGCTGAACTGAGCCCACCAAGGAAGCCCAGAGCTCTGCTGCTGCCTCTCCTGCAGCCCAGGCTGTGCTGAGGGCCAGCCCTGCTGCTGGGCAGGCTCTGCCAGCAGCACCAGCACTGATTCAGATACACTGGATTTACCCTGGTTCCCTGCTAAGCAGGTGGCAAATTGCTTCTGTGTAGAAGTGCCCGTGTCCTGTCTGTGTGCCACGTGCTCATGTTTGTTCCACAGTTCTTCAAAAACCTGCCTTGAAAGAAGATTTTAGGAAGTGTTCCAGAGGAGCAGCCCATGAAAAAATGGATGTGAGTGGAAATGAAGTGGTTTGCTCCAAGGAATTTCTCCGTGGCACAGGGTATGTCCCATGCTTTGTTGAATATCCCACGAGCCCAGTTTTAGGACAAAACATAAAGCTACATTCAGGAAACCAAACTCTAATTATTTTTTTTTTAAGTAAACCATTATGAAAAAACTGTGCAATAATTCATAATTGGCTGTCCCTGAACAATGACAAAAGGCTTAACACTGTCCCAGCAAAAAGTTCAGCCTGGAAAAGAGTGAACTAAACCAGATTATCCCTCATCCACGTGCACTGGGCTGGGAGAGGGAACAGAACTTGTTGTCACCTGGAAGGTGTCCTCACCTGGAAGGTGTCCTCACCTTGGGGAAAGGAAGCACAAGTCCCACAGAGCGCGAGCCCAGGGGGCTGGCACAGGAACCAGGAAGGAAAAAGGATCCTCTAGAAAAACAGGTGAAGAGGGGAAAATCAGAAGAAATTCCAGAGTGTGACTGACCACGTTGGATCCACAGCTGAGCACAGAAATGCAGGGCTGTGGGGCAAGGCCAGGGATGGACAAAGCCAGGACCAAGGCCAGGGATGAGGACCAAGGCCAGGGATGGACGACAAAGCCAGGACTGAGGACCAAGGCCAGGAGTGAGGTCCTGCCAGCAGCCAGGGTCCCACGGTGCCCATCCCTGGGAGCACGGGCAGGAGGGATCAGAGCTCTGGGCAGGTAAGATGGGCTGACCAGCTGAAAACCTCTTTATCCTGGGATTCTGTGGAACTCCCTCCCCTGCTGGTCTCTCTCACTGCAGTTAATAATTACAGGTGTTATTATTCTGTTATCATTGTTCTCTTAAGGTGATAACAGAGGAAATACTGAATTTGGTACTGAAATTACCAGAGTCTTTATGTAAACATTATTTAATTATTGCTAATAATTTAGGTGTTAAATTTCAGTGTGATATGAAAATAAATGCTGGGTTTGTACTTTAGAACAGTGGTCACTCTTAACATAAAGTTATTGGGAGTTAATTAAATGCACTATCAGATTTGTATGGACAGTAAGCAGTCATTCTGCTTTTAAAAAAATGTTTTAAATGCAGGAGATGAAAATAATTTTCATTTTGCATAGAAAAGACAAATAGTAATTGAAAAATATTTTAGTTCACAATTTCCCTCACTTTTTTCCAAATTTGTGCTGATAAGGAGTTCCTTGGCAGATAAACATGATGGGGAGAGCAGCAGAGGAAGCTGCAGTTGCACAGGTTTTACAGAAGTGTTATTTACATGCCAAATTTATGTATTAATTAGGCATCAAATGGTAATTCCACTACTTCCAGATGAAGCTGTCCTGGGTCAAAGTGGGCAGTGCCCAGGTAGGGGTGGTGGCACCCAGGGGTGCCCCTCAGCAGAGACCCCATCAATGGGCACCCCAGGGCAGGGTGCTGCAGCCAGGGGAAACTGGGAGCTGTGTGTCCTGGAGGAGAGAATTCTGCTTGACAGGCATTTGACTGTCCCAGGCAGGTTTGGGAGGGTGCTTCAGTTGTTTTTTAGTGTCTGTTTAACCTTGGGGACTGGAGGCTCGCAGGGCTGGGTAGCACTTGCCTGTGTCCAAATAAATAAGCTGTCACTTACCTAAGAGAAATTTTTATTAGATATTAACTGTTACATTTATAGAAGAGGCTTGAGTGTTCATATTTTTTGCCCTGATTATCTTAATTTAATTAAAACCTCCAGCATTTCTTATAGCTCCAGTTGATGTTTGTTCATTCAAAGGAAACAACATGTGGAATGTGCTGGAACAAATAATATCAAATCATTGTTTTCAGTTTTCCAGTGATGGAAGGATGGGGAGAGCACCATGGCAGAGGGCTGGAGCCTCATGAGCTCTGCAGGCCCTTCCTGCCCGAGCCAGCCTGCATTCCATGTTTCTAAAAGCAGCTGGCTGTGTTTCACTGCTCTGTGGAGCTGAGCCCTGGGCTCATGGGGGGATGCCAGCCATGGTCACCAGCAGCAAGCCAGTTTTAGGTTCATGGTGGACTCACCTATTTTCAGATGCTCCTCTAACTCTTGCATTTCTTACAACAATATAAATTCTCTTTAGAAATGGCCCTTAATATTTTTAATTAAGAATACACAATGTATTTCCTACTGTAAGCAGCAATTAGAAATACCAGTTTCAGGAGTTCAGAGCTTGATGGTTTTATTTAACCACAGCTGGGAACATTTCCCCAGGGGGAACCTCCTTCACCCCCAGAGCAGGATCTGTCCCTGTGAGCCTCTCAGTTTTGTAGGTAGTTCCTTTTCCTTAAATGACTTTGCACACTGATCAGCTGAACAGTAGCAGGTTGTTCTGTGTTCCTGGTGTTCCCTGCTGTCAGCAGAGGGTGGGGTTTTGGGGTTTTTCCTCCCTTGCAGAAGGGATCCCCAGGGGAGGGGAGGGTGCTGGAGCTGGCAGCCGTGTGTGAGTGCTCAGGCCCTCTGGAAATGAGTCCCTTCACAGGGGCACTAATGAGCTGCAGCCTCAGAATGCTGACTGGGGACTCTGCTGTGCAGGGTGAGCCCAGACAGCCTCGTTTGAAGTGAAGTGTGGGCAAATTCAGGCCGTCAAGGAGACTCCCATCGAGCACAGGCACTGACTCAAAAGCTTTTATTCCTCTTGCTGTGCTGCAAACCTTGCAGGTTCTCCCTCTCAGAGGGCAGGATTGGCTCAGCACCGAAGGAGATTTCCAGTGGGTTAATAACTGTCAGTTTGGATAAGAGCAGGGGGTGTCTCCTGGCAGGGCGATGCTGCTCCCCTGTCTGGGGGCTGCTGCAGACTGAAATGCACAGAGATGACAATGTCAGCCTGAATTTGTGGCTGAGGCGGGGGAGATGGAGGCCCTGGGGCAGGGGTGCCTGGCTGGTGCTGAGGGAGGCTCCAGCCAGGTCTGGGCATGGCTGGGGGCTCCTCACCCCCCTGCTCACCCCAGACATCTCTGCTGTGCAGAGGCTGCTCCTCCATGGCTCTGCCAAATCCCACGGGCCAGCTGGGAATGTCCTTCTGAGCAAAACACCAGGTTCATTACAGCAGGAACTTTTGGTTGTGCTTCCTGGGCACCTTCTGGGGGCAGGACGTGGGAGCAGCCTTTCATTTATCCTCTCTCCAAGTAAAACCTCCCACTCCTGTGTTGCTGCAGGGGTGTCACACACAGCACAGGATCCCAGAATGGTTTGGGCTGGGAGGCACTTGCAGGGTCATCCCTGCCATGGGAAGGACGGGAACCTCCCACTACCCCAGGTTGCTCCAAGCCCCATCCAGCCTTCCCTTCAATCATTTCCTCTTTCTGTGAGAAGTAGAGAAGAGCTTTTTTGGAGTGTGAATTTGTGCAGCAGCACTTTGGTGTCCTGTGTGCTTCCCCCTTGAAACCCCAGCACCTTGCATCCTCAGCTTGCTCTCAGAATGAAAACTCTGCCTAACTCTGTACAGACTGGCAGGGTAAAAGCCTGCTCCACCAAGCTGGTTTTAAAGATAATCATTCATTTCACCTTTCATTCCCCAAAGCACTCCTGGGCAGAGCAGCTTCAATTCTCATCACAGCTGAAGGGTTCTCCCCCTCAATTTGGGTCTTGCTGAGCCCTTGCACATAATAAGGACAAGTATTTTTTTAGTTTACCAAACTCAGCGTTAGCCTGGAGCATTATTCAGCTGGAAAATCTATCACGAAGTTAGCTTTTTTAAAAGAATGCATTCTGTTTGTAAATGGTGTTGGTGTGAACAGCCCTGCCGTGGAGGGGCTGGGCCCAGTGATATGTCTGCACTTGCAGGGCTGCAGAAATCCCAGAGAAACCTCCCGGGAAGGGAGGAGGGGTCCAAGGCACTCAGGCTGTGCTGCAGATGGGTAGAGGCAGCCGAGGAGATGCTGCTCTGGCAATGGCTTTTCTGAGGAGAGTTGCCCCGGGGCACTGTGCTCCTTGCAGTAAACAAGGATGCTGTGAACCCCCCCGGGACACCCAGACTGGCCAGTGCAGTGTCGGGATTGTCACGGCTGTCACAGAGGGGCTGGCAGCACTGAGAGGGTCTGCAAGGGGGTTGTGAAATACCCACATCCTCACTTAAAGCCACATTTCTCCCTTTGCTAAATCCGGGAGGATTCTAAGGGCTGTGCATGGATGGGGAGCCAGGCTCTGGCAGGGCTCCCACAGCTCAGTTCCCCAAAGTGGGGAGGAGGTGCAGGCACGGGCAGGGTGTGCCAGCAGCACAGAGCAGGTCTGTCACCCAGAGCCCCCAGTTCCTGTGGGTGCCAGCAGGGCTGGCATCCCCCCCATGTCCCCCCGATGTCCCCCGGTGCCCTTCCCGAGCAGGTGCAGGGGGGCCAAGGAGTCAGCCTGCATTTCCTGCCTCAGCTCCCTCTGTTCATCCTGCTCAGCTGTCCCTGAGCTGTCCCTGCTGAACTGTCCCTGAACTGATCCCACTGAACTGTCCCTGAGCTGTCCCTGACCTGTGCCTGAACTGATCCCACTGAATTGTCCCGGAGCTGTCCCGGAGCTGTCCCTGAACTGTCCCTGCTGAACTGATCCGCCTGAATCCAATGTGGAAAGAAAATGCTATGGGTTTCTATGCATATATATATATATTTATATATATATATATATATATATATATATACACACGTGTGTGTGTGTGTGTGTGTGTGTGTGTGTGTGTGTGTAGAATGAGCAGTACCACGATTTTACCACAGGTAAATGATTTGTAATGGAAGGAAACAGCTTTTTAAGCCCCTGTTATTATGCCTGGAGGGAGCAGCTGTGTTTTCTGCTCTAGCAGAAGCAGTTTGCAGCAGGTCTGTGCCAGAATCCCCCCGTGTCTGTGGGGGCAGGATGGGCACAGCCTGACTGGGGGCCAGAGCCACCGGGTTCCCCTTCCAGCACAGGAGGTGATGGCAGTGCCAGAGCACAGCCCTGCCCAGCCTGGGGTGGCTCAGGGCACGAGGCTGCAGGGAGGGAACAGAGGGGTTGAAATCAGCCGAGCTGGCTGCTCCTGCAGCCCTGCCCGGCCAAGCAGGGCTGGCACTGACGGGCACCGTGATGCCCAGCATCCCCAGCCCAGCTCCAGCCTCCCCCCAGGCTCCTGGAGCTGCTGGAAGGCTTCAGGGGGCCCGGGAGCTGCGTTTCAGATTCCAGTCTGTGAATATTGATGAGGTGAAGTGCTTTTATGCTCATGGGTAGTTCCTCTGCTCAGCGTACACTCAGCATTTGTCAGCATAAATGGATAGGGTCAGGAACGCTCCTTCCTTGGTAAATTGGACTGGAAAACCCCAGAATCTTCCAAGTCAGTATAGACAGGAACAAAATATACCATGGGCATGTTCACTGGGATGTCCTGTGAAACTGTGCTCTAAATTTTAAATTGAAAATGAGGAATTAAGTAACAAATTAGGTGGACAGTGAGGGGCTGCTGATAGCTGAGATTCTTAGGGCTAGTAGCCCATCCTCCAGCCACAAAAACCATGGGAGTGTGGCCTGAAATGTAATCAAGAATCTGAATTTTTGCAGAGACTCTGTAGTGAATTGCCTGAGTGTGTTCACCCCCTCACCCTGCTCTCAAAGGCAGGTGTTAAAAAATAGCATCTTAACAAAGAAGGTGCACTTTGTCAAAGCTGGGGGTGCAGCTGAGGTTTGTGTAAGTCCATTTGTGTAATCCATTGACTGTTATTACTCTGATTTTTGGCTGGTTCGCTGCAGCCAGCACTTCCCTCTTTCTCAACAGGAAAAAGGGGAAAAGAAAAAAGAGCTTCCTATTCTTTCCAGGGACCTGTCCCGTCCTCTTCCCTGTCATCAAATGTTCCCCTTTCTGTGGAACCTATTGGAACTAAATGGCCACTGTTTTTAGATGGTTAAACAACTCCCCTCTGTATTTTATTCTGCTCATGATTTCTCATCTTCCTGTTCTCTGGCCCCACTCTCTGCCCTGCAGTTCGTCCCAGAGGGTTATTTGCATTTGTATTCATGTGCACAGGAGGGGATGAATATGCCATAAATGCCCTCGTGTGAATCCAGTGGGAGAGGAAGGGGGAAAGGCAAGGAAGCCAAGTCCAGCCCATTGTTCTTTACATGGACATGAAATTCCACCTGTTTATTCTCAATGTGGGGCATGAGTGGGAAGGTGAGAGATTCTGCATTCCCACCTCTGGGGGGCTTGTGGGGTCCCAGGTGAGGATGGGGTCCAGCCCCCAAGGCCACAGCCCCGAGGTGTTGGTGTGGGTCTCTCTGATCCACTCCTTCCCATTGCATGGATCCCAGAGGGATCCATGATTTGCTGTCCCACTGACACCTCCCAGGCAGCAGCGGGGTCCCAGGGTGTGTCCCAGGCTGGATTCAGGTTTGGCAGTGATGAAGAACCTCAGGCTCATCCAGGCAGACTCTCCTTTGGGAGGGAGGAGTGAGCTGCCTCAGAGCCACCTCCAGCAATCCTTCACCTGCTTGGTACCTCTGCATTACCTTGGCCAGTCCAAGGGCTGCCTGGTGGTTCTGGTGCCTTTTCCTTACTCCCCAAACATGTCCCAGCTTTTCCCAGCAGCCCAGGATGCTGTCAGTGCCTCCCTCAGCCATATGGTCCCGTGTGATATATATAAATAAACATATGTATATATAAATAAGCATGTAAATATATATCCATAGATAAAGATGAATGTGTAAATATAGATCTCCTTCCATTGCAGCCTTGGTAGGAGGCTGTGCTGATGAAGGTGATCATTCTTCTTCAGGAACTGTCGTGACAGGACAAGGAGTAATGGGGTCAAACTAAATCAGGGGAAATTTAGCTTAAATATATGGAAGAAACTCTTCCCTGGGAAGATGGGCAGGCCCTGGCACAGGGTGCCCAGAGCAGCTGTGGCTGCCCCTGGATCCCTGGCAGTGCCCAAGGCCAGGCTGGACACTGGGGCTGGGAGCACCTGGGACAGGGGAAGGTGTCCCTGCCATGGCAGGGGTGGCACTGGTGCGATTTGAGGTCCCTCCCAACCCAAACCAGTCTGGGGTTTTGTGATTCCTTTCTCACATGAAATTTGATCCGTGATCTTTGAGAAACTGCCTTCCTGCACTGTTCTCTTCTGCAAAGCTGCTGTTTTCCACAAGCCACGAGTGCTCAGGAGCACAACTAGCGCTCCGTGCGTTACCATTTTTCACATGCTGTTGTCCCAGTTTTACAGCTCTGGAGCAATTCCGTGTGTGTGGCGGGGGTGAGGGGGGGGTGACCGTGCCGTGTGCGAGGCCGCGGCAGCGGCGGGGAGCGGCGGCGGGAGCGGCGGGCAGCGCTGCCGGCACCGGCGGGGAGCGGCGGGAGCGGCGGGGAGCTCTGCCGGCACCGGCGGGGAGCGGCGGCAGCGGCGGGAGCGCTGCCGGCACCGGCGGGGAGCGGCGGGAGCGGCGGGAGCGGCGGGGAGCGGCGGGCAGCGCTGCCGGCACCGGCGGGGACAGCGCTCGGCTCCGAGCGCGCCGGGACGGCCCCGACGGGCGGGGATCCAACAGAGCAAAGCGGCGTGTGGAAAACCCGTGCCAGCCGCCCTCGCTTCCTCTTCTTTCCTTTACTGCTCGGTCTCTTTTCAGGAATTGCTTCTGAAATCCTTGGGTGCTGTTGTCGCCTGTGAGCAGCATCCGCTGTCTCAAGGCTCGGGGGGACAGAGGAGCCCGCAGGACCTGCTCTGGTGCAAGGTATCCCTGCCCGCGGCAGGGCTGGAACCAGAGGAGCGCAGGGCAGCCCGGGACTGTCGGCCCTGCCGGCCGGGCGGGCTGGGAAGGGTTAACCCTTTCCCTGCACGGTGGCTGCGCCAGGGAGGGGATTCGGCTGCTGCTGAGGCCGGGGGAGAAGAGACAGGGAACAAGGGCTGGAGAAGGGACAGGGAGCGGGGGATTCTCTCCTCTCTGGCCGTTGGCAGGGCTGCTCTCTTCCCTTCCCATGTGTTCCTTCCCCAGCCATTCCCCGTCCGCCGGCGCTGCTCTCCTGGTGGGTGGGACATGGGAACAGGGGCACGGCGCCAAGGAGGGGGCACGGGAAGGGTCAGGGCAGCTGCAGCAGCCCCCTCCCTCCTACGGGCACCAAATCCTTCCTTCGTGCCGCCTCTCCTCCCCTGGGGAGGTGGAATTTGCCTTCGTGGTCATTAACTCGTCCTCTCAGAGTTTATCAGATGAGGCACATTTTAAATTCGTCATTCATCACGATCATCACCATATTCTGAGTGCTACCCAGAGCTGTTAGGGGGGTACTGCTCAAGGAAAATGAGTTATTTGATGTGTGGCACAGCCTGGAGAAAAAAAGTACATTTAACATTTAATAAGTTATCTCTTGATTTTCAGGGAAAAAACAGTAACTGGCTAAGCCTACTCCAACTCAGACTTAACTGAGAGCTGCTTGACACAACCCAGCACAACCTGTGGAATGGGAATGTTGTAGATTTTGGGATTAAAAATCCCATGTGGAGGAGAGGACCACAGCTGTAGTTAAACCTTGTGTTTATTTTATTCTGTAGGTACCTGCACCGCTGGAGTTTATAAAGCTATGAAGAAAACCCCTGGATACTGAAATTCTTCAGCCTCTTCCTGCACTTGTACATCCACCGTGTTAACCCAGCACAGGGAGCTCAGCTGCAGAAACAGGAGGAAGGGAGTTGGTCAGAGAAGTGTGGTATTTCAACCAGAGGATGCAATGTTTTAAGGCCAAGGTTGTGGATTTTGATCTCAGCATACGATTCTGTCATGGAATTGATTTAACAAGCTCCGATTCTACCAGATACCAATACCAACAGTGCTGGCATTCTGGGATGAGCTGCATTTTTGCTTCTGCATTTCATGCCTAAAACAAGTTCATTTTGAGTTCTACTGAAATACTTCATGTCTTAAAATACTGTGTTCACTGGAAGCCCTGCAGGTGGCGGCTGAGGTGACAAAGGGCACCTTAGGAAGTGGCTTAAGTCCACCTCATGGCTCTTCATTCAGGACGTGCTCTTGCCCGGTGTGTCCTTGTGTCTCAAATACCGGTTCTGTTTTCCCATTCACTTCCTTGATCCTGGGGGTTTTAAGTACAAAGCCAATTGTACAGGACAGGTCTGTGTGTAAATAAGGAATTGTGCTTATCTATATGTCACTATAAATATGTATGAAGTTTTGTACATAGGAAAGAGAAAACGGCTCAAAGAATGTTTTCAGAACTGTGTCCTCCGTTTGAATGCACAGACAGGAGATTGCCATCCATGTGCTCCCTCACTCTCCGGGAAGGGATCCCGCTGGTTCCGCTCGCCGCCCGCGTCCAGCTGGGCTCTGTGTCAGGAGTTTTTGGTGGCCCGGAGCCGGGCTGGGCTCTGTGTCAGGAGTTTTTGGTGGCCCGGGGCCGGGCTGGGCTCTGTGTCAGGAGTTTTTGGTGGCCCGGGGCCGGGCTGGGCTCTGTGTCAGGAGTTTTTGGTAGCCCTGAGCCGGGCTGGGCTCTGTGTCAGGAGTTTTTGGTGGCCCGGGGCCGGGCTGGGCTCTGTGTCAGGAGTTTTTGGTAGCCCTGAGCCGGGCTGGGCTCTGTGTCAGGAGTTTTTGGTAGCCCGGAGCTGGGCTGAGCCGTGCCGGGTCTCGGCTGCTCCCGCCTCACTCTGGCCCCTGTGCATCTCTCACAAACACCGTCTCCAAGGCCCGGGACGGCGGTGGGAGAGTGCCCCGGCCCGGGGCGTTCCCGCAGTCCCTCCGTGCCCGGTGCGGGGACCGCAGCCGGAGCAGGGGGTGCCGCGGGCCGCCCCCCGCCACCGTGTGTGCGTCAGGCATGGACCGCTTGTTCCAGCTGCTGGAGGATGTGGCTGTTATTTCCTGTATTCTGCTCTATATCTGTAGCCTTCAGTGATTCCTTGAGTGCCTTACATGGCTTGTGGACAGAATTCCTGACCAGGCGGAGAAAATGCCCCTGGACCGACGCCGGCTCCTTCGCACCCCTGTGGCCCTCGCCCCTTGCCGGCAGCGTGCCCAGGAAGAGATTTAGCTTCGACTCAGGAAATCGCCGTGTGAATATGTGTATTAAACCCTGTATGATCTGCTGTACAGTTTATAAAAAGGGACTGTTGTAAACTTATGCAAAACGTAACACAGAGAAGATGGAGGGTTTTGGTCCCCTGGCTGGCGTGCCGTAACCCGTGTCCTCTAATCCTACTCCAGAATCATATCCAAAATATAGAACGCTGGGTTCAGTGCTGCGACAGCAACCGACAGCCCGAAAACAGGGGCTGGAGAGAATTTTACAGTTATTTTTGTATTGTGATTCCTATGATATATATCGAGAGACTTTCTATTCCTTTGTAAAATACATAAATTATTGTCAATTTTAATTAAAAAGATCTGTTTTAAACCTTCAAATTAGATGAAGTGGTTTGGGGTTGAGGGGATGGGGAAGCTGGACTGTGACACCGGCCAGGCTGGGGGACCGGGAGATGCCCGGGAGGGCTCGGGGGGGGGGGGCGTTCACCCGATCCCCGCGGCAGCCAACCCCGCGCTGTCTCTGCCATCACAGACGCTGGAGATGTCACCTCGCGGTCGTACGCGGGGCCGAGCACGGGTGGATGGGCACCGGGAGGGGCGGGGGGTCCTTGGGCGGCTCTTAACGCGGCGCTGGGCTCTCCTCCGCAGGGCGAGCGGCTGCGGAGCGCAGCGGCAGCGGGGAGCGCAGGGGTGCCGGGCCCATGGCCGGGCGGCAGGAGGAGGCTCTGCCCGCCTGCTTTGCGGGGCTGGGCGCGGGCAGCCCGCGGCCGCGCCAGAAGCGCGGCGGGATGTTCTGCAGCGTGGAGGATGCCTTCGACAACAAGACGCTGAACTTCGCCTCGCTCGCTGCCTCCGGAACATCAACACCCGTCGGGGGGCAGCGCCGCGATACCCACCCGGGACCGAGCCCCGACGCGGGACCGAGCCCCGACCCCGGCCCTGACCCCGGCCCCGCCGCGGCCGCGCTGTCCCCGAGAGCTCCGGCCGCGCTGCCCGACGGCTGCCGGCAGGTAACGGGACTGCACCGGGACAGGGGCCGGGGACCTGTCCCGACCTGGCGAGCCGGCCTGGCCGAGACCGCGGCGGGAGGGCGAGCGGGACCCGTCCGGCTGTCCTCCTGCCTCCTGTCCCATTCCTCCCCGTCCCATTCCGTCCGGTCCCGCGGAGTTCGCTCCCGGAGCGGGCGCTGGGCCCATCCCCGTGGCGCGGGTTTGAGCAGGGCACGGTGCGGGGGCGCCGAGCGGCCGCCTTTCCCTCGGGGGCATGGCTGGGAGCGCCCCGCCGGCCCCGGCCCCGTTCAGCCCCGCTCGGCCCCGCCGGACCGTCTCTGTCCGCGGCCGGGCGCGCGGCGGGGAGGGCGGGGGCGCGCACGCAGGCGAGGGCGCGCGGCGGCGGGCGCGGGCACGCGCGCAGCCCCGCACACACGCGGCGGAGGCGGCGGCGATGTCGCAGCCGGGCAGGAGGAGCGGGAGCCGCGGCACGGTGAGGGCTCCCCGCGGGGCGAGGGCTGCGGGACCGCGGGGCTGCGAGCCGGCCCGGGGGTCGCTCCGGCCGGCGGAGGTGGAGCGGGGCGGGCGGTCGGTCTCTCCAGCCGGGGAGCGCCGCGGGCTCCTGCCCTCCCCGGGGTCAGCGCCCGGCGGGGCCGTTGCCGGCGGTGCCGTTGCCGGCGGGGCCGGTGCCGCGGGGCCGAGCCCCTGCCCTGTCCGCCCCTCGCAGCCTGCCCGCTCCGCTCCTTTGTTGCGCGGCCCGGCCGGAGCCCGGCGGTCTCGGCGCTTTGTCCCGGGGCCGCCCCGGAGGGACAAAGGCGGGCGGGCTCAGCGGCGGGGCTGCCCCGCCGTGCCCCCGGCTCCCTGTGCCGCCGCGGCCGGAGATGGGCTCCGGGCACGCTTCCATCGCGGGATGGGCTCGGCAGTGTGAGAGCATCTCGCAGCCGTGCTCTGCCTCCCCCGTCAGCCCGGGGTCCCCCCGCGACTCCCCCGGCCCCGGCCGCGCTGCGTGGAAGGGGATTCCCTCCTCCCGGCGCTTCCCAGCAGGAGCTGGGATAAATCCCTCGATTGCGATGCCTTGTGTTTTGTTTTTTCTCCTCTTGCTGGCTCGTGGCAGAACTCCCTCGGGAAGAACCCAGTGGGTGCGGGAGCCAGGGACCGGTCCCGTTACTGGGCTGCGGGAGCGGATCCTGGGAGTGGGGCGCTGCCGCCGGGGTGGGGACGGGGTGAGGATGAGGGTGAGGACAGAGTGAGGATGGGCGTGGGGTGAGGATGAGGACGGAGTGAGGATGGGCATGGGGTGAGGATGAGGACGGAGTGAGGATGGGCATGGGGTGAAGATGGGCCCCACAAGGGGAGGGGCCGTCAGGCTCTCCCATGGGGCTGTAACACTGAGGCTTCTTTTGATTGATGTTATGGGACGAGGGGAAACAATAAAGACAATAAATCCTTGACTGTTCAAAAAAAAAAAAAAAAAAGTAATGCATTTCTTTAGTTTTCCTTTTATATGCCAGCGATGCTCTTCTAAACAAGCCCCGAAATGTTTCTAGGCAGTTTTGCCTTCGGACCCGGCTCTTTGTGGTGCAGCACCTCCAGACTGTGCTGCCACGTGCTCAGGCGTCCCTCGGCTGGTTTTGTACCCAGGCCGTGCTCTTTGTGTTGCCCATTTCAGCACTGGAAATAATTTTTCAAGCAACAGCAGAGAGCAGGAAAGGAATCCTCTGAAATTAGGCTGCAGCTCCACATAGACATCAGTGCTGCTGCTTTCTAAATTTTCTAGTTAAAGATTCTGGGTGAATATTCTGCAAATCTGAAAACTGTGCCAGTGTCTGGCTTTGAAGTGAGGCAAGTCCTCGAGGCTTTATCTGCCTCTGCCGAGACTGTAAAAACGAATGAATGGCAATAAATTACCAGGTTAATGAGATGCACTGAGAAGCCTGTAGCCGGAGCTGAGGCAGGAGCACGGCTCAGCCCTCGGAGCTGGGGGTGCCCAGGGCTCAGGGATGCACCCCTGGCTCCTGCCACCCCTCAGACAGCTGGGCTCCTCCAAATGACAATTTCATATGGTTCCCCTTGCAAATGTAGTTGTAGAATAGTCCAGATAGTCACTGAACTTGAGTGATTGCAGGGAAAATACTAAACCTAGATTTACTTAAAGCTTGGAATGAGTAAAGTGGAATCCAAACAAAAAAATCTTTAAAAAACTGTGGATTTTTTTTCCCATTAGAGTGACCACATTCTAATCAAAGGAGGAAAAATTGTCAACGATGATCAGTCATTTTACGCAGACATTTATGTGGAGGATGGCTTAATAAAGTAAGTTAAAAATTTATATTTGCTAATGTAATTTCTTAGAACCATACAGTGCCTTGGGATTTGAACAAGGTTCCTTCCCATCATTTTTTCTTTAAAAACTTTTAGGAAAATAAAGGCAGCATTTTAGAGTAGTGTCAGGAAAGAGCTACACTGGTGTAGCTGCAGCTGTAAAGACTTGCAAAGCACTGGCAGCCGGGGGAGGAGCAACAGAGGTTGCTTTGGCATCCTCGCTTCAGAGCTGTTGCCAGTTTAGAGGAGATGTTGATTTCCTTTGCAGACAAATCGGAGAGCACCTGATCGTTCCCGGCGGCACCAGGACCATCGATGCCCACGGGCAGCTGGTGATTCCGGGCGGCATCGACGTCCACACGCGGCTGCAGGCGCCCGCCATGGGCATGAGCTCGGCCGACGGCTTCTTCCAGGGCACCAGGGCAGCGCTGGCAGGAGGCACCACCATGATCAGTAAGGGCTGCTGCTTTCCAGCAGAGCACACGGGGCTGCAGTCACTGCGGGGTGTTTGTTTGCCTTCACAGCACAGAAATGTTTTTCTGCTGGACAGGTCCAAACACCACAAAGCTAATTGAAGGTGGTGTGTACTGTGCAGAACCTCCTTCACTTGCTGTGCATGGATATGAAAAATACACACATATATAAAAATATCTGTCTGCTCCTGCCTCACCTCATCTGAGAGCAAGACAGAAGAACACTTTAAGCACCTTTTGAAATGTTTTTAACAGCTCTGCAAGTGTGGGGCATTTTTGAGTTTCCCAGCTTTAATCACAGACTCCATTTCTGTGTTAATGTAAAATAATTTTGCTCTCTGTCCTGTTCCTGTTCCATTCCCAAGTTCCACTGCAGTTTGTGACTGCAGGACCAGTCTCACCAGTCCTGGCACAGCTCCCCAGCGAGCCCACAGCCAGTGCTGCAGTGAATGGAGCAGAGCTGAGGGAAGTGGCCCATGGACACTGCCCCAGGGCAGAATCCTCACCAGCACTCACGGTGTGGTGCTGGCTGAGAAACATGACAGAGCTGTCACTGGGCTTTGCTTGTTGCACATGTATCACTCAGTCTGGGAGCTCCGTGCCCCCTGTCCCTCGGCAGCACCGTGAGTGAGCTGGTACTGCCATGCCCGTCCCGCAGCAGCAGCTGTGTGGCCAGGGTGTGGTGCCAGGCGTGTCCCTGTCCCTGACCCGTGTGTCCCCGCAGCAGCAGCTGTGTCTGGGGCACAATGCCTGGCGTGTCCTGTCCCTGTCCCTGACCCGTGTGTCCCCGCAGCAGCAGCTGTGTCTGGGGCACAATGCCTGGCGTGTCCTGTCCCTGTCCCTGACTCGTGTGTCCCCGCAGCAGCAGCTGTGTCCCGGGCACGGTGCCCGGCCTGTCCCTGTCCCTGACCCGTGTGTCCCCGCGCAGCAGTGTGCTGGGCAATGCGGCTGTCCTGCCCTTCCCTGACCGTGTCCCGCAGCAGCAGCTGTGTCCGGGGCACAATGCCTGGCGTGTCCTGTCCCTGTCCCTGACTCGTGTGTCCCCGCAGCAGCAGCTGTGTCCGGGCACGGTGCCCGACCTGTCCCTGTCCCTGACTCCGTGTCCCCGCAGCAGTAGCTTTGTCCCGGGCACGGTGCCCGGCCTGTCCCTGTCCCTGTCCCTGACTCCCGTGTCCCCGCAGCAGTAGCTGTGTCCGGGGCACGGTGCCCGGCCTGTCCCTGTCCCTGACTCCCATGTCCCCGCAGTTGACCACGTGTGCCCGGACGTGGGCAGCAGCCTCCTGGCCGCCTACGAGCAGTGGCGCGGCCGCGCCGACGGCCAGGCCTGCTGCGACTACGGCCTGAGCATGGACATCCCGCGCTGGCACGAGAGCCTCAGGGAGGAGCTGGAGGCCCTGGTCAAGGACAAGGGTAAGGGCAGAGGGACCCCGCGGGCTCGGGGTCGCTGCAGGGTCCCGGGGTGGCTGTGGCAGCCCTGCTGTCCCCTAGCACCCGGCACTGCAGGGACACGCGCGGGCGGCCGCGCTCCTGCCCGTGGAGCTGGCACCTCCCCGTCCTTGGCTGGCCAGGGGAGAGCTGTGGACAGGGACACGGGCATCAGGTTCCTGCCATAACATCTGGGTCTGTGCCCTCACCTTTGGGCAGTTGGCAGCCTGGTCATGGAAAGGGATTTTGGAAGCTGAAGGAGTAGGGTTGGCCACCCTGATGTGGGCTGCCAGATGTACAGAAAAAACATTTCAAGAAAACCTCTGGAACAGGGCATAGAGAAGGAAACTCAGTTGTAAGCATTCCATAGTGGTTCCATTGTGCCTGTAACTCCTGTGCATCCCCAGGTATCTGTGGCACATGGCTCACTGGAAAGCAGGAAAGTAGACCACGAGGCAGGGATTCATGCATTCATTAATACCTATTGCCATGTTTGCAACTACACTTTCCTTCAGATATGCTAATGCAGAGCTAAATGTCTTCAGTGTAATTTGTAGTCTTGCAAGCAAGGGTTTAATTGGCCAATTACCATAGAAATTCGCAGTGAATTTCCTATTAAAATGCAGAGTGGCTGAAGTAATGGAGCTGTTCCTTGGAGCACATATGAAATACAGCTGTAATTTGATCATGGTTTGGTATTGCTCATTGCCTCTATCGATACAAAATACAGCAGCAATTCACAGAATCATGGAATGGTTTGCATTGGAAAGGACCCTATCCCATTCCCTGCCATGGCAGGGACACCTTCCCCTGTCCCAGGTGCTCCCAGCCCCAGTGTCCAGCCTGGCCTTGGGCACTGCCAGGGATCCAGGGGCAGCCCCAGCTGCTCTGGGCACCCTGTGCCAGGACCTGCCCACCCTGCCAGGGAACAATTCCCAATTCCTAAGATCCCATCCATCCCTGCCCTCTGGCAGTGGGAGCCATTCCCTGTGTGCTGTCCCTCCATCCCCTGTCCAAATTTGAGAATAAGCCATAGACTGAAGCCACCACTGGGGGAGAAATCAGCCTGTGTGCATTCAGAGCCAGTCACAGAGGGTGCCTAACCCCAAACATGGACCACAAGGGGTTTCATTTTTAGGGTTCAAGTGCACCATAAGGTAGGGGTTTATTGTATTTCACAACTCCTGAGCTTTGGGGTCAGTGGGGACATCTCCCACATCAGCCCTTGACTTTGCTTTGCTTCCAGAGTAACCCTCTCCAGCACAACCCCTTGGTCCAACCCCCCCTGCCCAGCCCACACCAGGGCAGTGACAAAGGGACAAAACTACACGTGTCATTTTCTTTTTTCAAGGTGTGAACTCCTTCCTGGTGTTCATGGCTTACAAGGACAAGCTGCAGTGCACTGATGGCCAGGTAGGACCCCAGAAGGCAGGGAAAGCCAGGGCCTGACTCTGAGCAGGTGGGAGGTGGCAGGGCTGAGCCTGCCCCCGCTGTGTCTCGGCAGATGTACGAGATCTTCTGCGCCCTCCGGGACCTGGGGGCCATCGCCCAAGTGCACGCGGAGAACGGAGACATCATCGAGGAGGTACCGTGGGGTGTCCCCTCCCCTGGGACCCCGGGCTGAGCAGGTCCTGGGGAGGAGACCCCTGCCCCTGCCCCGGGAGCTGGAGCCCCAAAGCCTTGGAGGGAATGGGACCCTGTGTAGCAGCGGGTGCAGGCAGAGGAAGGTGCAGGAGCATCAGGGTGTCCTGTGGAACCATCAGTGTCCTCATGGATCTTCACATGTGGGTGCTTGGGTTCCCAAAAAGCACTTTGTGCGTTCCTAAGGGATGACTGACTGTCTTAAGTGATGCTTTTTGCCGTTATCTGTTGTGTTTAGGAGTTTGGATTACTTGAAAAAATCAGGAGGTTTGAGGCTTTTGCAGTAAAGTCTGTGACATTGGCAGCATTTAACTCCACCATCAGCACTTGGGAATTCCTTGGTGTCACAGCCTCTACTCAGGGGCCTTATTTTTCCTTTTTACCGTAGAAAAGACAGTCTTGGCTCCAGCCTCAGTCAGGTACATGAGGTGGAGTTAGACTGGCAGTTCCTCAGGCTCACGGTCAGCCAGCGTTCAGTCTGGTGTGGGAGGAAGGCTGAACTGAAAGCCAGATCCAATCCTTCAAATGGGTTTATTTGAACAAACAGGATAAAGACTAATTCCCACCTCCTGGGATTTTATCTGGAAACCTGTTCCTCAGGCAGCTCATAGCTGCAGCAGTGTTTCTGTCAGCTGCCAGCGTGGTGACACTTGAGGCCCTGGGGACAAACCCGGAGGAGATCTGTGACAGGAATACAAATAGGCACGCTCTAAGAGCAGGAGCAGGGTCCTTCAAAGGATCCTGTGGGATCTGCTCCGTGGAGTTGGATTACATCCTTGCCTTGGTGCCAGCTGCCTGGGAGGTTACATGATACAGAGCAGCAGAGGGACAGGGTGAGGTGTGAGCAGGACATCTGCGTTCAGGCACCACGTGAGTGACCTGGGACATCCCAGAGCTCATCTCAGCATCTGTCACTGCGGGTTCCCTTTCCTCTGTGCCACATGGTGAGGTGCAAAGGGACAGGAACCTTCAGGAGAGGTGGCACTGGCTGCACCCCAATGACAGTCTCACATCCCTGTGCCCATCCCTGCCTCCTCCAGGGGCTTCTGAGCAGCTCCAGCAGGCTCAGGTGCTGGGATCCCTCTCCCTTTGCTGTAGCTGGGGCAGCCTGGGTGTGTCCCCTCCTCCAGAACCGTGGTTTGAGGGGTGGGAGGGTCCAGAGGTGCTGCTAGGGCACAGCAGCTCCCATGCAGGAGCATTTCTGCAGCACAGGACAGGTCTCTGGGAGGTGGCCCTGGGGAGTGGGATGTCCCATGGTGCTCCAGCAGGCTGTGCCCATCACTGACAGCTCTCTCCTTCCTCCTCGCCCCCCAGGAGCAGAAGAGGCTGCTGGAGCTGGGGATTACGGGCCCGGAGGGGCACGTCCTCAGCCGCCCTGAGGAGGTAACGCCACCAGCCCTGGCTGCAGCGCCAGGCCCGCCCTGCAGAGGGGCTGGGGCCCCCATGTCCCGGGACACCTGTGTCGTGGGACACCCGTGTCCTGTTCTTGTGTCCACAGGTGGAGGCAGAGGCTGTGTTCCGTGCCATCACCATTGCCAGGCAGGCCAACTGCCCCCTCTACGTCACCAAGGTCATGAGCAGGGGGGCTGCAGATGTCCTGGCTCAGGCCAAGAGGAAAGGTAACACTGGCCTGCCCAGGCAACCATTGAACCTCTAAATCCAGCCAGGAATCTCATTCTGACTGCGAGGTCTGAGAAGTCCTTATCTCCTGAGCTGCCCCACTCTGAGGGCGCTGAGGCTCGTGCTGGTTTCCATGGCAGGCTGTGCCAGAGCTAATTGCTTGGAGCTGGGAGGATTGAATGTGTTGGAAGCTGTGACACTTCCATCTAGGCAGACACAGCTGAGAAACGGGGAATAATCCACTTGTGATCGTTTGGTGTGAACTGAATGAAAAACAGATGTGGAGCAAGCTCCAAATTGTGGCTGGGGGTGGAGTGGGAAGGGCTGGGATCAATCCTGTGGGGAGCAGGGTGGAAGGGGGAGCACAGTCACTGCTTCCCCCGGCCTGGTGGCTGCCAGACAGAGACAGGTTTGGTTTAAAGGAAGGCATGACAGCTCCTAGGAATGTGAGCCTGGTGAAAGGAGGGGACAGACAGATTCAGAACTCGCTTTGACAGCGTCTCCCAGTCACCTGAGATAATGTAAAGGATTAGCGAGGCTCTGAAGTGCTGGCAGTGCTGAAGGAGTGGCACTGCTGTGTGTGGTTGTGGCAGCACCGTGTCTGTGCCCACGCTGCCCTGACAGCACCTTGCTCTGCAGGCACCGTGGTGTACGGGGAGCCCATCACAGCCAGCCTGGGCACGGATGGCTCCCACTACTGGAGCAAGAACTGGGCCAAAGCCGCCGCCTTCGTCACGTCCCCGCCCATCAGCCCCGACCCCAGCACGCCCGATCACCTCAGCACTCTGCTGTCCAGGTGGGTCCCTGGGCACACCTGCCCTGCCCGGTCTGCATCCTGCCCACACCCACCCGCTGCCATTTACAGCACCCACATCGCTGTGGGGCCCGAGCCTCTGGAGCCCCCATGGTCTGCCCAGCAAGGGGGGCTTTGCTGGCCCGGGGTGCCATCAGTGCCCCCCTCCCTGACCCCTGCCCTGTCCTTTCCCCAGCGGGGACCTGCAGGTCACAGGCAGTGCCCACTGCACCTTCACCACTGCGCAGAAGGCCGTGGGCAAGGACAACTTCACCCTGATCCCTGAGGGCACCAACGGCATCGAGGAGAGGATGGCCATAGTGTGGGAGAAGTGCGTGGTAGGTGCTGCAGTGGAGCTGCACGGGAGGGAGCACACGTGAGCTGTGCCTGGCCTCCAGGCTGTCACAGCCTCGTTAATGCAGACGAGCCAGAGCAGTGACACTGTCTAGACACTGCTGCAGCTTCAGAGAGCTGCTAACACAGACACACAAATGCCTGCACGGTGTCTTCAAAGGCTGCTGTGTAGGGACCTCCCTCTGCTCCTGCTCAGTCACCAGGGAGTCTCTGCAGCACTTTCTCCCAAGGATGATGAGGTGTTCCTGTCCCCTGGTACTCAGAGAGGCCTGGGGGGTGGATAGGGAGAGGGTGTCTCTCCCGTGGGACGTGGCTGTGGCCGTGCTTCCACTGCCAGGTCAGCCCAGGCCCCAGCAGGCTCCGTGTCACCTCTGTCTGCCTGGCAGCAGGGCTGTGATCCGAGGGTGGGATCAGTCTGTGTCCCTGCACTCCAGTGCACATTTCCCTGCTGGCAGCATCCCTGGGGGCCTCTATCCTGCATCCCACAGAGCAGATGTCCCTGTGCAGACTGCAGGAGCTTGGGAGCCAAGCCACCCTGAAACCTCTCTTAGATGGGCTTTGTTCAAAGAGCAGTAGAACTTTTCTTAAGATGGTGAGTGAAGATGGTAAAGAAATAGCACTGGTTAGGTTCAGGTCCAGTCTTTCTTCACTGGGCTGTCCTCCACCCTCTTCAGTGATCCTGAGATGCCTGTGAGGAGCTGGAGCCAACCAGTGAAGGTCTTGTTTTTCAGAAACTTCAACCTTTGGAGTCCAAGGAAAATAAAACCTGTCTCTCGTATCCTTAATCCCACAGGGGCAAGGCTCATCCTCACCTCCCCCTCCCCTGTAGCCACCTCTCTGGCAGAGCAGACCCTCTCCTACATGGGCACAGGGGTGGGGGCAGCAGCTCTTCCCAGGGGACAGCCATGGGGAGGGACGTGCCCCCAGCCCATGTCACCTGGGATGTTTCCTCTCCCCAGGTCCCCGGGAAGATGGATGAGAACGATTTTGTAGCTGTGACCAGCACCAACGCTGCCAAGATCTTCAACTGCTACCCCAGGAAGGGGCGCGTGGCTGTGGGCGCCGACGCAGACCTGGTGCTCTGGAACCCCAAGGCTACGAAAATCATCTCAGCAAAAACCCACCATTCGGTAAAACACACTTTAAATCATTTCCTGGGGCTGGTTTTACAGTCAGAAGAGATCTGGAAAGCAATGCATGTCCTTAGCTAAATCAGAGCATTCAGTTGTCTGTGTGGGTAAACTGATGAAGGACCTTGCATTTGCTTTTAAAAATAGTAGGAAAATATCCTTTATAGGGTGGGATTGGTACTGAGTGACCCCTCCAAGACAGCTGGCATCTGGTAAGGAAATCTTAGGTCAGTGTATTTGCTGTGGACTAGAAAAATGTCGGTGCTGAACTGAAGTATTAAACTATTGCTGAACTGCAATGTGTATTAGTTACAGTTTAATATGTATTAAACTATTGCTATATTTTAATATATAGTGGTATTAATCTTAATACAAAATTTAAATATTCCATAAATAATATATAAATAATATAAATATATTTTAATAAAAGTATTAAACTATTGTTGTAGTTTACTATGATTGGTTTTAAGGTTTATTTACTCCATTCCAGTTTGCTTCCCATTGGAATCTTGTTATTTGAAGTATGGGAGGTTAGTTAGTTCTGACTGATGGTGCACGAGGGGCACTGTACAAAAATGGGAGGCATTGTTGGCCTCCTCTTAAATCCTGCAGGCACTGAATGTCAGGGTTTGCTTTTTCCAGAACGTGGAGTACAACATATTTGAAGGCACCGAGTGCCACGGGGTCCCAACCTTGGTCATAAGTCAGGGAAGAGTTGTCCTTGAAGATGGAAATCTGTGTGTGGTCCAGGGCTCAGGTCGCTTCATCCCCAGGAAGACGTTTCCTGACTTCGTTTATAAAAGGATAAAGGCAAGAAACAGGGTAAGGAGAGTTTTATTTGCCATAATCCCCTGTTTTGATCACAATCTCTCAGCTGTAGTGTATTGGAGCCGCTGTGATGGCAAACCTGCAACAGCAGCAGGAATATTATCAATGGAATATTATCAGCAGGAATATTATCAATATTATTTCTTTCTGGGTGTTGTCATGTAACTGCCTGGCACCTCAGTCAAGAATTCTTAGTATTAGAGCTAATAATGACAGTTTTACTAGCCTATGGCAATGTTACAGAGCAAAAATATGACTTCTTTGTATAGATGTAGAGGGAGGAATTCCTCTCTTACCTGTGCTAGAGAAGTTTCTGTTGCTGTATTCCCAGTGTCTGCTCTGCAGCCTTTGGAAGGTACAGGATGTACATCCCGTAGGTACTGTAATACAGTAACATAAATCTTCCTGTGTGATGGCACAGCTGTTTAAAGAGACACAAAGGCATGCAAATATGTAAAGAGCTTCTTAGCAGCTCTGTCCTCCTTCCCTTTTCCCCGTGCTATTTCAGGCACTGTAATTCTGTATCCTACCCAAAGGCAGAGCAGGAATCAGTAACCCAAATTAACTGCAGAGGCAGGAGCCTCGACTCTGGTGTGCCTCAGGGTGTCTGGGGTGCCTGGAGGGCAGGATGGGGATGTCCCAGCTCCCTGCAGGGTGGGAATGGGACCCAGAGAAGGTGCAGATGCCCCATCCCTGGAGGTGTCCGAGGCCAGGTTGAAAGTCCTTTTAAGACCATCAATTCCAATCAGTCTCCCAGCGCTGCCCAGGCCACCACTGCCCCGTATCCCAGGTGCCACATCCACATGGTTGTGAAATCCCCCCAGGGATGGGGACTCCAGCCCTGCCCCGGGCAGCTGTGCCAGGGCTGGGCAGCCCTTTCCATGGAGAAGTGTCACGTACCCAGCCCGAGTCTCCCCTGGCACAGCTGGAGGCCACTGCCCCGGGCCTATGGCTGACCCTGTGTTCCCCTGCAGCTGGCCGAGGTGCACGGCGTGCCCCGGGGGATGTACGACGGGCCGGTGCACGAGGTGCCAGCCAGCGTCAAGGCCGTGGCGCCTGGCGCGGCCCCGCGCGTCGCGCCCTGTGCCAGCAAAGCCGCAGTGCCACCCGTGCGCAACCTGCACCAGTCCGGCTTCAGCCTGTCCGGTATGTGGGGCCGTGGGAGGGCTGGGCGGGGGCACTGCCCGCAGGGCTCAGCCACAGAAACCTCCGCTGTGCCCTGTTCTAGAGCTTCCCTTTGTCTCAGAAAGCTCTAGAATGCTCTACAGTATTGATGTCAGTGCACAAAGCCTGGTGGGGGCTCTGTTCCCAGGAGCCAGAGCAGGCAGTGATTCAGCATCATTTGTTCTGCAGAAAGCTGCCCAGCAGCTGTCGAGAGCTTGGAAAGCCAATGCTCTGCCCTAAAACTGCTTCCATAATGGTTTGTTAGCTTGTTGGATCATATGGGTCCCATATTGTTTGATAAATGTTACCAGTCCCCACATTTTATTATATACAGAATTCATTTCTAGGAAAGCGACTTATAAATCTTCCAGAAAGAAATAATGAAAAATTCAGGCAAATATAGCCATTCCAAATTGTGCCATGCTCGTAGAGTCTCCAGAATGACATACAATGAAATTACTTCCTGAGGAAGTGTTTTCTGGTTGTGGCATTTAAGCAGCAGGACTGCCCCTCTCTCTGCTCTCCCCAGGGTCACAGGCCGATGACCACATTGCCCGGCGCACGGCACAGAAGATCATGGCCCCGCCGGGCGGGCGCTCCAACATCACCTCGCTGTCCTGACGCCGTCCCCGCGCCGGCCCCGCCGCCTCCCGCCGGGACGGGGCCGGGGGTCGCTCCCGAGCTCGCCAGCTGTGCCAGCCCTCCCCTCGTAGGTAGAAAGTAGAGTGATCCCCGAGGTAGCGCTCCCAGCTGGGTTCTCTGTGCGTGTTCCTTCGCTAGCTGCTAGGAAAGCCCTTCCCTCCTGTGCATGTGGCACCGCCCGGCCCCAGGGCTGCAGGGCTGCGTGGGCATGAGGGCACAGCCAGGCTGGATCACGCTCCTCTCCAGCAGCACCCACTGCCCGCTCTCATCACAGGACTTCCAGCAGATGAGCACTGCTGTGGTTTCCAGTCAGAGCCCTCCGCCCTGGCCGTGCTCCCAGAGCCACCCCCAGCCTGTGTCCCTCAGAGGTCCCAGCTCAGGGGCAAGTGCAGCGCCGTGTCCTGGGGCAGAGTGGTGCTGGCCCTCCAGGACCCGGCCACGCCTGGGCTGCTGTCCTTCTGTCAGCCTTGTTTTTTAAAGACCATTTATACAGTTTTTCAAGAACTGACTGTGAGTCCAATACCCAATACCAGGGCTTGTTTGGAGGCCAGGTGCATGCAACACACTTTTTTATAAAGATTATTCTAGCCCAGGTATTATATTTAAAGGTGTGTACACAGAGTGAACCTCTGGCTGCCGAGCCATGTATGTACCTCCAGGAATGGCTTTCCGTTCCTGTCTGCTCCTTGCTTGGAATAAACTTGGTTGGAAACCACGAAATGGTGGAAGTGGTGGATCCACCCGAGTCGCTTTTGTTGTTTTCTTCCTTTGAGTTTTTCTGGGTGAGGGACCATCCCATTGTGGCTTGCAGGTCACTGTGCTCCCCTGGAGGGGGAGAGGCTCGTGATGGCAGTGTGGGCAGGGTCCCACCCTTCTCCTCAGCCGTGCAGCCTCCTGCCCCCTGGTTTGCAGATGAACCCACAGCTCCAGCAGTGGAGGCTGGCTTCCCCCCGGCCCACACCGGTTCTGGTGCTGGTGAGACATCATGGCATGTCCGTGAGACACTGATTTCCCTGGCACTGCCAGCCTTGGCTCTCCAGCTCTGTCTGAGCCAGGCACGAGAAAGGGAGCAGGGGTTGTGATGGCACCAGCAGGGATCTGACTTGTGGGTGGGGGCTGTAGCCACACATATGGCAGCTCCAGATACACGAATCCATGAATTAGGAATGAATCCACAAATATAAACCAGGGAGGGATTTAACTTTTTGCTGGGGGTTTTTTGATTATCTGATATGACCTACATTTCACAGCCTAATGCTGCAGTAATTTCTGTGTTAAGCACATGGGAATGTATTTGTTTGGATGTTTTATATTTAATTTTAAATTTAATTTAATTTATTTCATTTGTTGATTTTCTGATTTTTCCCTGAAATTGCACTAAGGCAATTAACATCTAGTGGAAAGTGTCCCTGCCATGGCAGGGGTTGAACTGAGATGAGCTTTAAGGTCCCTTCCAGACCAAACTATTTATGATTCTATGGTCTATTTTCATCTTGAACAGAGTTTAAATTACAGCAGTGGGAAATCCATAAGGCTTGGGAGGAACAGAAGTCACAGTCTGATGGCAGTGACCTCCCCACCACCCCAACATCCATGGGGTGACAGGGACACCCCAGCACCCCATGCTTGTAAACGCTTGGCAAAGGAAGTTCTGAGGTCCCTGTGCTGCAAATGTCCCTTTCCCCACCGCTGGCCTGGTTGGTGTCAGCAGAGTCACTGTTCCATCTCCACATCAGCCAGTTTAGGTCCCCCTCTGTGGCAGCCCAAGGCTCGAGCCCTGCCAGCTGTTCCCCCAGGGAGGGAGGGTTTACATTTATTCCCGGTGTCAGGGAGCTGTCGGAGCCAGCACAGCTGCCCCAGGCTCCTCCCAGTGCAGGGATCAGAGCCAGCAGCATCTCTGCAGCTCTCCGGTGCCAGCAGAGGCTGAGCCGGCAGGAAACACCCCCGTGGCACCCACTCGGTGTCTGGCCCTAATTCCTTTGGACAGCTTTCCTGCAGGCTCTGGGTCAGGGACACTGCCGAGACGCTCCGTGCCCTTGACTGACGGCACAGCCCTGGCTCTGCAGAGCTGGGGAGGAGCCCCGGGAACCCAGCTTGTGCCTGGAGTAGGGATGGACCCCAGTTCCCTCAGGACAGCAGAGCTCCTCAGGGATGGACCCCAATTCCCTCAGGACAGCAGTGCTCCTCAGGGATGGACCCCGGTTCCCTCAGGACAGCAGAGCTCCTCAGGGGTGGACCCCAGGTCCCTCAGGACAGCAGAGCTCCTCAGGGATGGACTCCGGTTCCCTCAGGACAGCAGAGCTCCTCAGGGATGGACCCCAGGTCCCTCAGGACAGCAGAGCTCCTCAGGGATGGACCCCAGGTCCCTCAGGACAGCAGAGTTCCTCAGGGATGGACCCCAATTCCCTGCAGTGCTCCTCAGGGAGCAAATGAACTGGCACGCAGGCACTGAACTATCCCCGTGTTTATCCCTGGCTTTCCATGCTCACTGTGTCTTTTTTCTTTATTTTTATTTTGCATGGCCTCCCACTGCCACAGGGCAGGGTCAGGCCCTGGCACAGGGTGGATCCCTGGATCCCTGGCAGTGCCCAAGGCCAGGCTGGACACGGGGGCTGGGAGCACCTGGGACAGGGGAAGGTGTCCCTGCCATGGCAGGGTGGAACAAGGTGTAATGTCCCTTCTCACGCAGACCACTCTGGAATTCTGTGGTTCTGTGATTTCCCTCACATCCAGCACCTTGATCAGCAGCAGGATAAATTGCAGCAGGTAAGAAGACAAAGCAGGTTGGTGAGGATGGTTTGCTGTGTCAAATTCCAGTTGCCATGGTTGAGGGTTTAGGCACAGTGGTGATGGCACAGAGCTGGCAGGCACTGAGCTCTCCTGGCTGCTGTGGGCGTTTCAGTCCCTCAGCTCTCCCTGCCCTGGATTTCAGGGCTGTGTGTGGGAAGCTGCCCTCCCTCTGTGACCCTCACCTTTCCCCCTGCAGTGCACAGCCTTTGGTCCTGGGGAAACCCAGGAGGGTGCAGAAGGGACAAGTCCAGGCTCAGACATTGACTGTCTCAGCCTGCACTGCTCATTTGAAGTGAGCAGAATCTCTGGGAGCTGCGTCTGTGCTGCAACCAGCCAGCAGCACGGTGCAAGCAAGATAAATCATTCCTGCACTGAGGGGATCAACGAGGAAAAGCGGAGCTCTCCTGACACTTCCAGGGGTGCTTTTATTGAGGTTAAGATACGTAATCCAGGGCTCTGTGGGGAAATACCACACCCCTGTGAGCCGTGGCTGTGGTGCCCTCCGTGCCCTGTGCCCTGCCCCTCTGCCCCACCCTGGTGCCCCAGCACCAGGCAGCAGGACACAGCTGTCCCAGTCCAGTGCCCGTGCCTGGGGCTCTCATCCTCACCAAGATCCCCGGCCAGCATGGACGGTGCCCGCAGCCCCAGGGTGAGCAGGTACAGCTCTCCATGGAACAGAGACCCTGGCTGGCACTGAGAGGGGCACACGGGAACGCCTGGGGCCAGCTGCTCCCCTTCCAGTGCCTGTTTCTGAGCTGGTGGTCCCACAGCTCCCGTCCCACCCAGCTCTGTGCTAGCTGGCAGTGTCCCACCAGCCTTGGTTCCAGAACTCCAGTGTTTGGACGCTTCTGTGCTTTCCTGCATCAATACCCTGGAAATGACACCAAATCCTTGGCAGTGTTAAAAATACACATTTATTACTCCACATGTGCAATGGCTTCCGACAGTATCTGCAAATACACAGCCTTGTCATAACTGAAATATACTGCGATGTGGTAAATTCGTCATGCAAGAAAATTACGGGAATGTATTAACATAAAATACAAAGACATATTTACACATATCTGCACTGAAATAATTTTTAAAATACCCTCCCAAGGCAGCAGGATTTCAGTCCAGGGTCAAGTCCATATTACTGGTATTTTTGCTATTATTACTCTTAGACTTTTTTTGGCAAGCTCTGGAGTAATAGAGAATTGGCAACAGAAGGAATATCAGGACCTGACCTGCCATTTGTCTTATGCACAAAATTCCCAGTGAAGGCTGTGGAATTCAATGCAAACACTTAAAAATATGCAACTTTGCAGAACTTTGTAACACAACAGAGATAGGAAAACAATCTCATGGCAAGTGATTAAAGGAGAATAATTTATAGGTGCTGTAGACTTTTCACAGCAGATAATGGCACACACTGTATAAATCTGTCATACAAAAAAATACAGGTATTTAAATATTTATGTACAGAAAATTCCTGTGTTCTGGCTGTAGTGGAGGTGCAGCCCAGAGCTGTTAGTGACACCTTCCAAGCTGGGACGTGGGACCAGGGCTCTGTCACGACTTCACTGTGAGGTTTGCTCAGCAGCAGCAGCCAGGGCTCAGCCAGAACAAGGGCACCAACACGGGCACCCCCATGGGCACCCCACCCATCCCCAGCCCAGCCTGTGCCAGCTGCCAGGGACAGGGAACACCCACGGGTGTGGCACAGGGAGGAGAGAGGATCAGACGCCCAGGACTGCATTGTGGATGGGGTAAGCCGGACATGGGACACCGTGGCAGGAGCCACAAAGATGTGAAGGGCCAACAGGACTGAGCTGGGCTCAGCTGGCACTGGCTCATTAAAAGGACACAGCAATGGGGACACAAGAGGGGCCCAGAGTGGGGCACAGGGGGGGCAGGAGGCCCCAGAGCTGAAACTCTCCACAGAGGGGTTCTGACAATAACACTGAGCTGTTGTCACTGTTGTTCCTATCACTTGTCCCTTTTCCAATTGCTCTTTGTGCCATTTCTACTCCAGGGACTGAGAGCAAACAGGTGTCAATGAAACCTTGTCCCCTATGGGCTCTGGTGAGGTTATGCCCAAACATTAGTTACAACCAAAGCCACGCACTTCAGTGATGTGTCCACGGTGTCTCTCCCACTCAGCACAGTGACCCCACAGCTCAGTGTCCTGGTGCTGTTCTCAGGGATCCAGGTTCAACAGTGTCCCCAGCACATCCCTGGAGATGCACTGCTGGATTCCAGGGGTGCTGCCCAGGCAGCCAGGATCCACCCAGAGTGTTTCCCCTGGGAAGGAGCCATTCCCTGGCATGCCCCCAGAAGCCCTCCTGGTTTCTGCCAGGTGCTGCTGGGCTGTTTTGCACAATGCACTGGAGAAGAGGAGTGCTGCAAGGGGAGCAGGTGAGTGACAGAGAGGGCTTGGGCTGAGAAGGCTCAGTTTCAGAAGGAAGCCAGCTTCTCCCCACACACACCACCCCCCACCACAGGGCCCACTTGTCTCTAGTCCTAAGGAAGGCGATGAAAACATCCATTACATATATCCTGTAACTGCCAATACCTCTCCTGGCCTGGGAGCTTCTGGCTGAAGAGGATGGATCTTCATCACTCATCTGTGGGATGGTTTGGTCAAAAAATCAGCACCACTCCTCGTCATTCCAATAGTCCAAAATTTTGCTGTTATTTACAGGAAGTTTCTAAATAGTGCAACGGAATTCACTGTAAAATCCTACCCACACTGCTAGAGTAAATCACCTGTAATTCATAATTCCTGAATAAATACAGATGGGCTTGAGCCTCATCTGCTCAATATACGTGCCAGGATAGAGCTGGTGTTCCAGCTGAGAGATGTGGGATGGAGACACAAGGTGAGTACAGAGCCCCAGGAAGAGGAGCAGGCTGCCCGTGTGGAGAGCAGGGGCTGCTCAGCACAGCAAAGGGGCCAGAGCACGAGGCCTGCACACAAAGCTGAGATCTGACAGGTGAGACAAGGTAATTAGGCCTCCCTGGTACCCAGTAAAGAGACTGGAAGTTACTGGGGGCAGAGAGGGCAGGTTCCCCAGCACAGCCTGGGATCAGAGCCAAGGTAGGTGCCCTCCTGTAGCTGGGAGAACGAGCAGGAGGACACAGTGATTTCAGCACTCGCTCATTGACTGGCCACAGCCCCTGAGCCATCATTAACACAGCTCCTAACAAGGCATGGGGTGTGCAGGACCCATGGCTGACACCAGGGACCCCAGGCCTGACAGCATCTCCTAGCTCTGCCCTGAAAATAACCATGCAACTGGACACAGAGCTGCAGCTCCCCTCCTCCTGCACACCCCTAAAGACTTCCATGAAAACACATCTCTGCACAACTGCAACCACACACTGATTCCCACATAAAACTGTGGGAGACACACACGCCATGCCCTTGCCTGTGGATGATCATTTTGTACCTTTCTGCCTTTCTGGTTTGCTCATGGAAACAAAAACCACAGCAAAACTGGTCCTGACAGAATCCGATCAGTTAAACATCTCCCATCCATTTCTGCACTAGGAATACCCAGCAGGGATGCAAACACTGCAGCCTGCCCGTGTCTGGCAGCAGACACTGCTGATAGTTGATGGTGACTGTGGTCCCACCGTGCACCTGGAGCAGTCGTGTGGCACCGCAGGGCTCGGGTTCACAGCGACCAAAAACCCCTCTGCAGCAGGGGCTGTTCAACAACCAATACAGTGAAGGCCCCTGCAACAAGAAAGGCAATACCCACAGCTAGAGCAAGACAATACCTGTCTTAACTTCTTATTAAGAAGTTAAGACAGGTATTGGCAAATTATATACAGTACTTGTACTTTACACTGAAAATAAAGTAAATCGAAGGGTGAAATACAACATTCCTGTCTTTCATAACCAAGCAGCCTTGCAAAGCCTCCCACTCTGCCTCCAACAAAACCTCAGCCTGTGATAAACTGTGTCCTCCGAGCCTGGGCACACGGAGGCAGACCCTCCAACCCATCCCACAACTCCTCACAGCCTGCAGCAGCCACGTCAAGGAAGAAAACATTTTAAATGCATTCTGCATCTCAAATATGCACTGAACCATTATTACCCAGCCCCTGAAGAATCCATGGAGTGCACACAAAACATTTATTTGCCTTGAATTGGGAAAGGAACTGACAGGTGACACAGGGACAAGGTGCCTGGGACACCCTTGTGCTGCAGGACCCAAGCAGCTGGAGGCTCCCAGGAGCTGGTGCCAGAGAGCCCTGGGGCTGCTCTGGTTTGCACAGGGATTGCCCATCCCCAGAGCAGCATTTGTGAACAGGGAGTGCCAAAGTCAAGCTCTCACCACTCTTTGGCCTTCCTCCCTGCTCCGTGTCTCCCTGCTCCTTGTCTCTCCCTGTGGGGCCCGAGGACATGACTTCGTTCCCTGTCCTCTCACTGCATTAAAAACGTGTAGATCAGCAACCTGACATTAAAACAGAAAGACTTAGTAAGTTGATCTCCTCCCCTGACACGTTGCATAGCCCGTATCTTCCCCGACAGGCAGCCATGGTTCGGGGCTGGCCATCCATGGCCCGGGGCAGTCCTGTGGGAATCTGGCTCGCTCCAGCTCTCAGGGGGAACTGGGCTGGCCATCCATGGCCCGGGGCAGTCCTAGGCTGGCCATCCATGGCCCGGGGCAGTCCTGTGGGAATCTGGCTCGCTCCAGCTCTCAGGGGGAGCTGCCGGTGCTGTCGGCGGGGCGGGCTCGGGTGCTCAGCGCACCTGAGGGCGGTGAGGGCGGGCGGGCTGGCCCCGGCCTAGCTGCTGCCCGAGGAGCACACGGAGCTGCACATGTGCAGGGGCTCGGCCTCGGCCTCGGCCTCCTCGGTGGTCTCAGAGGCAGACACGGACTCGCTGGGCTGCTCTTTGCTCTTCTTTAGCCTGTGGGAAGGGAGGAGCAGGAGTTACAGAGCCGTCCCCCAAGCAAACCCCCAGCAGTGGGCAGGGGGTCTGGGCCCCCGTGCCCGCTCCGGGCTAGAGAGGTGCCTGCAGCAGAGCCACAGGGAATGAGGAGTCCTCCCAGAGCTCACAAACGGGTCATGACAGAGCCCAGAGCATCAGCAAACCACACTGAACTGCTCTGAAATGCCCCAAAACAACCTGCAAGGCTTCAGCCCACCCAGACCTCAGCCATGAGTACCCACAGCACGGCCAGGCTCCTGCCAACCCCTCCTCCACAGAGCCTGCCTCACGCGCTGCTTACGGACCAAACCGCCCCAACCCTGGGGAAGCAGTGGCTTTAATCCAGCACTTTCACTGCCTGCTGATTCTCACCAGGGACTTTTCCAACCTGAATGATCCTATGAATCAATTCTATGTGTTAAAGATCATTGAGTCCAACCTTCCTCGCCTTCATTTCCCAAAACATCATCTGCTAAAAGCAGGATGGGTGAGGAGGTGCCACAGGGGAACAGAGGCAGTGTCGCACACAGAAATCCCAGAAGTCTCTCTACAGCATATTTTATTTGATGGCAGTTAATAATCCTTGATCTTGCCTCCCATTGTAGCTAGAGCCGTTTTTCATACACAGGCAGACCTGAGCTCCTCTGCTGACACCAGTCACCTGGGGCTAAGCCAGCAGCAAGGTGCTCCTGGCTGTCAGGCACTGGCACTGATTCCTAAGGGAAGTCAGAAAAAGGAGTGTTTTTCCCTAAAAAAAGCACCCCACACACTCACTTCTCTCTGTTGAAGATGACAAAGTCCTGCTGGATAGCTTCAAGGCATTCCTGGAGATAGTCATTTTCCTATTGAAGAAAAACAAAACATGCATAAGCAGCCCCATTTGCATCTCATTGCTGCCTGCAGCTCCCCGCATTCCCAGCTGTGTGCAGGAGCCTCCAGCTGTGGCAGGAGCCCCCACCACCCTGAACCTCAGCCCAACAGCTGGAGGCAGCAGGGCTGGCTGCCATGTGGCTTTCACCAGGGGCTGGTACCATCCATAGCAGCATTTTCCATAAAACACAGATCACACCATTCCTGACATAAACATAATTTGTTTCTCCATGTATCCTGTATTTTGGGAGTGCTGTCAGCCCAAAGGAAGCTCAGGCAGGGTGGGGAGAGCCCAGCACGCAGCCCATGTGTGGGAGTCCCTGCCAAGGCACACAGGGAGCTGCTGCCTTGTGCCCAGCCTGGGGCTGTGCAGGGACAGAGGTTGAACACACCAGACCTCTCCTGCTCATCTCACTTCCCAAAGAACCCACTACTGGGAAAGTTTGGTCAAACTCCCACAAGAGGAATACGTGGCTGTTGAAACTACTCCAATGCTCAAATGTTTTCATCAAAACAAACCCATGGCTCCCGCAGTGTGGCAGTAACAGCTGCAACACCCGCCCAGATCCAGCCTTTCCCAGCTGCATGTTACCCCAGGGAGCACATACAGACTGGGAGCTGTCTTTGCTGTTATCCCTTGACTTGTTCTTTGCGAGCCTCTTCTTCTTCTTGTGCAAAGGCCTTGACTCCAGAATCATCTCCTCCAGTTCGAAGGTGGGGTCGCAGTGCAGGCGGCCCTTCTGCCAGGACACACAACACACTCATGTCAGGCACAGCAGAGACCCAGGAACCCCTTCCCCCTCAGAAAAGCTCTGCTCTCACGGTGGCTCTGGCAGCATGAGGAGCAGCCCCTGCTCAGATGGGATGGGTCCCTACTCACGTTGGGGACAAAGGCTGGCTCCACGCGCTTCTCGCTCACGTCACTCCACACCACGCCTGACAGCTGAGCCGAGGCCTGGATGTGCGCCAGGCAGGAGAAGCGATGCTCAGGGTTCACTGTCAGCAGCTGGGGAGGGAAAAGCTTTGCTGATACAGCACTGGAGAGAAGAGCATTCCTGCCAGAGGAGGAAGGCAAGGCAGCCAGCAGCAGCCTGTCTGGGCCAGCTGCAGGGCTCAGCCACGCCAAGGAGCCTTTCTGCTGGGGGAAATAGAGAACTTACTGCAGGAAAAACACCTAAGAAAATGTTCTGCAGGCACCCCAGTGCTCAGGGGGAACATGGGGGTCCCTTCCCGGCTGAGGGGGCTGCTGGCACACACCTGGTGAGAGGCTGGATTCCCTGGCAGCCCAGCTGCCCAGCAGATGGCAATACGAACCCGCCGAATGCGCGTCGCAGCCTCTGCCAGCAACTCCTCATTAAACTGAATCTAATTATGCAAATTACCCACCCAACATTACCTCATATCAGAGGCACTTATTTGTTGCCGGCACCGGCACCGGCTGTATCTTTCCTACAACAAACTCACCAGCTACTTTCCAGAGTTCTCAAGCAAGCCAGAGCTAAACCAGCTGCCTCAACACATTCCAACTTTCTCCAGCAGCAGCACGAGCAAAGTAGCAGAGCATTCCACAGAGCTGGAACCCACAGCAGCTCTCACAAGCCCGTCAGACCCTTCAGCCCCAAAGAACAAGCAAGAGGGAGCAGCCAGTGCTGCAGTGCAGCTCCACCTCAGCTGCCATCCCAGCCAGAGGTGCTGCCTTTACAGGTGACACTGACCATGGAGAGGATGGGACGCTGGAAGGCACAATTCTCGCCCAGCTGGGAATCTGACTGTCACACTAAAACCAGCCTTTTTGCTTCCCTTGCTATCAAACATCATGCATCCTATTACAGGGATAATAAACACAGCACACATAATTAATCATAGGGTCCCAGACTGGATTGGGCTGAAGGCTCACCCAGTGCCACCCCTGCAATGGCAGGGACACCTTCCCCTGTCCCAGGTGCTTCCAGCCCCAGTGTCCAGCCTGGCCTTGGGCACTGCCAGGATCCAGGGGCAGCCCCAGCTGCTCTGGGCACCCTGTGCTAGGGCTGCTCACCCTGCCAGGGAACAATTCCTAATTCCCAATATCCCATGCATCCCTGCCCTCTGGCACTGAGAGCCCTTCCCTGTGCCCTGTCCCTCCACTCCTTGTCCCCAGTCCCAAGCTCAAGCTTCTCCTGGAGCCCCTTTAGGCACTCCCACAAGGTCTCCCTGGAGCTTCTCTTCTCAAGCCTTAACATCCCTAACTTTCCCAGACTGTCTTTTGTAAATTACTACAATTACTCTTATTATTCATTGTTTATTAATACACTGATAACTTTCCAACTAGTCCTGCCTGCACAGTAGCTGCCATCCAGCCCAAACCCACCCCAGAAGGACAATTCATCCAACAATTCATCCAGCTCCACCCCAGAAGGGCCACTCACCTTCCTCAGCAGCGCAACCATTTCCTTGGACCAGGCTGAGGAGTACTGGACGCTGACGGTGCTGAAGAGCTGCACCAGGGACTCCACGGGGTTGTTGGAGTGGATGTCGTACGGCCTCTGGGGACAAGAGCACAAGGGTGAGGAGCGTCCTGTCCCTCTGGGCCAGCTAGAGCACACGGTCCGAGGGCCGGGACGGCCGGAGCCCTACCCAGCCCCGCAGCAGCTCGTAGGCCATGATTCCCAGGGACCACCAGTCCACCTCGAAGGAATAGCCCGTCCCGCCGCTCAGGAAGGAATGGAAAATCTCCGGGGCTGAGCAGAAAGGCATAACACACAACAGGTTATTGATTGTTCTCTACTCCAGCAGGTCATGTAAGCCAGTGCACGTTTACGGTGATTTTTCTGCACAGCTGTCCCAGGGGAGGCTGTGTGAGGCAGGAGAGCAACAGCAACAGCCGTGTGCCTGCCCTCACTGGGAGCTGGGATGTCAGCCACCTGCAGGGAGAGCCCTCCCAGCACAGGACAGCACAACCATGGGGCCCCGGGAGACACCAAGTGCAAGGCTGGAGCCAGAGAGGGATGGGAAGTGCAGGAAGAGGAGGCTGGATGGGATGAGGAGGGCAGGGTAGGATGGAGGGGACTGGACAGGATGTAATGCAGAAGGCAGGACAGGACAGGACAGGACAGGACAGGACAGGACAGGACAGGACAGGACAGGATGGGGGGACATGCCAGCCCTAATGGCTTCACACTGGGAGTTCCCCTTCTCAAACAATCAGGCTCTGCTGAGTGACTTGGACAGGAGCACCAATGTCCTAAATTAACTGGAGGGCCCTGGCTGGGCAGCATGTGCTGAGCACGCAGAACGTGACACAGGCACGAGAGCAGCAATTGTCTCTTACCCATGTATGGCTTTGTCCCAGCCAATGCTGTCGCTCTTTCCCCGTCCCTAATGATGGTTGCAATATTAAAATCTGTTAAATGGGCATGACCTTAAATAAAGACACATTTTAAGAAGGAATTAATGGCAGTGCAGTGGCAATGCAGAGTCAGAACACATTTGTTTCATAAGCTTCTGCCCTCAGACAGAGTAGCACAGACACGGGCAGGTCAGGGTCAGATCCCATGGCATGGCCACAGGAGATCCCAGGATTTGGGATGGCCAGGTGATTAAAGGGTAGGGAGCTTTGGGTTTTGATTTTAAATCACACTTGCAGCTAACCAGTAACCCCCAGCAGCTTCAGCACTGGCCAAATTGCTCTGGCCAGAAGCTACAGGAGTGAAAAAGAAACAAGGGAAACACTATCATAGAACCACAGAGTGCTTGGGTTGGAAGGGACTTAAAGATCATCTCGTTCCAAGCTCTTGCCATGGAGCTTCCACTAGGCATGGGTGTTCCAAACCACCGAAGCCATTTAACTGCAGTGACTCCAAATTTCCAGGGCTGAAGTAAGGCTGACCACAGCACACTGGACAGGCCAGTGGGGTGACCCTCCCCACATTAAAAAGCACAGGGATGTTCAGCCAAACATGATCCAGTAAAACCAGAGCAGCTTTTCCCACACATTTCCTCAGGTAAAAAGATATCCACTACCCAGGACTATAAGGAATCTGTCCCTGGAATGAAAGAGGGAGCAAGCAAAGAGGAGCAGAGTGATCCTACCTTGTTCATCGAGGAGGATGTTGTCTGGTTTTACATCTCTGGGGAAAGAAGGAAGATTACAGCAGATGGAATCTCAGTCAGACCAGGGATGAGACTCAATGACAAAAATCCTGCAATTGTTTATCTATCAAAAATTAGGAGCAAATTAAACAAAAATAGTCTAACATGAGGCAAGCCCCTTTAAAATGGACTAGAAATATGCTTTTCCTGGGCAATTTGCTGAAAAACTGGAAGGATTAGACTTGTTCAGGAAGGAAAGGAAATTCCTAAGGAAAAGGAATTACAATAGGGGATATTTGTGTGAAGCCCTGGATGGCTTTAACGCCTGCCCTGAAGTGTTCAGTGCCCAGTGAAGCATCAGACTCCCTCTGGGTGGTGGGGGCAGGACCAGCAGCCAGGGAGTGGCCAGGAGGAGCACCACGAGCCACCCCAGGCCAGCAGGGCAGGTGCAGCAGGCCCAGCAGAGCTGTGGAGTTACCTGTGGATGATGTGCTGGCTCCGCAGGTAGTCGAGGGCCAGCGCCATCTCACAGATGTAGAGTTTGACCGTCTCCTCAGTGAACTGCACGTTCTGCTGCAGGTGGTAGCGCAGGTCACCTCCCAGGAGCAGGTCCACCACCATGAACATGTCCTCCTCGTCCTGGAAGGAATACCTGAAGGACCAGGGAGCAGCTGAGCCTCCCGGGGCTCACAAACCCAGCCAGGCTTTTCCCCTCTCCTCATCACACAGCTCCAGGAAGAACTGCACGTGGCCCCACCATGGGCACACAATCCCAGAATCATTTGTGCTGGAAAAGCTCTCTCAGACCTTCAAGTCCAACCATTCCCAGCACTGCCAAAGCCATCAATGACCATGTCCCCAGCTGCCACAACCACAGGGTTTTTATATCCCCCCAGGGACAAGGACTCCACCACTGCCTCAGGCAGCTGTGCCAGAGCTGGGCAGCCCTTTTGGATAGAAATTTTTCCCTCATTTCCACCCTGAGCCTGCCCTGGCCCAGCCTGAGGCCGTTCCCTCTGCTCCTGTCCCTGTTCCCTGGAGCACAGCCCGACCCCCTCAGCTGTCCCCTCCTGGCAGGAGCTGTGCAGAGCCACAAGGGCCCCTGAGCCCCCTTTGTTCCAGGCTGAGCCCCTTCCCAGCTCACCCAGCCCCTCCTGGGGCTCCAGCTGCTTCCCCAGCTCTGTTCCCTTCCCTGGACATGCTTCAGCCCCTCCACGTCCTTGCAGTGCTGGGCCCAAAACTGAAGATGCAGCTTTGCTGCTTGCACCTTCACAATCAAGCACGTCCAGCTCAAGATGCTTGCTTGTTTTTTAAATCAATTCCTACACTAAACAATGCTTCCCTGAAAGAGATGAGTATCCCAGGTAATGTCCCCCTGCTCACGCCATCACTGTCCCTGAGCAGCTGTGCCATGTCAGCCCACCAGCACAGAGCTCAGGCTCTGCCAGCCAGACACTTCAGACAAACTTCACATTTTCAACTACAAACAATCTCATAAAACCTACTTAAAATATCTCAGCCTATCCTGAAGATGAATTGGAAAACACAACTGCTAATTTAACCAGATAAACCAGAAAAAGAGATTTATATTTACTGTGGAGTAAACCGCCTCTCTAAATCTGCCGTGGGTCCCACGGGAGACTGACAGCAGTGGGGATACACCAAAACAACGCTCACTGTTATATTTGGTGACTGCACTTCCAAGGAAAGAGTATGTGGGATTGTATAATACTTATGAATCACTCACTTCTGCTCCCATCTTAAATGTAGGTTTATTCTAAAACTAAGAGCCTAAAGGGTTTGCTATGAGAGCAAGTTCTTTACAGAATTTCATTGCTTGTTGGGAAAAACAATTGCAATTGCTAAGAAACTGAAAAATATCAATATTAACTCAATTGGCTGTTCTGGGGCAATGGATGAACAAAACAAATGTGATACATCACCCAACTCCGTCACTTTGGGTATAAAACTTGCTCAATTTTTAGAAGTCTCCCCCTTCCCACCAGCCTGGCACACATCCAGCACTGCTGGAGGAGAGGGGACCCTTCACTGGGCAGGAAGGCTGAGAAAAGACAGATCACTGGAGCAGGGGGTCCCAAGGCCTCTGCCCAGGGCTCACCCCAAATTAACTAACGACACTAGGATATAATGCTCTACTTTCTAAAACTGTAAGTTAGTTTTTCCTGCAAAATTTGATAATGATGTCTGAGCTCCAGAGGAATGTTTTTTATTTGGCCAGTGAGTGTGGTGCAAAGCACGCCGAGGGATGCTGGTGGGCTGAGGGGTCGATGTGGTTGTAGGGCAGATGAGACAGACTGCAGCCTTTGGCACTGCCTAGACAGGATACATTTCCCAGCATTGCCAACTCAAGCCCTTTGTTAGACTTCAACCTGATTTTAAGAGTGTTTTTTAAAATTAGATGTTGCTCAGTAATGAGGATATTTCTGCCAGTGCACACAGAGTGAAGTCATTATTGAGCAACTCGAAATGAAACTATTTGTAGAGATCAACTGCTGAAAAAGTTAGGAGAGCCCCTGGGATTATTGGGTGTGTGGCTCTGCGAGCCCTGGAGGCTGGGGAGGGAGCTGCTCACCAGAGATTCACCAGGAACACGTGCTCGATCTCCTGCAGAATCTCCAGCTCTCGGAACACGTTGCGTACCTCGTCCCTCTCGATGCACTGCTGCTTGTTCATGTACTTCATGGCGTACATCTTCTCCGTGTCCCTCTTCTGCACGATGCACACCTGGGCCAGGAGGAGAAAACAGTCAGGAGCGTGTTCTGCATCTTCATCTGCTGCTTTGGGAGCTGAGACCCACTCTGCTCAGCACCTCACCCCTCAAACATCCCTGACCCCTAGGCTGAGACTTGGATCTACGGACAGCAGCATCCCTGCTCCCAGCGCCGTGCCCGACTGGGGAGCGCGCGGGCTCTGCTCCAGCCCACTGCCCATCGGACACTGCAGCTACCTCCAGGGCACTACGGCCGGCTCCAGAGAGCTTTCCAAAGGGACAGCGCTTCCAACAACTGTGTGGGAGCTGTGCGAGAGACCTCTGGGCTCGCTGTGCGTGGATGGAAATCGGCGTCAGGCAGCCACAGGGTTCCGTGCCAGCCTCGCCGCCCCGCTGCTCACAGCGCTGCTCCGCAGAGCGGCTCTTACCTGCCCACACATCGCTGGGCTCCCAAAGGGGAAAATAATCCCTTCGGGCAGCAGAGAGCGACCAAAATGCAAACTGGTTACAACAACAAAGACCTGGCCCGGAGGGACACCGCGGGCCTGTCCCCAGGGCCCCGCTCTGCCGCGGGCACGGAGCACCCGGGCGGGCACGGAGCCCCCGGGCTGGTACCAAGCCCCCGGGCTGGTACCGAGCCCCCGGGCGGGCACGGAGCCCCCGAGCGGGCACGGAGCCCCCGGGCTGGCCCTGCGCGCCGCCCTCAGCTCCGCTAATGACACCTTCATTACCAAGGTGACTGCTTTCCAAAGAGCTAATTAACTATCACGGTAACCCTTTTTAAATTACTAATGGCATGTCTACATCTGCTATAATTATGCCTGCCCTCTGTTAATTATCAGCCGTGGCGGTAATTACGATGAGCTGGATACGCTCCCCGGGCAGCTCGGCCGCTGCCTCGGCCGGGGCGGCTGGAGGCAGAGAGCGGGTCCCGCTCACACCGAGTGTAACAAGGGAAGGGAATTTCTGTGGGTGGCAGGGAACCGAGACAGGTGGGAGCCGCGAACACTCCGCGCCTCTAAACGCTGCTACTAATAACCATGTGCAAGTGCTAATGGTGCTCGGTATAATATCATCAAGGACACGCTGCCGCAAGGAGGTGACAAAATAATGGGTGGTTATCGTTAGCCTGATATACCCCCTAATTAGTGATGCACAGGAATTACCGCGATTATTTTCCGCCGTCGTTACAACTGCGGTGAGAGCTGAAAATCAGCTGTTGCCATAACTCTCTGCACACCTCAGCTCACGATGAGGGCATTTCGTGGGCAGAGTGACCTGAGCTGTTTCCCTGCGTCTGGACCCCTCTGGTGCCCATGGGCGAGCAGAGCCCTTCAACTCCAGCTGCCAGGGACTGTTCCAGGTACAAAACATAAGGGAAAACCTTCTTCATGCAAACTTAATAATAATAATAAATGACCTACCACAATGCACACCACCAGCAGGATCCAGCCCCTGCCTAGAGCAGGCTGAATTGGTTGTACGTTCAATAAACCAGGCAAAAATATATTTTATAAATTCTTTGAGCAGCAAAGCCCTAATAATTTTCCTTTAAAACATGATCATTGCTGTAGAACTGCTCTGAAAACAATCCAATCCTCTGGGTAATAGCCACCAAGGTGCTGAGCAACATTCTCTCCTGATGTCAGCTTATTCCACATTATTGCTGGAAGCTCATTAATTTCTAGGTCCTTTATTTTTTAGGTTGTGACTTGCTGTACCTTAATGAGTATTATATGTTATTCTGATGTAATTTGTCTCTTGTTTCTCCACAGTGAAAATGGGAGCCCAGCATAATAAATGAGAAAATGATGAAAACTTCATGTACTCTGTAATTATGATAAACAGTTTTCTGCAATGGAACAGCATCACCTCCACGCAGAGCAGCACCCGTTCCGGGCACTCTGGAAATGTTTGTTCTCTGATTTCTGCAGGAAAAGTGGATGTCAGTGGAGAGGCCCTCCCTGCAGCTGAGCCTGTGGTGTGAGTGGGGGCTGCCCTGTGCCCGCGGGGCTACCCAAGGTCAGAGTGAGCCCCACGGCCTAGCTGGGCAGGGCACAGCGAGCCCCATGGAAAGCTGGGCAGGGGCGCTGTGTCCACAGCACAGCCACCACCAGGTATTGATCACATCACACGACTCTTGGTCAGAGTCTAACTTGGGTCAAACCAGCACCAGGACCAGTGCTGGTGCTGCCTGCCTGGGCTCAGTCACTCGGTGCCCCTGCCACAGGCAGTGACCATTCCTAAGGTGCCCCTGCTTACAGAAATGCATCAATGTGTTTGTGTTCCCCAAAATGGCAGTGACACAAAACGTATCTTTTTCTTTTTGAGCTTCTCTGTTCATGCATCTGTTCCTGGAGAAAGAATAAATATCTATTTGGTCACAAGTCAAGAGTGTGTTTTTTATATTAATCCATTTTCAAGCAAGTCTACAATGCGGAGCAAGGCAAGAACCAGAAATGACTCTGTCCTCATTCTGCACGTTGCAGCCACACAAAGGGAGTGTTTGGTGGTTAAATACAGCCATTAGGAAAACGAGTGGAACGGAGCCAGCCCTGCGAGGCAGAAGGCGGGCAGCAGCTGGGAGCGGATTGCTCAAGACATGGCACATAGGAGCGTTCACAGAGCCCCAGACACCGGGGCATGTGTGCAGCTGCCCATCCCGCAGGGGCGGCTGGAGCCCCCACCCACTACTCCAGCCAGGACAGGGACAGGTGACACCTCCCTGGCCCACTTCACCCCCCGGACCGAGATAGTGACAATACCTGTACTGTCACAGTGACAACACCTGTGTGTCACCCCAGCCGGCAGCTCAGCTGAATCCCTACCCTTCTCAGCCTGGCACGCTGCCTCCAGTGGGCTCTGCCTTTTCTTCTTTAGAAATCCAATAACTTTTTGCCCTGCTTATGCTGGAGGAATTCATCAGGCTGAAATCTCCATTTAGATGAGAGGTCACCTAATCATTTCACAGCATGTCCTGACTTAGCCTTGTTATCCAGGGACAGCAGAGTGTTCCTGGGCTCAAACAAAGCCATTCTGGGCAGGATCCATGCAGCTGGTAAACACTGGGGATGGCTCTAACTCTGCTGCACAAAGACTTTGCTTCCTCCTGCATATGCAGAGGTCATGCAAAGGGAAGGTACTCGTGGCCCCTGAGGGACGTCACCTCACAGCTGATGACAAACCCACAGCTGACTCAGGGATCTGTCTTTGGGTCTGAACTGGGAGCACTGGGTTTCTTTCTTGAATTTCTGCTCCTTTGGCTTCTGCCTCTGTAAGACGAGAGCGATGCCCTGTAATTCTCCCACACACAGACACTGTTGACTGCAACTGACCCTCGGGGACATTTCAGCGTACAGCCTGGATTTCACTCTTTTTGTTTTCAGAGCAGAGGCAAGGCTTAGAGTCAGCCAGCACTACACACCTACATCAAACACCTTAATCCCACCCAGCTTTGAATCGTGGCCTCTGCTCTAGTTTATAAAAATCCTTCTTTGCAGTGGTTGCACCTTGCTCACATATATTGATTTCCCCTTCAGCTTCTGCTGGGTATTTATCCCTCTCTGTTTTCTGCAATATCTACAGAATTGCCATTTACCAGAAAGGCTGAAATTTGAAATGAGGAGCATTAACATGAAATTGCCCATGGCACCCAGAAGCATCAGCAGGCTCTGGGACTGCGTGGGGAGAGAAGTCTCTGCTGTGGGGGAAGCACAGCAGCAGCCTCCGGGTGCTGGGGACATGGGAGATTTGCAGCCTCTGGAGCAGGAAGAACTAAGTCTTTCATCCTGAAGGACCAGAAGCAGTGAGAAGGCACTTACCATGATGTAGAAACAGCTCAAGCTTTTTTGACCACAGATTTCATTTTGAGCACTAAATTTTACTTTGGAGACAGACTGCAAGGGCAAGGATAGGCTGGACAATTGTTCTCTGGTTTCCTGAGCTTGCTGAGCAAAGAGTAAAGCAGGTGAGAAGAGCTTTAATGCACCTGTGCACTGCTGAAAGGATAACCTCAAAACTGACTTCTAACAAGTTCATCTCCTTTAGCCAAGCTCTCTTGAATGGCTCAGCTCTTACACCAAGACATCATTCACTTTTTCCAGGGTTTTCATCCTTTAGAAAGTGGCTGGAGGGAGATCCCTGTCACCCAGCATCCCCAGGTCCCCTCTGCTTTGCTCTTGTAACAAGAACTGCAGGCAGAATCTTGCCAATTATCTATTAAAAAAAAAAAAAAAAAAAAAAAAAAAAAAACTCTCAGCTGCTATCAGGAAAGCTGCAAACAGGGATCACTGTTCTGGGCGTGGCCACAGCTGCACAGGACACAGAACTACTTCCCCTGGCATTCAAAAGCATCTTTGTATCCATATTGTATTATGATGGTGCTGTTGGCAATTAAAATACAACCCTTCCCTGGTAATTAGCATCTGTGTAACACTGGTAATCAAAAACTTCATAACAATTTGTTCTACAATCCTCACAAATATCAAGGATAAAATCAGCTAATCAATTTTTTTTTTCTTAGGCAGAGCCAAGAGTACAAAGCCTACAGCTGCCTCACAGGTGTATCTGCAGAGACATAATTCAGTGTCAGGGATTCACTCAGCAATGAGCCAGGGGAACAGCTGGATGAAGCTCTGCTGGAGGCATCTCCCACAGGCACCCCAGGAGCAGCTCCCCTACACCAGCAGGCCCAGAAGGGGCAGGCAGCCCCTCAAGGATGTTGCTGGTCTCTCAAAGGGGCTCCCCCTCCACAATGCTGACCCAGAGCTTGGTGCCATGAGCACCAAGAGAGGTGAAAACACTGCAGGCTTCCAGCACCTGCAGCCCCTCTCCATCCCCTCAGGGCTGGTCCTGGGAGGGAGCTCTGGGCACAGCAGATCCTTTCACACCTACCCTTAGTGGCAAGGGGCCCAGTAACACCCAGAGGGACTGTGGCACCAAGTCCTGGCCCGGGGCTGCAACTGCACACGGCCTGCCTGTGACAGTGACACTTGCCCCACGCTCAGCGGGGACACGGAACCGTAACTGTCTGACCCTGAATAAAAACTTACTCTGAATCAATCCAAGCCCTTCACTGCTTGACTGCAGAGCTTATTGAAGCAGCACTTTGTCCTGGAACAGCTCTGACAGCAGTGTCTCTGGCAGTGTTGTTTCAGCCATTGTCTCCAGCACACAAAGACCTGTTTGCAGGACCATGACATCTGCTGCCATTCCCACAGCCACCTCCATGTGCCAGTGACCCAGCCCAGGGGACACCAACATGAGAGGGCTGCTGGCTGTGACAACAGCACCCCTCAGTCTTCCCATCCAGCTCACAGAAACACAAACTCACAGAAGGGTTTGGGAGGGAAGAGACCCTAAATCCCACCCAGTGCCATCCCTGCCACGGCAGGGACACCTTCCCCTGCCCCAGGTGCTCCCAGCCCCAGTGTCCAGCCTGGCCTTGGGCACTGCGGAGCAGCCACAGCTGCTCTGGGCAGCCTGGGCCAGGGGCTGCCCACCCTGCCAGGGAAGAATACCTGCCCAATATTACATCTAAACCTCTAAAGTTGCAGTGGTAGCCAAACAAGTGGGACCCTCAGGAGCCATGCTCTAAGTACAAGGTTATCATCTCGACAAATCTGCCTTCACATCTTTAAGTGCTGATTTTGTTTCCATTTCCAGACACCTTGCCATGTTTCACTCCTTAAGAGATTTTTCACGGAGCCATACAACTTTAGTTTTTCCCTGCTGAAAAGCTGTGCTTTTCCACAAGATTGATGGACTCATTTGTCAGAACACCATAAATCATTAAAATCTCTTTTATGCAGCACTGCTGTTTGCTGCAGCCAAGTTGTAACAGCAGCTGATGAAACTTTTATTCACAGCAAGCCTGTTGGTGTTTCCAGGTCGTGTCAACACTTCCATAAAAATTCTCTTTCTCAGTTGCTTATGCTGGAGCCAAAAAAGTCGTCTGACCCAAAATAACACCTGCCATTCCAAACAGCACTTCAGTGTGCTGTGTATCAGAGGATCACAGAATCCCAGACCGGTCTGGGTTGAAAGGGACCTTAAAGATCATCCAGTTCCAGCTCCCTGACATGGCAGGGACACCTTCCACCTTCCACAGGCTGCTCCAAGCCCTGTCCAGCCTGGCCTTGGACACTTCCAGGGGTCTAGGGGCAGCCACAGCTGCTCTGGGCAATCTCAGTGGCTTCAATCTGTAGTCCTAAGAATGTGTTCCTGTGCTTCTGTGCAGGTCCACAGCCCTCCCTGAGGCTCAGCAGACCCCTGTGGATCTGTATCCCCTCTGGGTGTGCCCAGCACTCTGTGTGCAGGCAAAGGAAACCACGTGTGCAGGGGCAGCTGGAGTAGCTCAAAACACAGGCAAAGCTAAGCTTGTCCATGTTTTTTGATTTTTTTTTCCAGAATGAGCCTTATTCTGTCTCACTCACACAAACGGGGCAGCCAGCACACTGAAACTATGTCAGGAACAGCTCTCCTCATTGGTACCCTGCAAACGGGGCTGGGGCCTTCCAGTTGAGATCTATCAGGGAACATTTCCTCATTTCCCTGCGAGAAATCATGGAAGGGGGCTGCAGAATGATATCTACAGGGTCTGAGCCCTGTGACTTAATTCAATTTAAGATAATTCAGAGCAAGCATTTCCCTTTAATGTCACGCTGAGAAAATAAGGTCCCATCAGACATTAAGCAGATGTTTCTGTAATTGAGTTTGGATATGGGGGATTATTTGACTTGAAGCTCCAAAACACGTGTAGATTTCTTTTCCTCAGGAGAGACACTAATCCAAATAAACAAGGAGAAACTGAAGAAGTGACAGCAGAGAGCCCTAAAGAACAAAAAGGAAAGAGAAGAGATTTTCTTTGCTTTTATTGTCCTGGTTCTCCACCTGTCCCCCTGCAAACCAGCTGAGCAGCCCCATCACCTACCAGACACCCCAAACCTGGTGTCTTCACTCAGGGCTCAAACACAAATGTACACACTTGGGATCCCCCTATGGCCACAGCCCTGAGCACATCTCTGGTGGGGCACAGTGTGATTTGCTGACCTCCAGGCCATGGAGCAGCCCCTGGGGTGGCCCTGAAGGGGACAGGGGCTGTGCTGGCACCATGCGGAGAGCAGGGAGGAGCACAGCCCAGGAGATGTGTTCTGGAGCTGTCACACTGCCTACAGAAAGGCTGTTAGGCATCTACATTTCTGTCTGGCTTCAATCACATGCTCAGAGATCTCTGCTGGGCTTTTCTTTTTCAATAATTAAAGTAGAATGATGAAAACAGACCAACATGGAGATCCCTGAAGACACTGTGACCCATCTTTCTGCCTTTTGGGTGGATCCAAACCTGGATCCAGCACTTCCTCCAGCTCAGCAGCCCTCCATAGATTTACAGGAGCACCTGGACCCCTGTGCACAGCCACAGCTAACGAGCATTGTCTGAATAAATCGTGCAATGTTTTCCTGTGGGCGACACGCATTTTGAGTTATGTCTAGTATTTGGAGCCATCTCTCCTTATGGCCATGACTACATTCTGTGATAGGCTGGTTAAAGAAGCAAAATTATTTCTTTTAGCTACATATTTGACAGATATTGGGAACAGAAAGAAATCTAATTACTTCCAACGAAGATTGGAGGCCTTATTTAATCCCTGAACGTAAATTGATGTTGAAGTTCCCTGACCCCAAGGCAAGAACACTCGCTGTGCTATTTTGAAAAGCCTCATCACTCATCCTGACCCAGCCCTGATGGGCACTGGCATCGAGACCCAAGTGCCCCAATGTCCTCGTCTGTGCTGCTGCCACAACACGCCCCCAGGCACCAAAGCTTCCCTTCTGTGCTGAAGGAAATAAACACAGGTCTTTCTTTTCAGCCAAGAAAAGAGGGGATACTCGTGTTTCACAGTGCAAAACCCTCAGGAGGAATTAATGCCACTTGCAGCCAAGTGCTTGATTTTCCCTTGGCAGAAGCTTGCTCCATTGAGCTGGTGTTTAGCACCAGGCTGCACAAAGGGATCAGCCCTGGAAGGGCAGCTGTGGAGGCTGGGCAGATGGAGTTCCCTGCCAGAGTGAGGGCACAAGGCTGTGGTGGGCACAAACCCCCTGCGCCTCCTGGCTGCTCTCCTTCCCCTGCACTGCAGCCACCCACCGGCCAAGCCCCAGCAGCCACTGCCTGGCCCCAAAGAGCCTTCACAAGCCTCACGAGCCTTTCTATCAAACCCACCAAACAGCACTCCGTTACCTCAAGCTACCAAGACAAAGAAATGTGCTTTATATTCCTCCATGTTTCCAGGGATGGGACTCCTCTGCCCAGGAACACCCTGCAAATCTCAGAATCACAGAATCACAGGATGCCTTGGGTTGGCAGGGACCCTAAATCCCACCCAGTGTCACCCCTGCCATGGCAGGGACACCTTCCCCTGTCCCAGGTGCTCCCAGCCCCAATGTCCAGCCTGGTCTTGGGCACTGCCAGGAATCCAGGGGCAGCCCCAGCTGCTCTGGACAACAATCTTGCCCTGATAAGCCCAAAGATAGCAGCAGAGGCTAAAATCAAGTTCCAGAGCAGAGCAGAGCTGATCTGAGAGCCTGAGCATGCAGCAGCCCCCCAGAGCTCTGCATGGGCACCCAGGGGGCACCATCCCACCATGGGGTGAGGGCTGGCTGCAGCTCCTGCCTCCTGGCAAACAGCAGTGCCCCAGCTGGGTTGGTGTTGGGTCATCCTCAGTGCGGTTTGGTTTCACTGCACCACTAGCTCTACATGAGCAGATAAGTATTTCATACTGCACTGCCCTTTGTTGAGAGGAATTTTTAGCACTTACTTTTAAAAGCAATTTTTAGATCAAAAGTAATAATATGGCACAACAATCTTACTGCAACTCCTTGAGAAAAACGACAGGAACAGAAGGAATCTCGATGAATTTTGGACATAAATAGTAAGTAAACGGGAGGTGAGGGTGGAAAGCAGAGACACAAAAGGCTTCTCTTCAATAAACATGGTTTCTTTCCATGCTCTTCTTTCTTTAAAAATTCTCATGGACTTACACTCCAGAGTGCTTTCCAAAGGGAGGTAGAATCCCTGATCATACAGGTAAAATATAGTCTATCCCAAATGTGACAGGTCAGTAAGAATAAAAAAGTATTAAGAAAAAAAATAAGAAAAGCCAATTTGCAATTGTCAAAGTGATCCTGTACATACAGTTTCATTTCAGAGAACAAAATGGCCAGTTGGTACAAAAATGGAAAGCACTAAATTTAGAATTTGTCAACATTTTCACTCCTGGTATTTTAATTTTATGGAACTATTGAAACAGACGTGATTTTGCGGTGCACATGACATAAATAACGATGTCCAAGGCCTTTTCAGCAGGTGACCCTCGCTGGGTTGCACCTGAGGGCCCCTCACGCCTCACCCAGGCTTGGCAACAGCATCACGGATGGAAAGAGCAGGGGGGAAGGAGCCCAAACCCACCAAAAATCACCGCCCAGTAGCCATGGTGCTCCCAAAGCTGTCGGTGTTTCCTGGCTGTGCTCTCAGGAGCCCTTTGCAGTGACAGCTTGTGCAGGCCGACCCTTCGTGGCCCATGCTGCAGGGCCCCGCGCCCCCGCTGACCCTGGCACCGGGCACACCGACACTTCAGCACAGACACAAAGAGCAGGTGCCATGGGCGTTTCCCGTCCCTGTCCCTCCCTCGTGAGGGCAGGCAAGGCAGCGTGGAGCAGCCCCGGGCACAGGGAGGGCTCTCCAGGCCGTGGGGCAGCGCCCGCCTGCCCGCTCCCAAACACGGCCCCACAAGCTCTGAGCCCACGCCTGGGCCATGGGGGCTCCCTGCAAGGCACCCCTCAGCGGGAGGAGACACCCAGCCCTCCCCAGCACCTTTCTGAGCCTCCTCCACAGGTCTGGCCCACAACGGCTCTTCCCACATCCCCTTCTCGGTCCTCTCCACAGTCCAGCAACATCGGTCATCTGGGAAACAAGGCTAATGGCCACCTCCGAAGACAGGAACAGAGGGGATTCCAGAGGAGAAGGGCTGTCAGGAAAACTGGGAGGGGTAAAAGCACCTGGTGTGCTCATCCCTGGGAAGGACACTGCCTAGCAGGCCTGGCCCACACCAAGGCCCTGTCCCGTGGCACTGCCGCTGGCTCCGGCTGCCCAGCACAGGCCATGGGTCCCTCAGCCTCAGCAAAATCATGTCAAATCCCTCATTGCAACACTCTTCCTATTGTGAGTTGTGCACCAGTTGCATCAGTTTCTGCTTCTATTTTTCATGCTCCATCTTTAATTCATTGCTGAGACACAGGAAATCCCAGCGGCCTTGTAGTGGCTTGTGGGCAGCTCTGCCTTCACCACAGAAAAACCAGAGCAGAACTGTATCCAGCCTTTTGGAGCTGTGTCCATACAACTCTCACGAGATTCAGACCAGTTTCTGAGCAGCACACAGACACTTCAATAAGAATTCATGAACTTTAGACCCACAAGAAGAAATACATCCAGTGAAGAAGAAGACAAAGGCTCCTTCCACAGACGCCATTGCCCAGAGTAACAACAGGGTACACCCGTAATGCTCTGGACAAACCCAGGCAGTATTTTCCCTAATAAACTCTATGTGCTGTATCATGCTGATGTACCCATAATTTCATAGGAACCGAGGACACTGCTCCCTATCATTTTTGACATTAAGTGGTTTGTAATTGGATTGTCCAACCATGAGCATTAACACAACATCCCAAGCTCACGAGCTGCAGCTTCCAAGGACCTGCAGATGACCTCGATGTCCAATACAGCTTCAATATTATTGTTGCCAAAAGCTGCATCTGACGCTGGAACCTTCCATCTCTCAGCTCCATTTACAAGCTGGTGGGGGTGTGGGCTATGATGGCTTGTCAGAACAAAAACAAGATAGATCCAAATGTTGGCCACATTTCAGCCTCTGAGAAAATTGTAATTATCATTAGTGACAAAGGATGGGTTTTTTACTTTAAAAGTAAGAGGTTTTCATGTTGGCCATGTGAGAGCTGCAGTCTGGTGTGGCTGTGTGGGCCCTGCTGAGGGCAGGAGGAGCCTCTGCCGGCGGCACACAGGGGAACAGGAGGTTCTCCTGAGGGCAGTGCTAACAGAACTATCATCACATTTCCAGTCATTAATCTGATCAATGCCAAAACATTCTGCTCTCTGGCCTTTCAGGTGGGTGAATGTTTACAGAATTCTGTGATGCACTTAGGCTGTAGAAGTCTCACAGAATCACAGAATCCTTTCAGCTGAGTTAAAAAGGGACCTCCAAGAGAGGTCTCTCAAATACTGAGATCCAGTATTTGACCAAACACTACCCTGCTAACTGAAGCAGAGCACAGAATGCCACATCCTATCATTCCTCAAACACCACCAGGCAAGGATGGGCACTCCAACACCTCCTCTGTTTCTCCAAAGCCAGGTCACCCTGCCCTAGCTCCATCCTCCCCTGCTTCCTCTGCAGCTCCTCCTCCTCCCCCTGTAATGCTTGCAGCTCTCTGTCCCTTACCCCTCTGCAAGGCTGGCCCTTCTGACCAAGGGTCAGGGCTGGATTCAGGCATATCTGCCACTCAACAGGCAGCATATGTTGATCCTTGAAAAGGTTTCCTTAATCAAAGACCTCAGAATGAGATCTCTTTGGGTTCAGGAGGAGAGGGGGAGCTGGGAGGGTGTGGGTGGATTTTGTGGCAGAACCTAATGCTGAAAAGACTCTCATCTAAGAGCCAGGAAGAACCTGAGCAGCCAACTGCTGTCGAGGCTCGGTGCACACACAGGAATTCACAGAAAACACTGCTGCTGGCACAAGGCACAGCGAGCTCTCTCCCTGTAGTCCAGCTGTGGACACACTCCTGCTCCCAGCCTGAGAGAGCCGCTGCTGAGGCTGCAGCCTGTGCAGCCAGAAGGCATCAACAGGCCATCAACCACCTGGGACATCAACCACCTCGTCCCCACCTGCCCTGAGCCACGCTCCAGCACCCGCTGCCAGCAGTGCCAGCCCCTGGGGAGACCTGGGGGTGGCCCAGGGCCATCAGTGTGAGTTCGGGTGAGGGACGAGGCTTCTGCCCTCTGCTCTCTTACACCTCTTTCCTGTCCACAGGTCCCTGGCTGCTGGAGTGAGGGCCCATCCCACCTCCCAACCCACCTACACTCCCACACCAGTGTGACTCACCCACAGGGAATGATGGGGGCTCAAAAACCCCAAACAGCTTCTAATGCAAACGTTAATTTTGTACACTGGGTGTACAGTAATGACAAAGGTGGGCAGCTTGTTTGATTAATCATGGTCTTTTGAAGTATGATCTTTCAGAAACTCCAAACAGGTCCCCAGTGGGGAAGTGCGGGATAATCTCCAGCCCCTTCCAGCTGAGCTTCACTGCTCACCCAGTCACTGCAGACCCTTCAGTGGCACTTCCCACTCTGTAATTTTCCTGCTGCTGCCCCCACAGCCTGAGATCCAGACAGTGAGGAGGTGCTGGACCTCACCACCACTGCACCTTTCATGCTCTGCCATTCTGTTCCATGGCTTTTACTGATGACACACTCACAGCTTAGCAACATCCAGGAAAGAAGAAAAATCCCCTTGGTACTACTGGGGAGATGGTATCAGAGGGAAGATCCCCCTGTGGGTGCTGTGTGCTTTCCCACCCCCTGTTCTTGGTCACTGTCCCCAGCCCAGGCAGCTGTTCCTGAGCTGGATGCAATGGTGGGGCACGCTGTGGAATCAGAGAATCCCACAATCATGGAATATCCTGAGCTGGAAAAGACCCACAAGGAGTCCGGCTCCTGTCCTTGCCAGACCCTCCAACAATTCCACCCTGGCACCCCTGGGAGCGGGGTCCAAATGCTCCTGGAGCTCTGGCAGCCTCAAGCCGTGCCCATTTTCTGGGGAGCCTGGGCAGTGCCAGCACCCTCCAGGGATGAACCTGTCCCTAGTGTTAATGTCCTTCTCATCACTCCTGCTGCAGGTCCCCATCTCCTGCATCCTGCAGGACTCCCTGGGCAGCCTCGGGGGCTGGGCAGCATGGGGCCTGACCAGCACTGGGTGGCCCCACACCAGCAGCTCTCCAGCACCCCAGGACCCACAGACACCCCTCAGGCTGTGCCTCTCCATAACCAGGCTGCCCTTTGACAAAGGCAAGGCAGCCCTGGCTCCAGAGCCTGCCAATGACATGGTGTGATCGAGTGACAGGAGCAGTGTCCAGCAGGGACAGCCTCTGTCCAGCCCTGCCAGTGGCTCCAGCAAACCCTCAGCCTCAGGTGAGATCAAGGACAATAAAGGAAAAATCAAGGGCAAAAAATATATGTGGTAGCTAAATACCAAGGGATTAAGTTTCCAGCCTTTTTTAGGGGGAAAAATCCAACATTTATAAAGCTGGAAAAAAAGAAAATGGATCAAGCTAGTGTTGATGTCAAAGAGAGATTCAGTTGAGAATAGACTTGAAGGGAATTTTATTTATGGTGCAGCTACTGGGTGGGCATCTGTGACCTTTAGAAAATGGATTAAAGCCTTTCTATACCCAGCTCCAGGCTGTGTGAATTATTAAAGCAACAAAATCACAAAGTTGAAGTACTTGTACAAAGAAACCCAGACACAGCCAGCCCTCCCTGGGAGGGTCAGTGGAGCTGGGCACAGGGACCAGGACCCCCAGCTCCTCTGAAGCAAACTGAAAGCAGGCCCCCACAGGCTCCCACCCCAGGCATACTGGTTCCCTCTGGAAGATTCCATTTCCTGCTGCTGCTCATTCCAGTCCCAGCCCTGGTTTAATCCCCAATTTCCAATGGCACACAAAGGCACAAATCCACGCTGAAAAACTCCAGACGTGTTCTTATTTCTTCTCGGCAGTGAAGTGTAAATAATGAATTCCCACAGCCCCATCCAGCTCCTTTTTGCTTGGAAAAGGCAGCTGGGGCTGCAGAACCACGAGGGAACCCAGGTGGGAGGAGGAGGTGGTCATGAGCAAACAGCCCCAGCTGCCTCACGGGGACTGAAGCCACAAGAGGCCAACTAAAACCAGCAGAGGTCCTGGTCCTGCAATGCCACCACTGCCTTTGGATACCTCTGGGTCTCATGCTGGCTCTCATGAAGCACAATGAACCTCAGAGCATATTTCCCACTAGAACAGGGCCACAAACTGCACCCCATTCCAGAAACCTCCTCCTGGCTGCTGCTCCTTGGGAAATGACAGCAGAGCAGCCAAAACCTGGGCAACTGCTGCTGCTGCTTAGAAAGGAGCCTGTGCTACAGGAGGAACACTATGCCGACATTAAATCACTGAAAATCAAATAATATAACCTCTACTATGTGTGGAAAATATTCCACACTTGCTAATTGGCATAAACATGGAATTGAACCTGACCTTCATTTGATTAATTTTATCTTAAAGCTGATTAAACCCATCTCTAGAAAACAGAAATTGGCCATTTATTGCAGATATGCCAGAGCCACAGCTCTGGGGCTCTCAGGCTCTTCAAAAGGGATTTCTGAGTTCTTTTCCTTTCCTTTCCAACAGTTCCTACACCGAGGACGTCACCATGTGTCCTGAGAGGTGAACAAAGTGACCATGGAAGGAAATGCTGTGCCCAAGGCCACCCCAGGAGCTGGTCCCGGGTCCTGCCACCATGAGATCACACGGTGCCACAGCTTCCACAGGTCACTCACACACTGAGGGTCTACTCGCACACTGGCTCCTAAATATCTTCCTGAATGTGGGCAGAGAGAGGTTTAATCAAGCAAACCAACAAGTCACTCCTAAACTTTTAGTAACACTTGCCAGGTAGGTAGTTTAATGTTTTCTGTAATTAAATGTAAGTTGTAAATGGCTTGGTAAATGCAAAAAGCTTTTCTCTGTGTCAGAGGAAATTCAGCATATTGACAAAGTCATCCAGAAAGATGACAGATGAATCACTTCAGCATTTTGTTGAAAGTGTGTGTACGGTTCTGATGCCTGATAGACTGCTATGTGCTAGACTTAACCTTTCTGCAACACAGAGCGAGCAGCTGCAGGGAGCAGCCACAGGGAGCAGCTCTCTGCAGAGCCAAGGGACTCCTGCCCTGGGACAAGAATTGCTTTTTCTCTGTTTCACATCCCGAGCAGACTAATTTTCCAGGTGCTGCTCCTTAAAGGAATAAAACCTCCTTGTCTGGAAAGTTTATATGTGAAGAATGAGTCTTCTCCTATCAGCTCGAAACAAGTTGCTCTTTCACTGAGGTTTGGAGTTAGTGTTTGGCCTTTGATTGTGAGCTGAAGACACAAGACCTTGAGTGTTCCTGTTCTCACCAGGAGTGTCTGGGGAGACTTTCTTCTGCTGTTTGCCTTATCCTCACAGCACAAGGGCTGAGCTGGTATTTAATCATTCGCCATCATTCCACAGAAGCCCAGAAATGTGACAGAACTCTGCTGCAGGCTTTCGCCTCTCCATGCTCAAGGGATGTGGCTGCAAAGAGGGGTGAGTGTTTCAAACCACCCCCTCAAACCGTCACAGTGACTTGCACATTGCTGGCAATCCATTTCCATTACCCTGAAAGTCCCAGGCAGACTCTCATGGAAGCCCAGCAGGCATTCACGTGGGTGGGTTGTGCCAGAGCAGGGTAATCGATCTCCTGGTGTTCATCAGGGAACTGAGGCTGTATGGGAACATCTTCTCTAGAAAGAAGCACTGATGGCAGCACTGGGACTGAGTGTCTCCTGTCCTGCCTCTCAGAACAACTGGACCCTCCCCATACAGACCACAGCTGATTTTGTGCTGCCACTGTTACCCAGCACCAAAACTGCTTAATACATATAAAGTACTCAAGAAGAGATTTTGGTAATTGGTAAAAATTTGGGTTCTTCTGAACAGTTCTCAGATCTCTTGGGAAATTTCTGCTTTTGCAAAGTTTCCATCTTCCAGCCATCCAAGTATAGCAGGCCAGGCTGCTCCCCGAGCCATGGCCCAGTGGAACAAGACCTCGTCAGGCTGTACCACAGAGGGAGAAGGCAAAGGATAGTGTGGTCATCTTCAGAGCCAGATTTGTATGTTCTCACCCTTGTGGCATCAGCTTTTGATCAAAGTGTGATGGGAGAAACTGGCCATGATGACCTGGCTGGAGGGAAACACGAGCAGGTGCAGCTTGCCCCACCACTCAGCTGTCCTGTTTATGTCCCCAGTGCAGGGAGACACTTGTGCCACCCACTGAGCCAGGCTGGGCCCTTCCACAGCTTTGACACTGCATGTTTCACACTACTTCCATGGCCACATCTCCCCCCAAAGCCCCAGTGCTGGCACACAGCCCCACCCACACAAGAGTCACCGGGCAAGTGACACACCTGGCCCAGCAGTGTCCAGGATCAGCGCTGGCACTGTCACTCCCAGCTCTCACCCACCACACACAGGTGAGGCTGCACAGGGGGCACCCCTGCTGTTGGCTGGCAGCAGAACACAGTGACAGAAGCACTGCAGAGCTCCCAGGGCAGCCCTGTGCTCATGTGACATCCCATGGGCACCGTGCTGGCACTGCCAGAGCAGGGGCAAACGCCAGAGTCACCTGCACAGGGGCAGAGGGCCAGCCAGAGGAACAGGGAATGGAAGAGGACTGACACTAGGAAAGCAGCAGTAACCGACTCCCAGAGATACACAGCTTTTTGATCATCGCCTCCCACATCCTCCCACATGCTTGGCATGAAAAGCCAGTTAAAAATAAACAACAAAACTGCTTCAGCATAACTGATTTCTGATTGGGAAAACAGCTCAGGACTTCACAGAGCCCTCCTGACCTGTGTGCCAGCTCAAGCACCAAGGACAACTTTCAGCACCTTCCTGCCTCACTGCCCCCCACCACAACCCAGACATCCCCACAGGAAACTGAAAACATAGAGAATGTTTGCTGTAAAATGGTCACAATTGTGCTGGTAACTTACAACACATCTGTTGCACCAAGATGCCAAGAATTACAGCAAAGCCAAATGGCAACAAGGTATTTTCCTGAACATTTTTCCTGTGTTGACTGAGCAGCCATCATTAAAAAAATAGAAAAACAGCCAATTTCGGCCCCGTTACTGTTCCAATAAACCACAAGTACATAACAGCAGACACCTGATAAACCATGCAAGACTGAGAGCTCCAGCCTACCTTGCCAAAGCTTCCCTTCCCAATGGCCCGGAGAATCTGGAAGTGGTCAAAGTTCACTACAAGGTAAAGAAAAAAGAATTTACATTTGTAAATGCTTTACTACAAATAAGCTTGCATTTTAAAGAAGGCAGGGAGATAACTACAGAGCATTGGCCAAGCTTTTGTTAAAAATTTTCCTCTGGGGAAGCTGCAGGACAGCAGCAGCTTTCCTTTCAAGTCTCTTCACGAGCTGGCAGAAGGTTGGATGAAGTTACTAAATCAGTGGTTTAGCACAAAGTAAAATACAGCTTCAACCTGTGTGGATCCTGGGGGGGGCTTCACAGAGCTCAGGGGCAAACTGCGAGTGTGGCAGAGTGGAGAGGGTGGTGAGACCCTGCCCCACACTCTGCCTTGCCCACTGCCCCACTGCCTGCTGCGCCTGCCCCACAAACACTGCCCCTAACCCCTGCCCCACTGCCCATTGCCCCCCAAACACTGCCCACTGCCCCACTGCCCATTGCCCCACAAACACTGCCCACTGCTCCACTGCCCATTGCCCCACAAACACTGCCCACTGCCCCACTGCCCATTGCCCCACAAACACTGCCCCACTGCCCATTGCCCCACAAACACTGCCCCACTGCCCCACTGCCCATTGCCCCACCAACACTGCCCACTGCCCCACTGCCCATTGCCCCACAAACACTGCCCACTGCCCCACTGCCCATTGCCCCACAAACACTGCCCACTGCCCCACTGCCCATTGCCCCACAAACACTGCCCACTGCCCATTGCCCCACAACCACCCCACAAACACTGCCCCACTGCCCCACTGCCCATTGCCCCACAAACACTGCCCACTGCCCACTGCCCATTGCCCCACAAACACTGCCCACTGCCCCACTGCCCATTGCCCCACAACACTGCCCACTGCCCGCCCATTGCCCCACAAAACACTGCCCCCACCCCATGCCCCACTGCCCATTGCCCCACAACACTGCCCACTGCCCCACTGCCCATTGCCCCCACAAACACTGCCCACTGCCCCACTGCCCATTGCCCCACAAACACTGCCCACTGCCCCACTGCCCATTGCCCCACAAACCACTGCCCCACTGCCCATTGCCCCACAACCTGCCCACTGCCCCACTGCCCATTGCCCCACAAAACCACTGAACACATGCCCCACTGCCCATTGCCCCACAAACACTGCCCCACTGCCCCACTGCCCATTGCCCCACAAACACTGCCCCAACCCTGCCCCACTGCCCATTGCCCCACAAACACTGCCCACATGCCCCACTGCCCATTGCCCCACAAACACTGCCCACTGCCCCCACTGCCCATTGCCCCACAAACACTGCCCACTGCCCCACTGCCCTTGCCCCCACCAACACTGCCCCCACTGCCCCCACTGCCCATTGCCCCACAAAAACACTGCCCCACTGCCCACTGCCCCACTGCCCATTGCCCCACACAAACACTGCCCCACTGCCCCACTGCCCATTGCCCCACAAACACTGCCCACTGCCCCACTGCCCCTTTGCCCCACAAACACTGCCCCACTGCCCCACTGCCCATTGCCCCACAAACACTGCCCCTAACCCCTGCCCCACTGCCCATTGCCCCACAAACACTGCCCACTGCCCCACTGCCCATTGCCCACAAAACACTTGCCCCCCCCTGCCCACAACGCACACAACACTGCCCATGCCCCACTGCCCATTTGCCCCACAAACACTGCCCACTGCCCACGGCCCATTGCCCCACAAACACGCCCACCCCCCTCCCACTGCCCATGCCCCACAAACACTCTGCCCCACTGCCCCCACTGCCCATGCCCCCAAACACTGCCACTGCCCCACTGCCCATTGCCCCCACTGGCCCATTGCCCATTGCCCCACAAACACTGCCCACTGCCCCACTGCCCATTGCCCCACAAACACTGCCCCACTGCCCCACTGCCCATTGCCCCACAAACACTGCCCACTGCCCCACTGCCCATTGCCCCACAAACACTGCCCCTAACCCCTGCCCCACTGCCCATTGCCCCACAAACACTGCCCACTGCCCCCTGTGCTCAGCCAGTGCTGGGTGTGCTGCTGTTGGTGCTGCCAAAGGACAGCCTCAGAGGACAGGGACAGCCCTCCACTCCCTTCACGCGCAGACCCATCTGGAAGAGATCCATAGTTTTTTCCAGAGCCAGCATGAGGAGCAACGACAAGACGTGATCGTGCAGCTGTAACACACAGCCACTGACTCCATCAGTTGCTGCTGCAAACAACATTATTTTTATACTAAAGTACTGCTGTGATTTAATTTAATATCAGTTTTAAATAAAGAAGACAAGGTGAGGAGGAGCTTGCTGATGGACTGAGCCCTCCTGCTCAGATACAGCTGTCAGCCCTTGCCAGCTGTACCATGAGACCCTCCCTGTGCAGGGCACCCTCAGCATTCCTTGCCACGTGTCTGCATGAAAAGAAATGCTTGGCAAGGGCTTGGGGGTTTGCAGCACAAGATGGCCAACAATGAGCACGGAGCTTGTTGGCTGGCCACAGAGACCAAAATCACTCAGGAGGAGTGGGAACAAAGAATTCACTATAAATATTACGAGTCCCACTCCCAGATCTTAAATAAATGCACATCTGTCATCTCTGAGGATGAATCAAGAGCCCACGCATGCTCATGGAGTTCCTATTACCCTTTTGTGCTAGGCTTATATCCAAAATATTGTTATTGTCACTTTTGTGGGACGTTTTCTGCAGGAGAGCTCAGAAAACTTTGCCAAATGAAACTGAGAACAGAATCTGGGCCAGCTCGTACTCCCTGTGTCCCTGCACCGCCAGTTCCCTCCCTCGGGGATGCTGAAGGGCAGAAGCACCATGACTGCTCCAAGTTTAGCTGGTTTAGTTGGTTTAGCTGACTGTGTGCTGATCGGTCAAAGGCTGCACTCCTTGATCTTGGATAAGGATCTTATTCCACCCTTAATGATTCTGTGATCTGCCTGAGATCTCTCCAGGAGACCCCATAAGAGAGCCCATGGGGACACCAGTGTCCCCACAACCTTCTGACAGCCTCCCACATCTCCAGGGGAAGGGCTCAGCTCCATGGGTGCTGTATCACCTCCTCATCACCTCCCTCCTCTGTGGGCCTTTTGTTTCAGCAGTGATTTTACTGAGGATTTTCCTACCACCCCACTAGAGGGGGTGCAGTGAGCAATGCAGAATGGCAGCTTCAGCTTCACAAATATTCTGTCTGAAATCTTCTGGCCAAAGCATTTGGAGCAATGGATCAAATTTTTCCACGTGCAGTCAAATGCACTGGCTGACCTCCTGTCACCAAGAGGATGCCCAGCTACAGGGAGCCCCTTGGAAAGGCAGCATTTTCTTGACAATTAAAGCATGTGCAAGTGCTCAGGATCTGCCACCACTGCCTCCACTCAGGCAGAGAGCTTTTGATAATTCTTTGTTATAATGTTTGGAATATTGTGTTAAAAGGCACTGCCACTGAGAAAACAAACCCCAAAGTGTCATTTCTATGTATCCATGACTACAACTGATCTGGGAAGCATGCTCGAGTCAGCAGGCAGGAAACAAACCTAGATATGAATATTCACCAGGCCCTTGAACCTATCAGAAGAGATGTCATTTTTAATAAATTAATACAGAGTTCTGCTGATGGGAAGTTTGGATGAGGCACTGCCTGGTTTCCCAGTTCCAGTATTTTCTGCAGGATTCAGTAGGCAATCTGATAATTCTGTGGAAGTAAACAATTCTATGATTACATGATCCCAATAAAGCAAAAGCAATCTCAGCATGTGAAGAAGAAAATCATAGTAGCAGTGTGCTGCTTTTTGTGCACAGCACAGTGGATTACTAAGAATGTTAACTTATCACTACGGAATACGTGATTATCCCTAAAATAGAAATCCTGAACCTGCCTGGAACAACTGCATATGCTCCAGAGGCTCTGCTCTCCATGCTGACAGGAGAAAGCTGTCATTCACCCACAGCCAGCAGAGCTGACTGACTCTGGGGGACTGCTACGAGCCTGAGTCACAGACACCAGCAGAGTCTTTGGTGGCAGGAGCAGGAGGGGACAGCAGCTGCCTCTGCCAGGCCCTGCTCACCCTCTGCTCTGGCTCTGCACGGCTCCAGCTGCAGGCTGGAGGGGCAGAAATGGCCCTGGCTTGAGGAGGAGCCAGAGTCCCTCACCAGAGGGGGACAGGGACCTGGAAACCTGGGGGCTTTAGGAAGCATTTCTGTACAGAGGCTGCTCAAGCCTGGAACAGGCTTCCTGCAGACATGGTCACGATCCATGCCCCTCAGGGCTCAGCAGGCACTGGCACAATGTCCTTAATTGCATGCTTTGGCTTTGGGCAGTCCTGAAGCACCAAACCCAGGGACTAGATCAGTCTAGGTGAGTGGGACTAGTAGGTGCCTTACAACTGAAAATATTCTGTTCTTCTGTTCCATCTCATCCCATCTCATCCCATCCTATCCCATCCCAAAGCCACCTGCAATGTGCAAACAGGAGGAGCTGACTTGCTCACCACACCCAGCCCATGCCCTCTGCTGTGTGCAATGCCCCAGGGATGTTCCCTCAGCTCCTCACAGGAACAGGACACTCACTGTGCCAGCAGCTCCTTATCAGCGTGGCACCTTGGCAGGGGAGGGGAACCACGGCACAGGAGATGTTGGCATTTGCCATGTGCTGCTTCCCGGCTCTCCCTAGCACCGAGTGACAAACCATGAATCACAAATAGAGATAAATACCATAGCCTGGCTTTGCTGTGGCTCTGTTCTCCAGTTCCAGGAATGCGTGATGAGCAGGATGGCAGGGATGGCAGGGATGGCAGGGCTCCACATGCCCACAGGACCTCCCGAAACCTCACGCAGCCCAGCCCTGCCCACTGCACAACAGAGTGCCAGGTGCTGCTCTGACATCCCTGTAATTAAGATCTCATTGTAATCACAAGATGTGCTGTGGGATAAATCAGGCTGGATCCACAGCTTCCACTTGCCAGTGAAATAGAATGAGGAGTACATTTCCCTGTGAAAATTCATTGCACAGAAGGAGGAGGAATGCAAAAAAAAAAAAAAAAAAAAAAAGCTTTGTCTCCACTATTTAAAAATTATTAATATTTTCATTATTTTTTGTGGTTTATTCTACATTTATGTGCAAGATACCTAAAAGTAACACTTCAGAGACACAGTAGACTCCCAGCGAGTGTTCAACATCAGAACCTCATAATAATCTCCAGCAGCTGGAGAACAATATGGTAGGATGCAGTTAGCAAACCTGGTCTACAACACCCCCCAATCTGGGGAAGCCAGCAAAATAAATCACATGTTAAGGTTCAAGTCAACCTTTTACTCTTCAGCTGCCTGTTTTCCAGCATCATTAATACCAACAGGGACATTTAACTCCAAGAATTATTCTCTTCAACACTAAAGGCCTAAGAAATAATTTTTTTAGTCTTGTAACAGCAAATGTTTCAGAATAGTATGACATGTTCCACTTTCTATCAATGTATTTGTAGACATTGGCATAATAAATAGCATTTCTCTACCCACTGTCTTTCTGCAATGTAGCTGGAAGAAGCACCCCAGTAACCGATGTAGAAACGTTAAATGGTGGCCACAGAAACCACAAGTTTGCTGCCACAAAATGCTGTGAGCTTCATCTGGCAGGAAGAAGAGTTCCAGCTTTGCTGCAAAGCCACCACACACAGGGTGACACGGGGGGTGAGGCCACCCCGGGCAGGGACAGAGGGGGCATCAGGACGTGGGCATGGGGACCTGCACGGGGCATGGCAGGCAGGGCAAGAGGTCAGGACAGGAACCCAGCAGGATGAGGAGATGGGGGATTGGGGCAGCTCTGGAGCCACGGGGGCTGGGCAGGGGATGGGCACAGAGGGGAAGGAGGCAGAGCCCACACAGGGAACAGCAGCACCATGGCAGAGAGCATCCCCAGGATGGCATGAGCTGCCAGGAGCAGCAGGGAGAGGGGCAGGACAAGGGAGGGATGGGAGGACTTGTTTGAAAAGCTTTCACACCAGAGGATCAGCCTGGGTGAACTAGAAGGCAGGGAAGATCAAAGGTGAGATTTGTGTTCAAACACAGAGCTATTGATGGAGAGAGGGAGCAAAGGGCCTTGGGGAGAGATGTCAGCAGTCCCTCCCCAGCCTGAAACCCTTGGAACACAAGGCATCCCATTTGCTCCAGCCAGAGGCCCATGCAGTGCAGGACACCACTGCTTTCCCTGCTGTCCCTGGAGAAAGCACAAGCAGCAGGTTTGGTCTCCAGCATCTTGGGCTGATCTGTTTTGCCTATTCATAGCCTCAGAGATTACACAGGTGAGGAAAATGAAAATACAGTGTAATATTGCTGTCAGGAAACACAAGTGAGCATTCACTACCCAGGGATCCAGGGAATGCTAGTAGATAATGGAAGAAATTAAAGGTACAATGCCAGCCTAGTGCTGTAAATGAGCCCCTTTAGGAACCACAGACTCAAACCTACTATTAGGAAGAAACTCTAAAGTCGTGTAAAAAACAAAGACTTTTTGTATAATTAAAACTGAGTCCCTGCAGCTCCGTGAGGAATCAATTGCACCATGCAAAGCAACTGCTAAGTCAGTTTAGGAAGACTGGGTAATGGCTATGCAATACAGAAATGTCTGTATTGGCCAGAAACCATTCCTAAACAGCAAAAAGAATAGCCTTTGCATTGTCCAGGAGCCCTTCCAAAGAGTGTGAGCATGTTGCATTCACCTGACCTCCATCAGCGAGCTCGGGAGGCACTGGAGATGGAGAAGGAAGCCCAGCACCTCATTCCTTGTGCTCCGTGTCCCTGACCAGCGCTATTTCTGTAAGAAGAACACGTGTTACTGTGCAACAGCAACCCAGGGAGGCCAGCAGGGCACTCATTAACCAGCTGAGCCCTGGCTGGTGCAGGTTAACGAGCACTAAATGAGTTCACATTGGTCCCAAAAACACGGGAGATGTGTTCACACACACAGGCAGGGTGAGCAGGGCTGCCCTCACTGCAGTCAGGGCTCAGGGTCAGCATGTTCTGGGGCTGGCTGCAGGGCAGCTCCAGAGCCCTGGGCCACCCAAAGAGAGTGCCTAGTGCCCCAAGGCCAGCACCAGGACAGGTCTGTTTCCCTGTGCTGCCACATGTCTGGCTGGTGTTTCCACAGGGGCACTGCCCCTCAGTAAAACTGCCTGGAAATGATCCATTTTACAGGGTACCTCTGGTTAAACAGCTTCCCAGAAAATCACAGGGCAGAGCTGTTGGAAAGGCAAAGGCCACTCCGGCACCCCCCCACCCCTAAACAACACCCCAGGTAACCTGCAGGGCCAGAGCTCACCTTCCCTGCCACAGCCAGGGCAGCTGCTGGGCTGGCAGGGGACAGGGACAGCCACCACCCCACGCTGCTGCCCAGGAGCCACTGCCCAGAGCACCAGCAGCCACTGCACACCTGGACACACCTTCCTTCACCTGTTCCCAGGAGCAGCCACTGCACACCTGGACACACCTTCCTTCACGTGTTCCCAGGAGCAGCCACTGCACACCTGGACACACCTTCCTTCTGCTCCCAGGAGCAGCCACTGCACACCTGGACACACCTTCCTTCACCCGTTCCCAGGAGCAGCCACTGCACACCTGGACACACCTTCCTTCACCTGTTCCCAGGAGCAGCCACTGCACACCTGGACACACCTTCCTTCACCTGTTCCCATGAGCAGCCACTGCACACCTGGACACACCTTTCTTCACCCATTCCCAGGAGCAGCCACTGCACACCTGGACACACCTTCCTTCACCTGTTCCCAGGAGCAGTCACTGCACACCTGGACACACCTTCCTTCACCCGTTCCCAGGAGCAGCCACTGCACACCTGGACACACCTTCCTTCTGCTCCCAGGAGCAGCCACTGCACACCTGGACACACCTTCCTTCACCCGTTCCCAGGAGCAGCCACTGCACACCTGGACACACCTTTCTTCACCCGTTCCCACGAGCAGCCACTGCACACCTGGACACACCTTCCTTCACCCATTCCCAGGAGCAGCCACTGCACACCTGGACACACCTTCCTTCACCTGTTCCCAGGAGCAGCCACTGCACACCTGGACACACCTTCCTTCTGCTCCCAGGAGCAGCCACTGCACACCTGGACACACCTTCCTTCACCCGTTCCCACGAGCAGCCACTGCACACCTGGACACACCTTCCTTCACCCGTTCCCAGGAGCAGCCACTGCACACCTGGACACACCTTCCTTCACCTGTTCCCACGAGCAGCCACTGCACACCTGGACACACCTTCCTTCTGCTCCCAGGAGCAGCCACTGCACACCTGGACACACCTTCCTTCACCCGTTCCCAGGAGCAGCCACTGCTGGCATCCTGGGCTGGAGCCAGCATGGATCTGGGATGGAAAAGTTCCTCTGCAGCTGGAATAAACCCTCCCTGGCAAATAACCAACCCCTCTGGCATGCTGGGTCTGGAGCACAGCAGAGCTGAAGCTGTTTGATCACAAAGCCATGGGCTGGGCTGGAAGGATTGCCCACTGCAGCCCCCAGGAGTGACAGAGCCCAGCTGCAGGCCAGCTCCTTGGCTGTGCTGCAGTGCCAGAGCCATCCATGGGCTGGGCTGGAAGGATTGCCCACTGCAGCCCCCAGGAGTGACAGAGCCCAGCTGCAGGCCAGCTCCTTGGCTGTGCTGCAGTGCCAGAGCCATCCATGGGCTGGGCTGGAAGGATTGCCCACTGCAGCCCCCAGGAGTGACAGAGCCCAGCTGCAGGCCAGTCCTTGGCTGTGCTGCAGTGCCAGAGCCCAGGCTGTCCCCAGACACAGCCTGCAGGCAGTGCCACAGCAGCACCAGCAGCTCCTGCCCCACAGCAGCAGTCCCAGCACTGCACTTCTTGGGTTGTTGCTTTTTTCCTTACTTCTGCTGATAGGAAAATTTTATTTCAAGGAACGATTATTGATTTACGGAAAAAAAAATTAGAAAGCCTTTACAGCACATGTTTTTAGTAGCATAATGTTAGCAATAAACAGCTGCTGGATGTTACTTAATGTTTCTGCAGCATATGTTAGGAATGATAAATGGCTGAGTTTCGGTGCCTCATGAAAGATTGAGGCTGTACCATGTTCAGGGCTCGGCTGGGACTGCTAAAATCCCCAAAGTGAACAGAAGCACCTTTGTAAAGCTACGTTAAAATTAATTTAAGACAAATTAATTCCAACCAGGTTTGTAAAGTTGGCTGGAACAGGACACTGAATTAATTGCCTCCATTTATTTGTTGACAACGTGTAAAATTGTCTCTTCTGGAGTGCTTTCAATACTGGCCATGCCAGTACTTTTTAGCACAATAAAGACTCTTTTGCAGTTTTATTTTAAAAGGTATAAAAGGACTAAAGAGTTATACAAAATTAAGAGATTGAGCTCAAATGAAGGCTTCATTTCTCCTCTGAAAAAATCTGAATTTCAGGTGAAATATCCAAACTGGGTATTATTCACTGCTACTCTCAGCTCCACATTCTGACCATGCAGGCAGGGACTCCCCAGCCCTGACCAGCACTCCCCACAGGCCACAGGGAACACACTTTGCTTTGGGGGAAAACGCATTAAAAAAAAAAAAAGCTTAGTCATGGAATCACAGAGTCATCAAGGTTGGAAAAGACCTTTAAGTTCACCCAATCCAACCTTCCCCAGCCCCACCATGGTCACCAACAAACCTCAGCTGCCACATCCACTTGGATTTTGAACACTTCCGGGGGGGGGTCTCCAGCCCTGCCCCGGGCAGCTGTGGTAACAGCCCTTTCCATGGATAACTTCCCCAAAATCCACCCTGAGCCTGCCCTGGCCCAGCCTGGGGCCGTTCCCTCTGCTCCTGTCCCTGTTCCCTGGAGCACAGCCCGACCCCCCCGGCTGTCCCCTCCTGGCAGGAGCTGTGCAGAGCCACAAGGGCCCCCCTGAGCCCCCTCTGCTCCAGGCTCAGCCCCTGCCCAGCTCCTCAGGGATTCTCCAGCCCCTTCCCAGCTCCCTCAGCCCCTCCTGAGGCTCCAGTCCCTTCCCAGCTCTCTTCCCTTCTCTGCACACTCCAGGCCCTCAATGCCAAATAAAAGGCTGAGAACAAAGTTTGGGGTGTGTTTACCATTTCCATTCAAAACTAAAAGCTGACAACCAGCTTTGCTCAGCACTACAGGAGGTTTGGGGTTCATCAGCCTGGGCTCACCCCCATCCCTGGGAAAACATCCATGGTTTTATGCAGGTTCTGCATGTTCTGGCCCTTCAGTGTCCAGGTTTGCTGAGCAAGCCCAGCTTAAATACAATTAAGGAACTCTCATAGGGATGTAAAAGCCTTTAGTAATCAGAAATAAAATCCAGCCAGCACACATACACTGTTTCCAGGAAGAAACTCATCACTACTATTCTAAGCCAGCTGAGTCCTCCCAGGTCTATGAGACAATGGTTACTAACAACTGATGAAGTAGGAGTACACAGGGGACACTTGTGATGAAGCAGAAAGCTTGAGGAGGAAGAAATGAAGAAAATATTGTTGAACTTTGTAATAAAATTCAGGATGTGGAAGTTCAAGAAGCATCTCCAATATTAAATGTGGCAGAGATGGATCATAGAGTCACAGCATCCCAGACTGGACTGGGTAAGAAGGGACCCTAAATCCCACCCAGTGCCAGCCCTGCCATGGCAGGGACACCTTCCTCTGTCCCAGGTGCTCCCAGCCCCAATGTCCAACCTGGATCCTGCCAGGGATGCAGGGGCAGCCCCAGCTGCTCTGGGTACCTGTGTTAGGGCCTGCCCTTCCTCACAAGGAAGAAATCCTCCAGTATATCCAAACTAAATTTAACCTCTGTCAGTTTAATCTTTTAAAATCAAAGAAAGTAATTTAATTAGAAATCCTTTTGAGGCAGGATTTTTCCCCTTTCATGGGATGTGTGTGTAGCCTCAAGGGACCTCAGTTCAACAGCTCATGTCCTTAAATTTAACTCCAATAAATGTTTTTTAGCAAGAGAGGGTTTATGTTACTGCAACCTTCTCAGAGCAGTCCTCCCTTAAGTACAAGTGCACCCTTGTATTTTACCACAGCCCCCAGAACACACAAGGGGTGGAAACTGAAGATGCCCAAGTCCTCAGCACTCCCCTCCTGGCCCAGGCTCTGCAGAGGCTGGACTGGACCCTTAACTCATTCCTTCATCACAACCGTCCTCACCAGACCCGTCACTCATAAAATATGGATACTGCAGCACTCCTCAGCCTCCACACTGGAGCAGGAAACCTGCCCTGCACCCTCGAGCTGCAGCTGAACTCTAAAATATTTAAGGCCATCCAGAGATGCTGGATGAATTCTGGAGGCGGGACACCAGCAGGGCTGGCAGCTGAGCTTATGCAAACCCAAATTTAGGTGGAAGGAGGATGTGTCTCTGCTGGAGAGCTCTGCATTCCCTTCTGAGGACACCACCAGCACCGTTCTCCTGCCGACAGGGAGAGAGGCCCTACAGCCAGGAGGAGCAGAGCCAGCTGCTCTTATGGCAGCCTGGCCAACAGCCACTGTCCTTTTGGCTTTGCCTTTGGCAGCCACTCCAGTGGGATGTGGGCTGGAATCCCCAAGAGGAAGGGAAGGATCAGCATCCCACAGCCTGTGCTGCAGGGCCAAAAGCAATGACAGGGACCTGCCAGCCCGTGTGGTTCACCTAACCATGGGCACACACAGCAGGAGCTCTGCTGGGTTCTCTTCTAAACACAAGCAGGAAAGCAATTAATGGCAGGTTTTACTGCTCTGTGGGGAAGCAATTCCACCAGCCAAACTCCATTGCCTTGTCTGAAATTTCCAGAAAGCACAGCACTGGAAGGCAGTGGTGCAGGAGCCTCTGGCTACCGAGCCACTGAGCTCCATCTTGTTCCACCCCTCCATCTCTCCATCCATCTCTCCATCCATCCATCCATCCATCCATCCATCCATCCATCCATCCATCCATCCATCCATCCATCCATCCATCCATCCATCCATCCATCCATCCATCCATCCATCCATCCATCCATCCATCCCTCCATCCTCCATCATCCCTCCATCCCTCCATCATCCCTCCATCCCCTGCTTTAGTGTTTGCTGTAAGGTTTAATTCTGTCTCTGCCAATCAGAGTCACACTGCCTGGGTGAGGGGCAGATTGAGCTGTGCTGTCCTGGCACCATTTTAAAGCATTAACCACAGTTCAGTTCTGTCTAATACAACAAGGACAGATTTTTTTAACATTTATGGCATGGTAATCGTTCCACTGAGTGTCCCCATCTTGCAGTGTAATAAATACAGCGATTATATCAGAAATAAATCTGCTTATTTCCATGAGCTTGGCTCACCCTGCGGTCCTGACTGTACAAGGGAAACCATTAAACAAGAAGTTAATTCTTTAAATCATTTCAATTCACAATTTAAAGAAAAGTTGTTCTGTGACAAAGCCCCCTCTGAGGGTCTGACACACAAACTGCTCCCCACCCTCAGGTCTTCAGCCCACCTGTGCCCTGAGGATGAGACAAGCCTAAATCTTGGCCCCTCTCTCAGTAGGAACCTTCTTGGAGTGAATTCACAGAACTGAAAGGATGCAAAGGGTTTGTGCTGCCATCCTGCCCAGGAGCGTGTCTCACTCCACCTTCCATGATCCAGCCTCTCCTCTATGTTAATCACTTCAAAGTTGCTAAATTATTCACTGCTCAGAAAATACATTTTCATTTCTTAGAGCTGGCAGCCAAGAATGACTTACAGAAATAGGTCATGCTCATCCCATAGAAGAATTACCATACACTTCATGTGTTCCCCTCCCCAGTTTCTATTTTTAAGCTCTGCTCCACGTGAGAATGGGCCAAATTTAAACAGTCTGCATTTTTCATGCTGCTCCCACTGTCTCCACCATGTGCCCTGACTTTCCATTTTTAATAAACTGTACCCAGCAAAATATTAACAGACCAACTTCTGTTGGGTGTTCCTGTAGACCCGAGCAAAGCTTTAATGATAACTGCAAAGGAAATAACCACAGTTTTCCAATGCCACCACCCTAGCTTGGGAAAACTCCATCCTGCTGGAGCCCAGCCAGGATGCTGCCAACCACTGCCCTCGGCCAAGTGGGGTGTGCACCTGCCTTGAAAGGGTTGTAGTTTTCCTTCTTTTCATTTTTGCTACCTAAATATCTCCAAAATAAACAGATTTTAATGTGACATTAAAAAAAAAGAAAAAGAGAGAGAGAGAGAGACCTTCTTGCTGGCACATTTAACTTTCTGGTTTTACACATCCCCAAACAAAACGCAATTGGCGTTCTCAGGCCCGTTCTCAGCAAGCTGTCAGCCAGGATATGCCCAGGCTGCTGCTGCCTGTTGGGTCCACAGTAATTTCTCATCACTGGGAACACAGAACAAGGGCCCAGTTCAGGCTTTGTGCCCCTGTTGTGCTTTGCCCAGGCAGTGCCAACTCTGGATTACCTGGAGACCAGGCTGGTGCCTGCAGCCTGCAGGGATTCAGCCCAGGGGACACAAGTGGCACCTGAAACCAAAGTAAAAAGCAGGAGACCTTAAACAGAATCAAAGACTCACAGACTGGTTTCTCTTGGAAGGGACTTTAAAGCTCATCCAGTTCCAATCCCCTGCCATGGGCAGGGACACCTTCCACTAGAAGAGGTTGCTCCAAGTCCCATTCAGCCTGGCCTTGGATATTTCCAGGGTTGGGAATGTGCAATACCATCACTAGAACTGATGAGACAGAGAAAAATCAAGACTAATCCCATCCTGAAGGCAGGAGAGGGAAAGAAACTGAGGGTGGCAGGTGCAAGGGAGGACGGAGAAGACCATAGCACCTCAACAATGTCACCGAGGACATGGACAGCCAGCAGCAGCCACCAGCCCTGTGCTCTGTTGCTGGTGCCATTTCTGATCCAGGGTGAATTGCACAGCCTGTCTCCCTGTGCTGCTCGTTGAACAGCCCGTTCTGCAGTGCCAAGTGTCCCCGAGCTGTGCCACCCACGGGACCAACACAGGGGCTCTTGCTGCCCACAGGAACTGTGCAAAGACAGTGGAGCAGAATCATCTCCAGGCTGGAGAGGCTGCAGCTCATGGGGCAGCACCTGCAACTCCCAGGGAAAGAGAAGGCAAAAACAATGAGGAGAGGTCCTCTAGTACAAAGGCAGAGGCAGAGCTTGGGGATGTTTTGCCCCTGTGGAATCCTCAGGAGACTTTTCTGACTGACATTAATGAGACACAGATTCTCCCAGCAAGGCTCTGGGAAGTGCCACACCCCATTGCAGCAGCTGGGTGCTCAGTCTGGGTTTAGCACAGGGACCTGCCTTAAGCCAGCCCCGGTGAGAGCCCAGCACCTTCCAGCAGGGTGCCAGCCCTGCAGTGGCCCAGCCCCTGGCAGAGCCCAGTCCCTGCAGCCTGACTCTGCGCTCGGGATGCTGTTTGTTTGTGATTCACACCACCAGAGAGGGGTGCTGATCACAGAGCGCAGCTGCCCTGCCATATGCAGCGGATTAATTACTGTATCATTTGTTCCCATGGCAGGTCAAAGAGATCATTACCAACTCAGGAACACGAGTGCTAATAATAGTATTGCTCCCAACCATATTCCAGCATTCAGCTTGTTCCAATTGTTCGGCTCAATAACAGCTTACACTAATTCCCACCAACTTTTAACACCCGTGTATTGAGAAGTTCACACTCAAACGGCACAAATTCTAATTCACAGCAGGATTAACTCTTCTTGCTTTCAACTTAATTACATGCAGTCAGGTGGCTCTTGATGTTCCTTCCTCCTTAGCTAAACCCAACCACACACATTTAATGATTCCTGTGTACATTCACTGATGGAGCTAATTAGGACTCCTGGGGGGGCCAAGTGCAACTTTTCCAGTGTTGTCTAAACTGAAAACAAAATGTTCCAGAAGCCACGCTGCGCACCCAGGCTCTGCGAGACAGCTCGCTCCTGTGAGTCTGCAAAACCCGACGGCGTTTGCTGGGAGAAAGGAAGAAAGCTCAGAAAAGTGCTGCTCACAGAATCACGGAATTGTTTAGGTTGGAAAAGTCCCCTGAGACCATCGAGTCCAATCGCACCTCCAACATTGCCAAGGCCACCACCAACCCATGTCCCCAACTGCCACACCCACATGGTTTTCAAATCCCTCCAGGGATGGGGACTCCAGCGCTGCCCTGAGCAGCCTGTGCCAGGGCTGGACAGCCCTTTCCAGGGAGGAATTTTCCCTGATAGCCAGTATAAGGTGTCCATACTGGTGCTAACAGCCTACACAGTATTTCCGTGGGCACTCCCAGACCTTGTGAGACCTTTCTGCCCCGGGCAGCAGAGGCAGGAGTGCAGGCACAGCAGCACCCTGGAGCAGGCAGGGCTGGGATGGCTCTGAGCACCCGTGCCCATGCCCCGAGGTGTGTCCCAGCCAGGCACACCGGACAGGAGGAGCAGACAGTGGGCACACAGGGGGCATGGCCTGGCAGGCAGGACTGCAGAGCACACTGTGCTCCTGGAAGCTCAGCAGACACCTCTGGTCATCGACCAACAGCCCACGGGAACAAACATCCTCAAGGCTGAAGCCACTGAGGAAAGCAAGGCAGGAGCTGTGTGTGCCCAAGAGCTGCTGGAGCTCTCTGTTAAATACTGGGCTCTGTGACTACAGAACCAGCAGTGCCTGTTTGGAACAGACTCAGGGAGCCCTGCTCTGAGAAACTGCTCAGCTGCTGCAAAAAGAAATACTTCAAACCATTAAACTGCTATCAAGATACTGATGATTAAAGGATGACTCCAAGCTCAGGGGACCGCCCCAGCAGCTGTGCACCCCTCTGGATCCCAGCCACAGGCCAGCTCCTGCACACAGGCAGAAAAGCAGCAGCAGGCTCCTGTGCTGCTCCTCAGCCAGCCCATGGATCACCCTGTCCATCTCCAGGTGGAGCATGGCTGTGTGAAGGAAGAGATGCCTGGGGTCACCATGTCCAGGTGGAGCATGGCCATGTGAGGGAGGAGATGCTGGGATCACCCTGTCCACGTCCAGGGGGAACCATGGCCATGTGAGGGAGGAGATGCTGGGATCACCCTGTCCATGTCCAGGGAGAACCATGGCTGTGTGAGGGAGGAGATGCCCGGGGTCACCATGTCCATGTCCAGGGAGAACCATGGCTGTGTGAGGGAGGAGAAGCCGGGGTCACGGTGCCCAGCTCCGGGCAGGAGCGCTCCATCCTCCGCCCGGGAGAGGAGCCGCCCCGCCCGGCAGAGCCGGCGCCCGGTGCCGGCACAGCCGAAGTGAAGCTGCGTTAGGAAAGCCCAGGATCAGTGTGACGGACGAGCAGGAGGTGTCATCTGGAGCTGAGGCCTCCCGGTACGTGTCACCGCGATTTATCCTCCCGGTGAGGCGGCTGCTGATGCGCTGGATTTCCAGCGGCTCCTCTCTGACGTGACGGTGTCCCTGGGCAGCAGCTGCACACCCACAGCCTGCACACAAATCACAGACTTTCACAGAACCAGGGCAGCCCTCGAGCCGGGGACTGCTGGGCTGTGCCGGGGCTGGCACCCCGCTCCTGGCACTCGCTGTCCCAGCCTGGCTGTCAGAGCCATTAAACACACCCCGCTGGCAGCTCCCGGGCTCTCTTATCGCCCAGCAGCCTCTCCAGCCCCGTCCGGAGGCAGGAGCTCCGTCTGCCTGCAGGGAGAGTGCACAGTGACTCACCCCAAAAGAGGAAAAACCTCAAACCCAGTATCCAACTGGTGCCAAAAGCACCCAAGTAAATAGACAAGGGAATAAACTCCTATGAAACGCCATAAACATAACTTTGAAATACCCAAAATGAGCCAACGAAGCTCTGTCTTTGCTCAAACGAGTGCAAATACGCCCAAAGAAAAAAGAAGGGGAGGAGACATTCTCAACAAGCAGGTGGAGACACCACTGGGGGCCATCCATCCTCTCACCTGCCTGTGAACTGCCCCAGATCCCTCCCCCATCTCCTCACACTCTGTCTGCTTTCCCTGCAGCTGGATCACATCTTTTGTCACGCATCTCACTGTGAACAGCAGTGAGAAATATCAAATTCAACAAATTCCTGATAAACTGTAAAATCAATTGAATGAAATCAAAACCTTTCCCTTCTCTCAGCCTCTGTTTTCACACTTGACATCTCCAGCATTTTCCAGTTAGATTTAATGAACAGAAAGTGTTCTCTTTTTTATTCCCTGAAGGCAAATATTATTTTCTACCACCTGGGGAAAAAATTGTTCAAAATCTACTTCCTTTTGATCAAGAAACAGAGAGAAAAAGACTAAATGTTTCTTAAATTAGCCTACTAGTATCCAGAAATATCAAAAGCCATTATAATGGATACATATATATCTTCATACAAAGGAGAATATGTACATTAGCTGCCAGAGGAGGGCCACGTGCTGTGCTCATGGTAAGGATGGAGCTCCAGTGCCTGACAGGCACACAGATACACCCTCCCAGAAAAAGCAGAAAACACAACCTGCTTGTCGTTTCCAGCTGGGAAATCAGCATCCCACCACAGCCTCATCCCAGCAAAAATGGTACTTGGGGGGCCACAGGGAAAAACACATGGGAAAAAAAGTTCTGCATTTCCAAAAATTCCTCTTTTTCCTGCATTTTCCTCCCTTTTGCGTGGCAGTTTGCCAGGAGGTATTTAAGCTGCTAGCCCTTGAGCTGTGCCTACCCAGCGCAGAATGAAGCCTGTCAGTGCCTGGCACTGGGGAGCACAACCAGGCTCTGAGTGCTGGGAGAATCGTGCTCCCCTCCCACCCCCTGGGCCGAGCCATTCCCCACCCAGCTGCACCTCAGGGACAGAATTCCAACAGGACAGAAGAGCCTGTGCAATCAGAGCTTGGCCACACCACTGAGAGGGGGAGAAGCTCCCTGGCCCGAGAGCTCCCCACCCTTCTGTGCCATGGCCACACAGCTGCCCAGCAGAGCCTGCTGATCCTCAGCACAGAGCCCAAATCCCACCCAAAGCAGCACTGCAGCCTTGCCTGCAAACAATGCAGGCGTCTCAGCTACCTGTTTGCAATTCCTACAAAGCATCTCCAAGGGAAACGGAACCAAGAGCTGACACTGAATCATCCCCAGACAGGAACCTCTCCACAGAAGGCCCTTCCCAGCTGCTTCAGGCAAACCAAGGCTGACTTTGCATATATGTAGGCATTTGTTTTTCCTTTAAAAACTGCCGTGTTAACTGCTGGCTGACTCCACTGGCTCTGGAGGAGCTGGGGAGTCCAGAGGCAGCTGCTGCTGCATCCCCGGTGTAGGAGGAGATGCTGGTCCAGCTGATGCCTGTTATTTTTTTAAAATAAATATGTAATTTACAATATTGAGCAAAATATGGAATAAATATCACTTGTCACTATCCAATGCTACAACTTCCCTTAAGCCTGTAATTACTTAGAAAAGCCTTTCACTCCTGTACAGATCTCCCGCAGATTTTCCCTCAGTAAGTTCAGGCTGAAGCTGATGACTGTCAGCTGAAAGACAAGAGTTGATTTCAGCCTATTTATCCTCCAGACTGATCTATCCACAGACGAGGAGAAGAAACCAATTGGATGTTTTTCATGTTTACTGAAAGCCCTCCAACAGCTCCAGCCCAGGCTGGTGTGGCCGTGGAGGTCACACTGCCCAGGTGCCCTCCAGTGATGGCTCTCACAGGGATGCCAGGTGCCAACACAGAGAGGGGATGGAAAGGGTACAGCCCATCTCCCAGGGGAGAGGGAATGGAAAGGGTAAAGCCCATCTCCCAGGGGAGAGGAAATGGAAAGGTACAGCCCATCTCCCTGGGGAGAGGGAATGGAAAGGGTACAGCCCATCTCCCTGGGGAGAGGGAATGGAAAGGGTACAGCCCATCTCCCTGGGGAGAGGGAATGGAAAGGGTACAGCCCATCTCCCTGGGGAGAGGGAATGGAAAGGGTACAGCCCATCTCCCTGGTGAGCTGGGAATGGAAAGGGTACAGCCCATCTCCCTGGGGAGAGGGAATGGAAAGGGTACAGCCCATCTCCCTGGGGAGAGGGAATGGAAAGGGTACAGCCCATCTCCCTGGGGAGAGGGAATGGAAAGGGTACAGCCCATCTCCCAGGGGAGAGGGAATGGAAAGGGTACAGCCCATCTCCCAGGGGAGAGGGAATGGAAAGGGTACAGCCCATCTCCCTGGGGAGAGGGAATGGAAAGGGTACAGCCCATCTCCCTGGGGAGAGGGAATGGAAAGGGTACAGCCCATCTCCCTGGGGAGAGGGAATGGGAAGGGTACAGCCCATCTCCCAGGGGGAGAGGGACATGGGAAGCGGATAAACAGCCCATCTCCCTGGGGAGAGGGAATGGAAAGGAGTACAGCCCATCTCCCTGGGGAGAGGGAGGGAATGGAGAAGGGGTACAGCCCATCTCCCTGGGGAGAGGGAATGGGAAGGGTAAAGCCCATCTCCCTGGGGAGAGGGAATGGAAAGGGTACAGCCCATCTCCCTGGGGAGAGGGAATGGAAAGGGTACAGCCCATATCCCTGGGGAGAGGGAATGGGAAGGGTACAGCCCATCTCCCAGGGGAGAGGGAATGGAAAGGGTACAGCCCATCTCCCAGGGGAGAGGGAATGGAAAGGGTACAGCCCATCTCCCTGGAGAGAGCTGGGAATGGTCCCTGATGCTGGAGCCTGCTGAGCCCCACTACACCCAGCCCTGGGGACACCGTCCCCGAGGGTCCCCAAGTGTCCCCAGCCAGACACGCCTCACTCCCCTCGGGTGGCCCGGCCACTGCTGACAAGACATCTCCGAGTTGGCCGCCCGAGGTGACAAAGCCCAGGTGACACGAGGGAGGCTCCTGGGGCACAGCCAGCCCCGAGTGCCGCCAGCTGCAGAGCCACGGAACAAGCACCAGTTTGCATCTTTAAACATAAGGTGTTTTTTCATGTCTTTTGGGCAAGAAGTACTCAAAATGCATTAATGTCTTGCTCTGTTAACAAAGAAACTATGGCAACACACACAGAGCTGCCAAGAGAATTACTGAAACAAGGTTTAATAGTTAATAAGCAGCCAGATGATGTCAGATTCATCTATTAAGACCAGTTTATATCTGCCTATTAGAACTTAATGTCCCAGAAAGTTGGGTTGGCCAGGATTAAATAGTCTTCCTTTTAGCCCAATTATCAGCAATAAAACCAATTTTCTAAAGAATAGGGTAGAGTTATCCAAAGTGTGGCCAGACCAAGCCTGTATTTTGTAGCATGCCTATAATGTTCCTTTTGTTAAGGAGCAATTTTCTAGATGTCAGAAATGTGAATCAAAATTTAATGTGTGTGCGTGTGTGTGTTATGGAAATGGCAATTGCAGCAGTTGCTCGCAGCACACCCCGACTGCCAGGCAGCACAGGAAACCAAAAGCTTTTATTCCCATTTATGCCAGTGCATTTCTGAGTGTGCTGGAATTGTTCTTCTTTCTAATTGAGGCGATCAAGAATTCTTAAGAAATAATTTTCATCAAAAATTAGTTTCTAAAATGGAATAATGAATATTTTATGGAAAAGCATTAAGTTGCAGACACACCTGCAGAGGGTTTTGTTTACCTAGGTGGACATGAGGAGACCCTGAGTCCCCACAGCTCCTCATGTGGCGCTGGCCCTGGAGCGTGCCCCATGGAGCGGGCTGTCCATGCCACCAGGAAACCTTCCACAGCCTCCAACCACTGCTTCCTTCCTGTTCATTAAACCAGCTAGTGCCTGTTTTGCTGCTGATGGAGATGCAGCAAAAGGTGCCTCCCTCCCTCTGGCACTGTCACCTGGTCCCAGACCAAATGCCAACCTTCCCAGCTTGAGGTCCGTGGGCAGAATCCACCTCCAGCCCCTCCCCAGGCTGCTGCCATGCCAAGGCTTTATTATGGACCCCACACCCCAGATCCAGCCACAACTTCCATTCTTGCAGAGCTGCTGCCTAACCAGTTTCCTCCAAACCCCTCATCCCTGCTGCTGCCGCCATCCCCAGAGATGCTGCAGCTGCAGGAGCATCCATCCCCTCAGACTGCCTGACACTGCTCTGTCTCTGCCATGCTCTATTCTTAGCAACTCTCAGCTCACCAATCTTGAAACCATCTCATCTCTGACCTACCACATCTTCTGCAACTTTCCTTCATTTCAGTCTCCAGTGCTGCTTCCCAGGAAATCAATCAGAAACTCTCAGAGCTTTCAGGGGCAAAGACAGGAGATTGTTTCTGGACCGTTCCCTGCTCTCTCCTGACTATGTCTGACTCCTTCCGCTCCCCTTATGCTCAATGCAAAATTAAAATCTCTGGCAAAAAACTCCTCCTGCACATCCTAAAGCTTTTTGTACATCCATCTCTAACCGTGGCATGCAGCACTAGAACTTCAGCTGACCCCAGAGGAGCTGCCAGGCATTGGAGCCAGCCCAGGAGACACTGGGGAACAGGGCAGCTCCCCCAGCACCCCTTGGATCAGCCCTCAGCTCCCCAGGCAGGAGCAGCACCAGCACCCGCCTCCCACGCTGCCCTGAGCCCTGTGCACTCACAGCACGATGGCTCTGCCTGATTCTGCCCAGCTGAACACATCTGGCACCTTCACACCACAGCCTGGGCACTGGGAAAGAGGCGTTGGACCAGGGCTCCCAGCAGAGCTGGCTGGTCACAGGCACGTGGGACAGGGAGGTCACCTGAGCCACCCTGGGAGCCTGGGCTGCTCACCTGGGCAGCCCTGCTCTTTTGGGAACACAAGGTGCAAGACTTAGAGGAATTTCTGACGTGTACACAACTCTTCAGCAAAGAAAAACATTGAAAAGCTTTAAAAGACTGAGCTCCTCATGTGAACAACATGGCAGAGACACGGAAACGTTCTCTTCTCTGTGAAGTGAACAGCTGAGGAACTTGCACCAGATGGACCGTATTTGGATCTCTCTCATAAATACAAGATTCACCATTTGGAATTAAACGAGAGGAGCAGCTGTCCTTTGTCCCACTTGGAGGGGTTTTGTTCACCAAATAAGCAGAAGCCAGGTGTCTGTGGAAGGAAAATCACAGAATCCCAGAGTCACTGGGGCTGGCAAAGCCCTCCCAGCCCTGGAGACCCAGCTGTGCCCATCCCCACCCTGTCCTCAGCCCAGAGCCCTGAGTGCCACCTCCAGGGGACACCTGCAGGGATGGGCACTCCAACCCTCCCTGGGCAGTGCCAGTGCCTGAGCCCCCTTTCCATGGGGAAATTCCTGCTGTGCCCACCCTGAGCCTGCCCTGGCCCAGCCTGGGGCCGTTCCCTCTGCTCCTGTCACAGCCTGCCATGGTCAATGCAAGCTGACACAGAAATGTGTCAGTGACCCCCTGATTCTCTATTACCAAGGAATCAGAATAATGAGTATTGGGATTTCAAAACCAGACAGGGCTCCTGCTCAGCCAGTCCTGTCATTTCATGCCAAGAGCAGTGCCACTGGAAGGGGCACAGCTATTCCCCTAATCCTGCATAAAGGAAGGGCTGGAATTTAGAGAAGGTGGCTTTTCCTGTCTCTATTTGTTACACAAACCCCACAACAGCTACAAAAATAAGCAGTAATTAAACTGCATCCTAATCTATTGTCTTTATTTAGGATAAATTATGAATTACTGTATTATGGACACTCATTAAATCCTGAAGGCTGCTAAATAAAATGTATCAGCATTCAGAACTCCCTGACCTAGTGCCCACATAATTTAATGCCAGACTTCCATGACTCCAGCAAGGCCAGCAGCAGGCTGTGCCAGGAGGATTTGGGTCCTGCTGGAGTAGGCGTAGAGGAGCATAAATCTAAACTAGGGATGAGATGACTCAGTTGAGACCGCTCGAATGAGGCAGACGATAAAAATACCCCAAAGACGTAAGGCAAATCTCAAAAACACTCCTTTGGTTCAAACCAGCACGGCTGGGCCCTGCTTCCTCACTCACTGCCAAGCCAGCTCTGCACTGAGACAGGGACAGGGCTGGGGTGAGCCCTGGGGGGGCCAGCAGGGCTCAGACCTCTGCCTGGCTGGCACCCCTCGGGGCACAGCTCCTGCCAGGGCTGGCTGGGAATGCTGGAACTGCTCGGAATGCCTGGGCAGGGACTGCAAACCAGAGCCAGCTGTGGGGTGCTGGCCCCCAAAGGCACTGATGGGCACCCAAAAGCACTGGTGGGCCCTTCAAAAGCACTGATGGGCACCCAAAAACACTGAGGGGCACCCAAAAACACTGATGGGCCCTTCAAAAGCACTGATGGGCACCCAAAAACACTGAGGGGCACCCAAAAACACTGATGGGCCCTTCAAAAGCACTGATGGGCACCCAAAAACACTGAGGGGCACCCAAAAGCACTGATGGGCCCTCCAAAAGCACTGATGGATCCCCAAAAGCACTGATGGGCCCCCAAAAGCACTGATGGGCCCCCAAAAGCACTGATGGGCACCCAAAAGCACTGATGGGCACCCCAAAAACACTGATGAGCCCCCAAAAACACTGAGGGGCACCCAAAAACACTGAGGGGTACCCCAAAAACACTGATGAGCCCCCAAAAACACTGAGGGGTACCCAAAAGCACTGATGGGCCCTCCAAAAGCACTGAGGGGCCCCCAAAAGCACTGATGGATCCCCCAAAAGCACTGATGGGTACCCAAAAGCACTGATGGGCCCCCAAAAACACTGATGGGCCCCTCAAAAGCACTGATGGGTACCCAAAAGCACTGATGGGCCCCAGCTCTGTGCCAGGGCAGGGAGGAGCTGCGAGGGCTGGCCAGCGCGGGGCTGCTCCCACAGCACGTGTTGATGCTGCCAGGGCTCTTCCCTTTCCTGATCAAACCTCTCCAAGGATGCACATTCATTTCTGTCAGGCTCTTCAGTTCTGGAGCAGAATAAGCCACCTTTATCAAATTATTTAAAAAAGTAAATTTTCCATAGGAAAGTGGAGCGTCGCCTCTTTCAGAAATAAGGATTTTCTCTCCATAACTGCCATTCAGTAAAGGACTCATTTAATTAAAGGCTCTCTGTAATTTGACAAGAATCTCTAGAAATAATTTCTCCCTCAGCTTACCTCTTTGAGAGGTTTTCTGACAAGATGTAATTGAGAGAATGACCTTCACTGGGAGTGGGGGAGCTCACAGAGCCCCGTTCAGGAGATTTAGAATAAGGGCTAGGGGATCTGAAACACAGTCAGAGGTCTCTCACACCCTCCTGGATAACCCTGGAGTCCCAAAGCATTTTTTTCAGAAAGAATTTCAAACCCTTGCCTTGATCTGGCCTCGTCCCTGTCAATGGCCCCACGGAGTGAAGGGAAATAGGAAACGTTGCCAGAGAGTGTTTGAAGTTCCTATTTTTAATTAATAACGTCAAGCGTGTGCTGCACATTTCAATGGGGTTTGAGAGACGTGCTCATTGTAAATGATTCCTTGTTAACTAATTATGAAATGCAAAGTCATTGCCAATTTACCATTGCCAGACAATGCTACAGCTGCTTTCACACGACACAATAGGCTGAGGCTTTAAGACAGATTCCTCAAAGGCAGCAAGTGATGAGCAGGAAAATCGGGCCCTTTTCCTGATGGCAATTGAGGATCCCCACTGTTTTGAACAGAGAACTTACTCAGAGACTGAAATATTGTATTCCTGCTATGATACCTGAAGCTGCTGCCTCAAATTCATTGAAGACACAGACGTGGCTTTCTCTCTTTTCTTATATTTCTGTTTCCTAGCTCCCTCAGCCACTCTGGGTGACATCCCTGCTCAGCATCCGCCTGTTCCTCGCGCACAGCTCACGGACCCCGGGATGCAGACGCTGGAAGCTGCTCCAGCTGACACCAGCTCCAGAGCTGGGGCTGCAGGCTGGCAGTGTGTCTTTAATAACCACAGCTCACGGCAGCAGAACATCTTTGTTTACGCCTAGCACACCACATGACATTCGGCAGTATATGAGGAAGGAGTAATTAAATCTCTACTGCAATTGTCAAAACAAACAAGCAACGTCTATTTTGCTCATTTGCCAATAGAGATTTGCAGTGGAAATGGAAGACTGCAGGTGTTGGGGGTGGATGTGGCTGACAGAAGGAGGCAGGGGGTGGTGGGGATGGGTGGCCAGGGAAGATGGGCACTGGGAGCAGCTGCCAGCACCTCTGGCACATCCTGAGTTCCATGGGGCATGGAAGAGCCGTGGGGCAGAGCCAGTGGTGTCACACAGACATGGTAACGAGATCAACAAGCACCCTGTGCCCCACGACTGTCCCTCAAAGAGCTCTCCTCTCAACTGCTTTTTAATTAGCTGCCAGTAATTAGTGTCACCAAGCAGCCTCAGGAGAGTGCCTCTCAAAGGCATCTCGCTGCCCTCAAACACAGTGTGCAGTAATCAGGAGTGATCTCAGCCAGGCTGCTGGGTCTGTGTGGCACCAAACCCACCTCCCTGGTGCTGACCTGCTGGCCACACTGCGCCAGGGCAGCCACTGGGCTCCCAGAGGGGGAACCAGTGCAGGATTTGTGTCTCTCCCTCCTGGGGCACAGTGATCCCTTAACACCACCCAAGGCAACTCCTTGCACCCAGGCTGGACACACACAGAGGTTTGAGATGCAGGGGCACTGCACTGGGAGAGCCCTGGTGTCAGAGGGACCCACAGAGGGGACAAGTTCCAAACCATGTCGAGTGATCAGGCTAAAAGAAGCAGAAGGTCCAACAGCAGAACCAGGGACCAATTTCCTGCTCCCCCAGCTGGTGTCCCAGCACACCGGCTGCAGGGGTGCCTGCCAGGACACCCACATGCTCCTGGTGCCAGATTGGGCAGCACGAGTCCAGTGTGGGGGCACAGCACAGCCTGGGGCTCCCAGCCCAGAGCAGCAGTGCTCCCTGCACAGAGGAGCAGTCCCTTCCACTCATCTGTGACACCTGGACACCCACGTGCCTGAGAGAGGACACTGTGACCCAAAAGGACGCTCAGGACCAAGGACAAACCAACAAGAGCATCGCTGCTGGGCTGTGCTGGGACCACCTGGGCAAACTCCTCTGTGCTCAGAGACAATGAAACAATCAGGAGCTCACCTGCAGGCAGAGGTGTACCACACCCTGATGCACCAAACACCCCCTGGAAGCACCTGCAGGAAGGAACTGAGGTATGTAGGACACGGATCTGAGAAGGCAGTATAGCTCCACTCGAGCCCAACACCAACACTGAGAGTACAGACCTACTTTGCAGCAAGCCTTGTGCTGCATTTACATCCTGTTGAGACACAAAGGACTTGCAAGCAGTGGGGCTTCACTGAAAGGTTTAAAAACACTTCTGGGGAATGGAGCTCCCACTTGGGTCATGCATGGGAAACCTGATTTTGTGTCTGTCAGAACAGCCCCAGTTACACTCCTCGCAGCAGATCCTCATGAGAACACCAGTGTGGGACATGCTGGGGGCACCTGAGGGCCAGAAGGGAACCTGTCTGGATAGGTACATCCATGGCACATCCCCATCCTAAAGAGAGAATCACCACTTGTGCTAACATGTCTGTAACTGTGGCACCCCAGCAATGTCCTGTGTTTAGTGTTCATTCCTGGCTCAGGTACAGATGTGACCTTTCCCCAGCAGTGAGAAGGTGTGGTTGGTGGCAGAGAGGAGGCTCTCTGGTCAGACACACCCACAGCTCCGGACAGAAGGATGCCTGTAGCCAGCTTTGGCCAAGGCCAAGGAGATTGGCACGATCTGTGTGCTCATGAAACCTGAGGGTGGCTTCCCAAAACCTGGCTGGGGCTGTCAGCTCCCCCTGGCACACGGCTCTGCTCCTGCCTGCCTGTGGCAGGGCCACACCCGTGCCCCACGGCACTGTCAGCAGCCTCGCTCACCTTCTGGTTCCTTTCCAGCCCTGACAATGCTGTGCTTTGCTCCAAGCCCGGGCCAGGCAGCCAGGGCAGGCACAGACACACAGGGGTGACCTGGGCACTGAGCAGAGAGAGGAGCAACGAGCCCCAGGGCAGGGCACAGCCTCCCTGCCTGCTCCTGCTGTGCTCTTTGTGCTCTGTGACACTCTCAGCGAAATCTGGAAACAACAGATATTTCTTTCTAGAGCAACAGCCAACCTGTGGAAGTGAGCGCCGCAGGAGAGCGGGGAGCAGCTCCAGGAGAGCCAGAGGGGAGCAGCCTCCAGCTGGGTCTCAGGGCTGCAGCAGCACTGCCAGGCTGGCAGGGCAGGGGGGACAGTCCCCCTGGCTGCTCCCGTTGGCAGGTGCTGCAGGAGCACACCTGGAGATGGGCTGGGCTGGCTCGGGGAGCTCACCTGGAGCAGGTGAGGCACAAGGTGAAGGAGGGCTGCTCAGGGAAAACAGAGCAGAAGGAGCTGTGCACAGAGGGGCAGAGCTGTGCTGGAGCTCCCTGAGGGACAGCCCAGCCTGTCCCCAGTGCCAGGCTGGGGGGGCAGAGGGGACCCTGCCCTCACCCCCGACCGGCCCCTCCCGTTGCCATGGAAACACAGAGAGTATCGAGCAGCACGAGTCATCCTGGAGATGCACCAGTTGCTAACGTGAAATCCAAGGCACTTTTCCATGCTGTAACCTTATCCCACCCTCCTGCAACCGCACAAGTGCACCCTGCAGAGAAGGGAGAAGGGAAAACAACAGGGCTTTGTACTGAAAGATCAGGAAACAGCTCACAAGGACACTCAAAGAGGACAGACCATGGCTAACTCCAGTACCACAGCGCTTGGGAAGGCCCTGACCCTGTACTTGGAAGACTTAAAACATTAATTAATAGAAAAAAAATGGCAATATTAATAATTAAGAACACTTTTCCAGGAAAGAGCCACATTAAATCCAGTCACCACAGGTAACTGAAGCCCTTAGGCCTGGTGGGTTTTTCTGTGCACCCAAGGAGAGCCACAAAAGCTGCTCAGGGCAGAGAGGAGAAGGGGCCACCCACATCTTGTTAAACTTTGTGTTCTAGGCAGCACCAACCAGCAAGGTATTGTGACCAAACTGCTCACAGCAACAACCAGTGTGTGATGGATCACTCACAAGCATTTTTAAGTCAGAACTTAAAAACCATGGATAACAAGACAGAAATCAGCATTCCTTTTTTTTTTAAATCACACGACAGGGTTTAAGAGGTCTGAGACAAACACTGGTCTTTTGGGGAACAGCCTACCTCATTCTCTTTGATGTAATTTCTTTTATGTCTCCTGATCATCACTGCTTTTCCCAAATCCATCCAGAACCACTGCAGTTTCCTACAATCTGTAACAGTCCCAGGACAACAACTCTTTGTAACACAGAGAGCCCAAGAATATTTTCTACAATCAGCTGCTCCTGGTTTTCCCTCAAAAGAGGCTTTTACTACTTGCCACGCCAGCAAATTCATTGTGGGTCATGAAAGACAGTCTTGTTCCTCCTGCTGGGGCTGGTGACAGCTACCAGAGCTCTGGGAAAATACACCAAAAAGTGAAACTGTGCACCAGCCATGTTGCGTTTGAGCTGCAAGAGATGCAACAGCAGAGACACTGCATTTGGAAATGCCATTTCCTTGTTTTCTAGCACTCCAGCACTGCTGCACACACTGCACTGAAGGATGGTCTCTGCTGCAGCATTTCACACCACTGGAGCACCAAAGAGCAAATCAAAAAGAACAGAAAAAAATCTCCTGAAGAAGAGCTGAACTGGCAGCTAGGCTCACTTCCTGGCAACCGGGTGGATCAGCACATGAAAATCCAGTGATGTCTGCTGTGGGGTTGTGGTTTCCCACAGGTGCACGTTGATGACTGCACACCCCCCCTCGAGCTCCTCCACGGCTGGAAAGGGGGCTCAGGCACTGGCACTGCCCAGGGAGGGCTGGAGTGCCCATCCCTGGAGGTGGCACTCAGGGCTCTGGGCTGGGGACAGGATGGGGCACAGCTGGGACTCCATGGGCTGGGAGGGCTTTTCCAGCCCCATGACTCTGGGATTCCATGTGGAACCCCTGCTCCAAGAGGCAGAGCCCTTTCTGTGCCCGCTCTGGGCGGGGAGCAGAGTGCACTGAGGGTGTGCACAGGGAGTGAATTCAGACATTCCCAGCTGAGACCGTTTTCCCCACGACAGCCTTGTCAACACAGCGATGATGGCTTGAAAACAAACTCTGGATTTCCCTCTTGAGAGCAGCCACTGGTGGGGTGTGCAGGCTCCAGGGTGCTATTTCAGGCACACGGTCCTATCTTTGTCCCAGAGGCTCGTGAGCAGCAGACATGCTCCCAAAATACCTCTGGCTGGGAGCAGGGATGTGCTGCTCGCAGAGCTGCTGCAGCAGCAGCTGAGGGGCTGTGGGAACGCTGCTCCCCCTGGCCCTCCCTCCTGCCACAAACCCAGCTGACGAGGGCAGGCACGGGGGCAGCAGCTCACCAGGGGCTCAGGAGGGACCCCAGGGCAGGCTGAGCACCAGCAGCAGCTCCAGGAACTGCAGGGCCCAAGGCTGGGGAGCACCAACACCAAGGCAGCACCAACAGGGCTCTGGTGTCTCTGGGACCACCAGTGTGCTCCCCACATGCAGGTCTGTCCTCTGCCACTCATTGAGCTGGCATTTCCCAAAGCTCTGTCAATGGAAGAGGCTCTTTTCAGCAAAGAAGGAAAAACCAGGAGCAAGACAGTGTGAATGAGAGGGTATCACTGACACATGCTGGCAATGACAGTGAATCTGGGGAGGAAAAAAGAACCACAAGAGAGTGTGAGTACCTGAAGATATTTTGCTTGACCCCAGGTGGGAGCAGTGACCCCCTTTGGTGCTCCCTGTAGTCAACAACAAGCCTGTTCTTTCTTCTGGAGGTGTCAGAACAAATTCACTCCATGGCAGCCCTCGCCCAAGCTCAGGGGGACTGGGCTGGCCCACCTGCACCTGCAGGACGGGTGGCCACAACCACCCAGGATTCATTTCAGCTCCACCAGAAGAGAGCAGACCCAAATTCACAGCAGATGTCAAACAGAATTATTCACCAAGCCCAAATTCTCTGGGGAAAGCAGACATCCTACTTCCGTGACAGAAATTCTCTGGAGCTCAGTGATGTGCTCCAGCTCTGGAGAGCAGGAACATCTCCTGGCAGAGATCCCCCCAGGGAGGGGGAGCCAGGCCTGGCAGCAGCACGGGGAGCAGGGGCACTGCCCCCTCCACTGGGCTGGGCACCGTGGGGGCTGCAGGGGACAGGGCTGGCCCTTGGCAGAGCCCCTGCTCCCCCTGCACGGCTCCTCAGGGCACAGCCGGGGCCGTGTCAGCTCAGCATGCCAGCACTGACCTGGGCACCAGGGCACCCGTCTGCCCACTGCCACCCACCCTGGGGCACCCGCAGAGCAGCCCCCAGGGAATGACCCCGGGCAGCTCAGCAGGAGAGCAGGGGCAGAGCTGGCAGTGGAAAAACCCCACTCACACAGAGCAGGAGGAGCAGAGTGGCCTCGGGAGAGCAGCGGGGGAGGCAGGGGCGCCTTCGGAGATGCCAGGCTAAGAGCATGGAAAAATCCACACCAAGGCCAGAAGAAGCACTAACTAAAATGATTTCCCAAGCAGCGCCGAGGGGCAACGCAGCCTGAACTGTTTGTTGATGTTACTCAGCTTTTGGTAAACAGAGGCAATTTGTTCTAGTTAAAAGAAACCTGCTATTTTTAAAATAAATTCACAGATTGATCTTTACATCAGAAAGCCATGTAGAGGAACACACAACAGGCTGAAACTATTCATTAATCAATCCCTAAGTTTGCCTCGCTGCAGCTGTGCTTGTTTTGACACCTGCTCGGGATGCTCCTGCTGTGGCATTTCACATGGAACAAAACCCAGCGGAGCAGAGCAGCTCATCCCACACTGCACCAGAGGGGCCACAGAGCTCCTGGGCTGTCCCTGCTCTCAGGGCACTCCCGAGGGATCCCAGCACAGCCCCTGCTGGGGCTGGAGCAGAGCTGGCAGCTCCTGGGCTGTCCCTGCTGGGGCTGGAGCAGAGCTGGCAGCTCCTGGGCTGCCCCACGGCTCTGTGCTGGGGGAGCTCAGAGCTCTGTGCCGAGCCCACAGCCCCAGCCTGCACCCACAGCTCCCCACGGCTCTGTGCTGGCTGCAGGAGAGGCAGTGCACGGCAGGAACCCAGCCAGGCTCAGCAGCCCCCGAGGCTCCAGGCTCTGCACCCTGACAGAGCCACTGGCCAGCCCACCCCAGCAGGGCTGACAGGAGGCACACACCCAGCCCTGCCCGGAGAGGGAATTGTTTCATTCCTGTGCTCAAGGTCCTGCCAAGCCTCTTCTGTGCTGGAAGAGCCACCAGTCCATGCCAGTTCAAAGTTCTGAGCAAACCTAGAATCAGGCATGAATATGAAATCATGGGGCCTGTTTGCATGAGTATGAATTATTCATGTGCTCACCATGTGCAGCATTCAGCCTTGAGAGTGCAAATTATTTGGGACCAAGCTTTGGCCCTATTTTCTGTGAAGCATAAAGCACGTTTTCCAACAGTGCAAACAATCCAAACATAATGTGTATCATTTTCTGTGTTCCCTGCTGGCTGGTCCTGCTGCCAGTTCCCATTGGAACCAGTGCACAAAAAGCCAAGGTGCAGTGCGTGGCTCTCCCGTGGACTCTGACACTTGTCTCACAGGGCAGGCTAACGTGCCACATCTCCCACACAGGGGGTGACCCATATCCCACATCCCACATCCTATATCCAATATCCTACATCCCATATCCCACATCCTACATCCCATATCCTACATCCCATATCCTACATCCCATATCCTACATCCCATATCCCACATCCTATATCCCACATCCCACATCCCACATCCCATATCCTACATCCCATATCCCACATCCTATATCCCACATCCTACATCCCACATCCTATATCCCATATCCTACATCCCATATCCCACATCCCATATCCCATATCCTACCCCCCACATCCTACACCCTTCTGACAGTGAAACACTGAGTGTGTGGGTGAAGTGGTGTCCAGCCAGCAGCAGGGCCCAGAGCAGATTCACCCTCACCCAGAAATGTTTCTCCAATCCTCACAGAGATGTGGCTGCTCAGAGCAGGAACCTGAGCTTCAGCCCAAGCCTGCCCAGCCCACCTTCCTGAGCTTTGTCAGACACCAGAATTGGGAATACAGGAATTCTGCAAGGAACCAGCATGTGCCTTCTGCAGACTGCCATGGCCACACACCAACACTACTCTCTGCTGGTGCTGGCAGTGTCTCAGCTCTTGGGTTCCCAAACTCTCCAACAGGTTATTCTCAGCCCAAGTCTCTTCCCAGTTTCTACTGAGTTTCACTTTTCCCTTGTTTTTTTCCCCACCCTGGATATCCAAAATACTCCTATGGCCTTTTGTTGCCAGCAGGTGATCTCTCTAAAATCCCAGGACACAAATCACACCCCAGTATTTTAAGCAGTGATGGCAACTTTTGCTGAGCTGTGCATTTTCTCTGTCACAGGGTAGGACGGGGTTATGGTCAGGAGAATAATGAAAAGGAGAAAGAGCTCCTTTTTCCTGAGCAAAGAGAGCTGAGGCAGGAATGGAGACCCAAAGTAACCCAGCAGAACCTGCAGGGCTCCCACAGCCTCACTCCTGCCCTCCCCACTCTGCTCCAGAGCCACGCTGGGCACCTCCTCAGTGCCCCAATGCACACATTATCCATGGAAATACAAAACACCACTTGTACCTTTGGACAGCTCAGCTGGTAACCAAATGCAAATTTGGACAATAGGGTAACTCTGTGCTGGGACAGCCCTTTGCAGGTTACCCTGAAAGCCACTCAGGCATCATCAGCCTTAGGAGCCCACCAGCTCTCTCCTGGAGCCACTAGAACCAAGGAAAGATATTTTCTGGACTAATAGATGAAATTGATCAGCTTCCAGAAACATCAGCAAAGCTATAAAGACATGACATTGCAGTTTAATTTCATTTAATTATGCAGCAGGGCTAGCCATGGGCCTGTAAGGATTCATGGGCACAGGCAAACCAGCAAGCCACATAATTCTGAACATCATTCCGTGCCTGCATGTCCTCAGCACTCCCAGGTACTGGGGGAGCCCTGAACAGCACCTGAGATGTAAATGAACACATCAGCACTGTCACACTGTCACACTGTCACACCTCATTGCCTGGCAGTGCTCAGAGACGGCTCTTCCCACACATCCCAAGCACTTTTAATTTTCCATAACTGTCACTGAAAGCAATTTAATTCCTGAAGAACAGTGGCAGAGGGAGAGAGGACACTGACATTTCTCTTCTCTTGTGCAGAGAAGCTGAGCCGCTCTCAGGCTGTCCCGACACCAGTTCAGGAGATAAGCACCAAGCCAGGCCCAGCCAGCGTGGATCCCCTCCCTGGCACACACCTGGGCAGGTGCTGGCACACACCTGGGCAGGTGCTGGCACCCCCCCACAGCTGGGAGGGACCCCCCTGCCAGCCCTGGGAGCCCCGAGCCCAGCAGAGGCACTGTGATTCACGGCTGTCAGAGGTGTCAGAGACCCACGGGGTGCTCGGGACAGGGTGTGCAGGCAGCTGTGGACACTGCACCCCAACAGCCCCCACAGCCAGGAGAGGCTCCACAGCCTGCTGAGGGACCCTGCCTTCCAAACTGGAGAGCAGCTCCCCTGAAAGCAGCCAGACCTGCTGGTACGTGCCAGGCTCACGAAGCCACGGGCTCAGCCCCGTGCCCTGCCCGAGCCCCGTGGGCACAGGGGGTGCAGAGCCAGGCCCTGACCCAGGGCACACCACCACTGTGGGTGAGCCAGGCCCCATTCCAGGCATTCCCACGAGGAATAAAGCCATGTCAGAAGGAAATGCAGGCTGTCCCCAGCCCGTGTGGGCCCGTGGGCACACCCCAGCTCCTCAGCCCTCCTGCCCTGATGTGACACACCGAGAGCCCAGCCAGCTGCTCCACCCTGCAGCACCCCAGCCTGAGATGGTGAGAGCACCACGCTGCAGAAAGAGCAGCTCTTCTCACTCCCTCCTGGGGAGGTTTTCCTTGCCGAGTGCTGCTCCCTGCCATTCCAGCAGGCACGGCCCAAGGTGGGTGACCTTGTGCTGCCCTGCAGCCAGCACTGACAGCACGGCCCTCCAGCCACAGCTGCCCTGCTGCTCTCCCCACCAGCCCCATGTCCAGGCACCTGCAGCCCTGAAAGCACAGCTGCAGCCACTGGGAGTGCCAGCCCTGCCGGGAAGGTCACCACGCCAGCCCTGGGGACGTGGGGGAAGGTGGGCAGATCCCCAGCCACGTGCTCCTGCATGTTATTCCCAAATCACTGGAAACCCATTCCAAGCTAGTCATGAGGACTGTGGCCTCCACAGAATACACCAAGTATTGATGTGATTTAATATTTCACTCAAATGGTACTTCCAGTGACTTTTCCTTGATTGCCCTTGTCCCCCCCCAGCCATCAGATGTCCCTCAGACTGCTGTTGTGTTTGTTCCTTTGTTACTCCAGCTCCATGCGAACAGTCTGGGCTGCCCTGAGGACTCGTTTCACCCCCATCTCCTCTGCTCCGATCTCCCACAGACAATGAGCCCCTCGAGAGTGCCTTTTCTTGGCACTTGAGCCAGCCCTACTGAGGGGCCCGCAGCCAGCGGGGTGGAGAGGGGCAGCACAGTCATTAAACAGCTCAGAGCAGTCACCCCAGTACTGCCCACGGTACCACACACCTCCATGGCTCCAAAGTGCCGAATTCCAGGATTTAACCTATTTCTGCATTAATGACACACTGCAAAGCTTCACACCCAGGAAAGTTTCCGTGCTTGGCAGGAATGAGGGGCAGAGAGCCATGGAGGGAGCCAGTCCCAGATCCAGGGGCAGCCAGAACAAAGCCCTGCTGAGGATGCTAAACACAGCTTTGCTGACACCTCCCTGCAATTCCCACTCCCTCCTCCCCCCGCTTGCTTACTTAGCTACCACTTTGATAATACAGAAAGGTTTTTTTCCTTTGTGTTTAAATATCAGGGAAGGCATCTGTGCTCCCAACCCACAGCCATGAAAGCCAGGCTGGGAAAAGTTCTCCTTGCAGTCGGAGCAGGGAACACTTTAGTCAGTAGTAGGCAGAGCACGGAAGTGAACACATCTGTATCTGACCCCAAATAAGCAGTATTTGGGATTTTACAACTGCCTTACTGGGCACTAGACCATAGATTTCCAATAAAAGGGCAACGTTTCCTGCCCAGGGCTTGCAAGCCCTGCCCAGCTGAGGTGACAGTCGGGTCCTGTGAGGAGCAGCCAGGGCAGGAGAAGCATGGCCAGCAGCAGCAGCAGGGACAATGCTCAGAGGACACAGCCAGGCCATGCTGGCTGCCCCAAGACCAGCCCTGATCACCTCAGAAGAGAGACAGACACTTCTCCTGATCCTTGGATCCATCTCCCAGCAGCACGGCAGGATGTCCCCAGACCTGTCACAAGCCTGGCCAGAAGGGTTTGGGTGCCCCAGAGGTGAAGGACACAGAACAAGGGAGGTCAGGCTTTGCTCCCCATCCTTCCACACCCCTGTTCCCTCAAACCTCTGACAGTCTGGCAGCATGCCCTTGTTTCCCTGAAGGTCCCAACCCCTGGAACAAAAAGTTATGGGGAGGAATCCCAAGCTCAAAAACTGCTGCTGAGAGCCGTGGAGAGCGCCGGACACCTCACTGCCACGGGAGCAGGACAGGGGAGGCAAAGGCAGGAGCACAAACAGCTCGCCGACCTGCGAGGGCTGGAGCCCTGAGCGGATGCAGATGACAAGGACAGAGGGTCCGGGAGTGCCCGAGGCTGCCCCGGCCGGGCCCGGCTCCGAGGAGGCGGCTGCGGGTGCGGGGGCAGCCGGGGCCCGGCGGGCACCGCACAGGGCCCGCTCCCGGTGTGTGCCCCGGGAAATGGACCCTGCTTTCAGCAGCTCCCCAGGCTCTGCAGCTCCCAGCCCGTTTCCCCCGCGGATGGAGCGATGGGGGCGAGCAGCCCCCTTGTCCCGGCGCTGGGCCCTTCGGCAGGAGCACAGCCAGGGAGGCTCTCAGAGCCCCCCACGCAGGCAGGCACACCTCAGGGAGCGCAGCTGCCGCTCGGGAGCTCCGAGCCCGCTCGCCCAGCGGCTCTCGGGGCCCGCCCAGCCCCGCTTCCACCAACACGCGCGGCCGCAGGGCAGAGAGAGCGCCCCGCACAGCCGAGCAACCTGAGCACCCCGAGCACCCCGAGCACCCCGAGCACCCCGCATACCTGAGCACCTGAGCACCCTGAGCACCCCGCACAGCCAGCACTGCCACCTGAGCACCCCGCACAGCACCTGAGCACCCCCAGACCTGAGCACCCCGCAGCCGAGCACCCTGAGCACCCGGCACTGAGCACCCCGCATACCTGAGCACCTGAGCACCCTGAGCACCCCGCACAGCCGAGCAACCCGCACAGCCGAGCACCCCGAGCACCCGAGCACCTGAGCACCCCGAGCACCCTGAGCACCCGAGCACCCCGAGCACCCCGAGCACCTGAGCACTCCGCACACCTGAGCACCCTGAGCACCCGAGCACCCTGAGCACCCCGAGCACCTGAGCATCCCGCGCACCCGAGCACCCTGAGCACCCCGCACACCTAGCACCCCGCACATCCGAGCAACCCTGAGCACCCTGAGCACCCTGAGCACCCGCACACCTGAGCACCCCGCGCACCCGAGCACCCTGAGCACCCCGAGCACCTGAGCACCCCGCGGAACCCACACACCCCACGCACGCCGCACACTCCGAGCATCCCGCACACCTGAGCACCGCGCACCCGCTGCCGGCTCCTGCAGCTGCCTTCCGGCCCCAAACCCCAGGCTGTGCCTTTGCTATCTGAGCTCCCCGAGAGGGGACACAGCACACGACACCCACGGACACTTGACCTGACCCGGGCCAGCCCTGAGCACACACTTCCCACAGTCAGGCTGCTCGACTGGGAGAGCTCCAGCCATGAGCTATAGAGCTGGAAACGCGTTAAAAGTTGATTTTGATGCAAGTAGGATAAACACAGGCGCCTGCACCTGACCCCCTTACAAAACACCATCTGCATTCTGCCAGAGTCAAACAAGGAATGGGAGGAAAAGTGATTGAAACAAAATACTAATCATGATGAAAGTCACTGGGCTGCACCATTAAAACCTTGTGCATCAGCAGAAAAAACTAATTCAGCATCAGGACAGACAGGAGCCCTGGACCACTCGCCTCGAGTCAGCGAGGGGAGGCACAGCACAAAGCAGCAGATGGCTTCACAGATTCTCATGTATATTTACACACAGTTTTTTTAGTAAACCACTTTGATTCAGGAGAAACCACATCCAAAATGCATTCTTGAAATTCCTCTTCAGACACAATTGCATAGAGAGATAAATCTTGCTGTGGTTTCCCCCCTCTCTCATGTAACACAACTGTGGGCAATGCTAATAGCACTAAATGTGCCCTGTATTTCCTCCTGCTCAGCCCTGGTGCCCGAGTAAACAACTCTGATAAGCATTTTCCAGATATCTGGGTTGAAACATTCCCATTGGCTTCACAATTACAGGTTTTCCTCACCTGGCATAAAAAACAAATTTAAAAGAAAAATAGTGGTTTTTTTCTTCTAAAAAGGAGGGAGATGTCAAAAAAACCTGCTTGGCTGTTTCCCAGAACAACAGCATAATTCCTGCCCAAATGACAAACAAGCCTCATGACTTTTGTGCCTCCTCTCGCTCTCCAGCTCCTGCCAGGAGGGGACAGCCAGGGTCAGGTTCTGCTCCCAGGATACAGGAGGAGAGGGAACGCCCTCAGGCTGGGCCAGGGCAGGCTCAGGGTGGGCACAGCAGGAATTTCCCCATGGAAAGGGGGCTCAGGCACTGGCACTGCCCAGGGAGGGCTGGAGACCCCATCCCTGGAGGTGTCCCCTGGAGGTGGCACTCAGAGCTCTGGGCTGGGGACAAGATGGGGATCCCTTGGTGGGCACAGCTGAGACTCAATGATCCTGGAGGCTTTTCCCAACCCAAATGATTCTGTGATTCTGTGAGATCCCAGTGCCCCGTGCCCTGCACACAGAGACGTGTCTCAGCCAGCTGACAGGCAGTGCCCACCCTTCCCTTGGGCTGGAGAGCAGTCGCACTCCTTGAGTGAGGAGTTTTTAAAAAATCCTTACAGGTATGAATAATAAACCCTGAAAAGTCCCTGCAGACAAGGGTGTGTTTTGCCTGATGGAAAACAGCCCACGGTGGTAATGCAGAACCCACAAGCCCACCACGATTCACTCCAGCACACCACAACTCTGAGTGCTCCACCCTGCAGCCCTTCTGTCCTTTTGCCTTGTTTTCTTCTTCCCATACTTTTCTCCTTGCTTTGTTTTGCCTCCTTCCCCTCCACTCATGAACTTGCTCTGTTCACGAACAGGGTACAATGCACCTTGCCAGCACTGAGCTCCCACAAAGGCATCCCTGGGCAGCATCTCCAGCTGGACAGGCTGCAGCTCCCTCCCAGCTGATGGACGTGCAGCTTGCCAGATTTTCTGTGGGACTGGAACCAGCTGGGGCAGTGGCTCCCAGAGCCAGAGAAACCCATTTCCCCCAGGCCAGGGGAAGCACACACAAACACACAGGCACTGTCCTCTCACAGCTTTCCTGTTAGCTGAACCCCAATCATGAAACGCCCAGAAATCTCTGGCAGGCTGTGTGCAAGCAAGGAGAGCATGGTGGGCACGCTGCAGCAGGCAGGGGTTGGGCAGGTGGGCTGTGCCCAGCACACAGCACCAGGCACACCTGGCCTCACCTGGCACCACAGCCACAGGAAAGCTCCTCAGCGGGGGGATGGGGACAGCACAGCAGCCGGGAAGGGAAGCAGGGAGGGAGCAGCACAGCTGTCCCTTGGGCACAGCCCCAGAGCCCAGCTCGGCACCGCCCTGGCCCTGGGTGGACCAGGGGCCAGCCCCACACAGAGGCTGAACCAGCACCAGCTTCCACCTCTGCCAAAGAACAAGCCCCCAAAAAAGCTGAAAAAGTGGGGAGGGTTAAGAGAAGGTCCTTAGGACACACTCTGGAATACCAAGTTTACCCTTGGAGTCAGACTTGGAGAGCTCAACCCACACACCCCGCCAAGGACAGCAGCAGCTGTGGCCTCGCAGAGAGAGGGGTGTGACACACGAGCTCCTGCACTGCTCCAGAGGAGATCCAACAGCAGCTGGGGCTGCACAGGGGCAGGCTGAGGAGAAATGGCCATTCTTAACAGAGGGAAACAGCGGAGAACCCTCTGGGGGCAGGTGTGTCACACCAGAGAGAGCAAACACTTCACTGCTCACCGCCAGGACATCCCCCACGTGCTGCCCCAGCCACAGCGCTGGGACAGGAACCAGCGACTCAGGGAAGTCCCAAAACCTGTCCCCAGGGAGTCAGGGACAAAGACTGTAAGGTCTGCAACGATTTGGAGTGTGATCTTAGTTATGTTACTAGTGAGTACAATAAACGTTAACCTTCTAGTTACACCCTGATAAAATTAACAGGGATTATCTGCTGGATTTCAGCAGTCAGGCTCATCCTTGTGCAGAGATCCATCACAAGGAACCACGTATAGGCAGAATTTGACATACCAAATGGTCTTTTCCTTTTATATTTTTAATTGATTTCTCATTATATTGTTGTCACTAGTAACTCTTCCACATTATGTCACACACAAACCCAAGTATCAACTGGCTTCTTTATCTAAGGAAGTTATTGGGATGTCTTAGGAGATCACCATAGCAACCGTGCCATGACAGTAAATATGAGTTCACTGGAACAGCACTGTAATTGCTCTGAGCACACTCTAACAAGGAATTATGGAAAAGCAGGAGACATCAAGGAAGCGTTGTGCCAATAATTGGGACAGAGCGAAAGCACTGATTGAGAGTACCTGGAGAGGTGTTCCCAGGCTCCTGCCAGCAGCCATTCAGCTGCAGAGCTCACTCACCCTGCTTGGCTGCACACAGGCTCAGGGCAGAATTAAAAGCCTCTCAGAAAGAAATTTTGTTTTCAGAATGTTATTGCAGCGGAGCCTCTGATTTAAGTGTCTTTACTCGGCTTGCTCAGTGTGAATTGCTAATAAAAACGTGTTGGAGAAATCAACCAGCTCTTGTGCCAGGAAAAGTTTGCCTGATTCAACCCGTCAGCTGCCAGAGCAGCACAGACAGGTGTGGTCCCCTCACTGAGCGAATCCCAGCAGACCCCGACCCTCACATCACTGCAGTCAGACCCAGACTAACACATCGATCTCCAGGTTTATCCAGTGCACAATTCCAGCATCCCCCCCACACAGGGATTTCTCTGTGTGCTCGGTTGGTGCCACAGGGCCAAGGCAGCATTCAGGAGTGCTCCGGCCACCCGGCACCTGGCTCATGGCTCATGGCTCTTCTGACTCTTCCCCCACCCACAGTCAAAGTTTCCTTCCTTTGCTCCTCTGAAATTTCACCCTGCACCCGAGATTTCTAATGCAACCGTGGTGTTCCATGGCATTTCCTAACCCCCCCACTTTCTCCCCAGCTTGTATTTTGGGGAAAGCCCCAGAGCAGCTGTCTGCACTGGCAGCAGGGCTCGGTGCTGATACCGGCGGCACTTGGCCCTCCCTCGGTCCAAGTGGGGCTATCCGTGCACAGACCGAAACTTCGCTGCGCTGTCCCCTCGCCGCCCCCTCCCCAGACCCCGTTTTAACGGCGGCCGCCCCGTGGCCGCGGGGTGTCCGTGGGCAGAGTCCCCGCGTCCTGCGGGGAGGCACCGCCCGGCCGGACCCCGGCACCCGGACACGGCCTCCGCTGCCCGCTCCGCCGGGGGCACCGCTGGGGGACCCCAGGGCCGGGCGGGGCAGCTCGGCATCCCGGGACAGGGCACCCCGGGACAGGGCACCCCGGGACAGGGCACCGCGGGACGGGAACCGGGACACCGCGGCAACGGCGCCGCCGGGGCTGGGCAGGACACACTGCCCCGGAGCTGGACATCCCGGGCTGGGCAGGACACACTGCCCCGGAGCTGGACATCCCGGGCTGGGCAGGACACACTGCCCCGGAGCTGGACATCCCGGGCTGGGCAGGACACACTGCCCCGGAGCTGGACATCCCGGGCTGGGCAGGACACACTGCCCCGGAGCTGGACATCCCGGGCAGGGCAGGACACACTGCCCCGAAGCTGGACATCCCGGGCAGGGCGGGCACCCCGGAGTATCTCGGTCCGCACTCACCGTCCTCTCGCTCGTCGAAGACGGGTCTCTTGGAGGAGGAGGCGCTCGCTCCCATCCTCTTCTTCCACTTGCTCCAGTGAAACATCGGGGCAGGCGGCTGGCATGCCCTGCGGCCTCTCTCCGCCGGCCCGGCGGCTCCCGCGGCCGGCCCCGCCGCCGCCCTCAGCCGCCCCGCGCCCCGGCGCCGCCCGCCCGCATGGCAGCGCCCGGCGCCGCCGCCTCCCGCCCGCTGCCCGCGGCGGCCACAGCGCGGCGGGGCGGGGACAGAGCGGCGGGGAGCGGAGCGGGGCCGGGGGAGGCGGCGGGGCGGGGTGAGCGGGGCCGGGAGCCGGGGGCGGGCCGGGGGATGTGGGCAGGGGGGTGGAGCGGGACCGGGACCGGGAGCAAGGGGCCAGGGGCCGGTGGGATGCGGGCAGGGAGGTGGAGCGGGACCGGGAGCCAGGGGCTGGCCGGTGGGATGCGGGCGGGCCGGTGTGAGCGGAGCGGGGCCGGGCAGAGCGGGCCGGGGGATGCGGGCAGTGGGGTGGAGCAGAGCGGGGCCGGGGGCGGGCCGGGCGGAGCGGGACCGGGGGCGGGACCGGGGCGGGCCGGGATGCTCCTCCCGGCCCCGCCCGCATCCCCGGGCGCGGGGCCGCGGCTGTGGCTGTGCCGAGGGCGGCGCTCCGGGCCGGGGGCGCGGTGCCGGCCCCGCGGCTCCCCGCGCTGAGCCCCGCCCGGCCCGGTGTCCCCGGCCCGGTGTCCCCGGCCCCGCTATGTGAGTCTCCCAGCACGGACCGCGCCGCCAGGAGCGGCCCCGCGCTGCGGTGCTGCCCAGCCTTTCCTCGGCGCTCGGCGCTGTCTGTGCCAGCGCACTCCGCTCATCCTGCGTCGGTCCCTGGGGCTCACTACCGACACCGGAACCCACTAGAAGCCATGCCCCCTTGTCCTGGCACTCGTAACCAGTCTCTCTCTCCATCCTTTTTGTAGGCCCCCTCCAGGCACTGGAGCGCTGCGATTAGGTCGCCACAAAGCTTTTTATTTTCCATGCTGGCCAATCCCAGCTCTCTCAGCCCTTCCCCATGGGACAGGTGCACCGTCCCTCAAACCATCTCCATGGCCTCCTGTGGACTTGCTCCAAAAAGCCGATGTGCCGGCCTCCCCAGGCTGGAGGCAGCTCTGCAGGTGCGGTCTCACCTGAGCGGGGCAGAATCCCCCCCTGCCCTGCTGCCCTCGCTGGGGGATCAACCCAGCACAGGTTCTGGCTCCTGAGCTGGGGCATGGCCAGCTCTCACCCACCAGCACCCCAGCTCCTTCTCCCAGGGCACCCCCAGCCTGCACGGAGACCAGGGGTTGCCCCCCTCCAGGTGTAGCACCGCACTTGGTCTTGCAGAAGCTCATGAGATTGTTGAGCTGGAACATGCCCGTGACTTGAGCTTCCGTGGCTTGCTGAACTGGAATGTCTCGTGGAATGGCTAATGAAAAGCATCTCAGAAATAACTCTCAGTGCCAGCAGACCGAGTCAGGCAAGGGACAGCCCTGGAGACAGCAGACCACAGCTGTAACACCAGCAGTACTTTTGTGATTCCTGAGATGCTGTTTCCCAAGTTTTCATTTAAAATTGATGCTGTTTTCTTTCCCAGCATGTTTTGAAATGGATACGTCAGTTATTGTGCTCCTCACAGAATGTGTGCGAGGAGGCAATCATTATTTCAAAGAGCCTGGAAGTTGAAAAAGGATTACAATGGAAAGGTATCATTTAAGAACAGTTTTCCAAAGGCAAAGAATAGTTCTCAAAGAGTATTTCTTTGAAAAATCAGAAAGAATTTTCTCTCAAATAAAAAGATAGAACACTTTTATACAAGGCAGTAATTTTAGCTTTGTTTAGGTACAGGTTTGTGTTTAAATACACTGTGAATCTCTGAGCTATCAGCTTTCCTCCTTCCTTTCTCCTGCTTTACATTCTATGGGAAAGGTATGAAGGATGCCATCTAACAGCTCCAGTCAGTTGTCATTTCTTTCTCATTCTCCACTAATATTTGGGGAGAATGAGAGCACAGAGTCTTTTCCCAATGAATTTTCAAGATAGGACTGGGACAAGAGGAAGTGCTTGTCCTCATGCCAGAGGGGGGTTTCATTCCACTCCATCTCCTAATTCCTTTCCCTGTGCAGAGGCAGGCAGTGTAATACAGGGTTTGTTCAATTTGTTCTTCATTCAGCAGCTTAGTGAGTAGTTTTACCTTCCTAAACAGGAGTCAGAGATGAATAAAAGATCTTGTACGTTTTTGTTGCGTTTTTTTTTAAAGTGCTTCATTATTATAGCAGAAATATATTCATTTCAATTGTATTAATTTTCTACTTCAAGAACTCAAAGAGTGGCTCCCTTTCTGTTCCTTGGGCACTCGTGTCTGACAGCAATTTTAACCCAGGGAGGGACGTGCAGTGAAAGATGTTGGTCCCCTCAGCAGCACCTGCATGCCAGGAGTCTCAGCACGGGTCACCCACCTCAGTGACACAACTCCAGTCACCTGAGGAAAATGACCAGTCACAATGGATGCCAGTCCTGCAGGAGGAGAAAAGGAAAATCCAAAACCTGCTCTACAGTGGTCCAGTGTAGGAAAAGGAAATAGAGAGAAAATTCTGCCTTCTTACATATCCCGGTCTCCAGGGAAACAGAGAACCACTTTGTGTTTGAAATGAGGGAGTTTAAATAAAAGCTGACTTTCACAGTAATTTATTCCTCAAACATCTTTGGCTGTAGCTGTGACTGCACCTCTAAGGGGCAAATGTGCAATTTGGGTGGCCAAAGGGTCACTGGGAACAGGCTGTCCTTGAAAACACTTGGAGCTCGTTACTCCTTTTTTCAGTTTTTCTTCTTTTTTTCCAGTCTTGTTTAGTGGTTTACATTTTCTGAAGCGACAATCAGGCATTTTCCCCGTGGAAGTCCTGGGGATACTCTGTGCGTGCCTGGCAGTCCTGGCAGCTGGGAGCACTCAGCAGATCGGGTGGTTTGCTGAGATCACAACAGGCAAATAGCTGCGAGAAGGTTCTGTTCCTCCTCAGGAAAGCAGGAGGGAACCTCACAGAGAGCAGAGCGGCAGTGGTGGGCAGTGCCCAGCCCTGCCTGAGGGCACTGCCGTGTGCCAGGTGTGCAGGGAGGAGCCCCGCAGGGGCTCCGTGCCGGGGGCTCCGGGCGCTCCGAGGCTCCCTCCGGTGCTGGACCAGCGCTGGCCAGCAGAGCGTGGGTCAGAGCCCAGCCCTGGGTGGGTCAGAGCAGCCCTGGGTGGGTCAGAGCAGCCCTGAGTGGATCACAGCAGCCCTGGGTGGGTCAGAGCAGCCCTGAGTGGGTCAGAGCAGCCCTGGGTGGGTCAGAGCAGCCCTGAGTGGGTCAGTGCAGCCCTGGGTGGGTCAGTGCAGCCCTGAGTGGGTCAGAGCAGCCCTGGGTGGGTCAGTGCAGCCCTGGGTGGGTCACAGCAGCCCTGGGTCAGAGCAGCCCTGGGTGGGTCAGAGCAGCCCTGAGTCAGTGCAGCCCTGGGTCAGTCAGCCCTGAGTGGGTCAGTCAGCCCTGGGTCAGAGCAGCCCTGGGTCAGTCAGCCCTGGGTGGGTCAGTCAGCCCTGGGTCAGAGCAGCCCTGGGTCAGTCAGCCCTGAGTGGGTCAGTGCAGCCCTGGGTCAGTGCAGCCCTGGGTCAGAGCCCAGCACTGGGTGGGTCAGAGCAGCCCTGGGTCAGTCAGCCCTGGGTGGGTCAGTCAGCCCTGGGTCAGAGCAGCCCTGGGTCAGTCAGCCCTGAGCGGGTCAGTGCAGCCCTGGGTCAGTCAGCCCTGAGTGGGTCAGTCAGCCCTGGGTGGGTCAGTCAGCCCTGGGTCAGTGCAGCCCTGGGTGGGTCAGTGCAGCCCTGGGCAGGGGAGCTGTCACCCCAGGGCTCCACCTGGCTGAGAGCAGAGCCTGCCAGAGGGCACAGCCACCACTCGCACCTTTGGGAGAGTTTGTCTTCTCCCATCCACCTTTACTTTTGTGTATTCCCCCTTTTCCCACATATTCAGAGAGATAAGAGTTTTCTTTCACTTCACCAGCCATGAAATCACCTCCAGCCCTACAGAATTGCAGATGCTGAGCCAAATTCACTCTCTGTCCAGGCAGAACCATCATCAAAATCCCCTGACATTCAATGGGTGAAGTCAATGGGCATCCATTTAACTGGGAGACGCAATAAAGCCCAATAAATTCTTTACTAAATTCCTGGATTATTATTTTATCTCAGTATTTGTATCAGTTATTATTTCATCCCACTTTTCTCAAATGCCTCATTTCTGCAAATGAATGAGTCTTCTTTGAGGAATGACTGATTGTTCTCATTCCCAAGCATCGTGAGCTGAGTATTTCACATCGTGTCAAAATTAGTACGAGGGAAACTGCAGATAATATTTAAACTTCCACTGTTAATCTCACATTTCCATTAAGCAGCACGGATCCTGGAGTTTTCCTTGTTATGCTGTGCCCTACTGGGAGCTATTACAGTTCCCATTCTGTCATGTTTCTGGTGGCACAAAATGATTACAATTTTCTCCTTTCATTGCTGTAAGTCAGGATCGGGTTCCCTGGTATCAGTGAAGTTATCCTGAATAAAACCAGTGTAAATAGAAACAGAACTGCCTGAAGCAGCGTTATGTTCTTCATGGTTATCTGGTCTCAGGGAGCTGATGAAGCAGTTTCTAAACAAAAACACCACCAATTATCACAAAACTGCAAAGGAGGCCAACACTGTGAGAAACTCCTGATTTGGGCAGAGAAACAGGGGGGCAAGAGACCATGATATTAAACTCCTTTAAAAGCCCTATCCTGGATATAATGGCTGTAATTGCAACATGTTTAAGATGATGAAAGGAATATTACTGTGATTCCCAAAATTCACATGCCTTCTTCATCGAGAAGAGAGCCTACAGAGAAAAGCCTATGTTTATTTTTAAAAGTCCCTCTAACAGAACACATAATTCTTTCAATAAACATTACATAAGAGGGAAATTTCACATATTTTCCTATCATTAGTGTTTCTGTAAATACTGCCAATTCTATTTTTAAAGATGCTAATAGTAATGACTCGGAGCCAGCTGTTCAAAGTATTTTAACACCACCACAGTTAAGCAATAAATTGTGTTAGAAGAAGGGATTTGATGGATGGAGTGCTCAGTGGATGTGGAATTGGCTGGATGGTCACTCACCAAGGTGTGATCAAGGCCCCTGTGTCCCAGTGGCACCCTCAGGGGCTGGGATGGGCACAGTTCAATGTCCCAGAGATGGGGACAGTGGCACTGACGGTGGCCCTGGGCTGGCTGTGGAGGGAAGGGATGGGGCAAGCAGAGGGCCCCGGGCAGGCTGCAGAGCTGGGGCTCTGGGCACCTCCTGCAGCCCAACAAGGCCAAGCACAAAGCCTGCACCTGGCCAGGGCAGTCCCCAGCCCAAATCAGCACGGGCTGATGGTGAGCAGCCCTGGAAGGAGGATCTGGGGGTGCTGGGCACGGCCCCGACACGGCCCTGGCATCCCAGAGCTCCCCCAGTGCTGGGCTGGACCCCAGGGTGGGGTGGGGGATTCTGCCCCTCTGCCCCCTCAGGTGAGAGCCCACCTGCAGAGCTGCCCCAGCCCTGGGGACAAAGCACAGGGAGAGATCCAGAGGGGGCCCCGGAGCTGCTGCAGGGCTGGAGCCCCTCTGGAGCCAGGCTGGGAGAGCTGGGAATGTTCCTCTGGAGAAGGGAAGGCTCCAGGGAGAGCTCAGAGCCCCTGCCAGGGCCTGAAGGGGCTCCAAGAGAGCTGGAGAGGGACTGGGGACAAGGATGGAGGGACAGGAGCCAGGGAATGGCTCCCAGTGCCAGAGGGCAGGGATGGATGGGATCTTGGGAACTGGGAATTGTTCCCTGGCAGGGTGGGCAGGCCTGGCATAGGGTGCCCAGAGCAGCTGGGGCTGCCCCTGGATCCCTGGCAGTGCCCAAGGCCAGGCTGGACACTGGGGCTGGGAGCACCTGGGACAGGGGAAGGTGTCCCTGCCATGGCTGGGTGGCACTGGGGGGGATTTGGGATCTCTCCCAGCCCATCCCGTGGTTCTGTGCTGCCCTGCAGTGCCACGGGAGCAGGAGCAGAGCCCTGCAGCCCTGGAGCAGCCCTGGAGCCGAGCTCTGAGCTCTGTGGCAGGGCAGGCTGGCACCCCAGCAGCCCTGCAGGTGCCAGAGCAGCTCGGGGCACTCGGGGCCCTTCCCTCGGACCGGGTGTGATCCCAGCCCTGCCTCCCCTGCCAGCTCCTGCCTCCCACGCTGCTGAGGTAAGTGCAGCTCCTGCAGTTGCTTGTTTGGGTTTAGCCTTTTGCAGTATCAAATCTGGATCCTGCTTAATTTTCTCTGTGCTGTGATGCTCGCTTAATCGTGTGAAAGAGCCATTTTATTTCTGGCACTACTTGAGCAATTCAGCCCTTTAATTTTTTGGTGACTTCTGCCTCCTTTAAGTTGTTGTTGTTTTTCTTTCTATTTACACGTCTGTTTGCTTTTCTCCCTGTGCCATTCATTTATTTAGATTAACCAAATGTTTTACTAAGAAATTAAGGACATATGCTGCTACAGTTTAATAAGATACATTCTGAGAATTCAGTCTTTTAGTTCTGGCTGCTGCTTTGGGACTGGAGCTCGTGACTCTGGCTTGCTGAAAGTCAAATGAAGCTATGGAGGGACGTATTTATTGACTTTTGCTCTTCTATTTCTTTCTGCCTCATTAGGAGAAAATCTCCTTAGACAGTGCCATGTTAAAGCAGTGGTATTGTGTTACTGTGCTGGTGCTGCAGAGAACTCAGGCTTCAGTGAGGAGCTTGAAGTGGACAACCAGATTTGAAAAAGGAACACAGAACGTCCTGCTTTAAGATGATTTACTTCAGTTATGGATCTTTCCCTGTCCACTTTCTCTCCCTGAAATGTCAGTGAACTTGTTTCACCATTACTCTTGTGCTACAAAATTCTAAACACAATGCTGAGATCAAAACTAGCTGAAATAATCCCTGCTTTAATTAATGGAATGATGTCATTGCTTTCAATCCTAATGTATTTTCTCATGCAACCTTAAATAAAATTACACTCAAATATGTTTTGTTTTGGGTAAACAAATACAAAGCAATAGTTCTTCCAGCACTTCCTTGCCATCGATCCATTTGTATTCATCATGAATATTGCCCTCTGGTTTACAAACACTGCTTGGAATTAGGATTTAATGACCCAAGTAGCCTCAAAGAAAATCTATTCCAGGAAAAGCATGATGTAAGGACTAGTCACACCTGCTTTTTCTCAAAGCCAGGCAGTAGCCCATTTAGTAGCACCTGTCTGTTCAAGGCAGACTGCATCCATGCTGGGGAACAGGTTCCTTGCCTCATTCCGTCCCAGTAAGGGGTTTTTTTAAGAACTTGTGCCCAAAACAAAACAAACTAACCAACCAACCAAACAAACAAAAACCCATATAAAAAACCCACAGAGATTTAGGCCAGCTTAGTTGTGGGTTGAAGGCAGCTGCTCCTGAGGAACAGCAGCAGGATTTGGCACTGCAGGACAGCACGGGGCTTTGGGAATTCTGGGCTTTCTGGGGAAATGGAACCTTCCAAGCTCCCAGGTGCTGCCACCCACAGCAGGCTCCTGTCTGGGCAGCCCCTGCAGGCCAGGAGTTCCCAATCCAGGGGCTGCCCCAGTGAGCCCAGGTGGGAGCAGCGGGGGCAGCACCCCCAGCTGTGGGAGGTGTTCAGTTTCCATGCTTGGGATCCAACCAGATGTTTCCTGTTTGCCCAAAAGTGGATTGCCAGGCTGTCTCTTTTGCCATGGCACGGTTCTCACTCCTCCAGGTGTGCCCCATGTGAGGCTGCTCTCAGGGACAGACCTCAGGACAGGCAGGTGTGGCCCTGCTTTACAGTGCCAGTCTGACCTCCACCCTCATATTCAGTGTTTCATGGAGTCACAGGATGGGTTGGGTGGACATCAAAGCTCATCCCATCCCACCCCCTGCCCTAGGCAGGGCTCCCTTCCACTGTCCCAGGTTGCTCCAAGCCCCTGTCCTTGGACACTTCCAGGGATGGGGCAGCCACAGCTTCTCTGGGCAACTTGCACATTCTCAACTATGGTCTTTAATTCCTGGATTTTATTTTTTTTAAGAAAAAATCCTAGACTAAATCACTTCCATGTGCAGTGGGTGTAGCTGTGCATTCTCTGATGCCCTTCAGTTGTTGTTCCACAGAAACGTGGAGCCCCTGGCAGTGCTCACGTGTGACATTCTGTGTACCAAGGAACAGCAGCCCCTCTTTCTGGGTTTAAAACATGTTTGTGTTTTTCTCTCTCAGAACTGGCATCCAGAAGAAAATGTCCTGTCAACAATTCCTGACAAATTGTTTCAGAAGCTGCCAGATCTGCTTTGGCTGGCTCTCCAGCCTGGAAGGATTAAAGCTCCCCCGTGCAGTTGGTTACAAGTAAGATCACTGCTCGTGGAGGCAATCTGATCACAATTGTATTTGCATTGTATTTGCCTTCCACTTGCCTGACTGTAACTTCATTGCAACAGCCAGACCTTGAGATGCTGTTTCTTGTACTGACTTTGTGCAGGGGAATGTTGTTTGCTGAAGCTCAGATGAACTGAAAGGTCCAGCTGATATCACAGGGTGAATCTCTGAACTCCTTTAACTTCAGCAATGTAAGAGTTGTTCCTTTTTGACGTGGGATTTGTACCATTTTCCTTAGGTGGCTCTTTTGGTGGGGTTGTAGGGGGAGTGGAAATGCAGACCCACAGTCACAAACACCAGTCTCTCCTGGTGGCAGTGAAGGACAGCTCTGCCAGAGAGAGCTCCCCATCCATCTGCTGTTGGTGGTTGTCTGACAAGGCTTTTATCACCTTTGGGAGGGTTGACTGTCTGTCCCTGGTCAGATGAGGTGTGCAGGGAGGAAGGGTCACCACAGTGAGCCCACTCTGAGAAGTGACACTTGTTCTCACCTTGCCATGACCACCACACTAACTTCTCACCACTTTGTGGATGTCCTTGGACAGCTTCTCACCCCAGCAGTGGAAGACAAGAAGTCCCAATATGGGGTAATTAACTGGAACAAAGACTTTTTTTTTTTCTGGAAGGAAAGAAAAGACCAGCCCAGACCAGCTTGTTTGCAGTAGTGGTACTAAAATAAACATTTCTGTGAGAATGCTGAGGAGGAAAAGGAGGCAGAAAAAACCCAAACCACCAAACACAATATGATGGTGCCTCTGGGGAAATTCTCCATAGGCATTCCTGCCTGGCAGGGTGGGCAGGCCCTGGCACAGGGTGCCCAGAGCAGCTGGGGCTGCCCCTGGATCCCTGGCAGTGCCCAAGGCCAGGCTGGACACTGGGAGCACCTGGGACAGGGGAAGGTGTCCCTGCCATGGCAGGGGTGGCACTGGGGGGATTTGGGGTCCCTGCCAACCCAAACCTTTCTATTCTATCTTGTGACTGAAACAAGGTGCTTAAAGGTATTTTCAGATCTGTTTGTGAATCATTACCTACTCTACTCATGATTAGACAAATGCAGCAAATGAAGGTTATATCTCCAAAAATAGCTGGAAAATACAAAGGTTTTGAAATGCAGCTCTCATGTCCCATTTTTAAATTGGACAGGTCTGAGAGTATTCTGATTTGGTTTTAAGTTGTGTATTCCTCATTGTACGAGGGGTTTCTCAAATCTAATGGCAGTTATTTGTCCCTTCCTGTGCTGGGCTTTATCTTGTTTGTGTTTTCCCACTGACTCCAACCAGCAGCTCAGCTTTTAGGAAATGCCCCTCAGAAATATCCACTGAATATTCCTTAGTTGCATTTTGTCCTTATTACATGCTGGTCCCCAAGCTGTATTCTAAGCTATTTGGAAATTCTGTGGGTATCCTTTCCCTCCTTTTTCTGCTTTAAAGCCATTGAATTCCCCACTTCAAAATGTGAATGTGAACACAGTGCTTTCAGGCTTTGAGTGAATTGAAATGTCTTAAAATATTGCCACAAATGTTAATGTGGTGTTGAACAGCTGCCAAAATGTTTGTTTCTCCTTCCTAGAGGTAATGAAATATTATGACTGAAACTACCAAGCTTCCTTAGTGTTTGCTTTGTTGAGTTTTAACAGTAAACAAGTCAATTTGCGATGCTGGGAAATAAACCCAGCCCTTTGTCTGCAGAGTTTCATTGGAGCTGATCTGCTGCTGGAGGTAAAAGCTGCTTAAAGGAATGTTATTGAAACGGGGAAAGGGAAGCAGAGAAAAACCAGGAGTAGCTGAGGCTGGTTTGTGTAGAGGCTCTGTTGGGTGGCTGTGGGGCCATCACCCTGGCTGTGCTGGCTCAGGTGTGCTGTGCTCAGAGCACACACAGCAGCCCTGAGCCTTTACAGCTCAGCAAAGCCTGAGCCTAGACCTGCTGGCATGTTCAGGAGCTCAGGGCTTGACTAAATGCTATCAGGTTTTCAGATAGATCAAAAACTATTCTTATATGTGACAGGAATCTCTTCTGTGCCCAATGCAAAGCTGCTGCCCAGAACAGGAGCACCAGAGCTTTCAAAAAAGGAAGTTGATGAAATTAAATAAAAACAGGGCATATTTCTTTCTAATCTTATTATCAAAAATGGCTGAGTAGCTTTAGCTCAGATTTAGCCAGAGGAAGGCACTCAGCAACCCAAAGACTAAAGCTCAGCAAAATGATAAACAACAGCAAATGATGTGTTCATAACGGGGACAGTCAGTGTCAGACTTTAAAGTGATAAGCAGGATTTGCAAAGATCAAATACTAAATATTTGGAGCAGTGTATAATGAATGGGCAGAAATGCAAACTTCAGATTGTCATGCTGGAAAGCTTTGGGCTGTGTTGTTTTCCAGCATTGATGTTCATGCTGGACAAATCTGGATTTGTCTTGTGTGCCTTTCCTACTCCTTTCTGCTGAAGGAAACAAAGACAGGAAAAAAAATTAAAGAGGAAAAATATTCTTGTGTTTCCATTTAATTCAGTGAAAATTGCTTTTGCAGTTGCTGCTCTTTTCTGTTTTATTGATAAGGCAATTGAAAACTCTGCTTTTGGAAAGGAATCCTATAAACGAGCTCCCACAGAGCTTGGTGAGGGCTCACTTCTGGTTTGAAGATGTCAAAGATTCTTTTGGCTCTCAGTGTTGAATTCTGTCATTAGACCTTAAAATACTTTGATATTTATGTAAAGAATGGGATTCATTTATTGCAAACGTGTGTTATGAGAGAGGGGGGAAATTATTTATGTTATTTATAATGACAGATTCCCAGCCTGGTTTGGGTTGGCAGGGACCCCAAATCCCACCCAGTGCCACCCCTGCCATGGCAGGGACACCTTCCCCTGTCCCAGGTGCTCCCAGCCCCAGTGTCCAGCCTGGCCTTGGGCACTGCCAGGGATCCAGGGGCAGCCCCAGCTGCTCTGGGCCCCCTGAGCCAGGGCCTGCCCACCCTGCCAGGGAACAATTCCCAATTCCCAATATCCCATCCATCCCTGCCCCCTGGCACTGGGAGCCATTCCTGTTCTGGTGCCCCAGGCTGTGTGCAGAGGGTGCAGAGAGCTGGGAGGTGACCTGGGGTGTGTGGCACCTGTGGGACACTATGGCACCTGTGGGACACTGTGGCACCTGTGGGACACTGTGTGGCACCTGTGGTCAGTGCCCTCTCAGACGCAGCTCCCACGTTCCAGCCCCCTGTGCCAGCTGCTCCTGCAGCATCCTGGAGCAGGGCTCTGTGTCCCAGCAGCATCCTTTGCAGCAGAGCTTTGAACAGGGAATCAAAGCACGTCAGGGAGCAGGGGGGTGGCCTGGGCTGGAGCTGGGCTGGTGGCCCCCCAGCCCCTGCTGCCCCTCTGGCTGCCCAGGGCAGTGACCAGCAGACACTCCATCCCTGCTCACACGAGCAGCCTGTTTCTGGAATAACTCTGCCCTGTTTTTCCCAAGCTGAGCAGTGACAAATCCAAGAGGTTTTATTTGACTATGGAAGTGTCTCTGTATCCCCCAGCACAGACTGAGCTGCAGCCTGCAGCCTGCTGCATGGATCTGCTGTCATGCAGTGCCTGTTCTGGCCAGGCCCTCGAGCTGGGCTCCTGCCCTGCCACCTTTGATGATTGCAGGTTTCCCAGGCTGCTCCTCAGCTCAGGGGTTTCCTGCCATATGTGGCATTTGTTGTGGCCCTGCAGGAGGCTGCTGGTGCTCCTGCAGTGCTGCAGGCTTTGTTCAGCAGGGCAGTGCTCAGGAGCCCTGCAGGGACCCGGGCCGGTTTTGGGAGCAGCACGGTGACAGATGGCTGAGGCACCGAGGCTCCCGAGCTGCGCTGGCTCCGGGCACAGCAGCGGTGCCATCCCAGCCAGCACTGCCAGCAGGGTGTGCCTCCGTCCCTCCCTCACACCCTCCTGGCATGGCCAGCACTGCCAGGGACTGGGTAAGGCTGGCAGGACTGGGCCAGGCTGCTGCTGTCCCACCAGAAGCCCAGCTTTGGCTGCCCTGCTGCCTTGGCAGAGCCCAGGGTGGGTGGCACCGTGGGACAGTGGCACAGCACACAGCACGGGCTGTGTGCACAGAGCCCTGTCCCCCTGCCCCGGGGCTGCTGCAGGCTCTGCTCCTGCCACGGGTGAGCCCCGGGCCAGCTCAGGTCTCACTTGGCTGCAGGCACAGTGCAAGGACTTGCCCCAGTGCACATCACTAAAGGCACTTCCCTGTGCCTGCCAGGCTCCTAGGGCAGCCCACATCACATTCTGCAGTCACAGTGACCTGGACACTGCCAGGCAGTCCACCTGTGACCTGGGAGAGCACCTGGAATTGTGCCTGGGACACAGGGAGCTGTTGGCAAATCCCAGTGTATTTTTACAAAACACGTGTTTTCACAAGATGGTTTTTTCTGAAAAAGATGTTTTGTGAGCTGATTTCCAGCCCACTCCTCCTCCTCTGTTCCTCTCTGTCCCCAGGCTGCACACCTGCCATCAGAAGCACCTGGATCAGGGACAGAACAGGAGATGGAGGTGCAGTGGCAGCACTGACTGGGAGGAATTGCCCTGCACTGCTGTCTTCTCTTCCAGTGAGTAGAACACCAGTCTCATGGCACTGGTACCAATCACAATATATCCATATACCAATCAATGCCAATCAAAAATCTGCAAGGTCCCCTGAGGTCAGTTTGGAGGCTGATCCATGATAATTCTGCCTCAGCTGTTAGACTTGGGCATGTTTTCCTGTAGACCTGGAATGGATTCTCAGTGTTCATCTTTGTAGACTGAACTTTCTGTGGCTGTCAAAAGTCACCTGCTCAGTGAATGTGACACCTTTGGAAGGGGGGCAGAAGGCTGAAAAGTGACAAATCCCTTTTGTTATTTTCCTGTGGCTGTTCCTAAATCTGGTTCACCTGATTCATGTAGAACTGCCATTAAATAGCAAAGATTAAAAGTTCACTGCCCAGGCCTCAGCCTCCTCTGCTGTAAAAGGAGCTGAGAGCACAGTTCTCACTCTTCAGCCACCAAGGAAAGCCCAGGCACTGGAGAATTGTGTGGCTGCCTCTGCCCAAGAGCTCCTCGGCACTGTCAGTGATTTAGGAGCAGTTCCAGAGTGAAGCTGCTCAGGAGGGCTGTGGTTTGAAACTGAAGTGCCTGACTTTGTAAGGGATGCTGAGAGGTGCAGTGCCAGTTTGCCCCCAGGTGTGCCAGTGGCCTGGGCAACTTCCCCTGCACTCAGAGCAGAGTGTTCAAACCTCAGTGGCCTCCAAGATAAAAAGAGATTGCATTTTTCCAATAGTGAAGTCATCTGTGACTCATTTTGATAATTTCTGTTTAAAAATAGATTCGGTTTCTTCGTAATAAACTATTTTAAATCTGATTGTATTCCCAAATAGTCCTTTACAAGTTGCATTTTCAAAGCCATTTCTGCTTGTTAATAGCACAACTCTTCCATTTCTGCGTTTGTAATTTATTATTATTTGAAGTCATTTCCTTATTTGTGACTCATGGCATTATGAAAAGGTGTTCTGGTAATTAATTGTGTCTTGCTTAGCAAAGGTTTGGGTTTGGGTGGTGGGAATGCCTTCAGTTTGCTGAGGCCCCAAAGCTGAGCAGTGCCCGAGGGAGGGCTCAGGGCACGGGGGATGCTCTCTGCTCTGACAGGGACAGGGTCCTGCAGGAGCTCTGCAACTCTGCCATCCACAAAACCAGCAGCAGCAACTGCCCTGCAGCACATTTAGTCTGTGCAATCAACACGTATTTTCAGTTTTATCCACTTTTGTTACTCTGTACCATATTTGCACATAGGGCACTTCTGGGCTGGATTTTTGCCTTGTAGGCAGATTCTTCCTGTATGTGCTTTTTCCTGGCCATTTTGCCTGCCTGGAATATTTCCACTGCTCTGTGGTCCCAGGTAATTCCTCTTCCTGGCCTCTCCTCAGAGCTCCTGGACTTTTTACAGGGGTGTGTAGAGACAGGACAAGGGGGAATGGCTTCAAACTGAAGAGAATGAGTTAAGATTAGATATTGGGAATTGGGAATTGTTCCCTGACAGGGGCAGGCCCTGGCACAGGTGCCCAGAGCAGCTGGGGCTGCCCCTGGATCCCTGGCAGTGCCCAAGGCCAGGCTGGACACTGGGGTTGGGATGGGATGGGATGGGATGGGATGGGATGGGATGGGATGGGATGGGATGGGATGGGATGGGATGGGATGGGATGGGATGGGATGGGATGGGATGGGATGGGATGGGATGGATGGGATGAGCTTTAAGGTCCCTTCCAGCCCAGCCTGTTCTGTGATTCTGTGAGACACTGGAGGCTGATTCCACCTCGTTCCCTCATAAACTTTAACTGCAGTAAATAAAGTGCCTGTTCTGCAGCCAGTATGAGGCACATGTGCAGTGCAGTTAAACTTTCCTGCAACTTTCAGTGTAAGAGGGACAAACCCACGTTCCATGGCAGCAGCAGGACTGCTGGGGGAGCTCTGCAGGCAGCAGGGTGTGGGTACCCTCTCCTTGCTGTGAGGAATCCATCTGCCCTTGGGTCTCAGCTCTCTGTCCCCAGAGAAGGAGCCATGAGGGATGCAGCTGCTGTCCCCGCCGTGGTGCCTGGAAAAACTCCTGCACACCCCAGAGTCCCAGGGCCCCAGTGCCTCCATCTGCTGCTGGCCTGCACTGCCTCTCATGCTGGGCTTTGTTTTTTCTCCTCAGCTGTACCTTGTCAATATTGCAGGAGTTGACATTTCCAGGGAAGTGCTGTCAAATGGAGCTGCTAATCACACTGCAAGATTTGTTTTGTAACATTCCTTTCAGCTTTAATTACTGGTAATTTAGAACCAAAGAGCTGTGCCATGAGCAATGTATTTGTCATTTCTGCAAGTGAGGTTTTAGAGAAACATTCAAAAAGGGCAAATACATTATTTCATACTGGAATGGGGGAGGCAGACAGACACAGGCAGAATTTTAAGCAGCCAGCCTGTCAAAGGTGAGGCAGGTTGGACTGCACAGCTGAGCTGGGAAAGGAGATTTGCAGTGACTCCAGCAGCACAATGTGAAAAATGTGTCCTGATTGAGATTGGCTGTGGGGCTTTTGGTGCTGCGCTCCCTAAATACATCTTTATAAACCATATGTCCATCTAAGATAAATGTCAGGACAAAGTATGATGCTACCTTTCTCTTACAGGCTTGGTACATTTATTTTCTCAAACATTTACCAGATTTCAGCTGCTGTGCTTTTGTTTGAATCAAAAATAATGGAAAGTATTATTTAATTCTGCAAAATCCAGTTAGACAGGGAAGATTGCTTCTTTTGTTTCACCACTATGAAATACAATTTATAAATGTTTATAAATAATCAGCAGAAACCTGATTTCTGAAATGGACTGTGCATCTTTGGCACCATGTTCCCACCTCAGCAGGCAGTGAGAAAGGCCTGAAGGTGACTGCCACCCTACCTGCCACCTTCTCTCTGTCTGTGCTGCCTGCACATATTTCTGCTTAGGGGACAATGGGTGCTCGTGGTTTCCCTGGGCAGGCAGGGTTCTGCTGATGCTGCGACTGAGAAGCAATAGAGACCCAAAGATTTCAGCAGCAGCAGAAAGTCACAATGAACTGGAAAGAAAACATGGAAAACTTCAGTTAAAAACTTCCATTCCTTTTCTTTCATATAAGGAAAAATATTACAGTATAAAAATTATCAAAATAATGCATTCATTTATGAGTGGGTGGTAGCACTGGGTTAGCTGACAAAGTTCATTTTGTCTGACTAAGCTTGAGTAGGGCAAACAATTTGTGTAGGGAAACAGTCAAAATTTTTAAAAACCAAATTTAAAAATCTATGAAAATTTGCAAAGCTATTGAGCAACAGGACAGTATAAGGCAAAAAACATAGAAAAAGAAGAAAAGCTTTCAGGCAATGACTACAAGCATGACAGTCTGTTTTGGACTAGTTAAGAACCACTTGACTTGGCCAACTAAATAATTTAAGGTAGTATAGAGTGTCTGCCCAGTAGAGCTGGTAATTCTGACAGAAGTCAGACACCCAGGGAATGCCAGCCCCTGCCTTGGCTCTTGGCTCAGCTGCCCTGCCCTGGGCACTGGCCCACCTCTCGCAGCACTGGTCCCCCAGGCCCCTTCAGCCAGGGCTGGCTCAATGTCCCTGCTCCACAGGAGAGCTCAGCTGAGCCACTGGCAGTGCCACCCGGGGTCCCCAAGGGACTGAATCCCCTGGGGGTGTGCTGGAATGCACAGCTACTCTGATGCAGATGGATCTGGGTGCTTCCACTGGAGCTTGCTGGCAGGAAAGAGTGAGCCAAGGGACAATTTTCCTGTGGCCTTTTCAGTGAGGAGTGTCACCAGCTTTGCAGCGGGAGGGTGCTGGGGGCCAGGAGAAATCGGCCCGGAGAATGCCCCAGTGGTGTGGTGAAATCTCAGCCTGAGAACCTGAGAGCCCTGAGGGGAGGGGAGGAGGCTGCGTGTGAGAGAGAACAGCAGCACCCATCCAGGGAGTGTCAGAGGAGCACGGGGGAGTGAGCTTCCAGCTGGGGCTGCCCTGGGGAGCCGGCACAGCAGGAGCAGGAGCAGGAGCAGGAGCAGGAGCAGGAGCAGGAGCAGGAGCAGGAGCAGGAGCAGGAACAGGAACAGGAGGCTGGGCTGGAGTGCTGGCTGGGAAAAGGCTGTTGGCATGGCAGGCACTCACCCCAGCACAGACAGGAATGATAGCTGACCTTCTACAGGGCATATGGGGGAAATTGGGATATTAGGGAAGAAAAGAGGACGGTTAATGAGCAGAAGACTCTGGGGGAAATGGAAATGCAGTACTGGCTGATACATATGGAGGAAATGCCTTCTGTGTGCTCATGTGTCAAGGGACACAATCACCACATTTGTGTACAACTGATGCTCAGACCTACTTTACAAAATAATTTAGTACACTGTAAAGTCCCCATAAGTCATTTTTAGAAGCAGCTCAATATTGTTCATCCACACACCAGAAGCCTGAGTGCTGTCTGTGTTTGCATGAGGTGTTTGAGCTCATGTTCTTAGAGCAAATTCTCTTTGTCTCTTCTCACACTTTCTCTTTTTTTCCCCCAGTATTGCAGTTATAAATTTACATTAGGAGGGTAGAATTAAGAAGTTGTCAGCAGAGAGGGAAAGATGCATTATTTATGGTCTGATGGATTCCAGAAGCCATTAATAATGGAAATACTGGGCATATTCCCACAGAATGCCTCTTCTCACACTTAAGCTTTCCTGTAATGAGGCTAATTACTGTGGGTACCATTAGTATCAGACTGGAATTAGGGGTGTTAAATGTGATATCATTCAAGGAAATGCAGCAAACTTAGGGTATAAATAAGCTACTTGAAGGTCAAAACCTTGTGGTGAAATATTAAAATACAAAAATATCAACTCAAAATACCGTGAGACTGGAAACTAAGTCAAGATACTGATGTAGAGAGGACTCTTTCTTTAACACATCTCAGTTCCATGTGCAGTACCATTAAAGGCAACCACATGCATTCCCAGAATGTCACGTGATTATTGTCTTTGTGTTTGAAGACCTTGGTTTTAATTCTTGTTATTTTTAAATTAGGCAGTAGTGTTGCTTAATTAGCACTATTTACCTTCAAATTTTACCTCATTTTGGCATGGCCTGACATCAAGCAGTGCATTTTTCTAAGGAGACATGTTTTGTCTGCCTTACCTGTGCTTAATGTTTGTATCCTTTTTCCATGTTAGTGAGCATTTATTTTAGCATGCACAGTATGTAAAAACCTGCTCACTTAGATTTGAAGTTATCAGGGTCTCGAGTGGAGCTCCAGAGCAAGGCACCCTCTGTGGGACCCTCCTGGCCTGGCTTCCTCACCAGGAGAGAGCTCCACTGCCTGTGACCTGGAGAGATTGATGCACAGGAGCAGAGAGTTGGGATGTTCAGTTTGGAGTTAAACTGCTCTCTCAGGATGCCTGAACTGAGGCTGTTTCAGAGCACAGGATCTGTGAGCTCCCCATGCCATCCACACTCCCTCAGCAGGGCTCAGCAGAGATGGGCACTGCACCAGGTCACACTGAAGTGGGCTGGGACAGGGGACCTCACACCTGCCTCCAGCCACAGCACAATTAGTGTAAATTAGTGTAAATCCATCATCTGGAAACCCTCACAGAGTTTTTCAGGAAGGAGACCCCTGATATATTAAATAGACTTCTAAAAGCAAACTTCTGTGCTTTTAAAGATATTCTGTGGTTTTAGAAGTTCAGTCCTAGTATGATTTTAAATCTAGTACTAATGATAGAGCTAGAGCTCCAAAGTTCTCTATTTCACAGAACTGTCCATGTGTCTGGGCCTTGAGGGGCTCCAGGAGAGCTGCAGAGGGACTGGGGACAGGGATGGAGGGACAGGACCCAGGGAATGGCTCCCACTGCCACAGGCAGTGCTGGATGGGATATTGGGAGTTGGGAATTGCTCCCTGGCAGGGTGGGCAGGCCCTGGCACAGGGTGCCCAGAGCAGCTGGGGCTGCCCCTGGATCCCTGGCAGTGCCCAAGGCCAGGCTGGACACTGGGGCTGGGAGCACCTGGGACAGGGGAAGGTGTCCCTGCCATGGCAGGGTGGCACTGGTGGGATCTAGGGTCCCTTCCAACCCAAACCCTTCCATGGTTCTGTGAACAGGCCATTGCTAATCATGGAAATAAATCAGAGGTTCCTCTCCTGAGGAGGCAGCTGTAGAGTGACTTTCATTAAGACTTTCAGAGGGTTTGGTAAATACTGGCATTTTAACGAGTTTGGTTTGGAAATGAGCAAAGCTGACAAGTGTGTATTGCTCGTGAGGTAAAGTGGACTATTCCTGTTGTTTTCCCAAGCTCCCTCACCATTTTTTGCAGCCTTCCTTTCCAACAAACAGCACACCTGAATCCCTCCAGCTAGTGATTCTGGGGTTTAACTTCCCTTCAGTGAGGCACAATCTTGAAAGTTTTCAGGATTTGATTACTGTTTTTCAAAACAGCGAATCAAGTGTTGTTCCTGCTGATTTTTGTCTGTATGAGTACATGGAGTTGTGCTGTGCTCTGATTAACTCAAGCAGGTTGGAATGACAAACCAAGTGTAAGTGATGGTCTGGAACAGCGTTGTACCTTAGTTCTGTGATCACGTTTAATGGTAGTTTACATAGTGTGTATTTAAAGAAAAATATTCCCATGGTCTTAATATTTAGAATCTGTGGGCATGGACAGGAGGTTTGGGAACCTTCTGTAACAGGCGAGTTTTGTGCTCCCTCCCACGGGGCCCATCTGTGAGCGGGGCGGAGCTGCAGCAGCCGCACACGCTGCAGGGGACGGCAGACTGTGCTGGGATGCTGCTGCTGCTGCTCCAGGGCTGGCAATGCCAGCGTGGGTCTGCCCCACAGGGAACCCCTGTGTTCAGAGAGAGCCAAACTCGTGTTTGGACAGACCAAACCTCCCCATCTCTGGGCAGCACAGCCACCGTGCAGCAGCAGCTCTGAGCACAGGCCTGCCTGGGAGGGTGGCTGAGCTCTGGGGTGCTCAGCTGATGAGCTGGGCACCTCCAGGGCCACCCAAGGAATTCCTCACACAGCTCCCAGGGAGTAAGCCAGGCTTTGGAGCACACTGTAAATGTACCCTCGAATGAATCAGCAGCAGGTAAATATGAAAGATCACTGGATGAGTTCAGTTCTGTACCTATAAAGGTGTAATTTGAGATAAGGCTAAATTTGTTTAACCTGAGATGCCAGCTGGGATGAAATGCAAAGTGTGCAAAAGCTTTCATTTCGTGGTTGTCATCACTGTATGGCAGAATGTCACATATTTAGAATTCCAGAATGACAGAAGGGTTTGGGTTGGAAGGGACCCTAAAGCCATGGGCAGGGACACCTTCCACTAGCCCAGGTTGCTCCACACCCCATCCAACCTGGCCTTGACATTTAAATTGATTCTGCTAGAAGATCTCTCTTGTTTTGACTCACAGATTGCATCTGGGCCCTCGTAGTATGTTAATGATTATTGTAGCTGTTTGCTTTGCCTTTTTGCTTCCTCTGATACATGGAACATATTTTTAATTCTTATTCATCATGCAGAGAGCTCTGTCTTCAACTCAGTCATACGCAGCTCATGTAATACTTATTTATACCCCAGTCAGCCCTGGCAGGCTGTAAATGCTGCTTGCAAATGAGAGAAGTTGGGGTTATATGTGGCTCTAACTCAATCCTTATATGCACATTAATTACGTCACTCCTGGCTTCCACTCTATTTTTTCTCCAAAGTAGAGATCCCAGCACGGAGCTGGGATTTTCCGCTGGCATGCCCTGCTCTGTTTCAGAATTCCCTGCTGTTTAACAGGATTAGTGGATTGGACACATTTAAACCTTGCTGGGGGCTGTGGTGGACTTTGCACGGGGTTGGGTGACCCTGCCAGAGCACAGGCTCAGGCTGCAATGTGGGATCATGCTCAGCCCTATGTGCCCATGGCCAGGGCAACCAGGGACCCCCAGTGTGGACTGTGGACACAGTTCTGAGAACTTCACATCTGCAGGGTGCTGGGGAGAGGGAACTCTCAAACTTGGCATGAGCCAGAAACACTGAGCACTTAACCAAAGTGATTGGATCCAAGTAAGTTGGATTAGCTTCTACGTGGCGGGATGGATAAACTCCAGGTGAAGGGCTTGCCAAAGGATGAGATCTGTTAACTATGTGAACCCACTTATGATGAGATCCATTAATTATCTCTCTGAGGGAAGCCACTGCTGAGCTCATGTTCATCAATAGCTTGCTGGCTTCTTCCAGAACACAGGTTGCTTTGTGAAAAATCCTTGGGAATAAAACTTGCATTAAAAGAAAGCAGAGCAGTGAGCCCATTCCCACTGGGGGCTGGCTGACACCACACACTCTGCTCTGCCTAAAGCCCGAGCAGTCTGGCTGGTGCCCAGCACTGCAGCACCTCCTCTCACTGCACAGAAACGCTCGTGCTGGGAAGCTGCCCTTGGGTGAACACCCAGTCCTGTGTGGGCCTGCAGGACAGTGGCCTAAGGAAGGGGACAAGCCAAGAGTTTAGGAGCTGAAGAGACAAACAATGAAAGATGTAACAGAAGAATTTCTTGCTGATGAATGTGGAGGTGCAGCCCAGGATGCACATAAAACTGCTTTTATATTTTTCAGTGGAAAAGTGGAGTTTTCCAGCATGATCCTGGTTCCACACCACAGAGGCTTGCTCACCTGCCCAGAGAAGCTGCCTTGGTGCAGAGCTGTCCTTCCCCACTCCAGTAAAATCCTGGGCTGCACCTCCACATTCATCAGTGCCGTGCCCTTGGTGCGCTCTCAGTGCACTCTGAACTCAGAGCAGTGCGGGGCTCTCGGTGCGCTCTCGGTGCGCTCTCGGTGGGCTCTGAACTCAGAGCAGTGCCGTGCTCTCGGTGTTCTCTCGGCGTTCTCTCGGTGCGCTCTGAGCACGGAGCAGTGCCGTGCTCTCGGTGTTCTCTCGGTGCGCTCTCGGTGCGCTCTCGGTGCGCTCTCTCGGTGCGCTCTGGGTGTGCTCTCGGTGTTCTCTCGGTGTTCTCTCGGTGTGCTCTCGGTGTTCTCTCGCTGTTCTCTCGGTGTTCTCTCGGTGTGCTCTCGTTGCGCTCTCGCTGTTCTCTCGGTGTTCTCTCGGTGTGCTCTCGCTGTTCTCTCGTTGCGCTCTCGGTGTGCTCTCGCTGTTCTCTCGGTGCGCTCTCAGCACAGCACCGTGCTCCCGGCGCTTTTCCAGCACAGGGCAATGCTGTCCTCTGGCGTTCCCCGGCAGGATCGCCGGCCGGTCCCACTGGGAGCACTGGGAGAGGCTGAGGCTGCCGTCCTGGGCGCAGCCGCTCAGGTGCTGTCCCCTCGCACACCTGGGGTAGGGTTCTTTAGTGCCCGACAATGACATTAATGGGAACTTTGCAGCGAATTCTCGTACTCTGATTATGTTTCATTTTTGCTCTCACGCTAAGTGTATTTCTTTGCTCTCTTATCATGTGTTAGAAGCAGTTTTCATATTCCTCGGGCATGACAGAGAATATTCCTTTATTTAACCCCAAAAAATTTCAGTTTTCAAATAGCTGTTGGAACAGCAGAAAAAACCACAAGGCAGCTGCTTTTACTTAATGCAATTTAGAACCTATTTCAGAAAAATGAAGGGATTGTCTTGGGTGTAGAATCCTGTTTCTGTGCTGAAGGCAGGGCAGGTGAGTACCCGTGGTGCCATGGCACACCTTGGCTTTCCCCATGGGTGTAAGAGGGCTGTGAGCCCACCCACCCTGCTGTGTCCCCAGCCCCGGGACAGTGCCATGAGGGAGAGTTCTGGAAATGTGTTTGTTCCATGGGATTCTCGCTCTGGAGCTGAGTGGCTGCAGCAGCACAGGCACTGCAGCTAAAATAGACTTGGCAGGTGTCCCGTACGCAGCGCAGAGGGGAGCTTGGCACAGCCAGGAATGAAGTGCCTACAAAGTGATTAAAATCTACGACAATAATTCCTCTTGGTGAAAAACCTTGGGATTTATTAACCTGAAGCATGGGTAAGGTGATTTGTCTAGGAAATCATTTGCTTCACAAAATATTTTTGAGGTTTAAAGGCATTCAACCAGGCAGAACAAAGGCAATTTTTTTGTTGCTTAATTTGGAAACTGCTGAGGGAAGGGCAGCAGAGTGCCAAAGAGCAGAAGTCTGGGAATGTGAGGAGTGTGGAGGTGGGGCTTTGCCTTGGCGCTGCCGCCCGTGACCCCAGGAGGCTCCTGAGTCAGCACCCACCGGTGGTTCCCAGCAGAGCTGTGCTCCATAAATAACTCACTGCCCTCTGGTCTGGGCAGCCAGAGGTCAGAACATCTGGCAGGAGGCCCTGGGGCAGGCAGGGCCCTGCTGCCTTCCCGGGGGCAGGAGGACACAGCACTGGCCTTGTGTGACCTAGATGGGCATGGGGAAAGCTGGGCATGCTCTGCTGGCTCTCCTGAAGGCAAGACACATTGGTTTGCTCAATTTTGCACTTCTAAAAATTAGTGTGTCTGTATTTGAGGCTCTGTCCAGGCTACCTGTACAGGTGTGTTCCAGCTGATCCTCTCAGGACACACTACTGAACAAGTGCCTGTAAACGGAGGGGAAATCCCATCAGCTTTAAGGGAAAATACACAGCATTAATCTATCTTGTAATGAGAGGTGGCTCCAGACCCCATGGAGCCCATGGCTGTGGCCAGACAGGTCTGATGGTCACTGAAAGTTAGTATATTAAGCAAAGCAACTGAAATAATAATTTTACCATGTTTACTGAGCTCTCTCAGAGAAAATAAACCAGAACAGCATGTCAAACTGCCCACGGGAATGAAGAAAGCAGGAGGGGGAAATGAAAAGGGACATCCCATCAAAGCCAGCTGGGTTTGCTTTGGAAAGGTCTGCTCTGGATGTCGGTGAGGTGTGGGTGTGTCTGTCCCCTGTGCAGGGGGCTGGGCACTGATTTATTCTGTGTATCCCAAGGTGACCCAGCTGCCCCAGGTGCACCCAGAGTCACTGGATTTAGGGAGCGACAGGGATCTCTGCAGGGACACCAGCTGACCTTCCTGAGCACCATTGCCAGCATTGGGAGGACACTTCAAAGTGTCCTTTTCCTTCTGAAAATGAGTTCTGATTTCTCTGTCCCTGGGGACATCAGTACTTCTCTCTGTGCCTGTGTCCTACCCTCAACACCTTCCTAAAGCAGCGCCGGCACTTTGGATCATGGACGCCTCTCGATGTGGTGACTGAAACACCAACAGAGTTCCAAAAAAATGATACCAAACGCCAACTAAGCTGAGATTTTTTGTTGCAATTTTGCTGCTTGGATTAACAGAAGCAAGGAAGCACAGTGCTGCTCATGGGAGCAATCGTTTATCAGCCTTTCTGGCAAGTGTCTCCTTGGCACAGTTGGGTCTCAGCCCTTTGAGTACACTGAGAATTCAGCTTCAGTCACAGCAGACACTGTATGGATTCCATTGGATTGGGCATGCTTCAGTCTGTCAGCAATTTGGGAAACCACAGGCTCTTTCCAGAAAGCATGGGTAAAAAGAAACATGTTATTTGCACATATTTGCATGGGGATGCATTTGGATCAGTATTTGCATGGGGAAGGGTGTAGCCAGCAGGTCAGGGAGCGATCCTGCCCCTTCTACCCAACCCTAGTGAGGCACATCCGGAGTGCTCTGCCCAGTTCTGGGCTGCTCAGGACCAGAAAGTCAAGGAGCTACTGGAGAGGGTCCAGCAGAGGCCACAGAGATCATTTTGGGACTGGAGCATCTCTGAGATGAGGAGAGACTGTGGGAGCTGGGCCTGGTCAGGCAGGAGAAGGGAAGGCTGAGAGGGGACCCCATCAACCCCCACAAATCTCCCCAGGGGCTGCCAGAGGCCGGTGCCAGGACAAGGAGCACTGGCCAGGAGCTGAACCACAGCAAGTTCCACCCCAGCGTGGGGCAGAACTTCTTTCCCTGGAGGGGCAGAGCCCTGGAGCAGCTGCCCAGGGAGGGGCTGGGGTCTCCCCCTGCAGAGCCATTGCAACCCTGCTGGACACGTTCCTGTGTCCCTGCCTGGGCAGGGTTGGGCTGGGTGATCCCCGAGGTGCCCCAAGCCCAGCTGAGGGCACTGAGACATTTCTGAGGGACCCAGAGCCGGGAGAGGCGGCCATGGCCGGGGCGGGGCTCACCTGGCGGCCCCGCCCCCTGCACGGCCCCGCCCCGCCCCCTGCACGGCCCCGCCCCGCGGGTGCCGGAGCTCGGCTCGGCCGCCAGGTGGCGCGAGGTGCCGGTCCCGCCCCCAGCCCGGCCCCGCCCTTCCCAGGCAGACCCCGCCCCTCCCGGCCGCGCCCCGCCCCGTCCCACGCACGTGCCCGGTAGCGGGGCGGGGCTGTGACGTCATGCCCGGCGGCGGGGCGGGGCCGTGACATCACGCGCGGCGGCGGTGGGCGCTCCGTGAGGTCACGGCGCGGCCCGGCCCAGCGGCCCCGCCGGCGGGGAGCGGCGGGAGCATGGCCGAGCCCGGGGCGGCGGCGGGGGACGCGGCGGGGGCGCCGCCGCCGCGGGTGGGCGCGTGGGTGCCGGTGCTGGTGGAGCAGATGGTGAACGACACGCTGGTAGTGACGCTGAGCTGCGGGGAGCGGCGCTTCACCGGCGTGCTGCTGGACTGCTCCAAGAGGTGCGGCCGGGGTTGGGGGCACCGGGACCGCGGCGGGGAGCGGGGCCCGGGGCGGCGGGGCCGCGCCGCCCCCGCGCCCTTTGTTCGGCCGGGCGGGACAAAGCGACGGGGTCGGGACCGGCCCGGGGCACGCGGCGGGGGCGGAGCGGTGCCCCCGGACCGGCCGCGGCCCCGCACGTGGCCCCGGGGACCGCGTCCCGGCTCCGGGGCCGGACCCCGGCCCTTCCGGCCGCCGCCCCCGCGCCGGTCGCTGCCCTCGCCGGCCTCTCTCCCCGCGCGGAGCTCCCCGAGCTCCCCCTGCCGAACCCCCCACGTCCCGGCAGGGCCCCGGGGCCGTTCCGGGGGTCCCTCCGTGGTGCCCGAGTTCTGCGGAGTCGAGAGGGGCATCTCCGAGCGGGGCCCGCGGGCTGCGGCTCTGCACCGCGGCCACCTCGTGGTCGCTCACACCTGCCCGGCTCTGGAGGCGGCTGCCCCGGGCAGGGCCGGCTCTCCGGGGCTGTGCGCGGTGCTGGGCCGTGTTCCCGTGAGGAGCAGGTTTGGTGCTGCGTGGGAGCACAGCAGCCTCACCTCTCTGATCCATCCCACGAGATGCGCGGAGCAGGAGTTCTGAGCTTCATTTTTGTAATTTTTTTAGTTTCGCGTGGTTATCCCGGAAAATTGGAGTCAGATTTTCAGGCGCATTCAGGCACCTAATGCTGCGCAGAGTTCATAAACCCACCCTGGAATCTGGTCCCAGCCTGAGCAGTTGGTGTCCCTTGAGCACCCTAACATTTCAGTTGGCTTCCTCTGCAGTAACACTTCTTTCACCTGTTTTTTTTTCACCCTAACCTCTCTCGCTGTGCTCGTAGTAGGTCCAGGAAACCCAGATGGGTGTTTTTCCCAGGCTTTAAGGCAGCTCTGCAGCCCGGTGCTGCCGCAGCCCTGTGGGTGGTGGTGCTGGGTGGGAGGCTGTGTTACCCTCTGAGCCCTGAGGCTGTCCCCGAGGGTCAGTGCTCGTTCTGTGGTGGGTGGTGACACTGATGTGTGCTGGGTGGGCGGCAGTGGATGCCCTCTGAGCACTGGGGCTGTCCCCGAGGGTCAGTGCTTGTTCTGTGGCCGTCCCCTGGCACCACATCCTGCCCGTGGTTCTGCCGAGCTTGCTCGCCTGTGCTGACCATGGCGGGCAGGGAGGGGTGGTGGCCAGCACAAGGGGAGAGCCATGGCCTCTGCACTGGCTCTGAGGAGAGGACCCTGTGAGCGAGGCAGGACCCTGGGGGCTTGGAGCAAGCACTGCAGTCATCCCAGGTCTGGGGTGTGGAGGGGAGGAGGGATCTCGTTCATCCTACAGGAGAACACAAGAGTCGGCCTGGTAGGGGCTGGAAGGTGAAGGTCAAGATGTGTCCCAAAGGCAGCAGGAATTTATCCACTTGGTGCTGAGCTTGGAGTGCCTGCAGTGGGTGTGTGGCAGAGCTGTTTCTCCTCCTGCTGCTGCCTGGCTGATGGAGCTGTGTCCCACCAGCCTGTCCCTGCGCAGGGGTCACCCATGTTCTACCTGTACCCCCTGGGAGATGGGACTGGCAGGAGAGGAGCCACCAGGGCAAGCTGTTAGACCTGCATGGAAGGAGGAGATTACCCCAAAAAGGAAGGAGGGCCTGTATGGTGATTTTTCAGCTTTCTTTTGTGGTTTAAAGTAGTTTCAGCATCACACAGTAGATGAATCTGTTTTACTTAGTTGTGGCTGCTCCATCTCTGAAAGTGTTCAAGGTCAGCTTGGACAGGGCTTGGAGCAGCTTGTCTAATGAATGCTATCCCAGCTCAGGACAGGAGAATTGGACCTCCTGGATGATTTTTAAGGTCCCTTCTAACAACACAGACAATCTGTAATGCCTTGTTTACTTCTCCTAAGCTGTAGCGACTGCTATGGGGAGCTGAACAGGAGGAAGGCCTGCCACCCAGGGCACCCCTGGCCGTCCAGGTCCTGGCTGGACTCCTCTGGTGTTTTGCCAAAAAGGCAGGTGCAGGTTTGAACCCCAAACTGCCTGCCGGGGTGTGCAGGGGCTCAGCCCATGGGCAGCAGAACTCCCTGCCTGGCCCTGCCCGTGCCTGTGCCCTGCCTGGCCCCGTCCCCTGCCCGTGCCCTGCCTCTGCCTGTGCCCTCTCTGCCCCCTGCACCTTTAGGAATGAAGGGATGTAGGGAGCAGTCATGCCTGACCTTCCAGCTGCTGGGGAATTATTTGCAGAAAAATTGCTCGTGTCCCTTCGTGCCCCAGCCTGGATGATGCAGCAGCACCAGGGTCTGCCCAGTGACTGGCAGTTATTTGCTTACAATAAACTGGCTCTGCTCAAAGTGAGCTCTGTAGTGTACATGCTCAAGTAGAGATTTAAGTGCTGCTACAGTGTTTCTGATAACAAGATTTGGTAGTTTTGCTGCAATTGAACTGACTTTAAAAGTTGGGTTTTAATTATGCAGGGGTATAAGTAAAGGAGGATGGCATCTCCTGTACCAAGAAGAGACTGGATTGAGGTAACCAAGTCCAGCTGGCTGCAGCTGCCCCAGAAAGGGGGATTACAAGCAGGGTGAAATCCCATCAGCAGTATTTCCTGCTGCTTTAATCACAGAATCCCAGAATGGCTTGGATTGCAGGGGACCTTAAAGCTCATCCTGTTTCAGCCCCTGCCATGGCAGGGACACTTTCCACTGTCCTAGGCTGCTCCCAGCCCCAGTGTCCAGCCTGGCCTTGGGCACTGCCAGGGATCCAGGGGCAGCCCCAGCTGCTCTGGGCACCCTGTGCCAGGGCCTGCCCACCCTGCCAGGGAACAATTCCTCATTCCCAGTATCCCATCCAGCCCTGCCCTCTGGCCTTGGGAGCCATCACCCCCTGTCCTGTCCCAACAGGCCCTACTGAGAAATTTGTCCCCATCTAAGAGGCCTCCCTGCTGAACTGGTGCCTGGCACAGGCTGACAGCTGGGGAGGGCAGTGGCCTGGGGTCTGTGGGCACTTTCCATGGCACAGAGGCTGTGTCCAGCCCAGTGGGGTTACAGGGTGCTGGTACATCAATGCTACAAGCACAAACCATCCTGTGAGCGAACCTTTGGGTGCTCCTCTTCTGCCAGGCGAGGAGCTCCGTGCCATTCTGGAGGCTTCAGTGACCTGAACGGGGGGAGTGGGCTTGTGTCTGTATCTGGAGCAATTTTCTGTTGTGACCAAGTCACGCAATCTCACTGCATAAAATAACCATAATTTACAGCCATCGTTTCATTCAGAAATGGTCTCACTTTGGAGTATGAATGGTGCCGACATCTCTGTCTGGCTGTACAGACTGTACTGGCTTTCTGGGTTGTCATTTAAAGACACCTACATTCTTGGTTGTCTCTGTTTAAAAAAAGCCTCTTGCAACAAAAATATTTTGTTCCAAATTACGTGATTTCAACAGCTTAATCCTTTCCCAGTTAAACTGTCATTTAACAGCAGGTTGCACTTTTTCAGTAATGGGGAAGGGCTTTGGAGGCTCCTTTCCGTCAGGAAACCCACAGTGACTTTGTGCTGCTCTTGGTGAAAGGTGTGGCACTGAGTGGATGCCTTCAGCTCCTCTTCAGTGCTCTTTGCTAGTGCTTACCAAAGTGTCCCCCTCTGTGACACCACCAAGACACTCCTCCCTTGCCTCAGGAAGGATCCTTCCTGCTGGTGGTTGGAAAGAAAGCAATGGCTGGCAAGGAGGGGAATGGGAATGCAGCATCCAAAACTTGCTGGTATTTGGTCTGTACCTGTTCTCCATTCCTTTGTCTCTTCTTTGTGGCACTCCTGTACAACATTTTGTTATTATTAAGAAGGCCCACGTGCTTTACTGACAGTGTGTTCTCTGCAGAAGTGTCTCTGGAAAGCCAAGGCAGGAAGCTTTGCCCAGTCAGAGTCAGTGCTTAGGGCAGAATCTGTCCCAGTGCTGTGTTAGCATAATATTTCCAATGCCAGGCCAAGGGCATAAATTCATACATTTTGGAGATGTGAATTGCAGTTGTGAGTTTCAGCATTTCAGAGGATTTGCCTTTGCCAATATCCAGGCAAGATACTGTGTCCAGGCCCTGGTGGCCTGTAATGAGACTTGGCATTGAAGGACAGAGTGTCATCATTGTTAACCCTGGTGTTCTGGATGCCTTGGGTGCCTTGTGTCACCAAATACAGCTGAATATGGAGAGACCAAGGAAGAGGAGCAGAGCTGTGTCTTGGTGAACCTGTGCAAGTTATCCACCCAAGTCAGGGGGTTCAGGTTTAGAATGAAAAAGTGGAAAATCAGCCATGCATCTGCAGTGAGAAGAAGGGCAGTTTCATAGCTCCCTGGGCTAATCCAGATCACATCCCTCCTCTGGCCTTGCCAGCCTGCTGATGCAGTAAACTGCTTTGTGGGATAAAACTTACAACTTCTTAGACCAAAACTTTGTGCAAAGAGTTCATAGCCATAGAGGTTTTGATCCCTCTGCCTTTTCTGGGAGAAGAGTAGGACACCTTGCCAGATTTCTGCACTGCTGTTATTTTTTTCAGTGGCAGAATTGGCTGCTTGATGGTAGAAGTCAAGAGAAAGTGTCGAGTTCTCAGTACTGAAGCTGTGGGACGGTGGGATCTTTTGGGCTCCCAGAGAAGCACCTTTCAAAGCTCCTGACTCTGTTTCTTTCCCTCCCTGTCCTTCTCGCCCCAATTTAGGTCTGGATTGTTCTGTCTGCCATCCTCCTTCCCGAAGCACGAGGACCCCCCCGCCGACGCCTGCGCTCCCGGAGCCGCTGAGGGCGGGGGTGCCGCGCAGGGCGAGCCGGAGCCGCAGCCCGCCGGCCGCCCGCCCGCCGAGGGCAGCGCCGAGGAGCCGGTGCCGCCGCTGCTGCCGGCGCCGGGCAGCCTCCCGCCCTTCCCGCCCTACTTCGAGGGAGCCCCGTTCCCCCGGCCCCTGTGGCTGCGGCACACCTACAACCAGTGGGTCCCGCAGCCGCCGCCGCGGACTATAAAGAGGACGAGGAGGCGCTTGTCGCGCAACAGGGACCCGGGCAGGCTCATCATGAGCACCATCAGGCTGCGGCCCAGGCAGGTGCTCTGCGAGAAGTGCAAGAACACGCTGAACCCCGAGGACGCGAACGCGCCGCGGCAGAACGCCAAGACCAGGAGGAAGCTGAGCATTCAGGACAAGGAGCAGAAGAAGCACGGCGACTCTGACTACATGGAGAAAAGAAACAAAAGAGAGAAGAGGGAGGATGACAAGTTTTCTGGGGAACTGGTGCATCGAACGCCAGTTATAAAAATATCCTACAGTACCCCGCAAGGGAAAGGTGAAGTGGTAAAAATCCCTTCCCGGGTTCATGGCTCAGTCAAACCGTTCTGTCTGGAGCCGGCGTTGCAGAACGGAGCCGGGGACCAAGAGGAGAGCGGGGACTCTGAACGGTGTCGACAAACCAAATGTTTAATGGACAAGTCAGCAGGCAGCCAGCTTGCTTCCATTCCAAAACTGAAGCTCACACGGCCAGTGCATTCCAGCGTGGATGTCCCACCCCCAAAGATACGGCTGAAGCCCCATCGCATCAACGATGGTCAGAGTGTTTCAATCTATAAGGCAGAACTGATTGACGAAATCAATGTCCTCCAGAGCAGCAGGGAGTCCAATCCCGGAGCGTTTTACAATGATGAGTCTGCTGACAGAAGTTTAGCTGAGATGTCTTCGGGCAGTTCAGGTGAAGATGATGACTTCAAAAGGTTTCCCCAGGGTAAAGAGGGACATGATAACTTGGCTTTCCTCATGAATTACCGTAAAAGAAAAGCAGATTCTTCTAGTTTATCGGTGTGTAGCAATGACAGTCTAGATGAATCCAAGTCTTCTAGTTCAGAAGTGACATCACCAGAACTGTGTGACTTTTTGCCTGGTGATGATGCCTCTGTCTCTTCATCTTCAAAAGATGAGCGTAAAATTGTGCCACCGCTGACAGTTAGACTGCACACCCAGAGTGTGTCTAAATGTGTCACAGAAGATGGAAGGACTGTTTCAGTGGGGGATATTGTCTGGGGTAAAATTCACGGGTTTCCGTGGTGGCCAGCACGTGTTCTTGACATAAACCTCAGCCAGAAGGAAAACGGGGAACCTTCGTGGCGAGAAGCTAAAGTGTCATGGTTTGGCTCTCCGACGACCTCGTTCTTATCTGTTTCAAAACTCTCTCCTTTCTCGGAGTTTTTCAAACTGAGGTTTAATCGCAAGAAGAAGGGCATGTACCGGAAAGCCATCACGGAAGCTGCGAAGGCAGTCAAGCACCTGACTCCAGAAATACGAGATCTCTTAACACAGTTTGAGACATAACTTTGCCTCCAGTATCAGGTCAGTGATTGCTGCGCTAACGCCATGAAAAGCCTCCTGGTGCTCTTTTAATCTGTATTCCACTATTTGTTTGCATTTGTTTTTCCATTAAATCTGAGATTAGCAATTGTGACATTTACACTTGGCTGTTAGTTGGTGGGGGTAATTCCAGAGGTGGTGAAAAGCTTGATTCCAAACTTTTGGGACCATGGGAATTGGAGCCCCTATTCCCAGGGGGAAATGCAGGCCAGGCAGGACACTGTGAGGAAGCAGCCTGTTCAAAGAACTGATAAATCTGTAGCTGTGTGCCTGGAAGACTCCTAGGCTTTTAGTTTCCTTGGGCCAAAGAACTAAAACTTTCACTGGAATTAAGATGACATTTATCATATGTATGTGCTGGTGCCCAGCAGTTACCTGCAACAGCTTAGGACCCCTTTGCTCCCCTCCTTCTGATCCCTCTGATTTGGATTTCTTATGAAGGCCCTTTACAATCCTCAGAATGATTGTACCAAAAACTGTCTTTGTGGAACAGTATTTCAATATCTCTCACAGTATTTGGGGTTTGGTTTGTACCTAAATTTTCAGTGTTTCTCTGGGGAATGGCCTGGATCAAATGAAATTCCTTTGGGCTTCACATCTGTGTGAGGACATTAGGTGGGAATGGAAACATGTGAGCTGTTTCTTTGTAATGGATGGGTTTCCCTTTCTCATCAAACAGTCTGCTTGGGATGAAAATTTGGTACCTAAAAATACAGCATGTGGCATGACTGGCAATACAAATTCATGGGAAAATGCAGTGACTTGGATAAAACCTGAAATAATTTCACGACCTTTCAGTCTTCACTGTCTAGATAAAACCTCAGCTGCGATGGTATTAGACAAGGGGGGGATTAACTTTTGTCAAAAACCAGTGGTATTACTGGGAAGAGCTTTGTGTCAAAGGCCATGCTTTATGCAGTGTGGATTGTTATGTTATCCCCTGAATGCTCTGCTCTGTTTCATACTTGAAGGACTCTGTGTGAGCAAGCCAGGGCTGCTCCTCTGGACTCTCTTCATTATCTGAACTGTCATAATGCAGTGGGACTGGGACAGTCAGTGCTCATGTAATCCTGGTGGGAAAATGGGATTTTTTCATACCCTCTGTCATGGGACTTCACCCCTTCCTTGAGTGTGATGAAGGACTTGCTTTGCTTGGGTTATGACTCCATCTCAGCAAGCCTGGCTGGAATAAATAACCAGAGCATGACATATTCATGCTGTGTACTCAGGGTGTCTGGATAACTGCAACAGCAACATTTCAGCTTCCCTCTTGATCTTGCCCGTAGAACTGCTGCTTAACTCTGGCTAAGGACTTTATTATATCAGGAGTGTTTGGATTGGACCCAAATTCCTATTAGCTAGATCAGGAGTATAAATAAACCTGCTGCCCAGAATGTACTGTCCTTGCCAGTGGAAGAGTCCTGGCCAATCCATGGCTCCTGTCTGGACAGTGCTCTGGTTAAAGGAGCAGCAAACTTCATCCTCTGAGCTGTCTTCACTGTGTGTGTGAGCAGTTTGGGACAAAGGTGAGGAATGTCACCCTCCTTTCCTTCCTGACGTGTGTCCTCGCCCTTGTGGGTCCTGGGTGGGCTGGCATGGCCCAGCTGCAGGAGAAGGAACAGCTTGAGGAAGCACCTAATGCTCATATCAGACAGCTTGGCTGTGCCTCTCCCACGGGGAGTGGGACAGCTGTGGCCAGGAGGAGTCCCGAGCCCAGAGCTGGAAGTCAGAGTGGGAGGATGCATGCCCCTGCGTGGCAGCCCGCAGAGAGTGCTGGCTGCTGGCCCCAGCAGGACCTGGCCAGGAGGGGGGCACAGGCTGCAGGGCAGGGCCTCCAGAGACACGGTGGGTCTGAGCTACAGGTACACAGCAGGTCTGTAAACGGGGGGAAAGAACAACTCTGGAGAACACGTGGATAAGAAAATGATGGGATGGCCTGGATTGGACCAAAACTTTCCTTCCCTCTGTGCTCTTCAGCCAAACCTCTGCATGTGTATATGGGTATATACATTTAGCAGATACCACTGTTTTGTTGGCCTCCTTCAGCTGGCTTTCCACAGGGGATTTCCTGCCTTACATGTCTGAGCTGAGCTGCCAGCACAGTCTGCCCGGCTGATGACAACATGACTGTTGGATAAAGAACTGCAAGACTAGAAAAGCAGAACTACACAACTGCCTGTGTTCCACATGTCACATTTACCTAGTTTCCCAATTAGACCAGCCTGTCTGGAGTTTTGGTACATCACTTATAAAACTGCTCATTATTTCAGAGAATTGTCTGTACCTAATCCTCTCCTTGCAGAAGCATTGAATTTTGTTGCTTTCCTTGATTTTTCACAAGATAGAACTGAAATGTTTCCCTCAGCTGCTCTTTCACTGTCCTTTCCTGAAGGATGGCATGAAAGGGTTTGGGCTGGAAGGGACCCTGAAGTCCATCCCATTCCACCCCCTGCCATGGGCAGGGACACCTTCCACTATCCCAGGCGGCTCCAAGCCCCATCCAGCCTGGCCTTGGACACTTCCAGGGATGCAGGGACACAGCTTCTCTGGGTAACCTGGTAATATTGCATGGGAACACTAAAATCCATCATGCTGGGGCTTCACCAGTAGTGGGACAAAGGTTTTTGTCATCAGGAGTCCATGAAGTGGCTTCAACCCTGACACTGCTCATGCTAATCCTGGCCACAGCAGAAGTTTGTCACTGGTGACACTTTCTATTGTGACATTTTCTGTCTTCTGGCATGTGATGTGTTCTGCAGAGGGTAGCTACTGGAAAAATGTACAAACACTGCAGGTCACTTGTGGATGCACAACACTGGAAAATTTTGATTTTTTTTTTTCTTTTAACTTGGTTTGAGTTGGAAAAGCTGGTAGGATCACTTCTTGTTACTGCTTTGTCCTTGGGGTTTCTTTGCAAGGAAAGTACTAGTCAGGTAATGACAGGGTTTTAATTAAGTAAAACAAGTTTCTGGAAAAACAACAGGCAGAATAGCAGCCTGTAGTACTCAAACTTGTAAGACTTGGTGTAGAGTAGTGCCAGGAGAGGCGTGTCCACTCAGCACCTTCTGGGGCTGCTCTGTAGCTTCCCTGGTGTGTGGCACCAAGGAGCCAGCTCAAGGCACAAGGAAGGCAGTGCTCCTGGCTTGGAGTGACAGATGCTTGCCTCTCCCTTAAGGAAAGCCCACCTGAGGGAGGGAAGGGGAGCCAGGACCCTTGGGCTGGTGTCACACATGTTTTATTGGGAATGAGCCATGGCTGTGGCTGCTGCTCCAGCTGTGCCTTGGGCTGGGGCACAGGAGGGAGGGAGACCAGTGTTTCCAAAGGCCCCCCTTCCCTGCACCAGGAATGCATCGTGTGGGGAGATCAGGGGCTTTACAAGGAGCACGTTTTGCTCCAACCCTGCTGTGTGGGAAGGGTGTCCCTGCAGGGACAGGCCCTTGGCAGGGCTGGGTCTGCTGCTCTGGGATCCTCCTGAGCAGCTCCTCATGGCAGATGCCCCCCTCCCTGCATACAGACATGCAGTAAACCTCTAGTAAAAACTGCTGGTAGGTTTTCATCCACATCTCTGCATAAAACAAGATGTATATTCCTTTGCTTTTTCAGTCTGGAAAATCCTTTATTCTTCCTGTCTCTCCCCTGTCCCCAGGTTGTAACTGTGGAACCATTAAACTTGCAGATGCTGAAGGCTTTCATTTTAATTGCTATGAGCTTAATAGACCCTCAGTGTCAGTACATCAAGCCACCCATCACACTGCTCCTGTGTGCAGCAAACTCAGAGCTGGCTGTTTGCTCACTGTCTATAGAAACCACTAATGCAGAACCTGGAATATCACATCGTGACTTCGCCTTCAAAGGTGTTCAGGGCTCTGTGTGTCCGTCCAGCCAGTGCTGCTGCCAGCAGCTTGTGAAACAGCATAGATCACTCCACAGCTGTATTTTCTAACACACCTGCCTGGTCACATGGAATATTTCAGCGCAGAAGATGAATGCTTGAGATTTTTCTTGCCCTGCTTTCCAGATGCTTCAGTCCACTAAAACCAGGCATCCAACTTAATTACTGTTTCGCAGTCTTCCTGCTTGGAAGTCAGCGTCTCTGCATGCTAATACAAGGTGGGAGAGCAAGTCCAGAATAGGCCGTGCTGCATTTTTGTGTGCCTGGCGCTGATGGTTGGAGCTGCACGCTGGGTGCCATGCTGCTGATCTGCCCGTTCCAGAAGCACTTGCCCGTTGTGCCCAGGGGCTGCCCTTGCAGACACCCAGGTCTGTGCTGCCCTGTCCTGCCAGCATGGCCCCTCTCCATCCGCTCTGCTCCCAGGCATATTCTTTGGAAATGCCACCGGGCCATGCATTGTGCTATTTCTAACTGCACCTGCGCCGCGCCGGTGCCCGGAATGCGATCGGCTTTCAGAGCTGTAACTTCAGCTGCTGCAGGAGATTGTATCCCCCGAGGGCTTAGCAGCTCCCTTGGGAGCACTGAGCTGCTCCCGGGGCTGAGGGTCTCCAAGCTCCAGCTGGAGCTTCAGGCCTCTGCTGGTTGTGCTGGCCGAGGGTGCCCGCAGTGGGCAGCGCAGGTGGGTGTCCCCAGCAGTGTCACCAGCTCACAGTGCACCCAGTGCCTGTAGGAGCCACGCAGGATCAAGGGCTGTGCCAGGGTCTCAGGGCAGGAAATGGGAGAGATGCGTGGACAAGGAACCTGGAAATTGGTTTCTCTGAAAACTTACAAATAAAGTAAAAAACAGAGTTTCTGTATGTTTTCCTTAATTGTTTTTATTTACGTGTTTGGTTTTTGAATTCAAGTGGAGGTGTTCAAGTTGCTGCTGCAGTTCCCCTTTGCCCAGCAAACTTGGAGAGCAGCAGGGTGGGAGCCAAGGAGCACTCAAGGGAGTTCTGTGGTCTCCCAGGCAGGGCTTGGAGCTCCTTGGAGCCCCTGTGGTGCATAAGCAGGTATTTGTACCGTATTGGGCACCTCCAAGGTGCACTTACAGAAAGACTACTTTGGGCCAAAAACAAATAGGGGATTTTGGGAAACTTGGCAGCAGCTCTGTGTAGGGAAGGGTGCCTGTTCTCTGCAGGTGAGGAGCAAACAGCAGCCGTGCACTGCTAATGGCACATGCAGCTGCTTGGCTCGTGGGGCTGCCTAACACAGTGGGTGACACAAATTGTACAATCACAGATGGGTTTGGGTTGGAAGATACCTTAAAGATCATGCTGTTCCACCCCCTGCCATGGCCAGGGACACCTTCCACTATCCCAGGTTGCTGCAAGCCACATCCAGCCTGGTGTTGAACAATTGAATATTTCTCATTTTCATGTTCGGGTGTGAAAAGTAGGACTTTGATCCCAAAAACTGATGTGATGACTCTTAATGTTGAGAAACCTACAAGGTTGTTTTTCAGCCTTGATGTGTTCTGTTTTATCTGTAAGTTGCCATCAGTGGTGCTGGCACCAAGGTGAGCAGGAGTGAGTGGGCTGAGTGAGCTCTGCTCCTGCCTGTAAAAGGTTTATGGAGCTGCTCACCTGTGAGACAAGGTGAGCACAAACTGGGATGTGCTGGTTTTGGCCGGGGTACAATTAGCTTTTTTCACAGTGATTGTTTTGGGCTGCGTTTTAGATTTGTGCTGAACACAGGGTTGATAAAATAGAGATGTTTTCGTTATTGCTGAACAGGACTTGCACAGAGCCCAGGCTGCTCCTGCCCCTTGTACAGCCATGCTGGGCAGGGGGCTGAGGTATGTGGGAGTTTGGGAGGGGACACAGCTAGGACAGGTGACCCCAGCTGGCCCAGGGGCTATTCCAGTCCATATGATATCATACTTAGTATATAAAGTGGGGGAAAGAAGGAGGAAAGGGGGGGGGGACATTTGGTGGGGGGACTTTGGGGTGATGACATTTGTTTTCCCAAGTCAAGATTAGATGTGATAGGGCCCTGTTTTCCTGGAGGTGGCCGAACACCTGCCTGCCCATGGAAGCAGGGATTTAATTTCTTGTTTTGCTTTGTTTGTGTGTGCAGCTTTTGCCTTCTCTATTAAGTTGTCTATCTCAACTCATGAGTTCTCCAGCTTTTGTGCTTCCAGTTCTCTCCCCATTCCCGCTGTGGGGGAGGGAGCAGGAGGCTGCAAGGTTCTTGGCTGCTGGATGGGGCTATACCACCACATGGGGCCTGGTTTATTTTATTTAAATCTGCTTGCTGCAGCTGTTCTGTGTGCTGTCTCTACCTGTACAGAACACATGGGCTCTGCATTAGCCAGATAATGAACTCTGCACATCCTGGGATTACGTGCAGCTGAAATAGGCTTCTGGTGTCCGGCAGAAAGGGCACAGATGGGGCTTAGTGCCTCAGCTGCTGGAGGGCCCTTGCTCTTCCTGTCTACAGCCCTGTGCCCCAGGGCTGCAGCTCTTCACTCAGCTGCCAGTGCTCTCTTGCTTCTCCCGGGGCTCTCTCTGATGGAGCAGGAGCAGGAGCAGGAGCAGCAGGACCCTGCCACGGGCACAGGTGACAATGTCCCTCTGGTGTGTGAGGGCTGTGGCCGTGGCTCCTGCCCAACCCAAGGTGCCCATGGGCAGCAGAAGGGTTCCCCTCCCTGGGTATGCCCGTGCAGGTGAAGGTGCCCTCACCTGAGTGGGGGGCTCCCTGGTGCCAGAGCTGTTCCACAGGAGCCTGTTGTGCCCCACATTAGCTGTGTCCTCCTGGCCTGTCGCTGCCTGGGTGGCTCTGCAGGGAGGAGCTGGACAGGTGGTAATGAAGCTCTTCCCATTAAGCTGATGAATTTCTAAAGGAGTGAATGCCTTCACTGACCTACCAGTTTCTGTTTCATCTGCAGTAGTCCATGCTAGTGCAGGATCAGCCAGCCTGGGTTTCTTTATGAAGTACATTTCCTGTGTGCTCTCTGCACCCGAAGAAATGAATTGTAGCAAATTACTGGTTTGACTTCCCTTGTGAGTGATGACTTGCTCTGTTTTGATGCACACCAATAACCTGAGCCATTTACTCATGTGGAAAACAGTCCTTTCCAAAGGCAGAAACCCTCAGAGCAGGATTTGTCATAGGGATGCTTGGATGATGGAGTTTGAGAGCTCCAGTGTTGGAGAATGTAGCTGCCAGCCTGCTCAGGTCAGCTGGATTCTGGTGCCTTGAGAGCTGGAGACAGTTCCAAAACCTCAGTGGGCCAGAGATGGGGATCCCAGCTGCCACCCTGTCCTTCCTCCTGTGAGAGGAAGGCACGGGAAGGAAGGATTTTACCAGCTGGTTGCTAGCAGCAGCCTCTCTGCATTTCTCCCAAGGAGAGATGGCTGGAGAAACACTGATTTGGTGATGCTCAATTACAGCCTGCTGTTAATTGCTTTATGATTAGAAAATAATCCTCAGTATAAGCTGCTTGGGCACACTTGTGGTGGTGCTGCAGCCTCCAAAGATAAATTGTCTTCTGCATTCTGCTGCTGCTCAGTCTGGATTTATGAATGGCTTTATTTGATCCAAAACTTCATTTTTTAAATTATGAACAAGCAGTTGGCTTCAGGGGAGCTGCCTTGGCTCTCCTTTGGACACCCATCTTAGCACCCAGGCTGTCCTGAGTCAGCCCACAGGTGGTGTGTTAGTTACACATGGGCCAAGGCTGCAGCATCAGCTGCTGCTCCATGCTGGAAGTGAGTTTTTAAACATAAATTTCTGAAGCTTTCCAGGGATTAAGTGAGAGCATACAAGGGGCTGTCACTGTGGCTGCTCTTGGACACATGAGAACTCCTGTACCTGCTCAGGCACCAGGGCCCTGTCATGAGTGGCCGTGCCCCTTGAGCCTGGCTGCAGAGCTCTGCAGGTGCAGGTGCCCACCCAGGCTGCAGAGCTCTGCAGGTGCAGGTGCCCACCCTGACTGCAGAGCTCTGCAGGTGCAGGTGCCCACCCAGGCTGCAGAGCTCTGCAGGTACAGGTGCCCACCCTGACTGCAGAGCTCTGCAGGTACAGGTGCCCACCCAGGCTGCAGAGCTCTGCAGGTGCAGGTGCCCACCCAGGCTGCAGAGCTCTGCAGGTGCAGGTGCCCACCCAGGCTGAAGAGCTCGGCAGGTACAGGTGCCCACCCTGACTGCAGAGCTCTGCAGGTACCGGGGCCCACCAGGCTGCCAGAGCTCTGCAGTGCGGTGCCCACCCAGGCTCAGAGCTATGCAGGTGAGGGCCCACCCAGGCTGAAGAGCTCGGCAGTTACAGGTGCCCACCCAGGCTGCAGAGCTCGGCAGGTACAGGTGCCCACCCAGGCTGCAGAGCTCTGCAGGTGCAGGTGCCCACCCTGGCTGCAGAGCTCTGCAGGTACAGGTGCCCACCCAGGCTGCAGAGCTCTGCAGGTACAGGTGCCCACCCAGGCTGCAGAGCTCTGCAGGTGCAGGTGCCCACCCAGGCTGCAGAGCTCTGCAGGTACAGGTGCCCACCCTGGCTGCAGCGCTCTGCCAGTGCAGGTGCCCACCCAGGCTGCAGAGCTCTGCAGGTACAGGTGCCCACCCAGGCTGCAGAGCTCTGCAGGTGCAGGTGCCCACCCAGGCTGCAGAGCTCTGGCAGGTGCAGGTGCCCACCAGTGACAGGCTCTGAAGGTCAGGTGCAGGTGCCCACCAGGCTGCAGAGTAGGCAGGTAAGGTGCCCAACCAGGCTGCAGGCTCTGCAGGTGCGGTGGCCCACACTGGCTGCAGAGCTCTGCAGGTACAGGTCCCACCCAGGCTGCAAGCTCTGCAGGTGCAGTGCAGGTTGCCCACCAGGCTGCAGGAGCTCTGCAGGTGCAGGTGCCCACCCAGGCTGCAGAGCTCTGCAGGTGCAGGTGCCCACCCAGGCACAGGGATTGAGCTGTATGCTGAGGTTCCAGCGTTCCAAGCCGAGGAGCATCCAGCTGTTTTAAAGCTGCTTGCTCTATTGCTGGTAGCTCCAGCTTTCTGCTCCCACAGGACAGAATCCCTGATATTTCCCTTTGGTAGTTCCTGGAGCAGCTGAGGTTTGGCCCCTGTCCCCATGGAGGAGCCCCATCTGCTCTGGCATCAGCAGGACCCTTCCATGGGACCTGTTTGGCATTGTACTTCTGGTGTGATTCTTTCTTCCTCCCAGTGAGGAATCCCAAAGAATCCAGCCACCGAGGGCTTTTTGTTACCTCCTCAGCCAGGAAATGCCTTTTTTCCTGCTTAGACGAGATCTTCTCACTCTGTAATGTCTCTAAAGTGTCAGTGCTTTCAAAGCCTCTTGAGGGATATTGTTCCAGGTCCCTGGGCCTCAGGAAGGTTTAAGGTTTTCCTAGGTGTAAGGTGATAAACCTGCAAGTGAGACTGTTGTGTGTTCTTGAGTCTCTCTGTTCATGAGAAGACAAATAGATTCCCCTGCAAGATTAGGTATGAATTTATACTCTGTTGGCTGCAGGTAACAGAGCCCTGAGGTGAGACCTCCCAGTTTCTGCCAAATAATGAAAGAGTGTGTGAAACCTGATTGCAGCCCTTCTCTGGAATACAGCTTTTGGGACAGATGTTCCTGGGTATTGAATCAGCTCTTTGCATTCTGCATTGTGTGGGCAATGCTGAGGATCATTCTGGATGCTGAGTCTGAGTGAATCAGTGTCACTTTGGGTCCCCTGCCTGCAGAAGCAGTGCTGCTGCCTTGTCAGCAGCTTTGGAGATGTGATCCTCTTCCTGTGTTTGGTGTTCTTGGTTCATTGTGCTCTGTAAGTCACAAACCTCAGCTGAGGGTGGTTTGAAGGTTTCTGATCTGCTCTTCTGTGGTGTTAATGTATGTCAGGAACACAGATCCAAGCTGGTGTCTCCTGCACTTCCTACTCAGCTGGAGGTGATGTGGTTGACATGGCACAGACTCAGGGCTGGTCATTTTCTAGTGCTGCTGGAGCTGCATTGCACTGGGAACGAGGTGCGGTGATGCTTCTGCAGCTGGTCAGGGTGAGTGGAGGTGTCCGTGCCGTTCTGTCCCTTGGGTCTCTATCACCCAGTAGTTCCATGTGTCTTCTTCACTTGAAGGCAAGTGGATTTTCCCCTTGAACTCTTCTAGGGCTTCCACACTGTAGTCTGGTTTCCAGGGCCAGCATCAGTCCCTCCTGCATGCAGGGGGACAGGTGAGGACACCCCTAGTTTTGGTTAGGCATGTTGTTCTCCAGGAGTTGCTCCTTTCCAGGTCATCAGCCCTGAGCCCAGGGCACTGGTGGCTGCTGCGAGGGTTGGTGCCAGCCCTGTGGCACATGAGGCTGGGCAGGGATGCTGGCTGTCCCGTGGGGCCCCAGGGGCAGCAGCACCAGGGGCAGCTGCTCTGCCCCACAGGGGCACTGCAGCCAGGGCACTGCAGCTGGGTTACTGCAGCCAGGGCACTGCAGCCGGGTTACTGCAGCTTGGCACTGCAGCTGGGTTACTGCAGCCTGGGCACTGCAGCTGGGTTACTGCAGCCAGGGCACTGCAGCTGGGCACTGCAGCTGGGTTACTGCAGCCGGGTTACTGCAGCCAGGGCACTGCAGCCGGGCACTGCAGCTGGGTTACTGCAGCCAGGGCACTACAGCCAGGGCACTGCAGTGGGACACTGCAGCTGGGTTACTGCAGCCAGGGCACTGCAGCTGGGCACTGCAGCCAGGGCACTGCAGCCGGGTTACTGCAGCCAGGCACTGCAGCCAGGGCACTGCAGCGGGGCACTGCGGCTCAGGCACTGCAGCCACAGTCAGCAGCTTGAGCACTTGCAGGTACTTAGAAAAGCTTCTGTACGGCTGCTCTCAAGGGGAGAATAATCCTATTTTGTAGATTGTGTTCAGAAAGTGGAGGCAGATGTTCTTCACGTGGCACACTCCGTGGGGACTTGTGGCGGATTAACCTACAGTAACACACCCGAACAGGGACTCCAGAGTCTTTAAGCCAGACCAGAGATTTATTATCATCACTGAAATTCATATTGTGTCAGTCTTGGGGAAAATCCCACTCTTACTTTGGGTTTGTTAGCCTGGCAGCTTTCTTCCCAAGCTGCAGCCGCTGCTGGCTGTGCCTGCTGGGCCGGCTGGGAGCAGGAGAATTCCTGGCTATATTTAGAGGGAAGCCGCAGCGTGTGCCTTGCCGCTCTGTCACAGTAACCTCTCCTCTCTGGCTTTCTTCAAGGTAACAGAAGACGAGCACAGCTGTTCTCCTAGAGGGTCACCGAGTCTGTCCCGCCCGGACGAGCTCCCGGGGAAGGCACGGCACGAGGATGAGCTCCTGGGCAGAGCGCTCCGCGTGCCATGGGACAGGTGACAGGACACGGAGCTGGGAGGCTCTTCTGGTGTGAGGCAGGGAAGGCTTAAGGATATCTTACCCTAGAATGAGAACTTGACCAGTCAGACGGCAATGAACTAGGAGAACAGCAAAAACCACAACTCGGAATGTATTTATTACTTCAAAGTTAGCTATTCTTGATAAAATTCCCCAGATTATTGCTGCTGCTTATTTTACTTACAGATTTCACACACTTGTTAATTTTAAAGCTACCGAACTTTTATTCAATACTGTACCCTGAGAAATGTAATTGGGTCAGGACATGCAATAGAATGAAATCATTGTAGTGTCTTAAGTACAATGGACTCACTTTGTGTCTATTAAACCTTGGAAAATGTGCAACACACAACAGTGTGGCTCTCATTGCATGTTAAAGCTTTCTCGTGTCATTTACTGCAGAGCAGGAGAATCAGTGGCTCCAAGTACATGAACAAGCAGTACTGGGGACATGGATGTCCTCGGGTCCTACCCCGGGTCCATCCTCCTTTCCCAAGTCACCTGGAGGAGCAGCACAGCCTGGGCCTGCCCTTGCTGCACGCAGAGGGTTCGTGCTCCAGCCAGGGAGGGAATCCATGTTCTGAACTGAACATGAACATGCATATGAGCATGAAGTTGTATGTTCACACTCCGTGAGTGGGATTTAAGGCCCTTTGAACATGTTGGACAGAAGGGTCCTCTCCTTACGCACGACCAAGAGGTGATGCACAATTCTGAACCAGCAACCAAACAGCTTTTTTTGCTAAATTAAAACAGTTCACAAACTGAAGTGACACCCGGACAGGATTTTGGAACTGTAACAGTTCATTTTTTGGGTTTGTGTTAGTCTACCCTTTCCTTGGATTCCCTCAGTCCAGAGACATTAATTTGAGGTGGTCTGTTGCTTCTGGTGCTGGAGAAAACAGTTGAGAGTGTCCCTGCTCAGTGCAGTGCTGTGTGGCTGTGGGAGGTTGCCTTGGAGCTGCAGGATCTCTGCACTGATCCTGTTCCTGTCAGCTGGACCCCCTGCAGCACACAGGGGATGAACTCTCGCTGAGGTAGAGTCGGAAATCACACAGGCTCGTGTTTTCCTGGTTTCTGCTGCTCCACACTTTGACTGTCAGCAAGAGAGCTCAGAGCTTCCCGTTTCAGCACAGTGTCACAAGCAGAGCTCAGCACCAAACCCCTTCTGCTGAGCCTCTCTAGGGGAAATCTGCATCAGAGCAGGGGGCAGGCTGTGGTGTACAGCAGGAGATGTTGAACCAGGACAGCTGTTTCCCAAGGCCCATTTTGGTCACCTCTGCAAACAAATCAATGAGCTTCCTGTTTTCCAAAAATAAGTGCAAGAAGGACAGCAGTATCTAGCAGGAGATGTGTTCTGCACCTTGTGTGAAGCCTTTGTGCAGTGGGTGTTTACCCAGGCTGGCAGAGGTGCTCCTGTGCTGAGAGTGCTCCTGCTCCAGGAGGAACAGCCTTGCCTTTCTTAGCTCCTGCCTGTCTGGCCTCAGGGGCTCTTTGTGAGGTTTTTTCTAGCATCTTCTTGAGCTGGGCCTGGGCTGACCTGATGGCTGTGAGGTGGTTTTTGTGTTTTCTGCTCACACAGTTGTGCACTGTACAAAATTCCTGCCCAAAAGTGCTGCCAAGTGTTTGGCTGTAGCATTACAGCAGGGAGCTGCAGGGAGGTACAAGCAGCCTTCTGTTCATTAAAAAATAATTTTAAAAGCAAACAAGAATAACCAGAACCCTACTCCTCACTACTCCCAGGAAAAGCACTGCTCTGCTCCCATCTCCAGTGAAGGGCTGCTCCATCACACATGTGGAAAGGCTGCTCCAAGGTTGAAGGAGATGCCAAAGACAGTAGGTGAGTGCTGGCCACATTCCTGAGCAGGCAGCCCATGGCACTTGGGTCCCATGAACAGGCAAGAGCATTGTTCAGACCAGCTGTTCAGTCTCTGCTGGTGTGAGGGAGCTGTGATACCTCACTCGTGGGGCCACTGATTTTCTCTGGGCTTGGGAGGGTTTGCTCAGAGCCAGTGTCCATCCTGTAATGCTGGGGTGGTCCCCAGGGTGGAGTTGTTTAGGGAATGTCCAGCTTTTCCCCACAGTCTCTGCAGTAATTCCCTGGTGCAGATCAGCCCTGCCAGCTGTGTCACAGCACGGTGGGAGCTGCTGGCCTTGCCCTCTGTCCCATGGATGGGCACAGATTGGCACTGGCAGCTCGTGCCCTCTGGCAGTGCTCTGCTCCTGCGGGCCGAGGGGACTGAGTGCCTGTGTCTGTGCCAGAAACTTCCCTGTCCTCCCTGCAGGCTGCTGTGGCCAGGCAGGGGTCCTGCTGTCCTTGCACCTGGGCGTGTGACATTCCTGACATTGCTGTGCCCTGTGGAGAGCAAACAATGGGCTGTTCCTGCCCTGGGCTCTGCTGCTGAGAGCTGAGGGGAAATGCCAGTGCCAGCAGGCGAGAGGTTCCAAAGCTGCTTTGCTGTCCTTTGTGCCAGGGGCTGGGCAGGGACCCTCCTCCAGAGAGCACTGAAAATTGGTGTGCCAGGTCTCCTTGTTTTCCTGTGTCCTTGTGATGCCCATTGGTCTGACAGCTGTCTGTCTGTCCTAACACCAGCTTAAAGAATAAAAAAGAGGAGTGACATTTCAGTGCTGCAGGTGAGTCACTGGATTTTTGACACTTTACTAAGACCTGCCACAGCCGGTTCCAGTACAAACATGGTAACAGAAAATGGTGCTTGGGAGGCAGGGGAGTGCAGGGGGCACAGATCCTGCTAGGACTCAGCAGCTCAGTGCCCTGCCTTACACAGCACCAAACCACAGCCCAGCTGTGGGGCTGGGTGGGGGCTGCCAGAGCTGCCCCACTGCTCCTCGGTGAAAAGATGACTCAGGTTTTGGCAAGGCTGAAAGGATGAATCTCGTAGCAAATTGCTTCTTTGCCTTGGCCATTATGCAGATAAATGAAAATAATTTCTCAGCAAGTGCAAATGCATAAGCCAAGAGTACAGTGATGGTTCATTTCTTAACTGGTTAAAAAACCTAATGTGGAATATTCTAAATATCACTTTTAATAATGTGAGGTTGGAATGGCTTAATTCAGTCTTTCACTGTGTCAGAGTAAAAGCTGCATTGGGTTAAAAACCTGAGTGTAACATTCAGGAGCAGTGAGTGGTCTGTAGCATTCTCTGTGCTTCCCGTCCAGTCCCACCCCCTGCCATGGGCAGGGACACTTCCTCTAGACCAGGTTGCTGCACGTCCCATCCAGCTTGGCCTGGAACACTTCCAGGGATGGGGCAGCCACCGTTTCCCTGGGCAGCCTTTGCCAGGGCCTCACCTCCCTCACAGGGCAGAATTCCCAGTGTCCCATCTGACCCTGCCCTCTGTCAGTATGAAGCCATTCCCCCTCGTCCTGTCCCTCCAGGCCCTTGTCCAAAGTCCCTTGCCATTATTCAAACCTATCAAGATTTTTTGTAATAAGGCTTTTTGCTAATATTCTAAATCTACAGATTAAATTTTGGAGTTGTGGTGGGCAAACCATTGTAGCACCTGCTTGTCTTAACCTGTGATGTTTCCCTAAAGCTTCCCCTGCCTCTCTTCCAGCTTCAAGATTACTTTCTCTGTTCCCTCTTTGGGCACTTCCCAGGGATCCTGGGAAGCAGTTTTGCATTGATCTGTCCTGCACACCTGGCTATAGCCTAACTGCAGTAATCCTTCCTGGGGCTGAATTGTTCCTTCATGAGGAAATGGAGTTTTAAATGTGAAAATAGCTTTATCCTGGCAAAAGAGAATCCTGCTCCTCTGGAATGTGGGAATTTTCTTATTTTACTCAATCTTCAGATTATACACTGTCCACTTTTTTATTCCTGCCTGTAGCAGAGGACTTCCAAGCAGCCTCAGTGTGTTTTTTTCTGTGCCTCAGGATTTATGGCTCTGCTGTTAGGCCAGGGATCGACCTCAACCAGCAGTAGCCAGGTGGGACCTGGGGTCCCCTGGCCCACACCTTTCCCATCCCTCGGCAGGGAGGCTGAGCCAGGGTGCCAGGACCATGGCTGTGACCATGGCTGTGACCATGGCTGTGACTGCCCTGGCTCCCTCATCCCAGCCTGTCCATCCCTGCCTGGACCATGGCTGTGACTGCCCCGGCTCCCTCATCCCAGCCTGTCCATCCCTGCCTGGACCATGGCTGTGACTGCCCTGGCTCCCTCATCCCAGCCTGTCCATCCCTGCCTGCTCCTGCTGGGCTGTGACCATGGTTGTGACCATGGCTGTGACCGTGGCTGTGACTGCCCCAGCTCCCTCATCCCATCCTGTCCATCCCTGCCTGGTCCTGCTGGGCTCCAGCCAAAGGCTGCTGGGGAGCCCTGCTCTGCCTGCAGCTGATCCACGTGTGTGTGCCTGAACCTGAGCTCTGGCTGCACAGGAGGAACCAGCCTGGACACAGGGAATGTGTCCCCGAGCATCACAGGGAATTAGGCATGGCTGCCACCTCTCCAGGGTGGCTCAGGCAAGCACCATTAAAGGGCAGCTTGCTTTAATCCACTCAAATGTCTGTCATGTATGGAAAATATTTCCTTTCTCCTAAATTCTTTTTTTCTTAAGTGCATCTCATAAAACACAAAGTTGGGCAAGTTGTTTTTAAAGCAGATTTCTGAGGGAAAGCACATAAACTGCAAGCTGGTTTGCATTAGACACCAAAACCTGGAGCATTTGGCTTTGATAAGCGGGGCCCGAGGTGGCTGGAAGCAGAACGTAGCTGAAGCAGGAGTGCTGAGGGCAGCTGAGCTGCCTGTGCAGCAGCCCCACCGCTGGCTCCAGGCAGGGAAGGGGCTGGTTTTCCCTGTGGAAGTCCTTGGTGCCACTGCAGTAAGGCTGAAGGCCACCTTCAGCAGGTGGAGGTGGCAAGGGGGACAAAGCCTTGGTCCCGAGGGGTGAGGGGTCCAGACTGGGGAGGAGGGGGGGCCCGGCCATGCCAGGGCTGGAGCCGCTGCCCCGGGCTCAGCCAGCAGAGCCCATCCCTCTGTGTCAGATTTCCAGCCTGGAGCAGGGAAACCTTTGGGGGAAAATCTGGTGAAGGAGTGTCTCAGGGGCTTGCCAGGCGAGGCAGGGGAGACACTGGCACACCCTTGGCTGGAATGGGGCTGTGGTGCTGCTGCTGGCAAAGCCGGCATGGGGATGGTGACACCCGGTCACTTGGGCCACGTGTGGTGGCTGCTGAAGGTGAAGGTGGCTCTCCTGCTGGACAGGCTTGGGCTGGGCAGCAGGGCTGCTGGGGAGGAGAGCGGAGGGGATGGGCAGGGCAGCCCTGGGTGGGACCTGGAGTGAGGGGTGCCAGCCCCAGGGCCCCACATGGGCACAGGGCACAGTGAGGGGTGCCAGCACTATGACCCCACACGGGCACAGAGCACAGGGCACAGTGAGGGGTTGCAGCCCTGCAGCCCCACACAGGCACAGTGAGGGGTGCCAGCCCCACGGCCCCACACAGGGCACAGTGAGGGCTGCCAGCCCCACGGCCCCACATGGGCACAGGGCGCAGTGAGGGCTGCCAGCCCCACGGCCCCACATGGGCACAGGGCACAGTGAGGGCTGCCAGCCCCACGGCCCCACACAGGCACAGGGTACAGTGAGGGCTGCCAGCCCCACGGCCCCACACAGGCACAGGGCACAGGGCACAGTGAGGGTGCCAGCCCCATGGCCCCACATGGGCACAGGGCACCAGGCCCCAGAGCACGGGTTCTCTGCAGAGGGGAGCTCAGTCTGGTTCTGCGGCTCCCGGCTGGCTGGGGTGGGGATCCTGCCTGCTTTGATTCTGCTGATGACTCTTCCCCCACCCCATCATTTTGGTGCACGGCGTCGTGGCAGGAGCTGTAATGGCTCTGCGTGGTTGGTTTGCTGCTGGGTGTGAGCTAATGAGCAGCTGGGGATCAGGCTCTGCTGGTCCGAGCGCTGGCACCGCGCGGCAGCGCCCGGCTGTGCCACCAGCCCGCACAGCCCTGCCTGGGCCAGCTGAGCCCTGGCGCTGCTGGCACGCCAGCACCACAGGCACCAATATCTGTATCAGCGAGGTTTAAATAGCAATCCTCGTGGTACTGCAGCCTCTCCAAACCCTAATTATTTATAATTTCCACAGTTGAACCTCTGTTGCTAAAGAAAAATCGAATTTTCCCAGCGGCGCGGAGGCTTGGCTGATGAGTCACGGCGCTTCGTTAGCTAATCTTAGAGCCACTGTGAATTACTCACTGGCTGCTGATACCGAGGAGGCTGAGAAAATGCTCCTTTGGAGTGGATAATTTTGGAATTTGGGTCTCTTCCCTGGCAGGAGAGGGTGTGAGTGTGCGGGGCTTCAAAGCCATTATGTGGGTGCATGCTGGTCTCCCAAGGGGATCCTAGCACATAAAAAACTCAGAGCCTGGGCTGCTCTGATCCAGTCAGATCCATGGGTGAATTTCAGTGTGTGAGCATGTTTTAAATTTGGAAATAACACTCTGTGAGTCCATGCTGAATTACATGGGTCAGGTAGTTGGGGTAATGGCCCTAGTGAGAGAGGTTTGGGGACGACAGGGTTTACTCTGGGAACATTGAATGTTGAAGTTGGTAATGAGGGAGCACAAAAGGGAGTTTGGGGTGGGATTCTTGGGGGTGTCCCATGCAGGGCCTGGAGATGGACTCGATGATCCTTGTGGCTCCCATCCACTGCAGGAGAGTCTATGATTCTATGGATTCTCTAGTTTTTAGCTTTTCTCCTGAGTTCATGTTTTTTTTCAAAAAGGTGTCTGAGAAAGCAAGATCACACATGTTCTCTGTGAAATGTCCATGTTGCCCCTGGATCATGAACCTGAAATCCCTGAGTGCTCCCTGGCCAGGCACGTGTCCCTGTGGGCAGCACCTGCCGGGCTCTGGCAGCCACAGGGCAATGCCCGTGGGCAGCTGTCAAACTGCAGGACCTTTCAGGACCCTTTGGGGAGGTGGGAGGCATTTTCTGGGGGAGCAGCAGGGAATTATTCCTGCTACTATAATGATTTTTATCTTTCTTTGTATTATGACTTATGTGTATGTGCACCAAAAATTTCATCAACCTTTTCCCAAGTGGTTGTTCCCACTGTGGCTTGAACTAACAAAGTTTATTACAGGTAATTTTTCTCCCTGGTGCCAGACGCTGTCAGCTGCTGATTTGTGCTGCCAGCTCGGCCTCAGGGGATGGTCCCTGACACATGAAACAGCTCTTGGTATGATAATTGCAGCAATTTCAAGAAACAGGAGTAGGGGTCTGGGCAGGAATTGCCTTTGGGAACATCTGTTTCACCTTTTTGTCTATGACCTCTTTCTGAAAGCATCTTTTCAATTAAAAAAAAACTTGTTCAGTGTAACCCATTCTTGGAGTGACCCACAAATGGCTGTGAGAGCTACACAAGTGCAACTTCTCCTGTGCAAATGGTGGCAAGAGGATCAGGCTTTGGCAGGCACTGCCCAGGGAGGTTTGGAGTCTCCATCCCTGGAGGTGTCCAAGGAATGACTGGGCATGGCACTCAGGGCTCTGTGCTGAGTGCCAACAAGGGCATTGGTCACAGGTTGGACTCGATGGTGTTGGAGCTCTTTTCCAACCTCAGGGATTCTGGGATTCTAGGAGAACTCTCCAGCCTGTGTCTGCCACCCTCTGCTCGCAGCCTGGTAACACCAATTTCTGAGTTTCATGGAGCTGTAGCTGCCCCAGGTTTGTTGCGTTCAGAGACCTGAAATCCATGACATTCCCAAGGGAAGGCCATGCTGCATGGCCAGGGCCCAGCTCCATCTCTGCTCTGCAGGCCCAGCTGGCTCTGGTCAGGCTCCCATGGCAGGCAGAGCCAGCCCAGAGGAGCAGAGGAGCCAATTTGGCTGTGTGGTGCAGTGGGGAGGGGCACTGAGACAGGGCAACCCCCATGCCCTGGCCCCTGCACGTGCAGAGGCTGCTCCTGCCCAGCAGCCCTGTCTGGGGAGGAAACCAGCAGCTCCTGCACACAAACTGGTGTCCCCTCCTTCGAGCAGGCTGCAGAAGGGCCTGGGGGAAGCTGGTGCTTGGCTGAATTAAACCTGTTCCATAACGTTGCTCCCTGCTGTGCCCGGTCCCAGCCTCATTGCCTGTGCCAGGGGCCTGGTGCTGCTCTCACCAGGGCAGCTTTGCACCCCAATTTAATGCAACCTTGTTCCAAGGTTAAACTATTCTTCCTGTGACAGATGTTAATTATCAGCTGTAATTAATGGGCTCCCAACCCCCTCCACTACAGATACTGGGGCTGAATTATGACCAGCAGTTCAGAGCAGCCCCTGCACAGTGGTGATGGATGCTCTTTCTTGGTGGTGCCACCAGTGTTTCCTTTATTAGGAACCACCACTGTCTCTCTGGGAAGTGTGGAGCAGCATTCTTTCTGTTTGAAAAGCATTTTTTGTGCAGGGCTTTGGGCTTTCCCTTTGCTACAAGTCAGCAAGCAAAGCTGTTTACCAGTGCTGCCCTTGCAAAACAGGACCTGCAGCCCTCTGCGTGGGGGTTCAGTGGCTGTGGCCAGATGTCAGGGCCTGCATCCTTTGGGAATTTATGGGTGCAGTAATCATTCCTTCTGGAAGTACTTTGCATCTGCTGCAGAAGAAAAACCCAGACACATTTCACGCCAAAATGGGTTACCCAGAGTGCAGTTCCTGCTGGGTTTGGTGAAGCTGAACGTGGAATGTTCAGTGCTCTGGGCAGGGGACACACAGCCCCAGCCCTGGGCCCAGCTCAGACAGCCCTCTCTGTCCCTGTTGCGGTCACTGTCCCTGACCCTGTCACTGTCCCTGACCCTGTGGCTGTCCCTGTCCCTGTCGCTGTCCCTGTCCCTGTCCCTGTCCCGGTCGCTGTCCCTGATCCTGACCCTGACCCTGACCCTGACCCTGACCCTGTCGCTATCCCTGTCCCTGTCCCTGTCCCTGTCCCTGACCCTGACCCTGTCGCTGTCGCTGTCCCTGTCCCTCTCCCTGTCCCTGACCCTGTCGCTGTCCCTGTCCCTGTCCCTGTCCCTGTTGCTGACCCTGTCGCTATCCCTGTCCCTGTCCCTGTCCCTGTCGCTGTCCCTGTCAGGGCACAGGGAGTGGCAGGGCTGGTGGCTGCAGCCAGCCCAGGCGGGAGGGACACGGACGCAGCCGCGGTGCCTGCGGGGGAAGGGCTGGGGCTGACGGAACCGAAGGTGCAGCCTGGGCTGCAGAAACCGGCCATAAAGAGAAGTGAGGTCATGCGAGACACATCCCTGACCAATTGTGCTGTTTTCCTGTCTAGAAAATGTGTTCTTGCTGCTCCCATCCGCTGCTGGGGCTGGCAGGAGCGCTGTCCCTGCTGCCAGCACAGGTCCCAGCCATGCCCTCTCTGCCGGTGCTGGCACAGAATTCAGGAAGCAAGGAGAGCTCGGCTCAGGGCCTCAGCTCTTTCCAGAGAGCCCACAGCAGATTCGGGGCTGTGTCACATCACACAGGGGCCCTGTCACATCACATCTTCAGCAAAAACACACCGCCAGAAGGGATCAGACAGGATCTCTTAGAAACTTCCATGTCCCTGAGACATTGAAAGCAACTCTGCAGTATTGCAAATATTAATGTCTACAGTGTCAACATACCCTCCTTGCCCTGAATTGCTTCAAAATACAACAGCAAGCCATCACATTCCTGATGTCTTGGAGAGGAAGTGCCACTTAGGTCAATAAACATTTGTTTGCAGCAGAACTGAAAAGCCATACAAACACAGGGAGCCTGTTGTTCCAGTGACTAGGGTCTCTGACTGAAAGGCAATAAATGAACCAGAAATCTATTTATGCTGTAGAAATTGGGCATTTCAGACGTTTTGTTTTGGCCTTTCAATTTCAGTTATTAGGCCTTGTTAACTGAATGGCACTGGCAATAATTTGTTGCAATGTTTGCAGTTGTTTCTATCAGAGTGTTCTGGCCAGGTCCAGCTGCAGAGGCAGCACAGCCCCGTGTCCTGAGGAATCCCAGCACTGCTGGGTTGGATCTCACCCCAGAGGAGATCCTGACAGGAGGAGGGAGAGAAAAAGGGAGCTGGAGAGGCTGGAGGGCAGCAGGGGAAAGAGTTTGTGCTTCTCCAGGGAGGAGACCAAACGATGGGTTTTATATGCCCTTTGAGTTTCCCTTTGATGGCCTCGTCTCTCTCGCTTCTCAGACATGAAGATGGGAAGTGAATGTCTCTTTGAGACACAGGTTTCAGCTGGGTGCCAGGACTGAGGGGAAGAATTCAGCGAGCTATTGGAATTCTGAGCACCAGCAGTGCTGGTTCCCTCATGGCACGTTCTGAGGGGACTCGGGCAGCACAGAAAGGAGCTGTGCTGCAGAAATCCTTGCCTGCATTGTTTGCCGGAGCTCCTCCGAGTGCGGGGAGGGCAAGGGGTCCCGCGGGGTGCTGAGCTGGGCTCCCCTCGACCCTCGGCTCTTTTTGTGAGCTCTGAAGGATGTGGCCAGGAGCCCCTTCCTGGGAGGCTGTCGGTGGGACGTGCCCGAGCACAGGGCGCTGCTGCAGGGCGTCAGGGCACCGCGGGCAGGCGGCGAGCGAGCTGCCAGCCACGGCAGCCTGTGCCCGGCGATGGAAACCTGACGCTTCCTCAGAGAGGGAATTAGGTGGAGAACTAAATTTAGGCGCTGTTGCTTGGGGAGCACGGTAAATGACAGCAGGGCGCTGCTGCTCCACGTGCAGCCCGGGCCGGGCTCCTCCCGGGCAGCTCTCCGGCCGGCGGCCAGCGGGAAATCCCGCTGGAACCCTCGGGGTGACACGAGCAGCAGCCCAGATGGAGCTCCCGTAAATCACGGGCTTGGGGACGGCAGTCCCCTTCCATAAAGGACAAGAAGGAAGGAGCTGCTGGCGGCCGCTGGCCCCGCAGGGAGCTGCCGGTGCCCGTGCCGTGCCGGTGCCCGTGCCCATGCCAGTGACGGTGCCCGTGCCGTGCCGGTGCCGGTGCCCGTGCCGTGCCGGTGCCCGTGCCCATGCCAGTGACGGTGCCCGTGCCGTGCCGGTGCCGGTGCCCGTGCCCGTGCCGTGCCGGTGCCCGTGCCCATGCCAGTGCTGGTGCCCGTGCCGGTGCCCGTGCCGGGCTCGCTCTCGGCGGTCCGCGGGCTCGGCAGGCAGCGGCCGGCCGGGCGGGGCCCGCACAAGGCCTGGGCTGGGTGGCTCTCCCTGGCCGGGAACACGGACAGTGTATGTGCAGTTTCGGGAATTAACAAATGAGGCTGCCAGCTGGCTGTGCTCCGGGCCACCTGGGAGCTCGACCTTGGTCCCAAAACTTTCTGAGGTCCTAACCAGGAAACCTTCTTACCTTGAGCAATGATTCCCTGCCTCTCTTGTGCTTCTGTTGGTTTTGCCTCATTTGCCACCCGCTGGACAGGCTGATTGCAGCTGGCCGGGGTTTGGGGGCTCTGAATCAAGCAGTGTTTGAGCTGAAGCACACACAGGATTGTTTCATGACCTGGTCATGTTTTCTAGGTAGTTTTCTGGCCAGGAGGGTTGTGCCACACCCAGCAGCGCAGGGGGGCAGTGCAGCTGTCCTGGACCAACTTGGGCAGCTCCAGCAGGAATGCCCCACAATCCCCACAGGAACACAGTCTGTGATGGAGTCAGTGATGGCAGGTGCTGCAGGAACAGGAGTCTTTTGAAAGGGAAGAGAAAATCTCCTCTCTCAGTCCTGCCCACCTGAGCCCTGCTCCAGCAGAAATGAGGTGGGACGTGCTGACAGGCCAGGTGATGAGAGGTGCATAAGCTGCTAACAGGACATCCTTCCTGATGTGCCATGGTTGGAAATCCACTTGCTCCACTGTAATCTGGCTTTGGTAGCAGGGATGGGTTTCCTAATAGTGGCCTTGGTTTTCAGCCCGGAGAAGTGGAATGAGTGGGGTTTGAGCAGCTGTGGCTGTCCATCCATCACGTGTCCACATGTGACACCTCGGTAGCTGGCTCCCAGGGCACTCTTCTTGTGCTCGTCAGTCTGAGCCCCTCGGGAGCACTGGTTGGTAGCACCCCAGGACATCTCCATGCTTTAAGCCCCACTGGTGGCATGTGGGGCTCCACAGGAGGATGGAGTGGCTGCACTCATGCCAGACTGCACAGCCACGAGTCACTGCTGAGTCACACCAGGTGCAGCTCTGGCATCCGGGCCCTGACCCCTCCCAGAGCAATCAAACCTCACCCAGAGGGAGCAGAGTTCTTCTCCCACCAGCCTTAACCTCATCACGCTTTGCACAGACGGGTCCTGCTGCCCTGACTGGCAATAAGAAGGGCAGAGGAAGGGCTGGTGGCTGGAGGCAGCTGAGTGGTGCCCGTGGGTGCAGGAACTGGGGCCCTTGCCCCAGGCTGGGTGGGAAGCTGCACCCGGGGTCTGCAGCAGAGGCCCCCGGCTGTGGGGCTGGAGACAAGTGGGCTGGGGATGCCATGGGGCTGTGGGAGGTTCACGGGGAAGAACCCTGGGAGTTTGTGTCCAAACAGTCAATGGCACCTCAGAGCAAACGCAGCTCAGCAGAGACCAGCTAATCTGGAGAGGGAAACTGTGTTTACAAACAGAAATTCATGGCAAACAGAAAAGCATCAGCTGTGTGTGACAGGAAGGTCAGGGATGAGCCACCTTAGCTAAACACTCCATAAAGCTCTAGCCAAGAACACAGTATGACCAAGGTCCGTGCTCCTGCTTGGGACTTGGTCCTGGGAATCTTGGCCTGGAAGTTTCCAAGGGGGAAAGTGTTACTCTTTAGTTCCTTGAGTCGGTAGAGAAGAAGTTTCATGAAGTTGAGGACCACATTTGAGAGCTGATCTCTGCTGGATCTGAATCTGATGGGCAATATGTTCCTGGCCACTAGTGCATGGCTGGCTGTGTTACGTTCCCTGTCATCGGTGGCAAGCACAGCTCTTAGGCTTAAGAAAAGGAATTGGAGAAGAAATAAAAAGACATTTCTATGCATCAACAATGCAAAGTTTTCCTTTGAAAGAATCCAGGCAGTGGCCCGTCTCCTGCTTTGAAAGGGAAGTTTTCCTTCCTCAAGCAAGCAGTGGATCCCAGGGCTCCCACTACCACCCTGAGGGCAGGGTGCTGTGTCTGGGCTGGCTGGGGGTCTCAGGGCCATCACAGCAGCTCTCCCCTCTATGGCTACCCTGCTGCTTCCAGCTGGGGTCCCCAGGATTGACCCTGGAGCACGCTCCTATGGGCTGCTGGAATAGGGAGCCCGATTTTGTTTGGTGGTGTTCTTATCTGGGGCTGTCTCACAGCACCCCGTGTGCTTTGGGTGACTCATGGCTGCACTGCAACAGACAAAGGGAATTAAAAGGACAAACAGGAGGTGGTAACCCATGTGTGAATGGGGAGAGGAAAGGAGAGTTTGCTGACCAGGCAGGGTGAGTGCCAGGGTGATAGGAATAAGCCTGTGCTTATTCTGCATCTGGATGAGGCAGCTCGAGAATTCAAGGATTGTTTTGATTATTCTGTGTCCTTTTATTTTGCCCCTGCTTGGGTTTTTTTTTTTTGTTTGTTTTTTGTTTTTTTTTTTTTTCATGAGATTTGAGGTTTCATCTGTCCAGGAACTCAGTATGGAAACTATAAATAGCTGTGACAGGGTCTGAAAGCTGAGCGAGTGAAAGCAGAGGAGATTTATGGTTAAACCCTTGGCTGATTGTGAGCCCTGTCTGTATTGCAGTGCTGTAAAGCCATCCAGCAGGAGCTGCATTCTGTGCAGCTCCCAGGGTGCAGTCCAGGGAGAAACACCACACTGACACTTAAGCTCCCTCCTTCTCCACTTGTGAAAAGTGGGGGACAGGCCACCATTCCCAGTACTCATATTCCAGCATCCAGAGGTCAGGAGTAGGCTTTGGCATCTCTTGTTTGGCCTGGTGGGATAAGTTCTGTGCTTACCACACGTGTGCACTGCCCACTGCACAGACTGTGCTCTGTTTGCCACGGAGGGATGGCTGTGGAGGGATCCATGGGACCCTCCTGGTGCCCGGGCACAGCTCCTGCCCCAAAGTGCTCTGCTCTTTGCCCATCTCTGTCCCTGCAGTGAGCCCAGCAGGACGGGCAGCATGGCCATGGCTCACCCCTGCTCTGCAGAATAGGGGCCCTGAAGTCTGAGTCATCCTCTCTGCAAATCCATCAGTTACACACAGAAATGTCTATTTCAAAACAGGCTGTGGGCACTTGGAAAGGGAAAGGGACTGTCTTTTATGTAGTTGTTTGTTTATTCATGCATGAGGTTTATTTGTCTCCTGGGTTTATCCCAGGCCATACCCACCCTGTTTGCTGCCATTTGCCACCAGGTGTTATATTTAGCCCCTCGTATGTGATGGCAAATACACTGTGGCTACTGCTTCCAGCACTGGCAAGTACAGCTTCCAAACAGCACAGCCCCTGAGCTGTACGAGGGTATTGGGAGTGCTGTGGCTGGGGGAAAGCTGCAGCTCTGCCTTTCACTAGGGAGTTTCCAGGTCTCTTGCTCGAGGCTCGGAGATCTGCCACAGCAATTCCTGAGCAGCTGGAGCTGGACCTGAGACGTGTGGCTGCTGGGGTTCAAAGGACACACCTTCAGAGGACATCAAAAGAGAGGTTTTTCTAGCAATAAAAACCAGAGTAACCATCCCTCTCCACAGTGCCAGGAATGTGAGACTGCAGTGTTTGCTTTCCTTAGGATTAGTTTTCCATACTGGTAGGAAGTGTAAACAGCCACGCCAGGCACCTGGGCCACACACTGCACATGTGTGACCGTCCCACTGCTCTGCACACGTGTGACCGTCCCACTGCCGAGCACAGTGTGACCGTCCCACTGCCGAGCACAGTGAGACCGTCCCACTGCCGAGCACACGTGTGACCGTCCCACAGCTGAGCACACGTGTGACCGTCCCACTGCCGAGCACTCATGTGACTGTCCCACTGCTCTGCACACGTGTGACCGTCCCAGTGCTGAGCACAGTGTGACCGTCCCACTGCCGAGCACAGTGTGACCGTCCCACTGCTGAGCACACGTGTGACCGTCCCACTACTGAGCACAGTGTGACCGTCCCACTGCTGAGCACACGTGTGACCGTCCCACTGCCGAGCACAGTGTGACCGTCCCACTGCTGAGCACACGTGTGACCGTCCCACTGCTGAGCACAGTGTGACCGTCCCACTGCTGAGCACAGTGTGACCGTCCCACTGCTCAGCACAGTGTGACCGTCCCACTGCTCAGCACAGTGTGACCGTCCCACTGCTGAGCACAGTGTGACCGTCCCACTGCTGAGCACACGTGTGACCGTCCCACTGCCGAGCACAGTGTGACCGTCCCACTGCTCTGCACACGTGTGACCGTCCCACTGCTGAGCACAGTGAGACCGTCCCACAGCTGAGCACACGTGTGACCGTCCCACTGCCGAGCACAGTGTGACCGTCCCACTGCTCAGCACACGTGTGACCATCCCACTGCTGAGCACAGTGTGACCGTCCCACTGCCGAGCACAGTGTGACCGTCCCACTGCTGAGCACAGTGTGACCGTCCCACTGCTGAGCACAGTGTGACCGTCCCAGTGCTGAGCACACGTGTGACCGTCCCAGTGCTGAGCACACGTGTGACCGTCCCACTGCTGAGCACAGTGTGACCGTCCCACTGCTCTGCACACGTGTGACCGTCCCACTGCTCAGCACACGTGTGACCGTCCCACTGCTCAGCACAGTGTGACCGTCCCACTGCCGAGCACACGTGTGACCGTCCCAGTGCTGAGCACACGTGTGACCGTCCCACAGCTGAGCACAAGTGTGACCGTCCCACTGCTGAGCACAGTGTGACCGTCCCACTGCTGAGCACACGTGTGACTGTCCCACTGCTGAGCACAGTGTGACCGTCCCACTGCTGAGCACAGTGTGACCGTCCCACTGCTCAGCACAGTGTGACCGTCCCAGTGCTGAGCACAGTGTGACCGTCCCACTGCTGAGCACACGTGTGACCGTCCCACTGCTGAGCACAGTGTGACCGTCCCAGTGCTGAGCACACGTGTGACCGTCCCACAGCTGAGCACAAGTGTGACCGTCCCACTGCTCAGCACAGTGTGACCGTCCCAGTGCTGAGCACACGTGTGACCGTCCCACTGCTGAGCACAGTGTGACCGTCCCAGTGCTGAGCACACGTGTGACCGTCCCACTGTGCTCTGCACACTCAGCTTGGGATCTGCTGATGCCGAGCCAGCAGTGTGCATGAAGTTACAGAATAACCCAAAAGGGAGGGAAGTTGGTATTGATGAGCCCTGAGGCTGCTCTCCCACATGTGACACTGGCTGTGCTGCAGAGTTGTGCACCAGACCCTCCTGCCTGGGCAGAGACTCAGTGCTGCAGACAATAATAATAGTAGTAGTAATAATAATAATAATAATAATAATAATAATAATAATAATAATAAATATAGTACCCAGCAGTTTAATTGAAAGGCCACATACAAATGGAAGGGTCACTATGTTTAGAACTCATAGAAGAAATGTTCTTCTCATTGTATCCAAAGGGATACTATTGTATCCCTTTGGAATTCACGTACAGAGAAGATTTAAGCACATAGCTTGGCTAGGATGAAAATAAAGTCTTTGGCAGGATCACTGTGTGTCCATTTATAGCATCTGGGGCTGTGCAGGCTCTGGCCAGTTGTATCTGCATAACCAAAGGGTCCACACCGGGCCGACCAGGATGGGCAGGGCATGGGGGCAGGGTGGGCAGGGAGCCAAATCTGACTGGGCAGCTGGGGCCACAGGCTGCCTTGGAAGCACAGCCAATCCTCAGGGAAGGTGTAGGGCCACAGGCTGCCTTGGAAGCACAGCCAATCCTCAGGGAAGGTGTAGGGCCACAGGCTGCCTTGGAAGCACAGCCAATCCTCAGGGAAGGTGTAGGGCCACAGGCTGCCTTGGAAGCACAGCCAATCCTCAGGGAAGGTGTAGGTCGAGACCAGGAAAATCGTTGGGTCGTGGCTTTTTGGTAAGGGTGAAAAGAGAAAAAGGAAAAAACCCAACTGCGTTATTTCTGGTCGCTCACCTCCGTGGCATTTACAGCCTGGGAACGGCCGCACGGCCAAGCGCATCCCAGCGCAGCCTCTGCCCCGCCCACGGGAGCATCATCATCCTCCTCCTCCTCCTCCCCTCCTCTCCTCCTTCTCCTCCTCCTCCCCGTGAGCCGCTCCTGCCGGGCACACCGAGTGCTGTGGAGCAGGAGGGAGCCTGACTGGTCCTTCCCCAAGGAGGGTTTGGTTTGGTTACAAAAAAAAAGAATAAATCTGCTGTTCTGCTTTTGTCCACAGCCCATGCCATGAAAATATCCAACTGATATATAAGAAAATATGGCTTAACATGTGCAGGGCTGTGTGCCACATCAAACCCCCTTTGGGAAAGGAGGGTTCCCCACAGCCCTGTCAGCTCCTTGGCCTCTCGGGTTTCTTTAGCCCCCTTGTGAGGGGGACAGACGCCCACGAGGCACACAGGAGGCTCCAGCTCATGTCAGGTTTCAAGAAATTTTGATAAATAAAAAGAAAAGCTTGGGAAATCCACAGGCTTCCCAGAGTGGCTGGTGACCAGGTCAGCCCTGCCCAGGTGCCCAGCTGGACTCACCAGGACAGGGCACAGTGCTGTCCCTACCCCTACACCCAGCCTGGCACTGTCACTATTGCACACTGGGGAGACTGGCATAACATTTCTGAAATTAAACACACTTTGGGCTTGAAACAGTGAAATGGCCCTTGTGCCTTGAGCTGGCAGTGCTCCCAGCCCTGGGGGTGGCAGAGGGGACAGAGTGGGGCCCTGCAGTGCCCCCGGTGCTGCCTGTGCCCCACAGCTGACACAGACCCACAGCCAGTGCCACCCACCCTGCCGGAGCCCTGGGGTTGAGCTGGGCCTCCAGCGAGGGGTGCTGCCCCAGCCTGCTGGGTTTATTGTCCCAGCCCCCCTCGGAGCCCAGCTGGGCTCAGGAGTCATCAACAGTGTGTGATTGATTGATTGCCCTCTGGGTTTGCAATAACACCCAGCTGAAGGCCTGAACCGGGATTTCTGTCAATCAGGGCGTCCAAAACCTGCTCACAGGCCACGTGAAAGGGCAGGATGGACTCAGAGCCCAGGTTAGATTGAGGGGCTGGCTTTGCACTCTTCAGGAGCACTTTATTTCCTCCTGGCCTCCTGCCTCCTCTTCCGATCCACAACAACAAATGTTTTGAAGAAGGAGAAGATGATCCAGTTCACCTCATCTCAGTGAAGTTGTTGTTTACAAGTACAGAGACAAGGCGGCTGCATGGAAGGGTCCCAAAACTCCAGTTCCTTGCAATAAAAATAGAATTTAGGGGACTTGCTGTGTAAAGTTGTTTTTGATAGCTATAAAAAGAAAATGGAAATGTTTCCTTTTGGTACATCTACATCCTTCCCACTAAATAAGTGATTTCCTTCTCTTCTTGCTGATTAGGAAGCTCTCCTCTGGAGGTTGGCTTTGATGTCTCAGGAAAAGAAAAATCAAATTAGCAAATCTACAGGAAAGAATTAGCATGGCCCCATTCCCTGGGCCTGGAATGAGGGATTAACCCTCTGCCTGATTCCTGCTGTCTTCAAGCAGGCCAAGGAAACAGGAGTGTAGTTGGCTTAGAGCTCCCCAAGGCCAGAGCACCGGGGCGATCAGGAATGCACCACTGCTCCAAGCCATGCCCCGAGCATCCTCCTGCACACCCTGCACACCCTGCACACCCTGCACATCCCCCTGCACATCCCCTGCACACCCTGCACACCCCCCTGCACACCCTGCACACCCTGCACATCCCCCTGCACATCCCCTGCACATCCCCCTGCACATCCCCTGCACACCCTGCACACCCTGCACACCCTGCACACCCTGCACATCCCCTGCACACCCCCCTGCACACCCTGCACATCCCCTGCACACCCTGCACACCTCCCTGCTCACCCTGCTCACCCTGCACACCCTGCACACCCTGCACATCCTGCACATCCCCCTGCACACCCTGCACACCCTGCACACCCTACACACCCTGCACGCCCTGCACATCCCCTGCACACCCCCCTGCACACCCTGCACATCCCCTGCACACCCTGCACACCCTGCACACCCTGCACACCCCCCTGCACACCCCCCTGCACACCCTGCACACCCTGCACACCCCCCTGCACACCCCCCTGCACACCCTGCACATCCCCTGCACACCCCCCTGCACACCCCTCTGCACACCCTGCCGAGGGCAGCCCCAGCCCCCTGCCCCAGGGCACAGCACCCACCCTCTGTGGGCTGGCACAGGGCATCACTCTCCACTCCTGGCTGGGTTTTGGGGCAGAAAAGAATTCCCACTCAAATTTATGTGAAACCAGGATTGTCCTTGACAGCCAAGCCCTCGTCGGGTGCCCGGGCTGGCTGCACCACATCCCCGTTTCCAGCCACACTGCTGGGACTGATCCCCGGGCCCTGCTGTGGGCTGGCAGGGACAGCAGGACCCACCAGCCCTCCCGAGCCAGGCAAGGGCAGCACATTCAAGGTCTGTGTGTGAGCACTGCTCTTCCATTCCCTCTCATTAAGCAAAGCCTCTGCCTTGTTTATCTGAGCTATAAATAGTTTTCCCGTGTCTGCATTTGCTCTCGCTGTGGTCACTGACAGGCAGAGTTGGGGTTTGGGGATGGGGTTTTAAACCTGATGGGGTTTTTGCCTATTGCTGCTGTCAGAAGGGAGTGCAAAACCAGATTAAATACATGGAGATTAAACAGAGAGATGTAGAAATGCGTCTATAAATAGTCCCAGGGCTGCTGGGGCAGCAGCAATGCACCGGGCAGCGGTGACGGGGACGAGTGCCGTGACCGCCGCTGGTGGCAGATGGGTCGTGCACGGTCCCTGCCTCTGGCAGCACCTCCAGGACCCTGCTGGCCCCTCCAGACACACAGACGGCTCGCCGGCAGCTCTGCACGCTGACCCAAACCTGCTCTGACCTCCGGCCCACGCAGGAGGCACCGGGTGCGGCTGGAGCAGGGCAGGCAGGGGCTGTGGCTCTGGGGGGCTGGTCTGCCCCTTCTGCCTTCCTGCTGCCTCTGCCCCAGGCCGGGGGGGCTGCTCAGCGCAGAGCCCCCACCCGGCAGGGAGCCCCTGGGCAGGAGGTGCCAGCCGGGAATGCCAGGGCGGAGGAGCCGAGGCCGATCCCTGCGCACAGCGCCGTGCCTGAGCAGGGCAGAGGAATTCTGGCTGATCGGCGCTGCTGGGCGGGGGAGCCTCTGGACAGGCCCGGGGAGGGAATTAGCATGTGGGTAATTCCCTGTCAGGGATTAGGAACACCTAAGGGTGGAGTCATGGAAAATGTGGAGAGCGGGCACACAGGCTGGAAAACCTGCTTGGCAAGAAATAACCTTGGGCTGCTGGAGGTGGATCTTTGGGAAGTGTCATTTATGGACGGGGCGGGGGGCACGGGCGGATTAGGGCTCTGTGAACAGACTCCTTTGTCTGCAGAAATGACTGTTGATAATGGAGATATTCCCCTCCCTCTTGGGTGTGTGTGTAAGCCCCACTGATGTGTTTGCACTGCCTGCTCCCTCCTGGAAACAGACCCACGTCCAGCACGCGTGTCCTGGCACTGCCAAGCCCTTCGCTTCCCCACTGCACTCACCTGCACCTGGCTGCCGCCTCCCTGCCGCCCCCCTGCCGCCTCCCTGCCGCCCCCCTGCCGCCTCCCTCCCTCTGTGACTCACGAACCATTTTTGCAAATCCCAGCAGCAGGAGGGAGGAGAAAACCCCAGGGCGCCCCGAGGGTCCCGCCTATTCCTGCAGCTGTCACCGGACCTGCAGCGCCAAACACACCTGCCGTGAGTCACCCTGGGAAGCTTTCCATTCCCATCTTATGCACAGGAAGAGAGGTGATCAGTTCGGCTACAGCTGGGCACAAATGTTTCACAAATAAAGGCTTTGGCATTTACGATCATCCAGGAGTTTGTTGAGGGACACTATATGACACATGGGGAAATGGAAATTTTTAAATGTGGTGAGTCTTAGGAAAATTAAGGAAGTGTTTCCTGGGGAATTTTTAACTTGTTCTCCTGGTCTCTTGGAGCCCTTTTAAGCACTAGAAGGAGCTCTAAGGTCTCCCTGGAGCCTTCTCCTCTCCAGGCTGAATAGCCACAGCTCTCTCAGGCTGTCTGGTGTCTGCATTGTCTTGAGTTTTTCTTTAATAATTTAATTTATCCCTTCAGATTTGCCCAGCCAACCCAGGTTGCTCAGGTACCCTGCCCTCGAGAGTGTGAGTTATCCCTGCCATTGCTCCCTGTGCAGCCACAGAGCAGATGAGCTCACACTGAGCATCCTGACCTCCCATGAGAGCCCTGACTCCTGACAGCTCTGTCACATTTCCACACAGCACAGTGGCCAAATCCACGTTTCTATGCCACGGTTGGTTTTAGTCACTTGTGATGATGTGAAATTTACCCTCCGAGCACAGCAGGCACTGGTGGGCAGGAGGGCAGCACCAGGGTTCCCGAGCCCTGGAGCCACCTGCTCCAGTGCTGCTGGGGGCTGGCGGGCACCAGGCTGTCCCAAATCTGTCCTAATCCCATCCCAATTCCATCCTGATCCCATCCCAATCCCATCCCCATCCCATCCCAAATCCATCCTGATCCCATCCCAATCCCATCCCCATCCCATCCCAATTCCATCCCAATCCCATCCCAATCCCATCCCCATCCCATCCCCATCCCATCCCCATCCCATCCCAATTCCATCCCGATCCCATCCCAATCCCATCCTGATCCCATCCCAATTCCCAGTGTCCCTGTGCTGACTGAGGGAGTTGTGACTCACATTTGCAAATATTTAGTCTTTAGTTTCAACCCCCGGATGCATATTTCTTAAAATCTTTACATTTCATCAAGCTAACTCTGAGTGTTACCTTTCCTTGGGTTTAATTTAATTCCTGCTTTTAGCTTTGTGTTTTGTAGTTACTTGCAGGAGAAGGGCTGCAGGAGACAATGCCTGGAGGAAACATCCAGGATCCAGCAGCAGGAGCCACCTCTCTGCCCTGACACAGCATCCCTGCAAGGGCCACTGGCCACCTCCTGGGACAGAGGAGAAAGTCACAGCAAGCCTCAGATTTTTCTGCAAGCTAAAAGCAGACAGATTAACAACATCTTCAGAGAGAGGGAAAAAAAAGGAGCTGCATAACACATAATTCAGGGATGCAGTTTCAAAGTCTGGAGGTGAAAATGAGAGCTGAAGGCTCTGCGAGGCTCATCTGTCACTGAAACCCTGCTGGTGACTAAGGAAAATGTCCAACCCAGAAATGTAAAAGTCATGAATCATTCCTGAAAGTCAGAAAATGTTTCCTAACTTGTATGACTTCAGACAGCCCTCAGCATCCTGTTTGCCCCTGGCCTTTGTTCCAGGGCAGTGACTCAGGATCCATGGGAAGAGTCACCCCAAGAGTATGGAGGCACAGAGCTGAGCTTTGAAAAACTCTCCGAGGGCAGACAGGGTTTTTTCCAAAGTGTTTGTGTGTGTTGCTGCTTGCCTGTCACTCGCCTGGGAGAGGGAGGAATATCCATCCCTTATTTCCCAGGGCCCTGGCACGTGGCTGCTGAGGTTGGCACGGCAGCAGTGTGGAGCAGCAGGTACCCACTGGGCACTGCCACACCCCAGCATGATCCCCACTGCCAGGCACGGGGTTAGCTTACTTGTGCAGGTATTTTTATGGGTGTACATATATAGACACAGACAGAGCAGTGTTTGTGTGCATGTGTATGCACATCTACATGGATACATAGCTCCCTGTGGTTTTACAGAAAAATGTGAGAGCTCCTGGCCACAGTGACTTTGCAATTTCAAACATCCCTGTTCAGAGATGGAGGAAATAACTTGTGACTAATTTGATTGGAGCAGAATGGGGCTTCAGTTCCCTGCAGGAGTTCTGGGAGTCAGGACTGGCTCAGTGGGTCTGTTCCTCCCCTGCAATCCACACTGAGATGGTTCAGACCTGCAAAGGAGAAATCACTGGTGGGAACTTGGGCACCAGCCCAGTGTCTCTCTCCTTCCCAAGGCCACAGGCTGCAGCATCAAATAACCCCTAAAGCAAAGGCACCTCTTCTCTTGGTGGTTGTCAGTGTTTCTTCCCTCATGCAGAGCCCTAGAAATTCTCCACTGGAACCAAATGAATTCAGGCTGCTGAGAACTCTCCTGCCTTTTGTGGGAGCCTTGGACCCACAGGATCTCGGAATCCCAGAGCAAAACCCAGTGACTGCCCATCCATTGGGGAAAATGTCGTGTATCATGATGGCCCCAGCTGAGGGGAGCCTCAGGCTGTGCTGGGCTCCCCGTTTCCAGACAGCCTGGCTGTACAAATGCCAAGGAACTGATATTACTTATGGAATTGTGCTTTATAAGAGATGCAAAAGGAGGTGATTCCTGCCTCGTCCTTCAGGTTGAGAAGTAATTGCTTCACATAACAGATCCTCCCCTGGGATTCACTTATGCACTTCCATTTGCTGCAGCTGCAGGAAAACCCAGCAGCTCCCCAGCCTCGGTGGTGCTGCCCAGCCCCAGAGCCAGCACGTGGGCAATTCTCACTCGTGGGGCTGGTGGCAGCCCCCCAGCACAGCCCTCCTGCTGATCCACCTTCATTGCCCCAAAATGATCATTTTCCTCCTGCTCCCACCAGGACCCCTGGTTTCAGCTAGGAAAGCCTTGCCTGGGTTCTCAGCTAAAATCCCTGGAGCCCCTACCTGCTCCAGGGCCACTGCAGGGACCCGGGGTGTTGGCAGGTGAGTGTGGCTGGGTGGGAAGGTCCCTGTGTGCAAGGGGGGCAGACAGAGCCCAGAGCAAAGCCGTGTCTGGGGTGAGAGGTGCTGATCCCCTCATTGCCCCCGGCCCCACACGGACACCGGCCTCGGGCTGGCACAAATATCAGCAGAGCTGATCACACACGGCTGGCAGGGGGAAGCGTCCTCCCGGGGAATTAATTGGAGGGAATGTGGAGGCAGTGACCATGATATGCAAATCAGGATGAATCAGAGCCGGGGAGAGATGAGTTCTGTGCTGCTGCAGTGCAGGCACAGGCTGCTGGGGTCAGGGCTGGGCGGGATGGAGTGAGCCAGGGTCACCGCCAGGGCTCCTCCATCGGCCCTCCAGCGATCCAGAGATCTGCTCCATCCTTGGTGGGAGGAATAGGGGCGCTCTTGCCTTCCCACCGGCTTTTACCTGATGGTTATTGTCATGCAAGGAGCCATTGCTCATTGTGGGTTTCTACATCGAGAAATGCAAATTTCATTTCTTGTGGGAGACAGTTAAAAAATGCTCCTCAACAGTTACCCTTGTTAATAGCTCTTTAATTCTCTAATGAATATTTATGAATGGTTGCCTGAAAGCAATGAACCTTGGACTGTATAGACTGATACTGATTGTGTTTGAAATTAAAAGAACAGTGATTTTTTTTCCCTTTTGGTGGAAAAGCTGAACAAGAGGAAGACAGCCCCATATTCCGAGTGGGATTTTTAAATTATGGCAGGTAATGAATTATTGAAACATCTCTTACCAGAGATGTGCCTTAAGGACGGTGATTTGAAGGCATACCAGCAGTGTGTGCCCATTCTGGGGACCCAGTTGTGTCCCTGCACCCCCAGGCAGCCCCACTTTTCCCCCTCAGAGACCCCCTCCCTGTCAGAGCCCTGTCCTGCTGAGCCCTCAGTGCTGCTGCTTCCAGCCCCTGCAGGGAACCTTGTGACAGGCAGTAAAACCTGAGGGTTCAGGCACTGGGGCCCTGTCTTTGGCTCGTGGGCTGTGACTCCTTACCCAGAGCCCAAGGTTTTCATGGTGCTCCCAGATGGGTTCTTGCTTGTCTGACTGCATTTCCAATGGACTGTGGAAATCTCCTTATTAGTGTGACAGTGGCACATCCCCGTGGCTGTGATTCCTGCCTGCCATGTCCTGGGCTGAGGCTTGGCACTGAACACAGCCCTTGAACTCAGGGCAGTGCCACAGCCCCAGGAGCACAGCCCTGAGCTCAGGGCAGTGCCACAGCCCCAGGAGCACAGCCCTGAGCTCAGGAGAGTGCCACAGCCCCAGGAGCACAGCCCTGGGCTCAGGAGAGTGACCCAGCCCCAGGAGCACAGCCCTGGGCTCAGGGCAGTGACCCAGCCCCAGGAGCACAGCCCTGAGCTCAGGGCAGTGCCACAGCCCCAGGAGCACAGCCCTGAGCTCAGGAGAGTGACCCAGCCCCAGGAGCACAGCCCTGAGCTCAGGGCAGTGCCACAGCCCCAGGAGCACAGCCCTGAGCTCAGGAGAGTGACCCAGCCCCAGGAGCACAGCCCTGGGCTCAGGGCAGTGACCCAGCCCCAGGAGCACAGCCCTGAGCTCAGGAGAGTGACCCAGCCCCAGGAGCACAGCCCTGGGCTCAGGGCAGTGCCACAGCCCCAGGAGCACAGCCCTGAGCTCAGGAGAGTGACCCAGCCCAGGAGCACAGCCCTGGGCTCAGGGCAGTGACCCAGCCCCAGGAGCACAGCCCTGAGCTCAGGAGAGTGACCCAGCCCCAGGAGCACAGCCCTGGGCTCAGGGCAGTGACCCAGCCCCAGGAGCACAGCCCTGAGCTCAGGGCAGTGCCACAGCCCCAGGAGCACAGCCCTGAGCTCAGGGCAGTGCCACAGCCCTAGGAGCACAGCCCTGGGCTCAGGGCAGTGACCCAGCCCCAGGAGCACAGCCCTGGGCTCAGGAGAGTGCCACAGCCCCAGGAGCACAGCCCTGAGCTCAGGGCAGTGCCACAGCCCCAGGAGCACAGCCCTGAGCTCAGGGCAGTGCCACAGCCCCAGGAGCACAGCCCTGAGCTCAGGGCAGTGACCCAGCCCCAGGAGCACAGCCCTGGGCTCAGGGCAGTGACCCAGCCCCAGGAGCACAGCCCTGAGCTCAGGGCAGTGACCCAGCCCCAGGAGCACAGCCCTGAGCTCAGGGCAGTGACCCAGCCCCAGGAGCACAGCCCTGAGCTCAGGAGAGTGACCCAGCCCCAGGAGCACAGCCCTGAGCTCAGGAGATGTGACCCAGCCCCAGGAGCACAGCCCTGGGCTCAGGGCAGTGACCCAGCCCCAGGAGCACAGCCCTGGGCTCAGGGCAGTGCCACAGCCCCAGGAGCACAGCCCTGGGCTCAGGGCAGTGACCCAGCCCCAGGAGCACAGCCCTGGGCTCAGGGCAGTGCCACAGCCCCAGGAGCACAGCCCTGAGCTCAGGGCAGTGACCCAGCCCCAGAGCTCAGGGCAGTGACCCAGGCACAGCCCCAGCCCCAGAGGCTCGGTGGGACAGACAGGGTCTGTCCATCCCTGCAGGGAGCTCAGAGCTCTGGGCACTGCTGCCACTGTGGTGCAGGTCACAGGGATTGGTTTGTCTGGGCACCCTTTGCTGGGCACTCTTTTCCTTCAATGCTCTTGTTTCTGCTGGGTTTGAGCATCAAGAAAGCAAATAGCCTTTTTTTGGATGGGTTTGAGGAGTGTGGATGTGAGGAGGAAACATCAAACACTGGCAGTGGTTTTTCCAAGGGGTGCCAGGTGAGCTCACCTGCAGGAGCACTTCCAGCCCTCGCCCTGCTGGTTGCAAACCGGTTGGGTAGGAGAGGCAGGGCCAGGCTTGCCCGAGGGCACTGCCAGGGCACAGCGCCCTGGGGACAGCCTTCCCAGGCAGGGTGGGGTCAGCCCCACAGCCCCTCAGCCCCTCTGCCCTGCCGTGCAGTGCCCCAGCCTGCGGGCAGTGCCCTGCTCGCCCCGGCGTGCTCCGGACATTGCCAACACCCTCCAGGCTTCTGTCACCTGCTGGCTCCCTCTGGCTGACATGGAGAAGATCCCAAGGCACAGTTTTGTCACCACAACTTCTACAAAATGCCAGAGAAGCTGATGTGAGGAACTGTTGGCTTCCACACTGGATCAGCTTTAAAAGAACAGCAATTTAAATCATAGTAAATGTGGGTTTGGTGCTCACTAAAAACCAAGCCAAGAGGGATGCAGGGAGCCTGTTTGCTCCAGAATTCTATTCCAGAATATTCTGGAACATCCATATATCAGAACTTATTCCCAGAATTTATTTTTTTTTACCCTTGAGGACATGAAAACCCAGCAGTTTGTAAGTGCAAAGTGGCTGTTTGCAAACAGGAGCAGCACAGTGGGTCCAAACCCATCTCCACATTCGTGATCAATGCAAATTAGGTTGGAATGGGAGTTGTTAAAGGGCCAAAGTCAATGTCCATCTGAGTCTCAGACTGGGTTTCTCTGATAACATCCATCCATATTTCCTTTAAATTTACTTTATTCCGCATGGGACTTCATGGAAAGCAGGTAAGAAATAGCTGCTCTCCCAGTGCAGAGCAGCACACACGAGCACAGTCACATTGGTTGTTACATATTAAGCTCCTTTATGTTCAGTATTAAAGTCAGTGGAACATTTCTCCCTGGAATAGTTTCAGTGGGAGGGTGAATCTTTCACTAAATTGTGCTTCTAAAATGGGAATTTGAAATGAAAGATTTTAAATCAGAGTTTCATGCTGAGATTTCCAACTGCTGGGACAGCTCGTTTAGCTGTTGTTGAGCTGAAGTCTTGTGAAACTGCTCCGTGTCTCCACTTCCCACCCTCATTTTGGATAAAACTGAAGGTCAGAATGGCAACATTTCCCACGGGAGATTCCCCTCTGGCTGGGTTAATTCCTTGCCACGCTGCTGAAGGCAGGTCACCACATGCCAATGGAGAAAATGACAGTAATCCTTCTGGCAATGCAGCTGCAGAGGGAAACTGAGGCAGGAGCAGGCCAACAGCACCAGGCTCCAGTCCATCCTAGTGCTTCCAGCCCCTCCAGCCCCTCCAGCCCCTCCAGCCCTTCCAGCACCTCTCCCATCTCCAGCACAGGTCAGCAGACACCCGGGTGGCCCTGGGTGCCCGAGTAGGTGACACCTCCTGCCAGCACAGCGTGTAGGACACCCCCCCTTCCCTGCCCAGAGAGCACCAGGGCACAGCCCTCGCTGGGGGCTGACTTTGCAGAAATAACCTGGAAGTAAAACAACCTCTCCAAGCTGCCTGACCCTGGGGCTGTGAGCGCTGCTGAGCCCAGTGCCCCTGGCCAGCCCCAGTGGGCCCCCTCCAGCCTGCTCAGGAGCCCATTTCAGCCCAGCCCAGGGCTGTGTCTGACAGCCTGGGAGAGAGAGGTGGCTGCCCCAGCTGCCACAGACAAGTTTCTGCAGGCAGCTGGGTGCATCTGTACCCAGGTAAGTTGAGCGAGCACTGCTGCACTTCAGAGTTTGTCATCTGTGCCCCCCGTGCCCAGCTGAGGATCCCAGTGTTTCCAGGCTGGTTTCCACTGAGCTGTGCCAGTTCTTGCTGCCTGTGCATGCAGTCTGTGCTCCTGGAGAATGGCTCCTGCCTTTAAGGTGCAGGTCACTCACACCACAGGTTGTAAATCCAGGGGTTTCCAAAACCTGGGCTGCAGAAGGCAGAGCTGCTGGTAGGTTCTTCTTCATCTATCATCAAATTAACTAAATAATAATGAAAATAACAAATCAGGAAATACAAGTGCAAGAATTCAAGTTCTCTGGAATCTTACAAGAAAAATCTCCTTTTGCTTTCAGGTTGCACTGGAGTCCAGTAACTTCTTGGAAGGGCTCAGGGTTAAAAGGAAGCTCTTGAGCAGCATGTTTCTATTCAGAAATCATTAAGGCTTCCAGGGAGACATCTCAGAGGGGTCCCAGGAACTGAGGCCACCTCTGGTAACAGGGCTCAGACCCCAGTTACAGAATGCATGCCTGGGACTGGGATGGACTGTAACCAGTGAGATCTACAGAGGTGAATTTATGAAACTGAGAAGGCCCACTATTGAGTTTCCTTTGTCTGGTTTATTTATTAACACACTGAACCTTCATATGAACAGCTGTATTGATTTCTGAAAATCACCAAATAAAATTTAGACTATTTCCTAGGAACAGAAGAGAAAACACAAAGAATGCTGGGCTGTGCATGGCCAGGCTGTGACAGGTGCTGAGCAGCTTTTGCACATGTGTTCATTTCCTTTTCCTTTGTTTCTATCCTCGTTGCTTTTCCACTGGAAGACTGAGTTTACCTAATAAATACTTTTCTTTTCTTTAGCTCCACCAAAGTTGTCCCACTGGTTGTTGGTATCACTGCTCAGAGTCAGCCCTGCCAAGGGAGGCTGGAGCCCTTCTCTCCCTGCCCGGTGCTCCCTTGGGTTCCCCTGCCCGGAGGGGGTGCCCAGGGAGCGCTGGGAGCAGCCGTGCTGCGCTGGACCTGCCGCTGGAAACACGGCCCAGAGCTGCGCTGCCAAAGACAAAGGAGAGGGCAGTGATCCACAGAGCTGCCTGGGCACCGTGCCACCCTCGTGTCACTGCCCATGCACTGTCCTGACCGTCCCCAGGCCAGACGAGCAGAGCTCCGCGTGTGTCCCGCACCCCCCGAGTCACAGCCCAGACTGCCGGCTCTGGGGGCGATTCCTGGCACGGCTGGGCACAGCTGGGGCACGGATGGGCACGGATGGGCACGGCTGGGGCACAGCTGGGGCATGGCTGGGGCATGGTTGGGACACAGATAGGCATGGATGGGCATGGATGGGCACGGATGGGACACTGATGGGGCATGGCTGGGGCACGGCTGGGCACGGATGGGGCACAGCTGGGCACGAATGGGGCAGGGCTCGCTCCGTGGGACTGGCCCTGTGTCCCGAGCAACTCGCGGTCTTTGCGCAACCTGAGGCCATCCCGAGCAGGGAAGGGTGTGGGGGACTGTCCTTCAGCCCAGTCACTGTCGCTGTGTGTGGGATGGCATGGCATGGCATGGCATGGCATGGCATGGCATGGCATGGCATGGCATGGCATGGCATGGCATGGCATAGCATGGCATGGCATGGCATGGCATGGCATGGCATGGAGCGGTGGGATGGGAGCGGTGGGATGAAAGAGGTGGGACAGAGAAGTGGGATGGGATGGGATGGGATGGGATGGGATGGGATGGGATGGGATGGGATGGGATGGGATGGGATGGGATGGGATGGGATGGGATGGGATGGGATGGGATGGGATGGGATGGGATGGGATGGGATGGGATGGGATGGGATGGGATGGGATGGGATGGGATGGGATGGGATGGGATGGGATGGGATGAGCAGGGACAGCCCCTCCACGCCCCCTGCCCAGCGCACGGCTCACGCTGCAGCAGCGCTGTGCCTGAAGTGCTGCTGTCTGCATATCCTTCCTGCCAGAGAATATTCCGAACGTGCTGATGAACTGGAAAGTGCTGGATCAGGAGCCTGGCCGGTGTCCCAGCAAGAGGCTGTGTGTGACCCAAGGCAGCCAGTGTCCCCCTCAGCTCCCACCTCCTGAGCACCGAGCCCTCTCTCCCCTCAGCAGGGGTGACAGCTGCACTGTGAAACACTGACGATGGCCACTGATGGATAAAATATTCCCTGGATTTCAGGGGCACCTTTCCGAAACAGAAATTAGTGTTTCATGCACCTGACAATGTTCTGACCCTGAACAGGGCTGCTTTTTGGGGTGTTTTAGCTCTCAGGATGGCATGGAGACACATGGGAGGGAGGAAAACAAACAAAGAAACCAAAACACCCCAAAATTTCAGAGCAGCTGTTGGTAGCTTAGTGCTGGTATTTTACTGCTGGATTCTATAAAGGGTGCAAGGAAAGGACTCTGTTTTTATGGCATCATGAGGAACCTGCCTCTTCCTTGTGTTTTCTGTGGGTATTCAGCTTTTGCAGATGTCTGAAATCGAGGGACTGTGGCAAAGCACATGGCTGGTTATTACAGGTTTTTATCACTACCAAAAAGATCTGCAGAGGGAGAACTTGTCTCACTAAATTCATGGTGCTCTTTGGCTGGGAAGGAAGGCCAGCCCTTGGGATTAAAGCCTGGATCAAATTGTGCTCTCTCTCCAATTTGGTGCAGTGAAATGCTAAATATACTACAAGGCTCTTTCTCGTGGGATCCATGGCAAGTCCCTTCAATCCTGTCATCCGTTCTGTCACTGTCACCATTTCCCAGAGCTCATTTGGGGCAGTCAGAGGTTTCTGGTGCAGGAAAACATCCTGTTTTTCCTTTCAGCTGGATCACTGGAGGGTTTCCAGCCGGTCTGGGAGCTGGATGGGATGTGGTGAGTTTGTGCTGAGCTCTTCCTTGATGCTGGAGTGACAGGAGGCTGCTCAGCTTCAGGTTTGCTTTGGTGTGGCCTGAAGGCATAAATCAGAGTGCTCTGGGTGCCCGACTGCCAGAACAGCCCTGCCAGGCTGTGCATAACCTGCCTGACCCTGCTTTCCCCAGGACCAGCAAGGAGAGGTACAAAGCTGCCACCAACACATTGCAGATCTCACAGCGAGTCTTCAGTGGTCTCTGCAATCTCAGCTTTGATTCCTTGGCAAGTCCTTCCTGCTGGATTTGAGTTGCATCCCATAATGTCTGGGTGTCCTGGTTTAGGACAAATTAGGGGAAATCTCCGAAAGGGAGTCCCCTAAAACAAACCTCCAACCACCCCTCCCCCAATACCGGGTTCGGGAAGGAATTCCTCGGAGGAGCAAAGTGGAAAATAAAACCTATTTAATAACAAGTAACAAAGGAACACTCCCCAACACAAGAAAAGAAAAAGAAACCAGGCAGTGTTGTGGAGGGTGCTGATCTTCTTCTCGCAGACTCCGGGGGGTCCTGGACGTCCCAGGTCAGGTCCGGAGCCGGTACGGTATCTTCAGGGGAGGGTAAGAAAGAGGGAAAGGGAAAAAAAAAAAGAAGAGCGCAAAAGAAAGCAAGCCAGCCAAGCTAAGCAGCAGCAGCAAGCAAAAGCAGAAGCAGCCAGCAAGCTAAGCAGCAGCAGCAGCCCAGCCAAAAGCAAAAGCCGAGGTGCCCGGTCACCCTCACCCCCCCTCCCCGCCCCGCCGTGGCAAGACGGCCGGGGGGGAGGGGGGGAAGAAAGGCCAGACACAACACACGATATTGGGATAAAGGCTGTCACCCCACGACACTGGGGAAACACAGTTCTGCTCCAGAGGTTCATCAGAACCGACCTGTGAGAGGCTGGTGGGCCAGAACTTTCCCTGTGCTGGGAATGTGCTGCCCTGAGAGCTGTGGTCCCTCACAAAAAGCACTTCAGGCCCACACACCAGCCTGCTCTCAGCAGCGAGGGGAATGCCAAGGGCTTTGTTAAAGAGCTGTTTAGTCGCAGGGCAGAGGGGAGGGATGGGAGAGCAGCACAGACAGGACAGATTGTCCTGCCCTGCAGGGAGACTGGGATCTGTGGAGCACGTCCTGGGACCTGCTCATGCTGCGAGCTCTGGGGTGAGAGCTGTGCCAGGGCAGGGCTTTGCCGATGCTGCTGTGACCTTGTGTGTGTGACAGGGCATCGGCCCGGCGGGCAGGGGGAGGGCCAGCGGCACAGCTCAGCCCTGCCCGGGGGTGCCCAGCCCGGGAACCTTCCAGGGATGCAGGAACGGGACGGGTGATGCTCCACCGGTGCCAGGCTCCCTGGCCCCGTCCTTACTGTGCCAGATGAGTCAGGCTCGTTGTGCTGCAGCACAAATCAGTGGTTCAAAGAACTTTTGTTTAACCCTGCCATTGCTGAGGGCGTTTTCCCTCGGTGCCAGTGATCCTCACCTCTCCAGCCTGCGCTGCTCCACCCCAGCCCAGGGCCTGCAGCACCCCCGGGCACCCCGGGCTGAGAATGGAGCAGGATGGCCAAGGCTCCCCGGTGCCACCCCTGGCATCTCCCAGCAGGGGGACCTTCTGCCGGGACATCCCCCACAGCTCTGGGGCCTGTTTGCTGCTGCTCAAGTGTGCAGTGCTGAACCCAGCCCAGCAGACACAGCCTGCATTAATTTTGCTGCAGTCTGGTGCATTAATACAGTAATTATTAACTATTATAAATAATTTTTATGAGATTTTGATCAATAACATCTTGTATCGTAAAAATAGACCAGGAAGATAAGAAGGCACAAAAACATGAGTGCCAAAGAAGCTACTTTAATTTCCTAATATATTTCATGCTGTTAATTTACAAGAAAACTGTTGCTGTGGGGATTGAAGGATTAAATTGCAGCTGCAGGATGAAATTTCAAATGAGGTAATGTTTTTCTCCAAATTGTTTGGAGCAGAACTTGTGCTGGCTCTTCTGGAGGCTGCATTTCACTTGTAAAATTCAAGTATGCATGCAAAGGGCAGCACTTCAGTCCTGGCTGTGTCTATCAGGCACTGAGACTTTGGTTTGTTTTCATGGCTGAGCAGAATGAGTGCAAGGGACAGTCAGGAGCAGGGTCTGTGAGCCCTGCTGGGGGGTGGAGCAGGGATGCCATGCAGGGAGCAGTGACAGGGGCTCTGCAGCTCCTGGGGAGCCACAGGATGTGTGCCTGCAGCACTGCCAAGCACTGACCCGTGTCCCCAGGAGCCACATCCACGTGGCTTTTTAATCCTTTCAGGGATAAGGACTCCACCACTGCCCTGGGCAGCTGTGCCAGAGCCAGACAGCCCTTTCCAAGAAGAAATTTTCCCTAATATCCAACCTCCTCTTGTCCTGTTGCCTGTTCCTTGGTAGGAGAGCCCCCCAGATACTCCCATGAAATCCCCAGAGAGCTCTTAAACCAGTGAGAAACCAGGCAGTGACAGAAGCTTAGAGGGTTTTTTTTAAAATCCCTGAACAGAAAGTTTCGGGGGTGTTGGACAGGGTTGGTTAGAGCTGTTGAACAAAACCCTTGTTTTCTGCCCAATAATCAAACCTGACTGAACAAAAGGCTCTTGGGAGCCCCGGGGACTGGTGAGAGTGTGGGGCTGCATCCGGCTTGAAGCTGGTGAATCTCAGCAGCTGGAACACATGTGGCTAATTCCAGAAATGAGCAGGGACGTGCTGGGCTGGAGGGGCGGCTCGGGGCCCCGGGGCTCACGGCGGCGCATCCCGGCCGCGTTCGCGCCGTGCCGAGCATCCCATCTCCTGGCCGCAGCCTGGAACAGCAGCGAGAGCTCGGCAGGGCAGGGCGCCGCTGCGGCTGCCGCGGAAAGCACGCTCCGCTCTCCTGTTTCGTTTGCACACAGTGATAATGCTCTGGGAAATTAGGGGGTTTTTTGTTGTTGTTGTTGTTGTTGGTTTGTTGGTTGGTTTTTTGGGGTTTTGATTGTTTGTTTGTGTTTGTTTTTGTTTGGGGTTTTGTTTGTTTATTTTTGTTTGTTTTGTTTTGGGGCTTGTGTTTGTTTGTTTTGTTTGCGGGGTTTTTTGTTTTGGTTTGGTTTGGTTTTTTTTTTTTTGTAGAGAGGGAAGAGTGGTTTGACTTCCTCCTCTGACCCACAGACCCTGGAGAAGAGCTCGGGAGCTGTCAGGGCGCGTCCCTCGGGCCGTGGGGCTGCAGAGCTCAGGCAGGGCCCTGCACAGGGCTCCCTGCCCTGGGGAATTGCTCGCAGCGGCAGAACTGCAGCTGAAGCCCGGGGTCTGCTCGTCCCGGCACGGCGGGGATGGAACCCAGAGCCAGAACCAAGGACTTCCCGCAGAGGGTCTCCAGGAGCTCCTGAGCAGGACCTGGGCCCTCGACCTGCTGGGGCTGGGGTGGTGCCAGGTCCCCCCGTGCTCTCCTTCCCTGTCAGCTCTGCTCTGCTCTGAGCCCTCGCTGCGCTGCAGCCGCCAGCTGTGGCCAGGTGGTGACTCGTGCCCAGGTGGGTACCTGATGTCACACCACGCCACCCGGGCTGCTCCTGCTCCTGCTCCCCCTGCCTTCAGGAGGTGCCTGGTGGCTGCAGTGCCACCTCCTTGAGTGGAGGCATGTCCTGCTCAAGAAAATGTTATGTTCGGCCAAAATTTTGAAAGAACATTTTAACTTTTGGTGAGTTTCCAAGAAGGAAATACTAGCTGCATCTCATCTTGTCCTGAGAGCAAAGGTTCACAGAGCTCCTGCCCTCATAATAGAAGTTAGATTTGTTATCCTTGAGTGTCACAGAGCACATGCAGCTGTATCCATGGATGCATCCATGAAAACAGAAGCCAGACACAGCTATCCAGCACAGGGGACAGGGAAGCCCTCAACCCACACAGAGCAGGGATTCAGCAGTGCTCAGTGCCTGCAGTGCTGACTCGTGAGTCCTGCAGACCCACAGCTCCCAGTCCCCTGCTCCGGCTGCCCTTGCTTGGCAGCTGCAGGCTGCTGGCTGCCCTGTGCCCGCAGGACTGACTGCTTGGAGCCACGAGCCCTTTGAGTCACGTGCCAGGAGGACTGAGCTGGGCATGATGCACGTTTTCTACAGAGCAATCAGCCCTTGCTGCAGCAGCTCTGGTACACAAAGTCAGCAGCCTTTTCTCTCAGCAGCAGGAGGCTGGGGACAGGGGATGTGGGCATGGAGCAGAGGGGAGGGAGGTGCTGCCAGCTCTGCCACCCGTGCTGGGAGGATTCAGGACCTCGGTGCCCTCTGCTGCAGCTCCAGTCAACACAAATGCAGGGGAGCTTTGGGAAGGCCAGAAGAGCACGCACACAAAAGGAAATGGTGCTGTTCAGCTAAGCACACCTTGTCCTGCTGGCAAAGCTGCCTGTGGCTGTGTCTGTCCAGCCTGGCAGCCCAGGAGCGCCTGCCCTCACTGTGGGCACAACAGGGCTTGTGCCAGCTGCTCCACGCCCTCCAGAACAGCTGTCACTTCAGGGGGCAGATGGTGCTTCACCCACACACCAGCTGCTCCTGCCAGGACATGTGTGTGAAGGATGGGGCTGGCACCCATGGCACGAGGTGCTGGGACAGAGCTGCTCTGGTGGCTGAGCACATCCGTCCAGCAGAGAAATGGAGAACACAAGGTATTCTTGGCTTTCAATATTTAAAGGTCTGGTTCCATAGCCCTAAAGTAGCAGTTTTCCTTTCAATGAAACACCACAGTAGCTTGGGAGTGCCCAAAATAATCCATTTCCTAGTCCACATCTTAGAACTGAGTAAGCAGATGAGCCCCAGAGGGATAAAGCCTGCCGTGAATGGGATGGTGGGCTCGGGATATTTGGGGTCTCCTGAACACTGGGGCACCTGTGCCCCCCTCTAATGAGGGAGGCCTTTGTGGCAATCAGCCTCCCCTGAATTGCTGTTAATTGCCTCCAGGGCTCTGCTTCCCAGATGACACCATGTAAAACAGTTTGTGAGCAGAAGTGGAGCACTGGTTAACCTTCAGCAGGGATTGGGGTGGGATGAACTCACAGCATGTGGGGAGAGAAATGCTCAAAGGACCTGGGCAAGGATAAGGCCAGGGCTGTGGCAGCGGCCCTGGTGGTGATGGCTCTGCTGACAATGGCTCCAGGGATGATGGCTCTGGTGGCAGTGGCTCTGCTGGTGATGGCTCTCATGCTCACCACTCACCACCCAGTGGGAAGGGGGAGAGCAAGGCGTGGATGAGTTCAAGGCTGGGACTTGCCTCGGCTCTGCCCAGAGCTGGTTTGCTCTGCACTGCAGACTGGTCAGCAGCATTCAGGGAGTGCTGAGACTGAAGTGGTGCCTACAGCTGCGTCTGCCAAGGCAGCACTTTGTCCCTGCAGTCCCTCCATGCCTCTGCAGGCTGCAGCTCATCTGGAGCACCCACCCTGGGCTGGGGGTAAAATTGGATTGTAGGTGTGTGTCTGCGTGGCTGTAGCTCTGCTCTGCCCTGTGAAGTAGGAGCAGAAATAACTCCCTCAGGAGACCCCCTTTGCTATTTTTCAGGCATGAGTCTCCAGCCACAAAGCAGAACAGATAATTAAATGTGAGCTTCTGCAGACAAATGAGGCACTGAGACCCACTAATTATGTGTCTCCACCCAGCCCCCCTGCCCCAAGGTCCCGCAGCCAGGCTGCACTGGGTGGCTCAGGACAGCCTCTGTGTGGCCCCAACCCCTCCCAGGCACACACCCACAGACAGGGTTACAGCTGCCCAGTCGTTTTGGGAAACCCAAAGAAACAAAATTACACTTGGAAGCATTTGCAAGCAGAAATGGGGAGGTTTGAATCCACATCAGTCTCTGCCGTGAGGGCGCTGCTGGAGAGAGACTGGCAATGGCACAGGCACTACCCACACATGGCACTGCACATATTCCCTTGCTTTCTGATCCCAGGGCCTTTGCTGGTAAAAACATGTGTTGTTTTATGTTCCTCTGACACACAGGACTGAAGAGCTTTAGTGAAATTCCATATGGCATTTCAAATCAGAACAAGGAGTGCTGCCTTCTTACACACAAGGTTTGGCAGTCAGCAGAGGACTCGTGGAGCTCTAATAGCAGCTCTGGGTTCACGGAGAGCTTGCTGACCACACCAGAAGCACAGACAGTGGCACCAGCAGCCCCCAGGGGGCTGGAGAGACCCACCCCGTGCAGCTGGCTCTGCATCACCAACCCATGCAAGCAGGATTCCTGTGATGCCAGGACGTGGCAAAGGAGGGACCTGGGCAATCCTGGCAGCAGGCTGCCCCGTGCCCATCAGGGCACAGCCTCCCAGTAAAGTCTCCTTGCACAACAATGTACTTTATTAAAATAACTCTGCCCACAGAGACCAAGGTAGCCAGGGAAAATGCAGAGGCTGGCTGGCTGTGGTACCTGTGCTACCTGCCCACAGGTGGGAACAGCCAACCTGTCCCTCAGTGCCTCTGCCCAACAAACCCTTGGCCAGGCCGAGGAATGAAGCCCCTGGGGACAATATGAGGAGTTTGTTCCAAGGGCTGCACACACTGGAAAGAGAAGCAACAGAAATAAGGGCTCACTTGCATGCCATGGTGCTATTTGCCCAGGGTTCAGGAGCCAGAGTGACTCTGAGGATGACAAATTCCTTCCCTGAAGCAGTGCAGATCTCTGCTCCCATTCTGTGCCCTCCTCTTCCCTGGAGGGCGTGGAGCAGCCACAGCACTGTGCCCCGGAGATGGCAGCTGGTCCCCAGGGCCCTGAGGAGCAGTCCCTGATTCTCTTAATTGTGAATATGGAAAGGGCTTCTGCTGTGGTGAGACCCGCCCTCACAGACACATCTCATTGCCTGGGACAAAACTCTAGTTAAACCTCAGGCCTGGCACTCCAACACCCGGGTTTTGCCAAAACCCTTCCCTGTCATTTCCTATGACACACTCCTATAATTCCCTCTTTTCTCACATGAGTGGGAAGCAAACAATTTTACCGAAGGGTCTGTGGAGTTCCAGTCAGGGGCTTGGTGGGACCAGGCCGTGTTGGCCGCATCCTTGTGCAGCAGCCCCTGCCCTCTGGCAGCCCCTGCCCAGCCGGGAGAGCCCCGGCCCCGCAGCTCCGGGCACACAGCTCCGGACGGACCTGGGCACACAGCTCCGGGCACACAGCTCCGGACAGCCCCGGGCACACAGCTCCGGACAGCCCTGCAATGCCGGGCACACAGCTCCGGACAGCCCCGGGCACACAGCTCCGGACAGCCCCGCGCACACGGCTCCGGACAGCCCCGGGCACCCCGCTCAGCACAGCGGCCGCGGGTGTGGCTGGCCTGGCAACTGCTTGCACATCAGAAAACAAGTTTGGGATAGAGCTCTGTGCTTTTAAGCTATGTTTGATATAATCAGTGTGCACTTCCCTCTATTTTAGAACCTAGTTTGTCATGCTGTTTGGTTGACTTTTCCTTTAATATCTTCCGCGCCCAATCCAGTGGAGGGATCGATCTGATTTGAGAAACCAATCTGTCTGAAAAAAATCACCTTCAGCTCCTGTTAGATGTGATCTCTTCATCCATTATCATGTTATTTCTCACTTACATTATCACATGTAGACGTTTATCAGTAGCACATGGTAAAGCAGATGTGAATCTAAATCTCTCTGTGAAATGTGATCCCATCCAGCCCCAGTTCCTGGGGGCAGAATGATGGCAGAAATGGGGAATGCTCACAAGCTTGTGGAGCACACACACCTCAGGGCCACTGCACTGCAACTCCAGCGCACCATGTGCTGGAAGAGCGGGAAATACAGCTGGGAAAATGGGCTCACCAAGCCAGGGAATAACCAGCTGGGCCAGGAGTGAAGGAGCTGCTTCCCCAGTTGGGGTGTGGAATTGGTACATTATTTATGTGTGCATTCTTACACACAGCACTCAGAGCCCACTGTGATTTATCAACACGGACTAATTAACCCCATTCCTTCAGCCCTTGAGCATGCAGAGTGGTTGGGGCAGCCGTAAAAGGGACTCCTGTGAAATGAGACCCCACAAAGAACATTCCCTGAGCCTGCACGGAGCCGCCTCCTGACGGAGCAGCGACGGAGAGCCCGTCTGGTCACTCAGGCTGCTGGCCACATCTGGTCACTCAGGCTGCTGGCCACACATGGCCACTGAGGCTGCTGGCCACATCTGGCCACTCAGGGTGCTGGCCACATCTGGTCACTCAGGCTGCTGGCCACACATGGCCACTGAGGCTGCTGGCCACATCTGGTCACTCAGGCTGCTGGCCACATCTGGTCACTCAGGGTGCTGGCCACATCTGGTCACTCAGGCTGCTGGCCACATCTGGTCACTCAGGGTGCTGGCCACATCTGGTCACTCAGGGTGCTGGCCACACATGGCCACTCAGGGTGCTGGCCACATCTGGTCACTCAGGGTGCTGGCCACATCTGGTCACTCAGGCTGCCATCCACTCCAGAGAGTGCAGGAGATGGGGTGGAGGAGGAGCCACAGGAGCATGTGCTGGGAAGGGGCAATGGGAGAAGTAGTAGCTCCCTTCTTAAGCACAGAAATAGCACCTTGGAAAAGGCCTCTGTTTTGAGATGCAGCTCCAAATGGTGAGCATTTAGAATTTTCTTTCCAGGTTTTCTCCTTAAAAGTGGTTTTCTAATACCCATGGGAACATGAGGCTGGTACTCCAGCAGAAAAAGGCTCAAATGAATAAGCATTTTAATAAGAATTTTGTTCTGTGTCATAAAAAGAATTACATGAAAACCCCACTGCTTTATGTGCAAGAACTGTATTTACTACGGGCAATTGAAGAAGAAATAAAATTCAGCTTCAACCTCATTTCGATTTGCAAGTTATGAGAAATGTTTCTAGAAGGAGCTAATAAATGTGATGAATGCACCCAACAGTAATTGATCATTCATATGAAAAATTCTGGCAAACATTTAATTCCACTATTCATTAAAATGTTGCCCTTGCATGACATAATCCATAAAAATGATCTATCTAATAACCAAGATGTCAGGGAGCTGAGATTGAGGGTGAAGGTAACCTGGGATTCCAGGAGGCAAATTCCAGACACTGATTCTCGGGTGGGTTAATGTGAGTGGTGCTGTGTCTGCCCAGCCCAGTGTAACAGATGAGGAGCAGCCTCTCCCCAGGCTCGAGTAGCGATTTTTGAGCCCTTCTGTACAATATAAAGTTTGTGGTGTTGGGAAGAGCAAACACAAGTGCTGGACACGTTTTCCTGGTCAGCTGCTGGGCTGCATTGTGAGCAGTGGCACGTCCTGCTGCAGCCCTCGGCGTGTTCCCAAGCCCCCTCTCCAGCCCAGTGTGACCTGAGGTCCCCAAAATCACTTGGGTGCTACCTTGTCACATCCCCCAAAGGCACATTTGGCTTCCCAGGCAGTGCTTCAGGGGCCTGCCCAAGCTGTGCCTGAGGAGATCTGCCACCAAACCACTCCTGGGCCTTCAGGGCAGTCACAGGGGCATCAGTGTGCCCAGTGGAGGTGTCCTGTCTGTGGGGAAGGAGGGACTGTGTGGGCAGGGTGGGCAGGATAAGGTGTGGATGTATGGATGCTGTGGGTGGGACGGGGAGTCCGGACAGGCTGGGCAGGAGGAGCAGGGAGGCTGTGGGGCATTGCTGGGCAAGGCTGGGCTCAGTGCACAGTGTTGGGGCAGCACCAGCTGATGCTGGGGCAGAGCTTCTCATCTTAGGGTTTTCCCAGGGGGTCCAGGTCCCCCCAGTGCTCCCAGACCTGGGGGAGCCCTAAGTGCATCAGACTGCCCGCTGCCCTTCCCTAAACCAAAATCCTCTGTAAGGTGAGCCAGCAAGCACTGCCTGGTAATTCTAATTGGAATGGAAGGAAAAAAATAAAACCAATTAAGGACTAATTGCAGAGTTGCCCTAATTTAGGGAGTGATGATCTGTTTCTGAGTTGATAAACAAAGGCAAAGGGTTTGTCTTTGCTGAGAGCTGCAGTGCCTTGGAGAGTGACAGATCCCATGGCTGAATCAGAGATGAAATTCAGCATTTCAATGTGAGGTTTTTGGCCTCCTGGTTATCTGGTTTTTTTTTTCCAGTTTCTTTACCTAGTAATCACAAAAGCCATGTGGATGTGGCCTCTGGAGACAAGGGTTACTGGGTCCTTAGCAGTGCTGGGAGCATGGTTGGACTGGATGGTCTGAGAGGGCTTTATTGACATAAACAATTCCATGATTTCCTACAGCCAAATGGCATGCCAGTGCCATAAGGTGGGCTTCCCCTGAGACCTTCCCAGGAATGTGTCTCCTCCCTGGGCACAGGGCCTGTCTCGCCAGGCTCCAGCACTGGCACTGCTGCTCTCTGCTCCGGGGCTCTGTCCCTGCCTGTGAGAGAAGGAAGGGTCAGGCAGCCCAGGGACCTGGCCTGGGTGCCAGCATGGTGCTGGGGCTTTAAATTCCTGTTCTAATTCCCACTTAGAAACCACATTGAGAAGGGAGGGGAGCAGGAGTCCAGACACAGGGAAAGGGTTGTGATGGTGGCAGAATTCCAGGCTGCAGAGGAGAGGTAATACTGCCATGAAGAAATGTCCTCCAGAGAATGGATTTCAGCAGGGACCACCCACCCAAAGCCAGAGATGCTTCTGAGGCAATGAACTGAGGAGGCTTGGGGGGCAGGATTGGACAGATGGGTGGCAGGAGGGAGAGGAGTTCAGAGGCTCTCAGAGGAGTTCAGTTGTGCTCAGAGGCTCTCAGTGGTGCCCAGAGGAGCTCAGAGGTTCTCCACAACAGCGGGCAGAGGAGAGGACATTGCAGGTGTGATGGGACAGGGCCAGCAGGAGCTGCTGCAGGGGGTCAGTGGGCAGTGGGAATCAAGGAATCAGTGAGCCTCCTAAGCTGTAAGGGGTCCCCAGGGATCACTGAGTCCAGCTCCTGGCCCTGCACAGGACACCCTGTGCCTGAGAGCCTTGTCCCAGCACTCTGAGCTCTGGCCACATGGGCCTTGTCAGTCCACATTTCTCGTTAACGAGAGGGCAGGTTTATTTTCACAAAATTGGTTTTTTCTTAGTTAATTCTGTCATTTCAGAGCTTTATGAAAAGCAAACATGACTGCCCTTTTGAAGCAACCTTTATATCACTATGCAACCATACTGCAGAGCTCTGTTACAGAGATTTTATGGTTTTCAGGACAAATCCTTCCATACGTAGGGACATGCATTCCCGAGAAATGTATTTGTTTGAAGTCACAGTGTTTTCTGGAAAACCTCAAGTCAGTTATGAGGATTAAGTGGATCATTTTCATTTTGAAGTACTAGGTGGGATCAAGGGGTGTAAAAGACATTCTCTGAAGAAAGCTTATTGCTGGGGCATTTCAGGCCGAGGTTGCAATGAAAGTTGACCTAATTAGACAATTTATAGATATTCAGTTACATAATTTAAATTGGCTGCAGTGTAAGTGCCAAAAAAATATTCCCTTTTTACCTCCCCTCTGCCAAGTCTTCTCTTTAGAAGTTTATAATGTTTTAAAACGCCATCAGAGCAGCATTCCCCTTTTTTTTTTAAGGCTCCTTCATTTTAAAGCCATCACAGTGCTCTTCAAATGAGGTGGAATTGCAGTCACAGAGGCATTTCCAGGTAGCAGAGCAGATCAGGAGATCAGCTGCCACAGATCACCTGTGTGGGGTGAAGCACCTGAAGGCACAGCAAGGGGTCCCAGGGGATTCATTGTCTTCAACCCATTTCATTCAAGGATTCTGTGGAATTCCAGAATGGTTTGGGTTGGAAAGGACCTTAAAGACCACCTAGTTCCAAACCTCTGCTCCCTCACCTGCTTCTCATCAGACTCGTGCTCCAGACCCTTCTCCAGCTCTGTTGCCCTCCTTTGGACACAGGTTTGGGATCTGTTAGCCCTGGGCTCCTCCTCCAGCTCTGCAGCTGGCCCAGTAAGTGGTTCAGTTCCCCTTTCCAGTGCCTCTGTTCATTTGTGTTTAGGGAAGTAGGCTTGGAAGTCCGGCTGGAAATGGGCATTAGATGTGGAGTGGTGCAATTTGGATGTCCTGACAGATACACTGAATCCTGTGGGCTCGGTGTGGTTTTACCAGCACTGGCACTGTGACTGCTGTAACCTTCTCAGGTAACGTGTGTGCAAAAGGGCAGGAGCCACGTGAGCAGGTGAAGCAGGTTGTGGCACTGGGGGAGCAGCCTGCTGCAGGTGAAAGTTATGTGCCTCGTTATTCTATCCAGTGACCCTGTTTAAAAACAGCCTTTTCTCAGCAGAAGGAGCTGCTGGGGACATGCAGTCTCTGGCTGCAGGTGCTGTGGGAGCAGCTTCAGCCATGAGCGCTGCCAGAGACCTTTCTGATAAGCAGCTATTCTGTAACATGATCTCTAACATTTAAATGCTGCAAAAGCAGCAGCTGACAGCATGGATTAACTCAGCACTGAGGAATGACCATTATTTCCTCTGCACTGCACTCTGGGGGGAGCCAAGGCCAAGTCTTCCTGAGGGCACAAGCCCGAGGCACTTGGACCCGTGTCCAGTTTGACTGGCCAAGGAGGAAAGTAAAAGAAATCCTGGCTGATGTTTTACTCCAGCTCTCCCAGAGTTAGGTGGCTGATGGGATCACAGTGAAAGAGCAAAGGGCAGCTGGGCTGAAATGGGATGGAAGTGCTGCAGCTTTGGAGCAGCAGGAGCCCCTGGCTGAGCCTCCTCTGTCGGAGAACAGCAGGAGCAGGAGACCCCTGCAGTGTCTGGCTGGAGGCTCCAGGGGCTCCCAGCCCAGCACTGCTCTCTGTGCCCAAGGCTGGGGCTCAGCAGCACCTTGTGAAGAAGGGACTGGTGCTCTGCCTGCTCCCACACCTGGACATCTCAGTGCAGCATTGGGATGGGGTGTGCTGGAGGCAGGAGGATGCTGGCAGCAAGCAGCCAGGCCAGGAGCATTGACTTCCTGGAGCTGCCCAGCAGCTCTCATGGAATCTGCATTGCTTGGAGGCATTCTGTAAACAGACAGCTGTAATTTTTCTGATTCTAGTAAGACACCTTAAAATTAGATTTTGTATTTTACAGCTGTGTGGGTAGTGCAACTTACAGTGGAAATATCCCTTTTGTTCTGAAAAGTGCCTTCCTCACTTTCATTTGCGGGCTTGGTACATGGCAGCTGCTGTGGAAGACCTAGATTTAGAAAAGAACTGGAAATTTTGCTCTGTCCTTCATCCCCAAAGGAGGTGCCTGTCTGAGGGAGCTGAGGCCAGTGGGACTGGTACCTGCCTGGCCAGAATCCCAGGACACAGAGAGAGGGAACTAACAGCAGGCTTAATGCTGAAATATCCCGCTGGTGTTTCTAATCTGCAGGGTATTACACTGATCCCCTGAGCAGCATGTGTGGGGCTGTAATCCCTTTATGTAACCCTCAAGGAGGCAGCTCTTACCCCTGCACGGGGCTCTGCCCCCAGCCAGAGGAAGGGACACTATCCCACCCTGGCTGGGTGATGTGGTGGGAAGGAGGCAGCGTGGCTGTGGAAGGAAACAATTCCCTGTGGGTTTATTGAGGTCCTGAAAGGGTCAGTGGGAGAGAGGGGGGGCTGTGTTAGACAGAATGCACCTGGATTTCAAACAGCTTTTAGGGGTTCTGCACCCAAAGCCTACAGCTGATGTCAGCTGCAGTTCCCAGTGGGAAGAGAAGGTTGGTGTTAAAGGAAAGAAAGGTGAAACTAACAAACAAAACAAACAAAAAAAACCCACCAGCCCTCCAAAACAAAACAAAAACCCACAAAAAAACAACTGTAAAAGAGTGGGAGTGAGGTGCCACTGCCTGCTGACCATAACACAGTCATATGGGTACCCAAGCAAAAAAAGAAATGAGAAACTGCTCAAAGGGGGCAAACAGAGAGGCAGAGTACAGGAAGATGAGAGAAGTTAGAGGCAGCATGGGGTTGTGAGGTGGCTGTGGCCAGTTGGGGAAGAGGTGAAAGATGGTCAAACATCAGCATGATCCTGAGCCATCACTGCAAGAGCAGATGAAATGCCAGGGAAACACTGACTGGGAGGGAGCTGGACTGCTACTCTTCTGTGCTCCAGGATATCACAGGGTCACAAAGTCATGGTGTTCTAGCCTGGCCTTCAAAATGCTGTATTTTATCCCAAGTACCAGGCCTGAGGGCACAGCTTTCTGTCCTGTGCCCCAGCCAGGGGCTCTGTGCCATGCACTGATGCTGTCACACATCCTTTTGTCTGCTGGCCTGTGCCATCCCTACCCCTGTGACCATGCTGAGCATTTCTGGTGGAATCTCTCACATATCCTGCTTGAACATTCGTTTTAGGGCCATTGTTAACAAGTTTGCTCCTCGTGTAATATGCCCCAAGTCTTTGTCTTCCCCAAAGCCTGGAGGACACTGACAATAAGGTCGGTGTGATCCGAGCCGAGGCTCGGGCAGACCATGCTGCTTTGATTCGGGGAGCTCGCTCCTGGAACACTTTCCAGGGTCACGCAGTGCGGGTTCTGCAGGGTCCCGTCCCGCAGCAGCGGGCAGAGCGGAGGGCAGGGCAGCGGGGCCGGGATGAGCCTTGCCCAGGATCGGGATGAGCCTTGCCCAGGATCGGGATGAGCCTTGCCCAAGATCGGGATGAGCCTTGCCCAGGATCGGGATGAGCCTTCCGCCCGGATCCGTTCGTGGCTCCGCAGGCAGAGGGAGCCGGAGCCTGACGGCCGCAGCCTGCTCTGCGCTCGCTCGCTTCATTGTTCCGCCCAGATTTACGAAGACCTCTGTAGGAGGAAGAGGAGGTTTAGGAACACAAACAGAGACGGGGAAAGCCGTGCTGGTCCCGGCTCCGTGTCCTGTGCCAGCCGAGAATGCCCACAGGGACTGACGGCCAGAGCTGCCCACCTCCCCTGCCCACCGGGGCTGCCCACCGGAGCTGCCCACCTCCTCTGCCCACCGGAGCTGCCCACCTCCTCTGCCCACCGGGGCTGCCCTCCCCTCTGACCACTGCCCTGCCCCTCCCTGTCCCCAAAACCCCAGCTTTCGCTGTATGTTTTAGCCCCTTTTTGTGCTGCTTCCTCCCGATGGGATGGGGCCTTGGTAAATCTCCCTGAACCGATGGAAGGTCTGACTCCACCCGTCAGCAGAGAAGGAGTTGGGAGTCCTGCCATGTTAGTGGCCAGAGCTGCTGAGAGGATGCCGAGAGATGTCTTTGCAAACCGAGCACAACCCTTTGCTCTCCCCAGCACACTCTCCCACGGACAGAGGGAAAACTGCAGGCAGGTTTTGTCTCCAAGGTCCCTCTCAGATGAAGAGCAGAGCCTGCTGAGCTACCAGGAGCAAGTTTGGGCAGGAAGTGTTGGAGCCTACCAGGGTGGCCTGCATTTGGATGCTGTTCCCAGCACTGCTCTGGGCACACACAGCCACAACAGCTGTGACAAACCAGGAGGGGTTTATGTGCTACAAACAAGGAATGGGCAAGAAATTGCCAGTCACAGCAGGCCAGCTGTCACAGCAAAACCATCAGTGATTAGGCTTTTCTCTTTTTTTTTGGAAGTAACAGCAAATTTTATCTCCAAGGATTTACCTTCCATGCATTAGGGGTGTGGAAATCATAAAGGGGAGAAGAGAGGGGGATCACTCTGTCCCACCCTGAGCTCAGTCCTGACCCCTCACACTGCCTGTGAGCAGGGAGCGAGTGCAGAGAGCAAAGAACAACTCCCAGATTTCTTCCCAAATCTGTGGCTGGGCCCAGGCCTTGTGCTCATATCCTGCAATGTCCCAGACACTCCAAGAAAGGTGTGACTGAGTTTTCCTTTCACACACTTGATGACTTTTTTTTTTGGTAACTGTAAAATGTAGCAAAAAGCAAAAATAACACCATAACTCTAAGGGTGGACCATTAGTCATCTGAAAAGTGTTCTTCCCCTTGAAACACAGTGGAGATTGTCTTAGCAGAACATTTTGAAGCAATACAAACAGTAATGTCAATTCTTAGGATGCTAACATCGATAAAATACCATTTTTCTCTACATCAATATTGATAAACATCTCTTGAAAAGCTATAGCACAAAAGGTTAAAAAGTAAAATTAACTTGTGCCTATGAAATTAACTTGTTTTAATTTATGTTTATTCTTTAAAAACAGCCATAAAAAGCTTCTTGTCATAATTTATTCTTGAAATGAGTATTCCTCTGAAGTTTCCATAGTTACAGATGTTTCTGGGTTTGTAATGTGTGCACAATTGCCATTTACTGCACAGTGAAAATCTCTGATTGATTTTTCTACCTGGAGAGAATACAAGTGCCAGGTGATACATGGAGTGTCCAGTTGCCACGTTCTGGGGGACCTGGTGCTGGAACAGCAAAGGGCATCGCACATAAATAGTGCACCAGTCACAAGGTCAGAGAGTCAGCACAGAGCAGCAGTGGAGGGGGCAGCTCCACCCCCTGGGAGCCCCGGCTGTGCCAGGGCTGTCCCAGGGCTGTGGCATTCCTGCAGCTCTCCTGGCACTGCCTGTGGCATGGCCCTGCCCCTGGCACCCTGCACTGGCACCCAGCACTGGCACCCCACACCCTGCACCAGCTGCCATGCTCCAGACACCAGGGTGCCAAGTTTGACTCACATCAAGCATTCCCAAACTAAGAATCCTCCACCTGAAATAAAGGAAATCGTGCAGGGAGAGAGGAAAGCACGGAGGAGGCACAAAGAAACCCTGGCAGGTGCCTGCACTGGTGGCACAATCCAATTCACTCAGACACAGCTTGAGGGTCCTGGTTCCCCGCTGCTCCTGCTGCAGGCTGGCTGGGAGGGTGGAGAAGTCCTTTCCACAGTTTATTCAGCGTGGCTGGGTGTTTGTGAGGCTGGGAGGGTGGAGAAGTCCTTTCCACAGTTTATTCAGCATGGCTGGGTGTTTGTGAGGCTGGTGGGTGGATGGAAGGTCTGAACTAGGGATCCAAAAGCAGCTGGTGCAGCCCCTCCTGACAGCCAGCACTGTCCCCCACCTGGGTCTGCCCCTCCCTGGCTGTCACTGTGCTCTCTGCTCCCCACAGCCAAACAGCCATTGCTGCTCACTCTCAGGTGTGCCTTGGTGGGAGTTCAACGCCAACAGCGCTAGCAAAGGAAAAAGTATTTTCACTATTAATTTTTTAAATGCCTTTTTAAGTGTTGGCCCTAAGTTAGCTATATTGACAGCAATCTCTAAGTCCTAAAAGTGAAGATATGGATATAAAATGCAATCATTTTCTCAGTTGCCTTGTTCCATCTTCAAAATAACAGGAAATGATGACGCATGTTGAGGAGAAACAGCATCAATTTATACTGAGAAAAGTAAATCAATTCTCAGCTGCTGTAACTCATGGGACTGTTACTTCCATAAAACATGTGAACTCTTTTTTCTAATGTAATCCCATCTTCTTAAAACGCCTCCACTAGGATGTTCTTTTTCCTTCTTCCCTGGGTGTTTGATTATTTTCAATTACTTCTAATCAGGCAACAATGAGGTCAGGAGAGAAGTATCTGGAAGAGAAAACAAGGTGGCTTAAAGCATTAGGGCTGTAGCAAATCAGAAAATATTAGGAATTCCAATTTATAGTCCCAGAGGCTAATGGTGCTGAGAACTGCAAGAGCAGTTTAATGGGCTGATGTGAACACCATCAGGTTAAAGTTCTTGTCTCCCTAAACCCATTTTGCTCATCTCCTGTTGTTACCCAGATACGACTTGTTTTTTGCTGTTTTGAGGAGATTCAGACCATGAGATAAAAGCGTATTATGTAAGGAGACATATGGTGTGGTTTGGAGGGTGAGAGGCTGCTGGTGAGAGGCTGCTCAGGGCAGTTCTGGGCTCCAGTGACCAGGGGCTGTCAGGGTTTCCTGTCTGCCAGCAGTGCAGCTCTAAAGATATCTCAGCCAGCCTTTTCACAGACCTTATTCCTTGTAAAGATTTCATGATAACAAAAATTCCTTAAAAAACCTGATATTACTTCTAAAAAGTATTAAATATGGCTGAAAAAGTGCACAAAGCTGAGCTGGATTCAAGGGTACTTAAGGAATTAAAAAACATTTTTCACGGATGGTGACAGGATCTTGTTTCCTGCATGGAGAGTTTCCTGGGAGCCCACAGGGCTCATGAACTCACTGGGGTTGGATATTAACCATGACCATACAGCCTAACAGAAGCAATGGGGAACAGGAGCTGGAGTAAAGGTGTTCCCATAGACAGCCCTGGTGGAAAGTGAAAAAAAACCCAACGCAAAACAGAAAAGGTGATGGGAACTGCCTTTGTGTGCCAGACAGTGTGAGAGCTCTGGACAGTGTCAGCAGAGTGAGCAGCACTCGAGTTTGATGTGGGAAAAGAAGAGGGAGGGACACAAAGGGAGGGGCAGGAAGCTGCTGTCCTGTGGGTGTCCTGGGAGGCTGCAGCAGGGCTTTGGCCAGGGCCTGGTGCTGGCATGATGCCACGTTTTAGACCCCTCCTCAATCTCTTCATTGTGTGTCTCAGAATTCAAGCTCCAGAGTAATCAGCAGCAATATTTCCAATAACAGCAAAGGCTAATTAGGATTTTCCTTTTCTAATAATTTCTATTTTTCAGCTTCTATGCTTTAATTATAGCTGGCAATTCCACAGACCAGGGGTCATTATGTGAGCTGGGAACAAGCCCAGGTGAGCTGAGAGAACCCACCTGGGTGGAAATGGCATCAGTGGCTGCTGGGGCCAGTGCTGGCCCTGTGGCACTCCCTGCTCCAGCTGCTGTCCTCATCCCTCCTCACACAGGGCACGTGGCAAGGGCTGGGCTCCAGGCAGGGCTCGGGGCCCCACCGCCCAGCTAACAACTCTGGAGCATCTCCAGGCCCACTTTCCCCACTGTTTCAAGCCTCAGATTTCAACCAGTGTTTATTTAAATTGGTTGGTCATGGCAGAGTTAATTTGTTTGAAGGCTGAGCCAGAAACTCTTGGCAGCTGGACAGGAACATCTCAAACAAATAAACAAAACCTCTTTAAACTGTAGGCATTGCTTAATTCTTCAGTCTTAAGTACAAAACACCTTAGAGAAAGCATCAGTTCTGTAAGAATAACGAGGCCAGAGCTGTTTCTTTCCAAGGTACAGCCTTTGGGGTTTGGGTGGTTGTTGCTGCGGGCACAGCACCGGGCTGGACCCGCTGGCCCCGAGTGCCACAGAGCCCCGGGCACCTTCCCCTGGCACAGGCCACCAGCTGGGCAGCCAAGCAGAAGCACAGAGCATCTTTTCCCCTGCATTAATAAGAAGAAAAGAAAATAAAAAGCATGACCAGCACTTTTCTGTCTGTTCTCCAGGAGCACAGCCTCATTTTGGCGATTGATCTGAGTGCATGCACACACAAAATCCAAATGGGAAACAAGCAAGTGAAATTGGCTAGAAGAAAACATTCAGTATTTCCCTTTGGGATGCTTTCTGCTCAAATACCCAGCCTGTGGATTTCATGCTGGTTTGGTTGCTGGTGCAGACTGAGATTGGTTCACTCTGATTTTACACCGAGGTACTGAGGAAGTGCTGCGATAGCCAGTGAGGCAGGGGAGCTTTTCCAGGAATCCCTGCCCATCTCTGCCAGTGCTGGGATAACCTTGTGTGGCACTGGGCACTCTGGGGGCTCCAGTTGCTGCTGCTGCAGGGCTGGGCAGTGCCTTGGTCTCCCAGACTGAACTTCCCTCCCAGGTCTGAGGCTTCTACCTGGCATGTTCTAGTTGAACAGACACAGCAGAGTCCCTAGAAAGCTGGTTCTGCCATCAGCCGAACTTACCACTGAGTTTCCTTGTGCTCAAACTCAACTTTTCCTGTCTCAAGTGAAGCACACAGGGTTTGTTCTCTTTGCTGCAGGAGGCAGCCTATCCCCTGTCCCTTTCTGACATCTGTGGGAGTGCTCCAGGCCAGCTCTGTCTCCTGGGGTTGTCTCTTCAGCCTCAGCAGCCCACTTCACCCCTTGGTTTGTGGTTACCATCCACCCTTGGGCTGGGCCCTGGAGCACTGCTGCCCTGCCTGTACCTGCCAGGCCAGTGCCACCCTGGGCAAGGCCAGCCCTGCTGGGCACTGGGCAGTTCCCCGCCTGCCCCAGGGCTGGGGGAGCGTGCTCCTCTGCTGCAGGGCCCGGGGGGTTGGCTGTGGTGACATCCCGGTGACACCCCAGTGACACCCTGGTGACACCCCAGTGACACCCCAGGGACTTCCCAGTGACCCCAGGGACTCCCCAGTGACACCCCAGTGACACCCCAGGGACTCCCCAGTGACACCCCGGTGACTTCCCGGTGACACCCCGGTGACTCCCCAGTGACAGCCCAGGGACTCCCCGGTGACTCCCCGGTGACACCCCGGCCTTGGTGCCCGGCCAAGGCTGGGCAGTGCCATCTGCGGGTGGCAGCAGCCGAGGCCCCGCACGCTCCCCAGGCAGCCCATGGCAGTGCTGCTGCCCAGCGCCTCAGGGAGATCGGCTGGTGCTGAACAAAGCCGGCAGGACCTGCTGATGCCGACAAACTTCTGTCGGGATCCCGACTCAGAATCCCAGTCTGGTTTTACCTCTGTCCCGAGACACTTGCACAAAGTTTTCAGCAGGAGAAGAGCAATAAATCAAGTCCGTGTTTCTGCAGGCCCCTCTCGAGGGAGCGGGTTAAAATTAGCACGGAATGCGGCCCGCAGGAGCCGGCCCGAGCCGCCGAGGCCGCGGCGCCGCCCGGCCCAGCCCGGCCCGGCCCGGCCCGGCTCTTCCAAAAAAGGCCAGAACCGCTCCGGGCCCCGGGTCGCCGTGCCCCCTGGGCCAGGTGCTGCCCTTCCGCTGAGAAATCAGCTCCTTTCAGCGTGGGGAGAGCCTGACTCCAACCTAAATACAGGCAAAGGAGTGGGACCGGGCATCCCCGGGTCCCTGTGAGCTTCAGGGGTTTTTCTTCGCATCACGGAATATTAATGGATCATTCGGCCCAAACAGTTGAAGGGAGACTGCTGAGATTCCCAGGAGCTCCCTGTATCCCAGAGAGGAGGGTGATGGAAGGAGCACCTTGGCCGTGACACCAGCCACAGCACAGAGCGAGGTCAAGGAAGCGTCCTCTGGATGTTCCAGAGCAAGGTCCTACAATCCCAAGCATGCAGTAAAAATCAGGGCAAAATACGTAATTGCAATCCTGGAGCCAGCGGTAGGATTTGGGGAGGTGGGGACAGGCCGGGTGGCATAGTGCTCAGACAGCCCCAAACACCAGCTCCCAGTGCAGGGAGGGCAGGAGGGGCCCAAAGGCTTCCCAGAATTTACTACTTCTGCCTGTAGGGAATGGAGCATTAGAAAGGATGTCTGGCTGCTGCCTCACGTTGCTCTGCAGGCAGCAGCAAGGCCCCAGCTGGCACATCCTCCTCAGCACACAACAAAGCCACCCCATGTGCCCCCAAATGTGTCACACAGAAGATCATCTCTGCTGAGCAGATGCCCATTTCAAAAACTGCATTCCTGGATTTCCTGCTTGTTTCCAAGTAACAAATAATCTGTACTTTTTAAAAGAAGCTTTCATTTTTATTTAGAAAAGACACTGGTGGTGGCACGTTTACCAGGAACAGTGTCCAGGAACAGTGTCCAAGGCCAGGTTGGACAGGGCTTGGAGCAGCCTGGTCTAGTGGAAGGTGTCCCTGCCCATGACAGTGGGTTGGAATGAGATGAGGTTCAAAGTCCCTTCCAACCCAAACCCATTTGTGATTCTCTGATTAATTCCATGCCAGCCGTCGGCGGCCAGGTGGCAGTGCCAGCTGCTCCCTGTCTGCCCTCCACGTCACACAGCTCATGAGACAGGGGAGGAATGCTGGGGCTGAGTGAGATCTGGGTCTGCTACAGCCCTCCACTGTCCTCTCTGCTGCTGCTGTTGTTGGGTTGGTTTGAGCCGTGCAGGAGGTGGCACTGTCACAGCAGTGCAGGAGGTGGCACTGCCCTCCCCTGTCACAGCAGTGCAGGAGGTGGCACTGCCTTTCCCCTGTCACAGCAGTGCAGGAGGTGGCACTGCCCTTCCCCTGTCACAGCAGTGCAGGAGGTGGCACTGCCCTTCCCCTGTCACAGCAGTGCAGGAGGTGGCACTGCCTTTCCCCTGTCACAGCAGTGCAGGAGGTGGCACTGCCCTCCCCTGTCACCGCAGCACGGCAGGGTGACGTGGCTGTTGCGACGCCTCCAGGAGCCCGCAGGAGCCTCTGCAGCCCTTAGGATTAGGCACAGCCCACGTTTCTCTCCTGGAGAGCTCGGGGCAGTGCCCAGCTGTGAGAGGAACCCAAGGGCTCCCTCCACTATGGCTGCTCTATTTAAAGAACCGCAGATTATTGTTAATGCATTTCTTGTGTTTGGTTTCTATCAGAGTCGGTTTGTTTAACTAGTAGGCAGATTTATTTACTGAAAGCAGGAGGAAAGCAGCAGTTAAAAGGATACGGCAAATCCAGCAAATATTAATCTTGTCCCCAGAAAAACCACTGGCAGCACCTTGGAATTTTTTCAACTTTTCTACAAGGTCTTTAGGCTGTAGTCAAAATAATGCCTTAATCTGCACATTCCCAACTCCAAGGTCTGGAACAGGAAGGGCTTGTGCTAAAGAACGGTCTTTGCTGTAAAATGCAATGGAATTCATTGAGCAACTCTGGAACAGATGCCAAAAACGTAATTCCCATTTATCTCAACAGGAGATTCCTTACTGCTGCTCAGGGCCTACAGTATAGGCACTTTGCCAATTTAAAAGAAAAAATCTCCAGCAAGAGAGGACAATAACTCCAATTTAATTGTGTCTTCTCACTTTTACCAAACAGAGAAGTTCCATTCTGTTTCTTGGACACCATTAATAAAAATGTTATTCTGAAGCTAAAACTGACACTGACAAACTTTGGCCATCCAAAAATCAGACTGTTGATGTGATAACACAGTTACTGTAGTTTATTTGGGGTTAATGATTTGTAGAATCACAGATTCTCAGAAGGTTTGAAGGGCCCTTGACTCATTCCACCCCCTGCCATGGGCAGGGACACCTTCCACAGCCCAGGTTGCTCAGAAGTAGCTGTACAGACAAGCACAGGATGTTTTTCTGCCTTCTGTGGAGCTGCGTGAAGGCACAAGGTTTGAGCATGACTAGAACATCCCTTCTTTCCGGGCTCACACAGGGGGGCAGGCCAGGGAGGGGTGGGACCCTTCCTTAACTGTTTCCCTTCTGAGTGCCCCAGGACACAGCTTTGCATCTGGGTCAGCATCCAAGAAAAGTGAAATTAATTTGTTCAGAATATAACCATCTCTTTGCTCACAGAATTTCTCAGAGAGCTGCCTTTCTCCTTCATTTCCTTTACAAAATGTTAATTTTGCTTAACCACCAACACACAGCATTTTATGAAAGAGAACCATTTTATTCCCATTACAATGTTTATGTTAAGAGGAAGAATGAGCAGCTTTGTGACAAGAAAACATCTGAGTTTTCCAAAGAAGAGAAGCAAGCTGGCTGTCACGTATTGTTTTGCCATTCTCCTATTTGCATGTCAGCATGATCTTTGTTAAAGGTTTGCAAATGAAACACCTGAGATCTGTTTTTAGGTCCCAGCTAAGGGCAGGAAGCCCTGGCCAGGGACACCACAGAGGCAGGGGCACATGGTGCCACTCCTGCTCAGGTGCAGGGGCAATGCCAGGGCTCACCCTGCAGCTGCCAGTGTGCTGCCGGGCTCTGAAGGAGCACGGATTTGCCCTCAGCCCTGTTTTAGATGTGGAGCTCAGCAGCTCTCTGCTACCCCCTGTCACAACCTGTCTCCAGAATCCCTGCTCTGTCTCCCCAGAGGTTTTTGTCTGCTGTGCTGTGAGAGCTGTTCTGCTCCCTCCACAGAGGGACAATGTTTTCCCAAGGGTGAAGAGCTGCTCACACTGCTGGCCCCCGATGTGGGACCAGGGCTCAGGATGCAGAGAGCAGCCCCCCTCCTGTGCTGGCTCAAGGCTTCACCATTGGGAAAGCAGGTGGGAAATATTCCTGCCATCTGCCACCACCGTGGAGCTCAGGGGCTGACCCTGCCCTGCCAGTGGCACCCACCTACCAGGTCTCCAGCATGACATACCCCCTCCTCAGGGGTAAAACCCTGTCTTGATGAGTTAGGATTAGGCCTTGCTCTTTCTTGAACCAGCTGATCACTAAAGGATACTTTGTAATCGAGACACGTTAGTGATTTGAAAGGTGAACAATTTCATCCTGTAAGTACAGAGCAACACCTGGGATGGCATCCATCTGAAAGATGCACTGATCTTCAGAAACCCAGTAAACTCTCCTGGTAATCCCGATTATGTGCTAATATGAGATGCTTTTTTCTGCTCTCTTTTGCCCTCCTTATCTCCTTGCACCCTTTAGTTTCCCTCTCTTCACTATGTTCCTCTCCCAGGAAGGCTGTGTTGGGAGAGCAGATTAAACCTTTACACAGGTACTTGTGAATAAACTTCTATGAGAATTTGCTACCTTCCAGCAGTTTTAGCACATCTCTTGGAAAGTGCTGTCTGTGTGAAATTCAGCAGGCACCATCCCAGCTGATCCAGCAAACTCCATCTACGGAGAAGTCACCTTCTTTCTGTAAGCATATTCAGTCCTCTTGATATTGTTTTTTGTTTCCTTCTCTTGCTATTTCCTGTTTGCACAGGCTGGTTACTCTGAAAATCAGTCCCTGAACTGTGTGGTTATTCTGAAATGAGTCCCTTCCATGGTGGGAAAGGTGGCTGTCTCTGACGGAGCCACAGCACCCAGACCCCAGCCATGGCTCTACCAATCACCAGCACTTCTCTGGGGAAAGGCATCTGTCACTCCACCCTGTTTAGTGTCCCTTCCAGCAGAACTAGTGCAGGCATCTCTGCAAAGTTTTTTTAGGCCTTTTTCCCTGTAGCTCTTTGAAGGGAAATTCTCCAGCAGCTGAGCAGTGGCTGGATACAGAGGCATGTAAACCAGCCCTGAGAGTGCCAAAATAAATGAATTTGTACAGTGGGAAAGCTCAGGCTGCATCCCAGGGGTGAGTCCTTCCCTCACAAATCCCTGCCAGCAGGCACACGTTCCCTGCAGCACAGTTTGGTTTGCAGGATATCCTGAAAAGCCAGATTCCCTGACACTCAGGTGCAGGTCACTCCCCTCTTGCTTGTCCCCACCTCCTAAGAGAACACAAAGCTGAACAGAAAGGAATGTGGTATGGGTAGATATATGTTCATGCATTAAAAAAAGAACGCACAGGAAAAAGAAACAACATGAGTCAATGGTAAATAGTTGCAGAAAAGAGAACAAAAATTATCTCCATGACAGCACCAACATCAAAGGCTGTGTGTGACAGAGAGGCACAGAGGGCACCATCAGACACAGATGAAAGCATGCCTGAGAAGGGCACACAAGGGAAAGCAGCAGAGCTTGGTCACAGCAGGTGTGCAGGTGTGGAGGGGTCTCCTCAGGCACTGAAAAGCCTCATTGCTTGGAGAACAGTTACAAGAAGAGAGCAAGCAAAGCTGAACTGCTGCCTCCCTCTGGGAAAGGGGGCTGAGGAGCAAGGCAGTCTCTGTCAGCTTCTCTTCCCTGCCCCAGCTATGGATGAACTTCTGGCACTGGTGGTACATTTTGTGACTTGTCTCCTGTGGAAAACCCAAAGAAACAAAGGCAGGAGCCCAGTGTGTGTCTCAGCAAGCCCGTGCTCTGTGGACACCTCTCTGGGGCTTCCTTTGTCTGAAGCCAGGATTTCTAACCCCATACCTTGTGTACTACCTGGGCATGGCGTTGGTGCTCACAGCAGCTCGGGTTTGGGCAGAACAGGATTGTTTAAAGAAAAGCTGGTTTATATAATTCAGAGTTTAAAAACTATAATTAAAAATGCAGAAGACTGGTTACATTTATTAACATCAGCAGAGAGGTAATGGTGTATCGAAGGACTCAGGGGAAGGTGGGAGGGCACAACCTAGGAATACGTGGATCTCTTTGCCAGAGCCGTGGGTTGAATGTTCCTATTTTAATATGTTGTTAACGTCTTTATATAATTAATTTCTAAGTTGGTCACCATGGCAGCAATGGCAGACTCACATGAATGAAAATAGACTTCAGCACAGATGAGACTGCATAATAGCTGGATGTTGTTTTTGCCATCTCTATTGGTCTTGGATCCACTAGTTCCCAAGAGAGTGAGTTTCCCCAGCAAGGGCTGATTTCTTTGCCAAGCTGCTGGGAGCTGGGCACCCTCTGCCTGCCTGGGATCACCTCCCAGGCATGGCACAGAGCTCTTTTTCATCACATTGAACTTAGGACCCAGGTTCAGCTTTATTGCCATCTTCCCAGGTTTCTTTCTGCTGCTGATCAGCAAAGACGAATTTGCTCCCACAGCACCGCAAAATACCTGCCTTGTTTAGTTGGCACCTGTGTAAGGAGTAAGAGAGCCCTCATCCTGCATCCTCCTAAATCCAGCAAATAAAGAGAATCCTGCTAGGCTCTGGGAGCAGAGGGCTGATAGTCCCCAGGGACATCACCCTGCACTCAAAACATCATTTCCAAACCCTTCTGCCAGGGATCTAGAGGAGAACAAGGCAGCAAGAAGCTGATGGCAGCACAGGGCTGGGGTGTCAGCTTTGGCACTGGCCTCTAACCTCCTCACCATCCCTCCCCATCAGCTATGTCAGTCCTGTTTTCAGGAATGGAATATTCACAGCTGGAGAGGGGAGAGCACAGACACCCTTTGGAACAGCTGAGTAGCTGGGCATTAATTAAAACAAATCTAGGGATATTAAATTGTCTGTGACTGGTTAATGACACTGCAGAAAGCTCGCCAGTGAGAGAACCTTAATGTTGCCATGGACTTGTGGCACTGGCAAGGACAGCAAGGACAGACATGGATACCAGGATGTTTCTTCCACAGAAAGAAAACCCCGAGCTGCTCCTGGAGTCCTGTAGGAAAGGATCTGCCTGCGATGCTGGGCCACCTCACAGGGGCAGGGAGGGGACAGCAGCAGTCTCTCTGCTGACACCATCTGAATGCCTGGGGGGTATGGGGCACCTCTCACTCTCTGCCTTGACCTTCTCCTTGAAGGAAATCTGGTGGAAGATTTACATATGTCTATGTTAATGTAAACAGAGAGTAGAAAAGGAAGTTTACACCAAATGCAAAGAGAATCAGTTTTCCAAACAGGCTTTTTGCTGAGCCTCATCTAAATGAACCAGCCATGCTTTGCTATCCAGAGAAGGTCCAGGAGGGAGCTCTTTGCTCCCTCTCTTTTGGGGATGCTGGGGATTTCAGTGCTGCACTCAGAAAAAACAGATTGAGATCAGACTCATCGGGGATTAGGTAAATAAATAGCTTTCGTTTTCTGCAGAGAGAGAGGCTGGACATTCCAGTCCTTAGGTAGGATTTTTAAAAAACAGCTAAAAAGGAAGGTGGTGTCAGCCTTTCATCCATTCCTAAGCCACAGGTATCGAGTAGGAGCAGCAGCAGCAGTAGCAGCATTTCTGGACTGTCAAGGACTGTTTTTTGGGAGAGAGATTATCCCAGTACAACTTCCTGCCAGTCTCAGGGCCTTGCTCTTCAGCTGGGTTGGGCACCTGGGGGTGGAGGAGCAGCTGGTCCATGGAGCACACTGCTGGTCTCAGCTCACATTGCTGCTCACAGCAGGACCCGGGTGCTGCTGGGGAGGGCAGAGGTCAGGGCTCTCTGGGGGCACTCATCCCGGGGAGGCCAGGCTGTGCCCCATCCCACCAGCCCACAGAGCCCTTCTGGCTCAGGCTCCACTCCAGCTCTGGCCTTGTGGCTGGTGCTTTCCTCCCTGCTCACTGTCGTGGCAGTGGTACATGCACCAAACCCCCAGACAGCCAGTTATGCAGCCAGGCAGGGGAGGAAAAACAATATTTGTTTATTTCACATTTTATAACTTGTTCCTAGGAAATTGAAACACAGCTTTTATCAGAGGTAAATTTGCTGCCATGACCATGAAGGTTTCTGCCAGAGGCAAGTGCCGTCTCTCTAGGAAGGGAAGTTCAGCCAAAGGCTCTTCCTGGCTTGGTTTGTTTTCCAGACCCACTGCACTAGTTTTCTAGCCTTCTCACCAATTTCCTTGTAATTTGATAGGGACTGAAGCATATTAACCGGCCACAGGTTTCACTGAGGAGAGGAGGCAGGAGGCCAGCCAGGAGAAACCCCAGGCACCCCTGGGTGAACACTGCTCTGAATGGACAGATGGACACTTCTCCAGACAGATGGACAGCACCCCAGCAGATGGATGGACAGACAGTGCTCTCCAGCCCAGGCTCAGTCCCTGGGCAAGGCAGCTGCCGGGTTTAGAGCTGCCTCTCGTTTGGCTGAAGGGCTCGGGATTAACGAGGTGATAACTCGGGCTCCCCAGTACAGGGCTGGGCTGCAGCCCAACCCACAGAAAGTGAAGCACCAAACTATTTATGTTCCAGTTCCTACAGCTATTTTTAATAGAGCTTCAGAGACTTGCTGTATTATCCTGCCTTTTTAGCGTCTGCTTCTTTTCTTAATCTCATTTCCCCTGCCCTTTCTTTATCTTTGGATCAATTTATACCATCCTTTTTATCATGCTCTAATCAGAACACACTTTATGATTTCAGATAAATGTAGTCATGGTAATTTTCCACTCCATTTAGGTCAAGTCAGGATGAAACAATTTTTTAAAATCTTATCTAGTAACCACGAGAAATGGCTCCCTGTTAAACTGTCTGTCCCCTTGCTTTTCTAACTTCATTAGATTTTAATATCAACTGTCAGTCTCCTTTCTTGGGTTCTTCAGGAGATTGGTTCTATGCTGAAAGCCAACCTGTCAACCCTGGAAGAAAGGCAGGGTGGCCCCTTTCCCAGCAGGGGTGCCAGGTGAAGCTCTTCCGTCCCTTGGGTTAGGGTTAGGGCTAGGACTGTTGGCATGTCCTGTGACCTTGGCCAGGGCTCCATTTGCTCTCTGCAGCCAGCTGAAATCTGCCTCTCTCTCCTGAAGTATTTGGAGCAGGACTTTGTTAGCTTTGGGTGGCACATGCTGTCTGAGCTTTAATAACATCACTGAGAATAATAATATCAGCTTTGCGCAAGCTCACAGAATGTTAACAATCATTTCATTTCATATTGCATGACTTCAAAAGTATTTTTGTGCCAAAGTGTCACACTGCTCCTCTATTCTGTCCTCTGAGCATGGCATTGGCTCCAGCTTTGTAGTGCAAATACCAATCCCAGAGCTCCTACTTCCTTGCAAAGGTTAAGAACACATTTATCTGCTGCTCGTGGCTGGCTGGAGAAGGGCAGGAGCTGGGATCTGGGACGGGGGCTCTGGCACAGCTCAGTCTCAGTTTGGCTACAGGGGTCTTTGAGCTCTGCTGGTTATATTCATATAACCACATTCTGTTCATATTCTGTTTACAATTGAGAGGCTGTTTAATTAAATATTGCAGCTATCGGCAAAGATAAATTTGAGACTTCTGAGGATGTGTGAAGTGAGGACAGAAGTATTTGGGATAAACATTATTTTAAAACTTCAGTGTAATTAGGGTAATTAAACATTTTGACTTTAAAATCTCAATTGGACTGTTGGCCATGATGCTCTGAGGAGGCACAGTGGAGCACGGGATCCTCTGCAGAGGAAGGCTTGGACAGAGTTTGGGGCACCAAGGGAGCTTTGGGCAAGGGACAGCTCCTGTTCCCGGGCACAGGGCAAACCTGCCCCGGCCTGCCCAGTGGGCACAGGGGCAGGGGAAGGAGTCTCCGCTGTGCGGGCAGCGCCGAGAGCCCAGGGCGAGCCGGGAGGATGCTCTGCCCCGGACGGGGTGCGCTGCCCCGGGCGGGATGCGGTGCCAGGACTGCCCAGCAAGGGGCTGCTCTGCCCGTGCCAGCCTCTCGCCCGTCTGCAAGGGTGCAGCATTCCTTCGATGCATCCAGCCCTTGCCAAATTAAACGTGTCACGCTTTTACAGACAGAAAAGATAATGTCACATGTCCTTATGGCTCTCAGCTCCTCTTGCCTTGAGGGTGCCACTGACACTTTAAGGTGGAAAAGCCCCTGTTGAGCCTTCTTGCCAAGCTGTGGTTACAGCAGCAGCAGCTCTATGGAAACAGCTCATGAAAACTGATTTAATAAGTTTAGAGCAATTGGCTGATTGTTTTGGTCTGTGCTGTGACAAGGGAGAGGGCAACTGTTCGTTTGGGCGTTTTAAGATTTCTTCCAGGTACAAGTTAGGAAGTAAACAGCCTAAAAGACTTGAAGTGAATGTTATCAGGAGTATGGTGCTCTAATTATAATTGCATAACTCATATTTTAATTTTATGGGAGTATTAAAAGGATTCCTGGGAGAATTTTGAACAGTCTAAAAGTGCAACAGCACAAAACCCAATAAACCTTGCCTTCTTTTGGAGGACATTTCCTTAAAGAGCCCAGCTCAGCTGCCAGAGCTGCAGTCTGTGCACAACTGAAATTTCCTCAAACTCCCTAAAAGACAAACTGCTTCCATACTAGAATTTTCTCCCCTCCACACTATGGAGTATGATAGCTTTTGCTGTTGTCAGGGCTGGAATCCAGAGGACTATGTGAGTGGATGCAATGTATAAATATTTTCAGTGCATGCCTGATTTGTATAGAATGCAAGATGTATTTATAGCCCTCATGAACACAAGATGGATGTGAGTTGAGAGGGAACCCTGTCTGTGTGGGCAGGAACACTTGCTGACCTACACAGCTAGTTCGGGGGGGATTGAAGGGCAGGACCATCATTAAACTTCTCCCCCCTTGCAGTCCCAGAGCTGCTGGCAGGTCCAGCTACCACGGGCAAAGCCAGGCAGAGCCAGGACCATGAGAAATCATCCTATGAAACTGCCTCTCCCTGGGGTGAACGTGGCCCCACGTGGCTCACACCCCAGCACACACCCCAAGCACACTGCTGCCTCCTGCCTCAAGCACCTTGCTGCTGAGGGTAGGAGGAGAGGGCTCTGAGCTCCTCCGAGGGCACACAGCAGGCTCGTGGCACAGCCCAGAGGTGTGTCCTTGTCCCGGAGCAGAGGAGCAGGGAAGGTCCTCCTGCACCTCTCTGCCCCATGGCAGCTGCCACAGGAGCTGGGGAGCAGAGCCTGGGCACAGGCAGTCACAGGGGCCCATGGTGGTGTGGGAGCAAGGGGAATGTTCAGCAGCTTTGCCCACACCTGAACCAGGCAAGGGGGCAGCCCTGGGGGAGGCAAGGGAGGGAAGGGAGTTCTAGAGGACGGTGAGGGTGGCCACAGTAGCCTGCAAGGTAGGAATGGGTTCCTGGAGCTCCATTGCTGCTGCAGCCCCAACAGCACCAAACTCCCAGCACAAAGAGGGGTGGGAACAGCCTGGAATGCCTGGCAGCACAGCAGGTCTGAGTGCCTGGGCTGGGGTCAGCAGTGCCAGGGGCCAGGGGCCAGGGCAGCCTGGGGAGCACTGGGCTGTGGGGTGCCCAGAGCTGGGGTGCTGGGAGCACTGCTGCTGCTCACGGGGAGCAGAGGGTACAGTGAGATTCAGAAGCCTTAAGCAGAGTTTCCCAGCACTTGTCCCCTCTGATACCCAAATACAGCCTGCAGGAAATACTGCCTGTGCTCCCCGGAGTGCAGAGAGGAATGGAGGGAAGGAGGGAGGATGAGTCCCAGCTCCTACACCCATGGCCTGGCAGTAAAGGAGCTGCAGCCCCTTGATCCCATCTGGTTCCCCAGGTCCCCTCAGCCCTAAGATTCCACAGGTCCTCAGGTGCCCCACCCACACCCCTGACTTCTTCAGGCTTAGCAGAGTGAGAAAGACAAAATGTTGAAGCTCTCATTCCCACTAGGAAATAAAAAAATATCCTTAATATGTGGGCTGTCATCATCTTTTAGATCTTCCAACCCTGCCATTTCATGACTTGGGTATTTGTGCTTTAGCTGCTTCACACCCTGAAGCACTTTCTGTAAGGAATTCATTGGGGAATCCTCCTTCTCACAAGAAGGGTCTGCTTGCATGAGCGTGGGAGGAGACCAAGAAACCTGAGAAATACCCTGTTTTTTTCACAGCTTCCCTACTTTTAGTTTTCAGGGTTAAATGAATTTTCTCAATCTCCAGTTATTGGTCTAATGAAACTGCAACATACTTGCTGGGTTATTCATCTCATTCTCCACGTACTCTCAATCCTGACTCACAGTGACAGTTCCTGCATGGGAATATGAACTCGATCAAAAGTCATGCTCAGAAATTGTAAACCTTTCCAGGAAAGGATTAAGCCTTGCCTACAAGCAAAATTACATGTAATATTACCAGGTGTTGCTTTCATGATAAATTTTAGACAAAATAAAGCTCAATGAATCAATTTCTGTAATACAGGGCAATGCTCAATTTTATATAGTGAGAACCAGGGGATTGACTGGGACCTGGAAACCAAAATGAGCACTTGTGTGTAAATGCACTAAACACAGGCACAGATTTGGGCACATGAAAAAGCTCCTGTGACCTTTCCTGTTCAGCCAGACACATCCTCCCTGTGTGTGCAGGTCCAAGCACAGCTCAGAGCTGGGGATCCTGCAGGCAGGGACTGAGTTTTGGGTGAAGTGGCACGAAGAGAGCTCTCCCTACCAAAATGCTGCTCTCTGGAAAACACACTGGCCTCATAACAAACGCCTGCTGGCTACAGAGCAAACTCTCCCACAGCTGTGCCAGGACATCTATGCAAACCCTTTTGCACAAGTTTCCTTTCTTTTCTTTCCAGAAATCTCCTAGGCTTGTTCAGGCTATGCTAAGCTCAAAAATGAGGATAAAAACTAACCCTCGAAGATGTTGTTACCCTCGTGAAGAACACAAGTGCACTCACACTGGGCCAGAGGAGCTGCCCAGCCCATGGCAGAGGGAGCACAGCCCTGTGCTGATGCTGATGGGGTGAGGGGTGGATCCTCCTCCCAGCAGGAATGGCCCAGCTGGGCTGTGTGACTCAGGAGGTGAAGCAGGCTCAGGCTGAGCCCGTCCCTGCCCTGGCTGCAGCCGCTGCAGTCTGTGTCACGGGGGTCCCTGGGGTCACACCCCACCCTGTGACAGGGCCATGTGCCTTCCCCTGGTGTCACAGCTTTGAGAGCCAACTGCCACCTCCCCCAGGTGACACACTGGGGACAAAATGGGGCTTCTCCCCTACACCCTCCAGGGCCTGGGTGCCTTCCCCCTACTCCTGCCAGGACAAGAGAGCTGGTACCACAGAGGGGCAAATCCTGAGAGCTGAAGAGCACTTCTGCCCAGAGAATGTGATTTAGATTAACTATTTTTAGCTGGATCTAGTGGGAGTTGAAGAAGGAGAGTGTCTTCCAGGAGATGCAGAATACCACGCTATATCGGGCGCCAAAATCGGAGCAGATGCTTCCAATTACACTTAATTCACCTCAATTATAGAAAAAGTAAAAAAAAATAAATTACAGTTACACTAAGAATATCCTTCCTCTGAAGTTACAAGCATTTGGCACTGCAGACTGTCCGCATTGGAGAGCAGGGACACTGTGGCACAACCAGCCTGGGAGCAGCTTGGGACCCTCTACAGACGCCCACTGCTGCTGCAGACCCCTGCTGCTGCTGCTGCAGACCCCTGCTGCTGCTGCTGCAGACCCCTGCTGCTGCTGCTGCAGACCCCTGCTGCTGCCCCAGAGACATGGCGCTGGCTGCAGCGGGGTTCACTTCACACTCCTCTTTTGGACAGTTTATCCAGTGGCTGCTTCCTGGCATCAACCAGCTTTGTGGTGTATTAGATGTGTCAGTACATCTGAAAATGGTATTTTGTTAGAGTTCACACAGTAATATGGTCTGGTCTCATCCAGAGCTTATGATGTGTCCAGTGACAACACCACGTCAGCCTGTCCAGGTGACAGAGGCTGGGACTAATTCCTGGAATCATAGCCCAGCTGGACTCTCCACTGTCACAGCAAACAGGAACAGTCTGCAACGTGCTTGAGACTGGGAGATGCTCCAGAGTGCCCATGTTTCACAGATTCATATCCTGCTTGGAGAAGAAGAGCTCTCCCAGCTTCCTGGTGGTGCACCCCAGCTCATGCTGGCTCACTGTGACTGGTCTTGGATGGCACTTCCTCAGGGCCAAGCCATGAGTCACTTTCTCCTCTGGCTTTTCTCTCTGACAAGCTGTTTGCTACAGTCATGCTGCCCTATTTATCAGCTGGAGGTGGAACATCAAAGCCTGGGGTTTGCACCCACTCCTTGCTCCTCAGGGAGCGAAGGCAGCTCCAGCCCGGGCACCAGGGTGCCCCTGGTCAGCTCTGGGCTCTGCTGCAGCCAGAGGCTGCCAGGCACAAAGGGTCCCTGGCCCAGCCCTGTGTCCCAGCAGACCCCTGCCCCCAGGCCCTTCCAGCCCTTCCCTGGGCCCAGACTGCCCTGGGCCCCCATCCCCGTGCTGCAGCTGGACAGCTTCTTGACATTTTGTCAGACTTAAAGGGGAGAAAAAGCCGTTCAGTCAGTGCTGATTTCCTAATTCAGTGTAACCTTTTCATATCCAGGCTAAGGACAGCTTGACATTTCCTCTGCATCCCAGGGAGAGGCTACAAAGCCTCACAGCTCTGCTCCTGATGCTGCTGCTCATCTCTGAGACACATGGTGCATTGTCAAACATGTGGGAAATATTAAACTAATTTTTACAGCCTTTGTTCACCCACTTGAGTCACTGTCATGGAAAACATGCAGGGCATTCCACTCTGCTCTGCCCACTCCTCTCCTCCCCAAAATCCTCCAATTTACAGCTTCCCTGGCAGGGTGGGCAGGCCCTGGCACAGGGTGCCCAGAACAGCTATTGTCATGGATCCCTGGCAGTGCCCAAGGCCAGGCTGAACATTGGGGCTGGGAGCACCTGGGACAGTAGGAGGTGTCCCTGCCATGACAGGGGTGGCACTGGGTGGGCTTTAGGGTCCCTTCCAACCCAAACAGTTCTGGGATTCTGTGATTTTCTCTAAAACATCAACATAACCTTTACTAGAGAGAAAGGAGGAAAGATCTGTGTTATCATTAGAGCACCTTAAGCACCCGAAGGAGCTCAGGTCCACTTAGATATCATTGTGCAAGCTCTACAGAAGGGGAAGGGAAAGCTGTCTTTCAATCATGGAAAAACACCAACCTTGGCTCCCTTTTCCCAGCTTCTCCTGCTGCCTGAGCACCCTCCAGCAGCTTAACACATGGCCAGTGACTGCTTTGTCCTCACCTCTGCTCAAAGGCAAATGTTATTTAACATGGCAGAGAAGCCTTTGAAAATAACATCTTGGATGAATTAACGTTTCATTTCTATGCCTGATTTGTTGTCCCTAGATAATGTAATGGGAACAAACTTCTGCCAGGCTCCCCTATGTACCCTTTATGGGATTGTGGGAGCTTTTAAAGTCTCCCTTCATCTGAAAGTTCTGCAGGTGGTGTTGCTCCAAAAAGCAAAGGTATCTGTCACCTTGAATTAAATCACCATGTGGGAGATTAAAGAACAAATTTCTTTCCATGGATCTCACATCCCTTTTTGTTCTAGAATCAGCCTGTGTCCTGTTCCCAATTGAATAAGTAGAATTTTTTCCAAACCTTATAATTTGCAGAAACTTTGCAGGCTGATTATCCCTCAAACTGGCTGGAGTTGTTTCTCTTTTAATAACCATTTTTCAAGCTGCCAGCAGCTCTTAAAAGGAGTTTTGGATTAAAAAGGAAGGAAGACATCCCAGGACTTCATGTTTCTAATTATGCTCCCAGAGAGCTTTGAAATGACTTTCATGAATCTATACCCAAAGCAGCCAAGTCTCTTGCTGCTCATCATGTTTCTGTCCTGATACAAATCTATTCCCTTTAATGGGACTATTACTGTTTTTAAAAGGCTTCCATAAGTGTAAGCCAGTGGGTGGTCTCCAGCTCACACCTCTTGCCTGGTTTCAAACAGCTCCTGAAGAACAAAACCAAGTTAAGTTAAAATAAGGCCAAAAGGGTTTCTCCACAAGTAGAAAGAAGGGAAGCAGATGCCCACCCATTGTTCATCCTTGGTCCCCAAGATGAGATGAGCTCCAAAAGTGTTGAGAGCCCTGAGCTTTCCAAAACCAAACACTCCTGGTGGGCCCAAGATTCCCATTCTCTGCAGGTCCTGGGTCCATCCACTGCCTGGAAAGGGAAGTGAAATCACATCGGCCTTGCCAGGCTGGAGCCCAGTGCTCCTGGGCAAACCCACAGGAGCCAGCTGGGTCAGTTTGGAGAAAAAGTTATTCCTAAATAACTGTCTGTATTTCCAATTAAGGGAATTGTGTCCTTACAACAACTTTTCTATTAAAGGCTGGATTTAAAAAAAAGGCAGTTTGCACTTAACCACATCCAGGTCTTGTCCATGCTTGTACTTCCCTGTGGCTCTCACCAGTAACAGGGGAAGTACAATTAGTCCATGTTGAAGACTGATGCCAACTCACCAGGTAGCCTACAAATATGATGTCTTGCAGAAGGGAAGCATTGGATATTACTCTCAGATTCACTTTCCTCTACCAGGCTTCTTGGCAAAAAGAGAAACAGGATCATGAGAACATTTTTCATCTGTTTATCTGTCTCTTAACAGCTACTGAAAAAGAAAAATAAAGTTGTTTCTTTAAAATTGCAAACAATTTTGGCTATGAAAGGGGCACTAAACAATAGAGGTTCATAAAGAAATTGAAATACAGCTCTGCAAATAAACTCATGGTGAGGTGTCACTGTGGATGACTTCTGGAGATCAAGGAGGAGAAAGGAAGTGCTTGCTGAAAATAACTTGAGTCTTGCCTTGGAGTTACTGCAGTTCCTGTTCCTGGCTTCCTGCTTTCATGTTCTAGGGCAGAAGAAATGCAAGAGTGGTGCCTGCCTCCCTGCATCTGCCTGTTCCTCTTTGGGCAGTCCTTGCACCTGAGCCCTGGGAGCTGCCAGAGCTGGAGGAGCCGTGGACATCTTGTGAACAGGTAACGTGCTCTGTTCCTACTTCAGGAGATGAACAGTCTTCCAAAAGCCATTTTCAAGGGTTTGTGTGTGGTGGAAGGCCCTGCCACCACCGAGCTGTGCTCAGCACTCACTGCAGGGTGAGTGGGGCTGGCTTTGGGAGCTGGGCTTTGCCTCAGGGCTTCTCTGACAGCTGATCCCCAGTGACCGTGCCTGCTTCTGGGGAAAAGCTCTCCTAAAACCTGCTCAGAGCAGGAGACACAGAGGAGGAAAGGTGACTCTTTAGAGGAGTTGGCACTCAGTGTGAGATGCTTTTGTTTTGGCACGCTCCCTTGATCCCTATCAATACAACCATATGGAAAGTCCCAGCTGGAAGTGCCGTACCTGACCTGGACTGTGCACCTGGCCAGGAGCTGCCACAGGATGGCAGTTCTCAGCTCTCATGCTTGCTTGCTGAAACACAAACACGTTGCTGTGACAGTGGGGTTGGGTTCAGCTCGGCTTTGTAGGAGCCCAAAATCACATTGCAAAAGGAGATGCTGCTCCTGGCACCTGTGCTCCAGGTGCTGCCATCCCACCTGGGCCAGAGGCTTCCCACGTGGCAGGGACATGGCAGGACACCTGGGACAGAGGCACGGAGGAGGTGGTGCCAAAGGAGCAGCCCTGGGACAGCAGTGCAGAGGGAGCAGAGAGCAGAGGCTGCCTGAGCAGGGCTGGGAGCCAGGGCAGCTCTGAGCAGGGCTGGGAGGGACCTGAGCAGTCACTGCACTGCCCCAAATCCCACATCTGGGTCAGCTCCACAGCTCTCCCCAGTGAAAGTGGAGTGGCAGCCACTGAGATCCACTAGTGAGGTTCCTGCCCTCTGACAAGTTTTCCTTTGGCTGGAAAAATCTAAGCTATTAAATAGAAAATGTAATTGACACAGGGCTCCTGGCTGTGCACAAGTGATAACCTTGCAGGTGTGTGCAGGTGTAGGGTGAATAAAACCCTCCCCTGGTGTTAATGTTTGCACACAGGGAACTGTAAGGAATACCCCGTGCTGACTAATGACACAGGGATTCAGGACTAGAGCAAATAGCTGTGAAGGCTGATTGAAGCAATCCACTGTCTCCACCATAGGCTGAATAGAAGTTCATCTTTTTCTGTGAACTTTGTACTTTAAATAAAGTGGCACGGTGGAACCCAAACAACTCATTGGCATTTGTTGTCAGGATCACTGTAATCCTCTTCTTTTTAAATTTTTAGGGGATGTTTGCTGTCCAGCTATGATTCCCAGCACAAGCAAGGTCTGCAATCTGAGGTTTTGGGTCTAAGACAGCAGCTGCCATCTGGGGCTCTCCTCCAGGGCACCTTGCTCACTCAGTGCCCTGGCTATGGTGGATCCTCCCGTGGCCATTCACAGTTCCTTCCGTGTGGTTCATCAGGTGTGTGTGGCCTCAGCATCATCCTCAGCTTCATCCTTGCCTTCATCCTTGGCTGTGCCTTCAGCTCAGTCATCTCTGGAAGACCTGCTTCCTCACGGCTGCCCAGCTCCCCACTATTAACAGGATTTAGCTAATTAGCTGTGAGCAGGGCTGTTCTCCCTCACCAATGTAAAGGGTTTACTATTTTTATCTGACTCTGGATGGTTTTGGTTCCTAGGGGATTAAGGTCACAGGGCACATATTTATTCAGATGCTGGAATTCTTACATCGTTTTTCCATTACCCAGTTGGGAAGGAGGAGCCTCAGCCTTCAACTCCCTCTTCCTCCCCTCTGGCTGCTCGCCCTCCGTGCCTCCCTCCCTGCTCTGCATGGGAAGCCATTTCCTCTGAAGCAAGAACGTTCTCTACTTTCACTAGTGGTGCAGAAACCAAACAGCTTATTTTTAAACACTAGTGGTGTCCAAGAGAGCGACAGAGCCGTGCAGCCACTCCATACAGTGCCCTGTTGTTTATCTGCAGCAGGAGAGTTTATTCTAAGGCATTTTTGAAGCTATTGCTTCCATATGTTGCTGAAAACAAGGATTCTGCCTTGCAGGACGAAGCTCTTTTCCTTCAGGAAAGCTCTCCCTGGTTCAGCCCTAAAAACCCTCCAGACCCTGAACTTGCTCTGCTCACGGTATTTCAGCGATCCCAGTGCTTCAAACACAGCCTGAAACCTTCCTGATCCACACACACCTGGTTAGCTGGGTCCCACACCTGGTTAGCTGGGTCCCACAGCACCTTCAGCTCCACTGCTGGAAAGGAAGTTTCCACAGCAGTTCTAACACCAGTGCAATCAGAGCATCATTTCAGGAGCTGCCCCTGCATGGCTGCAGCCGTTCCAGGACTGGCTCCCTGCTGGTGCCTTGTGCAGCTCAGGAGGGGCTGACTGCTCTGGTGCAGAAACCACACGTGCTACCAGGCATTTCCCTCCAGTGTGCAGTATTTAACCCTCTGGGGGACATGACAGTGCCCAAGTGAGGAAGGCTCAGCTTTAGAACTGCACCTACTGCAAAACCACTGGGATTCCTGGTGACCCTCAGATCCTGTAGGAATTTCTGCAGGAATCTCACCTGGTCCTCACAGTTTTGCTTTCTGCTCTTAAGTTAAAGCTTTACAGGTTGCCACATATTTTCCAATGAGCAAAGCTACTGATCATGACCTTCCCTGTCCATCCACTGATCTGCTGCAGTGCAGTGGAGGACCCTGCAAGAACCATGGGGATCCTGGCTTGAGAGAGTCTCCCCACAGACTCTGGTGGAGTGGGGGAACCATGCTCCTTCACCCTGGTCAGACATGGCCTAGAACTCACCCTTAGGTAAAATTTCCCTCAGGCTGATGGCTCTGGGCTCAGGAAAGTTGTGTTGCTGTAGCTCAGGTGAGATGCATGTCTTTTGTAACATCTTTGGCTGAGGATCCAAACCTCACCAGGTTATGGTTTAGTCCTGATTTTCTGTTCATGCTGAGCTCATCTTTTATGATAAAATATTTTACAATTTATAGCCCATTTCCTCCCATCTTCCCACATAGTAAAGGCCAGGCTGGACAGGGCTTGGAGCAACCTGGCCTAGTGGGAGGTGACCCTGCCCATGGCAGGAGGATGGAATGAGATGGACGTCAAGGTCCCTTCCAACTCAAACCATTCTGTGATCCTATGGTTTTATGAAAGCACACAGGTCCTTAAAGCCAGCTGTCTTTAAAGCCAGCATCAGCTCTGAGTCTTCTTTCTATCTCCTTCACACTGTAAAATATGCTACAAGATGAAAATGACTGGGAAAAGAAGGCAGAGAAATATGGTACACATTTAACAATAATATTTCTATATAGAATCCCATAGTGTATTGAATCTATTTAATGAGTTTTCTAGATTAAGTAGAAGTCTGGGGAATTTTTATTATAATGCCATATCCCACAAAAATATCTATGGTCCTGGGAGAACAGACACCATGTTAATCTATTTCTTTAATGTTAGGTGATTAGGTAATAGCCTTTCTGCAGCAATGATATTGACACTGTTACTCCTTGTGTAATTTAGTTGGAAAGTTCTGTTCCTCTAGGCCCTCTGCATCCCAGCCTCAGGGCAGGGTAAAAGGGGTGAAAGTGCCAGTGGCTGTGCAACCTCCAGGCTATAGACCAAATTCAGGGTATTCCCCATTCCAAACTGCATCTGGATATTTATGTTTTTATGTATTTTGTATGTGAGCAGCCCAGGGAGGGATGAAGAAGCTTCATGGGGAGCAGCTCCTGCTCTGCCCGCGTGCTGCTGGGAGGGGCTGGGGCTCCCTGGTTCTGCCGGGGCTGTGGGCAGGACAGCCCAGGACCCAGCCTCCCTCCAGGGATCCCAGAGCCCAGCAGGACTCACTCCTGCTGCCCTGCCTCTTCCTCAGTGTCCCACCCCTGTGCTTTACCCACAGAGCCTGAGGATTCTTAACAGCTGTGAGGAAAATCAAACTTCCAGGAAAAGCTGGGTGCAGAAAAAGAACTGGAGTCATTATGCTGGGTTGGGAAGCCTATGGAGACAGCAGGTTTGGTCTAATCACATGGACAGAGACCAGGATTGCACCACAGCTCTTGTTCAAAAGAAACCAAATTCTGAGGAACAGTAAGTGGCTTGAATTATAAATTAGTTGCATCTATGTGTGAAGGATTTGCTTATGAGGTTGGGAATTTCCTTGTCATGACCTTGTGAAAGCCTGGGGAAGGGGCACAGATCCCTCAGCAACCACTGCTGCCACCAGCAGCACCAAACCATGTCCTGGTGCCCCCGTGCAGCACCTGCAGGGTGTCATCCCCCTGTCCCTGCTCAGTGTAATCCCCTGTCCCTGAAGGGTGTCATCCCCTGTCCCTGCAGGGTGTCATCCCCTGTCCCTGCTCAGTAAATCCCCTGTCCCTGCTCAGTGCAATCCCCTGTCCCTGCAGGGTGTCATCCCCCTGTCCCTGCTTGTGGCCCTGGCCAGACCCTCAGTGGCACCAGGACCCTCAGTGACACCAGGACCCCTTGGTGGCACCAGGACCCCTCTGTGGCCGGGACCCTCAGTGGCACCGGGACCCTCGGTGGCACCGGGACCCCTCAGTGGCACCAGGACCCTCAGTGGCACCGGGACCCCTCAGTGGCACCAGGACCCTCAGTGGCACCGGGACCCCTCGGTGGCACCAGGATCCCTTGGTGGCACCGTCCCCAGCAGCTCCTGCCCTGGTGCCTCCCTTTGGCACACAGCAGGGTCACAAAGTGGCCAGCCCTGCTGACGGCTGCACACCAAGAGGCCTGAGAGTCCTCCACAGATATCCAAAAACAATTTAGTAATTTAAGATGGCCAAAGGAGGGTTGATTCTTCTTACCATGAAATTAAACAGCCTTCTGGATTTTAAATTTTTTCCTGAGGAAATTGCTCAGCATGAATCCTTAATTCCCTTAGTGTGCCACCATGCATCTCACAGGTCCCCATGGTTTTCAGGGTTTTTTCTTTATTTTTAGGGACTTGTTTGTTCTACCAGGTATAAATGGACAATATAACCAATCCAGATTTTCAAAAAATAATTTATAGATTTTGTGATACCTGCTGAGTGAATATATTCATGTTTAATAAGCTCTGCTTTCTCCTGTGACTTTTTTCCACATGAATCCCATGACACTGTGGTCTTGGTGGTTTTTTCTTACTGCTTTACATGAAAGTGAGGGATTGATACCACAGAGTAGAACTGAGCATTTCTTAACATTCCCTAAACATTCCACTTTCTGGTAGAATCAGCTGAAAGTCTCAGCTTTTCCTTTTACTCTCTTTTCAGTCTTTACAAGAGATGGAGGCAATGGTGCAGCTCACACCTTGTCTCACAGGCTGTTACTGGGCTCTGGGAAATTGTTATGCAGGAGAATGACCAATGGTTTGCTGTTTAGATATCCTGCTTTCTCCAATCTCTTCTATATATTTATAAAATTTTCCATTTCAAACCTTTCTATATATACAGCTTTTTGCAAAAGAGACTAAACTTTAGCCAAGAGCAAAAGGAGACAGCACATCCCCAGCTGGCAGAGGCCCAAATCCAACTGTATTAAGTTTTGAATGCTCTCAGCACAAAATCAGGGTCAGCACCTAGTGGCACTCCCCAGCTCACTGCTGTCACCAGGAAAGCTGAGCTTGAAGCACTCAGGGGAGCTGAGACCCACCATGGCAGCACCAGGTTCATTGTTTTGGAATAGATCACTACTCAATCCACATTTCTACTGAACAAGTAAATGGTGCTGCAGCTTTCCAGCAGCCCAGGCCCAGCCCTTCCCAACTGCTGCTGCTTGGAACGTGCCTTCCTGCTCCCGAGGGTGACCAGGGCTGGGAATGGCACCTGTGATTTCCCAGGCACTGTCCTCCTACCTGACACTGCTTCTGAGGGGTGGTGGCCTTCTGATGAGCTCCTCCAGGAGCAGCTGCACCTCATTTATCAAAGAAAAACCCCGAAACAAAGTCTATACAATGCTTTAGGATTTCTCAAGGAGTGTTTGCAAGGTGTGACTCTTTATGAGCTGTAAAAAGTAAATATTTGGATAGTATTTAGCAGACCAGACGGATCTATCTGGGGCTAAATCCTTGTAAGGGAAAGAGGTGTGAGAAGAGAATAAATACGAGAAACACAAAGAGTTGGAAGAATGTACAAAAAATCTTTTATTCAGCAAAATGCTCAAAAACAGGAGCAGCAAACAGTTTGGAGGTAGGGCTGTTGCTTGGCTTCTACTATAATACTTCTTCTGGATGAAGTTTAAAAGCTCAAAACTCTCAGTTAATCTTTACTTGGCAAGTGGCAAACACAGAAAGAACCATGTTAAACGTGTAAGTTTTGTTCTGCTGTTAGAAGAATTCCAGTAAGTTTCATTTGGATGTGTGTGCTACAACACTAACCCATCTCAAACATGCGTATGTTTTGTTTTGCTGTTAGAGGAATCCCGGTAAGTTTCATTTGTAAATGTGTGTGAGAACACAGCAAAGGCAGCCAGAGATTAGGGACCCACCAGAAAGTGATGGGAGCCCTGCCATGCTGTGAGAACAGCTGTGGGATGCCCGAGAGGAAACACAGCAGCACAAAGGCAGAGCTAAGCTCTCCTGGATGCCATGGTTAGTCCAGCTCAGAGGCCTTACCTGGGGCTCCAGGAAATGCAGGAACAGCCCCACCACTGCCTGTGCCCCACAGTTTGGCTCCACATCCCACTGTGGGCAACCCACTGCGCCAGTAACCTCCCAGTGCTCATCCAGTGACTGCTTGGCTGGAAATACATTTTAAAGGATGAAAAGCACTCACTTATTCAGCTCATCCCCCTCCCTGCCACTGGCTGCTTGCAAAGTCTGCAGAGCATCCATGTGCCTCGGGGTGCCCGTGCCCAGTGACAGCGGCCAGAGCTGGGCAGCCAGGAATGCCTCACCATGACAGGGACCTGCTCCACTGCTGGGCGAGGAACTGGGGGCACAGTAAAATCATCCCTGACTGGCAATGGCCTTTTGGCAACTTCTCTGCAGCTGGCTGGACTTGAGAGTGAGGAATGTGTGTCATGGCTGCTGTGCAAACACCAACACCCCCAGGTACGAGGGGACGCGGCAGCGCGGGGCTGCACTGCGTTATCCCAAAATGCCCGGGAGGGAGGAATGGGGAAGGTGACATTACTGTCCCTGCTGTGCACCAAATCTTTACTGAAAGGGTGGTCGGGCATCAGCAGGGGCTGCCCTGGGAGGGCTGGAGGGCCCATCCCTGGAGGTGTCCAAGAAATCTCTGGAGGTGACACTCAGAGCTCTGGGCTGGGGACAGGGTGGGGGTGGGGCACAGCTGGGACTCCATGGGCTGGGAGGGCTTTTCCAGCCTCAGGAATTGATTCTGTTATTCTATGAATACAGCTGACATAGTTGAAGATTATTACCAGTGTGAGCTGTTCTTATTGCTCAGGACACTTTAGACACAGCTCCTTTAGCAAGCTCTGTTGCTCAGAGAAGCCACCCCATTGATCTGATGCCCATTGATCTGATGCAATATCTCCCTGAGAGCCCCTGGGTTATTGCTGGGTCTCTGTCTCTGTCTCTTTCATTAGTGTAGAGATGCCCACAAGCTGTCCAGGCACCACCGTCCTGGAGATTACATTCTGGTTCTCACAGAGTGCTCAGTGGTACAGGAAAGTGGACTCCTGAGATACTGTGGAGGTGCTGCAGAGGCAGTGCAGATTCCTGCTGTTACTGGAGGGGATTTGTGAGTCCTCAGTTTTATTCCTATGCATACCATTCTTTTTCCTTAGAATGCCTTTTCCTGTGTGCTTTGTCCCTGAGGGTGACAAACACTGACACCGCTGCCCAGGGCAGTGAAGGCGCAAACTTCACCATTTGCCCTTTCCCCACCTGCCCCAGTGTTGTTTGCAGTGGGATGAGAGCTGCTCCCCCAGCCTCACCTCACTGCAGGAGCTGCACCAGGCACCCACTGGGCTGCCCGTGCCAAAGAACAGCAGCAGCAGCAGCAGCATCTCACTTCTTGAGTAGCTGGAAGAAATAGATCCTCAGCCTGAAGACACCAGCCTGCGATGTCCTTTCTGCCCTGGTTTACTCCTGTACCCTCAGCATAAAGTAAATCCCATCCTACCCACTGCAAAACTCACAGAATGGTCAGAAGGGACCATGGGCACCTTCACCAGACCAGGCTGTTCAGTGCTCCACCCAACCTGGCCTTGAACATTTCCAGGGATGGGGCAGCCACAATCGCTTTGGACAATCTGTTCCAGTGCCTCACCAACCTCCAAGTGTGTATTGTCCCTCCTGTAAATCACCAGCTGTAAACACAGAACAGAAACATCCAAATGGTTTCAAGCACACCGGGAAACACTGTGGTGCACCTGGAAATTGTTTTTGAATAACAAATTCAGTATTTTATTTATTTGTTTTAAAGCAGTGTTTTCAGTGCATAGCATGGACTGGTGCTTGTTGGGGTAAGGGACATCCACTCCAGGAAATACAAAGAATCTTCTCATTGTGTCACAGACCTGATCAAATGCAGCAGTTTAAAAGAGAGTTTTAAATAAAAGAAATGGCATTTGTAATGCTTATTGAAAACAGTCCATGTCTGTCAGAAGTTACATTTCCTTGTTGCTTCCCTGATGGCTTGGAGTGTGAGCAGAAACCGCTGGTCTCTGCCATCCTCCAGAGAGAAAACAGGCAGCACGTGTGTGCTGGGCTGTGAGCAGCTCCACTGTGCATCACCTGGAATTTCTGTGTTAAACTCATCAGTTGCAGCTGCCCAGAATCACATCTAAAGGCTTGAAATACAAATGTCACTGCAGCTGTGGGACACTGAGATGGGAGTTTCACCCTGAGGGAAAATCTTCACAGCTCATAGGACCAATCATTAGTGATGGTTAAAGATATTTAGGCTCCATAACTAAGCCAAACCTGCAGAACGTTTCCTCCTCATTTTTGCAAAGCTCCTTAGTAAAAACTAACCTGATTCTTGAGCTCTGTTGTTCAGTCTTAGCATTCAAGGCAGGCAACAAGACTGGAAACACTCAGACTACACTGTCTGGGTTTTAAGTACTGGGAAACGTGTGTCAGGGAACTTGAGGCAGCCTTAGCCAGCAGTGGTGTTTTCCCTACAGTAACACACCAATCAGCTCCCACCGGCCTTCCAGCTCTGGGTGGGGAGGAAGGGAAATATCTGACCTGCATCTGACCTTTGAGCCCATGGGACTCAGCTCAGGGTCAGCACTGGGAATGCTGGAGCTGGTGCAGACACAGCTGGAGGCAGCCACAGCCCCTGCTCACTGAACAGATGCAAAGTGGCATTTTCATGCTACTGCCATTTCCCCAGTGTTATACTGTGCCATCCCCTCTGAGAGTTATCCTTTGCAGCAGATGAAAGAAAGCATCAACTCTGCAGCACCCACTGAGGTTTAACACTCACATCAGGACACAGAACTCACCTTTTATGAGTGCTTTACTCACTGCTCGTTTCCCCATTGCCACGGGCAAACTTTCATATTCAAACAGATTTGCCCAGTTATTTTGCTCCCACATAGCGCAGGTACAGATCTTGTTCATCCAAATTTAACAAGTACCAAAGTATCAGCCCTGCACAATTTGTCTTGCAAACCAGCTCATGTCCCCTCTAGCCCTCCCCTTTATCTTGCATCATGCTTGTACTGGCTCCTGTGGCAGCCCGGGCCGCACGTCTGGGCTGGTCCTGTCCCTTGGCTTCTCCGTGGGCATGTGGGATGTTCTGTCTGCCCTGTGCTTCCCTACAGCTGCTGCTCTCAGGAACCGCTGCACCTCACTGGCTGTTCAGCGTTCCTTGCCTTTGGAAACAGCTTCCATGTCCCTCATTGGACAAAGCAGGCTCTTGGGAACTCATTTGGACATGCTTTGTGTGTGCTGTGATTCTTTATGTTTCTGTTTCCAAGCTCTTACCCACTCCTCTCTGTGCAGAAGGTTTGCGGCTCTCAGCCCTCAGCCCGGCCTGGCCGGACACTGCTCTACGTGTGTGCGGCTGTGATGCTCTCACACTGCAGAGCTTCCTCTGCCACAGCAATTGGCAAAGTCCCTGTACATGGCAGCGGCGATTCCCCGCTGGGTTCTTCTCCTTCTAGTTTCCGGTTCTTGAGCACTGCCAAACTTTTCACCTGGATGCCGTAGGGCTTGGGATCCCTTTCCAGCTGGTGTAATCTGACACCGCTGCCTCCAGCATGCCCTGGCTTTGATGTAATCGCTGTTGGCCGAACGCTGTAAGACTGTGCCAAAAACACAACAGCGGCAAGTTTCCTTCCCCGTTTTATTTTCTTTTTCCCTGTCTGTGGATATATCAAGGTACACCAGGGTGGCGTATTGGATCAGCTCACCTTCGGCAGCTCTGATGGCTGCATCCATGTAAGATCACTGTATCCACAGTGCAACTTTATGTAGTTGTCTCAGGAGCTGCACAAAACCTTAGAGAAGACTTTCCAGAGAAGTCCAGCACTGTTCTGTGTTTCCGCATTGCATCTATCTGTGTGACACAGATCACTGGAGGTCGGCAAATATCCCATGGATGAAGCAGAATTCCAGAATTTCAATATCCTTTTCATTTAATTGTATATTTAGTTTGCACCTTCTGACAAGGAAGGCCGGTGCTCCGGATCTGGCAGAGCTTTTACCATTCCAGTCTCATCCCTGCCTGATGGTTTGCCACAGAGGAGACTCGAGAGGACTGTCCCCTCAGCTCAGCGTCACTCGCTCCCTGCCCAGGGTCCCAGCTCGGACACGGGGCTTCCGCGCCTTGTGTCCCTGTCCCCGAGCAGCCGAGACACGGACCGCCACGGGGGATGTTTCAGGCACAGCAGAGTGACTGATCTGCCATTTCTCGGGTTTCCTTGGCAAAGTTACCGGGCAGGTTTCTTCCGCAGCGGGGCTGGCCGTGAGCTGCGGAAGACTCTGGGGCACCCGCGGGCTCTGCACGGGCCCCAGCCCTCCGCGGGGTGCTCGCTCCCGGGGCGAGCGGCGGGATGCTCGTCCAGCATCACCAACCATCTCGCCGTCCCCTTGCGACAGAGCCCTATCGCGACATGCGCCGGGCCCCTCCGGCACCGGGACCGCTTCCCGCGAGCCGCGCTCTGGCGATGGCACCGCCGGGGCCAAAGGCGGCTTATCTCATTCCGTCCCCGGGGACAGACCCCGGTTGCCAAGGGGCCGCCGGGCCTGGGGAGCCGCTCCCCGAGGGAGGCAGCGCCCGCCCCGCCTCGTTCAGAGCCCCAGCAGCGGGCGGGCAGCCCCGCTGCGCGCAGGTGGGGCAGCATCGGCCCCGCCCGGTCCCCGGGGAGCGGCCCCCGCCGAGCAGCGCCCGCCGCGTCCCCCGGGCCGCGCTCCCCGCCGCGGGCACGGCCGGGCCGCGGGACGGCGCCGCCGGGCGTGCGCGCGCCCGCCGCGGCTGGCGTTGCCCTTTTAAGAGCGGCGCGAGGCAGCGGTGACGTCGCGCGCGCAGAGCGCTAGCCCGGCGCGCCCGCCCGCCCGCACAGCCGGGAGCGGCGGCGGCACCGCGGAGCGCCCGGACCCGCCCCGGCCCCGGCACCGGCCCCGCCGAGCCCCGCACGGCCCGCACCGCACCGCACCGCCCCGCCGGCACCGCTGCCCTGCCATGCGCCGCGGCCCGGCGCCAGCCTCCGCCGGCGGGAGCCGTCCCGGCAGCAACAGCAGCAGCGCGGCGGCGGGCGAGCGCTGAGCCGCGGCCCCGCAGGGCGCGGATGTTCGCGGGCTGCCCGCGCCGGGAGCTCTCGCTGCGCTGACGGGGCGGGCCCGGCGCCCCGCTCGCCGCAGCGCCCCGCGCCCGCCCCCGGGCTCCCCGCAGCGCCGCCGCTCCCGGCCGCGCTTCCGCCCGCGCCATGGCGGGGAAGGCGGCCGCGGCCGGCGCCGGGGTGCTCCTGGTCACCGCCAACGTCGGGTCCCTCTTCGACGACGTAAGTACCGCGGGCACCGGGGCGAGCGGGGCTTTGCGGGCCGCCGGTCGCAGCGCCGCCCGCCCCCCGCGCTGCCGCCCCGACCGCGGGTGCCGGCGGCGCTGGGGGCCCGGCGGCCGTCCGGCCGAGCCCCGGCGCCTCCCGGGGGTGGGACGGCTCTGGCGGACCGCGGGGCGGCGGCACAGCCGGGGGAGCGCCGGGGGAAGGGGGCGCCGCTGCCGCGTCCCCGTCCCCGGGGTGGTCGCCGTGTGACACCGTCCGCAGCCCCCGGGCGCCCCTCGGGGGCGCGGCAGAGCCCCCCAAGCGCCTTGCCCGCCTCCGGGCGCTCTTCCCCGGCCCCCGGGCTCAGCGGGGCACCAAAATGCGGCGTAATTTCTGCTCGGCGTAGTGAGCGGTCAGGGCTCCGGAACGTTTCTCATCGCTGCAGATAAGGCGAGAGCCGCAGCTGGCACGGGCGAGCAGGGGGAGAAACGCTCGGTTCCGCTCGGTTCCGCTCGGTTCGGTGCGTGAATGAAGGCAGATGCTGATGCCCATCGCTGGGCTCCCGCACCCCGGACGCTGCCCCCGGGAGCCGCTGGAGCCGATAGCAAAGCCCCCCTGTGCCCGAGCAGTGCGGCCACGTCCCACAGAGCAAGGGGAGCATTTCCAGGGCTTTGCTCGTTATAAAGTAATGCACCTCTGGCACAGAATTGGGTCCAGGCTTGCGCTGTGTGTTAGGAGGGGCTTTGCTCTAAGCATGATGCACGGAGCGCCGAACCCAGAGAGTAACCCAGAGAGTTTTTTTGTCTGGTCTTCAAAGTCCACTTTGCTTTTTCGTCACTTTAAAGGCTTTTCTGGTCTTCACACTTTGATTATAACTGCTGTAGTCAAAGGATGCAGTTCACCTTTTCTTCAGCTTAAATGGACTTTTACTGTTATCACCACAGTTAGTTTTACACTTAAGCATGCCACTTTGTATTAAAATCATGTTGTGAAAATGTTAATTTCCTTGTGATTGCCATGGCTGTGGCCCTGGGCATGCCCAGCATCTGTGTGTGAGTGATGCTGGTGTGTTCAGTGGGGTTTCAGCAGGTGGTTCCTGCCTTTTTCCTACTCCATGGCTGGAGCTGAGGGGTGACACCTCTGTGCTTGCCGTCCATGAGCCCTGTGACTCCCTGTGCTCCTGTGCCTTGGCAAGAGCCAGCACCCGAAGCAGAGTCCCTGCAGAACCCCCGGCTGTCAGAGCCAGCCCTTTCCTGCCTGTGTCTGGTGGGCGCTTGGGCTCCGGGCGCTCCTGCAGCGCGCTCGCTGTGCGTCCCCTGTACCAGAGGCAGCACGCTGCAGCTCTAGCCAGCAACTGCCTTGCCATGAGAAACTGAGTTTCCTGCAGCAGCGAAACTGGGCTTGTTTGGATCAGTTCCACTGCAGGGTGAGACATGGAAAGACTGCTGTGAACGTCTGTGGTTGTGGTCCTGGTGTGTGGCTGTTGGAGTTGGGACTGGTGGCTGCCTGTCCAGGCTTCTGCAGTTCCATAGTGCAGTTTGGGTGCTGGAAAGGTGACATGAACTGGGTCTGGGGACTTGGCTCTCGAGTTGTGTGTGGGAGCTGCCAGTGGCTGCTTCTGCTTGCAGGGCCCTTCCCGTGCAGTCGAGGAATATGTGTCTCCGCTGTGACCTGGAATGGTTTCAGTCCTGGACAAGGACTTGCTTTGATAGACTGCGCCAGAGCTGGGCTGGAAAACCACTTCCCATTCCTTTAACTCATGTTTTCTATTTCTGATTTCAGTCCCATTCCTTTAACTCATGTTTTCTATTTCTGATTTCAGTGGGTGATATGTATTTTAATTGAACGCTGCACTCTTGGGCAGATGTAGCCTGAGCTCCAGGCCCTGTAACAGCGCGTGCTGTCACAGGGCAGTGCAGGGTGCTGGCAGATGGGGTGCCAGGCCGGGCACCCCCACTCACACACTGCTGCTGGCCCTGTGTGCTGGGCTCCCATCTGCAGTGGCCAGAGCCCACCGGGGCAGGTGCCCGTGTGCCAGGCTGCTGGGGGCAGGCTGGGTCTGGGCAGGGGGCTCTGGTGCTGGGGGGCCCTGCAGGGGGGGCCTCCTGCCCCCTCCCACCCAGCAAACCCCAGATGGCTCTGGGCTGCCCTGTCTCCCTGTGCTCCCTGAGTGGGGCTGTGTGGCAGCAGCATGGTTTGCACTTCAGGTGTGTTCTGTGTGAGCACTGTTTGCTTGTGTGTGCAAATGCTCTTGAGACCAGCATTTCATAGCTCAAAATACCTTTGGTAGGCAGGTTGGCTGGGGTGGGACAGTCTTTCCTAGATCAGTGGTGTTGCTGACCTGCCTGTACTTTTGCAAAGAGGGGGAAATTGCTTTTTTTGCTGTCCGGTTGCCAGAAGCAGGTCAGGATAACATATGAGTTTGCTCCTGCCAGCCATCCCCATCCACTAATTACCTGTTGCAGTGGTGACCTGGAAACTCATGAATAAATATGTGAAAGTGAAGAGGGACTGAGCTGGGTTCATTTCATTCCTCTTGTAGTTTTATTGCTTCATTAAAAATATTTATGGAATATTAGATTTTCAAATATTCTTCCAAGTTACATGAACATGTGCATTTCATGAATATGAATGTGTCTGATTTTTGGTACCTTTGTGTTTACTTAAGCATTTAATGCTTTTCTTGCTGTAGAATAATTTCCTGGTTTTTTCACAGTACACAGTAATAAAAGATGGAGTTCAAGCTACCCATGAGTCACTCTCTCTTTTCCCCCTCCTCAGATGCCCCTGCCTATGGCAGGGGAATTCAATTAGATGATCTTTAAAAGTCCCTTCCAAGCCAAACCTGTGATCTATCCTCTCCCTCCCTGATTTCTTGCTTCCTTTGTTTCCTCTGTCTGCATTGACAAATTTTCACATGTACCTTGCAGTGAGCTGAGTGCTGTGGTGGGCACAGAATCCATTTGCCTGGCACTGCACTGCTTTTGCTGCACAGGGTTTAATGTATGTCCTGTGTTTTTTCCCAGTCTGGTGTATCCCCTTCATTCTGTTCAGGTGCTTCTAAAGAGCTCAGTGCTGCTCCTGCTGTGGCAGACCCTGGAGAGGGCTGTGGGCAGCAGGTGAGTGGAGAAAGCTGCCCTCCCCTCGGGGCCAGTGCAGCACAGGAGCTGCAGCTGCTTCTGCTGCAGGGGGCAGCTGGACACCTCTGCAGCTGTGGTGCTGTGGCTGCCCCAGGAGCTTTGTTACTGTGTGCTGTGTGTTTATCTGGGTGCAGGCACAAACACTGGAAAACCACCTTGGTGCTCACACCTGAGAATCATCTCTTGCTCCAGGTCAGTTTCAGGGGACTTTGGCAATCTGTGTTGGTTAAGTGTCTCCATGCAGTCTTTAGGGAAAGGATTTCCAAGATGCCCAGCAGACTTAGCTGTACAGGTTCTGACATTTCTCCCCAGGTTGGAAAATAGTTCATTGGTTCCAGTTGCCTTTGAAATTGCAGTGTATGAGCCTAAATCAGGTCAGAGCTTGCAAAACCCTTCTGTCTTCATGCACTGGATGTATGTAATCCTTAAATTCTCAGGACAGGTTTAGTCAGAATAGATGTGCAATGATGACAAGGTAGGTAAAAATTAACCAGAACATGTTATTTTATTAGCTTAAAAGAGAAGGAGGGGAGAAGCGTGCCCGGGAATTGCTGTATGGTGCTGATACCCAGAATTCTGAATGACTGACATCATTACTGCCCTACCTGTGCCCCTGTTTTCTTTGTCTGTAGAACACTGGCCTTCATGTGACAGTGCTGTGGTAGGGCTGTAAGCTTTGTCATTCCAAGGTGGCCTTCACCTATCCACAACTGGGTGAATGTGTTCCTTTTTCATGCAGTACACAAAGTGGGCAGGGATGGAACTTCCTGCTTCAAGCCCTTTTTGTAGTACTATTATAAATAAACTTATTCTTTAATTCTGAGTATGAACTTGAAGTATTCTTTACTTCTGTTAAAAGCCAAAGTCTATCAATTGAATTGGAAGTAGAAATAGTTCCCAAAATAATTTTTCAAAACAGCCTGGCCTTCTGATGGGTGGTGATCACAGCATAGTCTCTCTTTATCGTGTCTGATCCTAATTTTCTAATTCTGAAGCAGTGGGTGGAGGTTTGTTTTGGTATTGGACATCTGTGTATTTAGCTGGTATTAGCTGATAACTGTAAAAGGTTTTTTGGCTTTCATTTTGGTTTTTTTTTTTTTTTTATTTCTTTCCCCCATGAATAATTATTTGAATTTTTGGAACATTTCAAATGTGGTAGGATGGGAAATGTATTTGTTCGGTTTTGATTTCTAAAAAAGCTTTAAGAGTAGCATGTTGCAATTCAAGGCACCCTCTCTTCAAACCCCAGCTGTGAGATTGAGTGAAAGAAAGGTAGTGTTGATTCATTGTGACTTTTTTGAAGAAACTTGTTATTCCATTGCTGAGAAACACCTGCCCCATCCTTAGGGTCAGGAGGGGCAGCCTTGGTGTTAGCTGGAGTGGAGGATGAGCAGCCCAGCCTGTGCAGGTTAGGGTGGTGTTAGCTGGGGTGGAAGATGAGCAGCCCAGCCTGTGCAGGTTAGGGTGGTGTTAGCTGGGGTGGAAGATGAGAGTAGCCCAGCCTGTGCAGGTTAGGGTGGTGTTAGCTGGGGTGGAGGATGAGCGTAGCCCAGCCTGTGCAGGTTAGGGTGGTGTTAGCTGGGGTGGAGGATGAGCAGCCCAGCCTGTGCAGGTTAGGGTGGTGTTAGCTGGGGTGGAAGATGAGAGTAGCCCAGCCTGTGCAGGTTAGAGTGGTGTTAGCTGGGGTGGAGGATGAGCAGCCCAGCCTGTGCAGGTTAGGGTGGTGTTTGCTGGGGTGGAAGATGAGCAGCCCAGCCTGTGCAGGTTAGAGTGGTGTTAGCTGGGGTGGAAGATGAGCAGCCCAGCCTGTGCAGGTTAGGGTGGTGTTAGCTGGGGTGGAGGATGAGCAGCCCAGCCTGTGCAGGTTAGGGTGGTGTTTGCTGGGGTGGAGGATGAGAGTAGCCCAGCCTGTGCAGGTTAGGGTGGTGTTAGCTGGGGTGGAAGATGAGAGTAGCCCAGCCTGTGCAGGTTAGAGTGGTGTTAGCTGGAGTGGAGGATGAGCAGCCCAGCCTGTGCAGGTTAGGGTGATGTCTCTCTGGGATGCTCCAGTGTGGGAGCATTCCCGCAGGTGGGCTGGGCTGGCAGGGAGGGACTGGGGAGCCTGGACTTCTCTTCTGGCCAGGTGAGGCAAGAGCAGCAGAGCTGAGGAGAGGGGAGAGGCTGATGGGGAGGGGTCCTGGCTTGGCTCTGCCACTGGGTCCATGCTCCTCGCTGTGCTGCCCAGTTTGGGGGAGCTGGGGCTGTGGCCAGGTGGCTCTGGCAGGGCTGAGCCTGGCACTGAGCACTCTGGCTGGCTCACAAGGGCCCCAGACTTGGGGGGCTATTGTCTTCCTCTCTTTGATGCTGCAAAATTGGGTGCTCACAGCTCAGACTTGCATTTGAGGTACTTTTTGAGCAGTAGCATAGAAGGCCAACAGAAGAGTATTTTTCAGTCTTCTCTATGATGGGAACTCTAGAAATACGTGATCTCCAGCTTCCCTTTCTCTGATTCTGCACTCTTTGCTTTCTAGTTTCTGATTGTTTTGGTGTCTGCTTTCTGGGTTTTTTTTTTGTTGTGGGAGTGGCCCTGTTAATTTCTTAAATATTGTTGCTGCCTTCTGTTTGTTTGGTTTTCTGTGGCAGACTCTCAAGTGTTTTTCTTTCAGTTTCTGCCACACTCATGTTTATGTTGTATTTTTAGGAGGCTATCTTGTTTCACTCCGTTCTAAACTCCCTGTGCAGGAGGTGGAACTTTGAGGTAGACCTGGCTGCTGAATAGCCCTGGCTTTGTGTGCCCTTTAGATGCTGTGGAAAGGGATTTTGGTTTGGAAATCCTTCCTGCTGCTTGTGTTCTGCACTGGGGATGAGGGGTGTGCGTGGGCTGTATGGTGCAGCTGCAGCAGTGCCCAAGCTGCTGGGCTGTGCTACACAGGTGCTTTTTCCAGGTGTCTGGGCACAAGGAGGAGAGCTGGTATCTGGAACAGCTGTGGGCTGGCTGGGGGTGGTGCCTGTTAGAAACCCCTCCTTTGTGGGTCTTTGGAGGGCGATGCCCTCGCAGCTGTGCAGTTCCACAAGGCCAGTGTCAGTCCCTCACTGCCTGCTCGGGCAGGAGCTGAATGCTTGTCCTGATTTCCAGCTCCCTGAGTGCCAGCTCCCTGGGAAGCCAGCCCTTGGCATCCCAGGGGCAGGCTAAGGACTCCTGTCAGTGTGCTGGGGGTCACTGGTAACCACTCAGAGCATCCCCAGCTCATGCTGTGGTCCAGGGTGCATGTCCTGCTCACAGCAGCCCCTGGGGTGTACTCAGAGTGACAGCTGAGCATGAGCTGCAGAGAAAAGTCCTCTTTGAAGTATAAAAAAGGAGCAAGACCCAAAGCAGACATGCAAGAAAGCAGTGACACGTTATTGTGTGTCTGTGTAGCTGTAAAATTTAAAGCTGTAGTTTGCTGAAGATAACTGGAGTAGTAACAGTGCAGGCAGCACAGAGGGTGGAGGTTTCCTCCAAGGTGGAGTTTTTCTTTAGCAAAAATCCAGCAATTTTTTGGTTTTAGCAGATAGTTTTACCATTTTCTGAGCAAAAGAGTTTCCATTAAGAGCTGGTACAGTGTCTAGCCTTCCTTAAGAAAGATGCTCAGAGGTTTATCTTCTAGACTATCTTTTTTTCCCTTTTGATTAAGTGTTATCACTGACAACAAGAGCACATGGAACACCAGGAGGTAATAGTGGCAAAGCACATTATAATTACACCTTTCTTTTAATGTAGTTTTATAGCAGTTGGAGTTTTGCAGCTTGTCAGGCTACCACAAATCATCAGTGTATCAGTGTGAGGTTTTAAAAGGACTTAGTTCCTATTTTATTTCATATTTAAAAATGAAATTATGCAATGTGGGTAGACACCATAGGAAGAAAGCTTTACACACAGCTCTGATAGCTTTTTAGCTTGGACAAGTGCTAGGGCATGTTTAAAAGCTTTTGTTCCTGTTTCAAAGTTCTCATCATCAATTTTTCTACCACAAAATTTGACTTCAAAGACACAGAATACGAGTCAAGTCCTCAGATTTTATGATTTACATAAAAAGCTGATCTGGTTTTACTTACTATTTCTCTCTTTCCCCTTTTCTATTATTTACTTAGTCATACCATTTATGTATTCTACCCCCAAGAATGTGTTTCCTCTTTTTACCTCAGACACTTTCTTTCCCTTTCTGGTACCATGTGTACTCACCTCCTTCTGAAAGCTCTTCCCTTACGATTTCAAGTGAGTCACTTGAAGGAGTGTTTTTGATTTGTAGTTTCGTGGGTGCCTCGTACACCATCAGGAAGGGGAGTGTGGCTGCCCTGAGCACTCTTTTCTCTGCTGAAGAGGGAATCCCACCAGGTTTAACCTGGTTTCCTCTCCACCAGGGGCAGGCCATGCCCTGGCATCCCAGTGGGAAGAGGAAATCCAGTGACTGAGATACCTTGGAAGGCAGACTGGCCATTTAAGTGTGGCTCTGGAAGGTTTCCCTTCCACCACCCTGCAGATCAGCCACTTTGGCTGCTGCTTTGCCTTGTCCTCTGCCCCTAAACTCTTACCTTAAATTGGAAAAAAAAAAAAAGGAAAAAGGCAGCCAGGTGTGACTGCAAGCCAGTTGTGTGGTTTCAGTATGTGGAAGCTCCCAAAATACATCTGTGTTAGTGCAGGTTAATACTTTATTTGATATTCTCTAACCATCTTTCTCTCTCTTTGTGGAGAACAGGAGGTGGTCATGGGAAAACAGGACCTTCTGACTTCTGTGGCTGCTGGAATGGCCTGTCAGAGTCCTTTAGCATCCTTTTGGCATCTCTATTACTGAAGTGGCATCTTCCCTTGCTGAAATTTCCAAGGGAATATGTTATTTTTCATAACGTGGAGTAGGTCACATTAAGCACAATAATCATCATTCTGGGGAAGAGTGAGTGTTAAAAGTAAAATGTTACTTCGGCTTCTTTTCTTCCAATGGTGTGTAGTAGTTATTAAACACTCTTAAGACTACATCATTTTAAAGTGTAAATATTTTATTTAATCACTTTAATTTCTAACACTTTTCCTGTTATCGGCAAAACTTGAAGTTAAAGCACGCATTGAAGCAAACAAAAGTGTTCATTGTTCTTATATGATATTTGAAGTCAGATATAATTGATGGTTTTCATTAATGTCTTCAAGTTGTTAAGCACTCATCTTCATGAGTCAGTCAGCTGTATCAAATGATATCCTTGAAAGCAGAACATTAAAGCTCAGGAAAGCAATTAACCTGTGGTGTTGTCACAGGTTTTGTTCCCTGGTGGCACCTTAGGGTCGGTTCCAGCAGCTCTTGGGGTGTGACTGTCACTGACGCCTGGGTGTTTATTACCCTGCAGCGCAGCTGAGCTCTCTGGGCTGTGCTTCATGGGACCGTGGCTCAGGGATATGGTTACAAGTGCCAGGGTGCAACATGGAGAGCTTTCCTTTCACTTGTGGTTGTGGCTGTAAGGATTTTCCCTTCAGGTTTTGGTTTGTCTGCAGTAAAACAGCTTCTGATCTTTTCTTGTGCTGTTTCCCAAGCTGATGAAAGCTCTCCCATCCCACCTGTATTCCTTGCCTGCTGTCCCTGCCTCTTTTGTCTCTTCTCCTTTTCCCTGGTTTCACCTTGGCTTCCTTTCTAATACAGTTCACATCCAGGAGCTCTAGGCAGGAGAGGCTCTAATGTCACACAGAATTGCAGCAGAGCCAGAAAGAAGGCGATGGGTGATGTGGGATGCCTGCCCTGGGCAGAGGCCAGCCAGGGGCTCTGCTCAGCCAGAGCTTTTGGATAACGTGTGGGTAAAGGAGAAGAAATCCTGACCTCTCACACACAAGCTTTTTTCTAAGACAAACACATGTTTTTGCCTTTGCCCACTTCCTGCATCCATGCTGGAGGCTGCAGTCAGCTGGCCAGCTCTGGGCCACGCATGCCCTGGGCTTGCCTGCTCCTTGCAGGTCACTGACAGCTCCAGAGGCACCAGACATGTGGCATTTGCTCATATCCTGCTTGTGCTCAGTCTTTGAAAGCCAGAAGGGAAAAGTGTTGATTTGGGCTGATTTGCATCTGGAAGCCATGCACTGTTCCTCTTAGCCATGCCCAGGGACTGTGTACTGAATGGTGCTGGAATGAGGGGGTTTGGAGGTTTTCGCTTGCAACACAAAATGTCACATTAAATTAGGCTCAAATTTGGAACCCATGGTGTTGGACTGCAGCACCCAAGGCTGCAGATCACAGTATGGGAGACCAGTAGCTACCACAATTCAGTGACTGTGTGCCTGTGTTGTGAGGCAGCTGCCCTGGACTGTCCAACCCTCAAAACAGCCTGGAGAAAAAAAATAGCTGCCTTCAGGGCAAAAGGGGTGTTCCAGGAGGACTGTGGTTAATGGTGGGAATGCTGGGCTAGGCTCTGGAAATCAGGGCTCAGTTTGCATTCAGCCAGGAGCATCCTGTGTGACCCAGAGCAGCTGGCAGCAGATCCAACAGAGGCGTTCCCCTGCCTGGGACAGGCTGCGGACACGGCGTCTCGGCCCTCCTGCCCAGGAGGGAAGGATTTTGGAAGGATGCTCTGGAGGCTCTGATGTTGAAGCTAGAGCAGTAGAGGGCTGTGATGGCAGGCGAGCATGGCTCTGCAGCTGGAGCAGGTGTGCAAATGGGGAGCTGTCAGGGGAGCTGGACTGTGTGGGCCACGGAAGAGAGCCACGGCAATGGCTTGTTCCTTCAGCTTTAGCTCAGGAAAGGCAGAGGAGCACCTCATGTGGACTGCAGCACAGCCTGTGCGGGCACGCACCACCCTGGGTTGCTGGAGAAGCTCCTGGCCAAACAAAGGCTCAGATAATCTGAGCTGTGCGAGCCTTCTGCTTAACCAGGGGTTCTTTCTTGGCTTGCACAAGCTCAAAGCAAAACCAGCTCTCTTTAGTTAT